>NC_052048.2:104238260-104838260 GCF_903992535.2 Arvicola amphibius
AGCAACCTTTCAGGAGGGCGTGGTCTATCATACCATATTGGGATAGAAGCAATCCACAGGGTTTCATTTTCTGTAAAAACAAAAGAAGAATCTCTTTTCCAAAGTATCATATCCTTAGATCCAAATTCTGAAGTCAAGGTATTTTCAAAATATCTATCTTGGATTAGTTCAGCAGCATTTGTAAACAAATATCTTTTAGCAGCTGTTGCTTCTTCCTCAGCATTCAAACAATTCAAAGAGAGCATAATAGCATACAGTATCAAGATCCTCTGTATATTTTCCATCTTTGTGCGGCTTTATTTTAACCTCTAGTTCGTTTATTTTTACTTTTATTTTTTGAGACAGGTTCTCTGTATATCTTTGTCCTGGAATAACTCTTTAGACCAGGCTGTCCTTGAACTCTCAGAGATCCACTTGCCTTTGCACTCCAAGTGCTGGGATTAAAGGCATATGCTACCACACCTAGAACTCACAGAGATCTGTCTGTCTCTGCCTCCCAGGCATTGGGATTGGGATTAAAGGTGAGTGCTGCCACACCTTGAAGTCACAGAGGTCAATCTACCTCTGCCTCCCAAGTGTTGGGATTAAAGGTGTGCCTTTTTGCTTCCTGCCTGCAGTTCAGGGTGTGAGCTCTCAGTTTGCTGCCCCAGCTGCCCCCCCCCCCCCCATGATGGACTGTTATTCCCCTTGATTCACAACCCCACATAAACCCTTTCTTCTCTAAGTCACCTTGGTCGTGATGTTTTATCATAACAATAGAAGAGTAACTAACCCACTCAGCAACTTCTCTTCCCAGGTCAAGATGCTTCCAGGAGTTAACCACAGCAGACAGCTTCCTTCTAATCCCCTGAAGAAAGAGAGCATCAGTTACAATTTTTGGAGTTACCCATGACCCTGGTGACACAGCTGCCACTGTCTCCTTGGTTTCTCATCCTGTGCTGGGCATCCTTGGAGTACTGTGTTTCTTGGACTCAAACCTTGTTGCCAGAATGAGATCTCTAGATAACATCTCTTCTCTGGACCCAGGACCAGTTCCTTGGCACTCATCTGCCTTGCCATGTCTTTTAGGGTATCTCAAGTGTCCCCTGATCCTTTGTCCAGGCTCCCACAGAGTTGTCTGGCTCGGGTTATCATCACCTTCCAGCAGGCAAGCCAGAAGCTATAGCACCACTGTGGAATTACAACCAGTTTGCATGTTTTGTGCCCCCTCCCCACACCCCAAACTTAAATCTCCATCTCCACTCAGCCCACTACATTGATCCAAGCCAGCAGAGTGGTTACAGGAACCGGGTGGTTCACACTAAGAACATGATCCTATTTGTCCTCTTGGAGGCACTTTCTGTAAGACTATTCAAGATGGAAATCTGTGCCATTCGCTGCTAATGCTAGCCATTTATAATAAAGCAGTACTCAGTGTACTGTTTTACAAGGCCTGATGTGGTCAGGCCCCTCTGCTCAGACAGAGCCTCTTCATCGTACGCTCTCCCAATCCTACACCTCTGTACACTCTCTCTGGGGAGTCCGTACCACTCCCGCCCCTCTGTACCTCATTCGCTACCCTCATCTCTTCTTGCCAGCATTCGTCACTTTTCTCTTGGTAATATCTTTTTTTTTTCTTTTTTTAACTGTGACCAGGCCAAACTTCCCTGGCACACATTCTTAATCTGCAGACTTCTCTAAATTCTAGTGTTTGCTATACATGAAATTTCCCACTGGCTCATGAAATTATTTCATTAAACCCTGACATTCTGATTTCACTGTGAGCTCTGCTAATGTAAAGATGGTTCAGACACAGCACTCAATAAATATTTTCGGATGGATAGGTGGGTGGGTGGATGAATATATAACTGGATTCACTGAGATCATAACACAGAATAAAAAACAGATTTATATTTTCGGGGGTACAGATGTTCACTGCACTGTTGAAAACAGTTTTTGCTGTTCTGGGACATCTGTGTACCCATTATGCCCTGAAATATGAGACCATGAAGTGAAGGAGCAGGCCAAAGCCCCCCAGGGAGATTTTGTCAGAGAGGAGAACCCAGAAGAGGGCCCCGAGCTTGCCAGGAGTGAAGAAGAGCATGAAGGATCTTAGAAGTGCCTGACGGAACTGTTTTCATCCTAAATTCTTGCATGAAAACTCCAGCCCGCAGGACCTGGAGAGGCACTGGCATCTTAGGCTAGATGCTAGATGCTAGATGCTAGAAAGATTATGTCCTGATAGCTGGAACGGCCAGCATCTTCCTCAGTTCCATGCCCCATCCCAGGTCTTGGAACTGCTCTGTATCAGTTCTGTTGGTTCATCTTTCCTGGCTCTCGGAAGAACCCTACCTCCCTGGGAGGAGACAACAGGACCGAATAACCCAAGCACTCATCATCCTTTCAGGACCTGTTAAACCACAGCTCAACAGCTTCCGGCTCCCAGGATGCCTTGGGCTGCCGGTTTCTATTTCCCGGGGTTTACTAGTGCTGTTAATGATGCTTCTCTGCCTCCCCATGTAGCCCTGGTCCCGTGACTTGCAGGCCTTGGATCAGCCCTGTTCCTCTGCCAACTGGATTCGTCCTCCTTGCTCTGAAAATGTCTTCTGGGAAAGCAAGGCCACGGACATGCTCTCTGCTCACCAGAAAGCTTCTGATTCAGCGCTTTCCCTCTGATACTAGCAGAGCCCCCAGAGACGAGAAGGGCATGAACGGGGCCAATGCAGCATGGTAGCTGGTGACCCGCAGAGCTGTTTACTTCCCTTTCCCTTTGGCCTGCAGATAGATGAACAGGGTACAGCCTGCACTCTGAGCCCTTAAAGAGGATGCTGAGTGGGCCTCGGGAACTAGTCACCCAATAGAGATCAAGCTGCCGTTCCCATGGTGATTCCACACGGAGCCCTGTGCCCCCGGGAACTCACCTCCTCCCATCCACTGTAACCTCCATTAAGCAGAAACAAAAGATTAATACGGCAGAAGCCATTTAATGAACTCAGAGCTGGCAGAGGCTTGCAGCTTTTTTTCCAGAGCGGATTCCTGGAACAGCAATGCCGAGGCTTCCCCGCCTCTTCCAGGACAGCAAGGGCATTCAGCTGTCTGATCTCTCTGGGCTGTCAGACATCTATGCAGCAATGGGCCCAGGCAGTCCCGTGGGTGTGGGGAAGACCCCTTCCTTACCTCTGCCTCCTTGTTCACGTCATTCTCTCACCTCACCAGGTAGGGAGGAGAGCAGGGTCTCGGCAACACGAAGGAGGGATTCAGGCTTCCTCTCCACAGCTCAGAGAGGAGTGCAAAGAAGCCAGTGATGGAAGGAGCCCAGAGGCAGCAGTCAGTGTGTCTGGAGACCGGGTGTCTAGACTTGGTTTGTGGGAGACTGCAAGCCTCCTCTGCCGCCTGTTGTACCAGGAGTCTGAGGTCACTGAGCTGGTTGGGAAGCTCAAGAGTTCTCTGCACAGCACCATGCATTTTTTTCTGTACCCAGGGGGCTCGGTAGAGAATCTGTACCCATGCCTGGTTTCTTTCCCAGGCCTCCCTATTTGGACATGTTTGATGGAGCTGGACTGAGGTGCACACCTCCCTGTCAGGGCCTCTGCTTCTTGTATATACATTTCTGCCTTTCTCCTTGCTTCCTGATGGCCTAGGGCCTAGGCAGGATCTCTTGTTCTTTTAGGAGCTGATGTCAAACCTTGAGTCTCACCATCCACTAGGGACACACAGGAGAGAACTTTCTTCCCAGAACTGTGGACAGTCTACAGAGGGCTATTTTGAGCAATGCATATCAGCTGGTCAATGGATTCACATCATAGGAGAGGGTGGGAGTCCTCCCAGCTCCCACAGAAGGAGTCTCTAGACATAATTCCAGGAAGATAGGATCCTCTCAAAAGCCAGAGCCCAGCAGCTGTCCTGAGCATACAGCCTGTGCTGCACACAGAACTCAGGGATGTGAGCTCTCAGCATCCTTCACTCTCATCTGGAGCACAGCTGGGACTCCAGTCTTGTGTGTTCAGCGCTCATTGATGTCAGCGTGCTAGTGACCATCCATCCTGTCCCGGCTTCTCCTGGCCTGGAAAGAAGTCATGCCTCAGCAGGCCTTATTTCTTCTCTTCTTTAGCGAGCAGGATGAGAAGGCTGGACACTGAGGATGGCTTGTTAAGCTATTTCTTCTAACACTGAAGGCAGAGATTTCCCAAACCATGTCCATAAACCATGGGGGAACTGAAAGTGGAGGTCATGAACAGAAGGGAAGGGAAGGTTGGGGGAAAGGTCAGGGGCTAAGGAGAAAGGGCGTCTGAGCTGGGAGACCTGGCTCTGAACCCACAGCCACTCACAGAGCTGGGTCATCCTATAGTTCTCAGTCTGCAGGGTGCAGGAGCAGGAACAGGAAGGAAGCTGCTTGGAGTGGGTCTCGTGGTAGCCTCACCCTGTTCCCGAGACTCTGCCCAGAGGGACCAGCTCAGTGATGGTGGTGGTGGTGGTGGTGGCTGATTGTTTCTAGTTCAAACTCAACTCCTATTATTACTGTTAATAATAAAATATTTTTGCATATTGTACTTCTTAATTAGTAGTAAATATTCACAGATTGTATTTAATAGCAACATATCCCCACATGTGCGTTGAATATGGTAATTTGTAATTTGTGGAGCCAAAAAATGTTGTGACTCAGAGAAAGTTGGTTTGGGTTTGGTTGCAGGTGGGGGGCTGCTACCCCCATCCACCACCATGGCATAGAGCCCCTCCCCCTAGGGAGCATCACAGCGGGAGGTACTCTGCCGACCTGAAGCTGTCCAACAGCAGCCATCACTGGAGACATCCTTCTGGCAACGTGCGGGACTCTAAATGTTAAAACCCACTTCCTGTTCACTTGGAGAGCTCAGCCTCTCTCTGTGGGATATGCCCAACTTTGGACCCTTTACCCACACAGTGCGAAATGGGTTACTCTGATGCCTCCTCGGGGTCTCCTCAGTTCTGTTAATTTTAGTCCTTCATGTTCTAAACATGGTGGAATTCTCTGGTTCACACTCGTTACTTTACGAAACAGATACAGGGCAGCCTAAGGTCTAGAACATGCAGAACACAGACCAGGACTAAGCTATTGTACATGTCAGTATGCAGCTGGCCCAGCCCTTATGAGAGCAGGAAGATTTGCTTCTGGCTGTCCTGTAGTCATTCCCACCCCTGCTCGAGGCCCTGCTAAGCCCCCAGTTTCCGTATAGTGCTTTCTGACCTTTTCCGCCAAAATCATTGTGCCGGGATCTGAGAAGGGACAGGTTTTAAGTCTTGAGAGTGGCAAGTGCAGCCCGTTTACCTGACTTTCGACTTCTCTGTGAGCAGAGCTGGTGTGTGGAATTAAGCAAGTGGGAAGAAGGATTTCTGGAAGACCAAGCAAATATTTCCAGAATTTATAGGATTTCAGCCTGATTTCTCATTTCGAATCTCAGACCCACAGTCTCCAGTTGTTTTACCGGCCCTTCTGAAAATCCATGGGATTTATACATTAAAATTAATCAGTAGAAGAGATTAAGGCTGAAACTGATCTGAGCATAAATTAGTATTATTACTATTTCTGAGTGGGGCTTAGGGTAGAGCAAGAATATAGTCTGTGTGCCCATCGTGCCTACTCAGTTTCAGCACTAACCTTGGATACGCTGTGTACAGGTCACGGTTCTCTTCTGGGCCTTGCAGTTTGGCCATATACGTGATGGGGCAGCAGGGTCCTTCCCTCAGGGCTGCTGTCAGTTGATACAATGATCTCTCATGGGTGTGCAGAGGTATTTGAGCCTCCTCTACATTCTGGAGATGAACCTGGCAATAAACCCCCATTTGCAAGTCCCCAGAGCACACTCTGTTTTCAGTGGGTAGAGATGAAACGGAAACACCCGAGAGTGTGGCAGTGGACCTTGATGGGTGCACAGCCCGCGGGCGAGCGAGATAGAAATGAGATTAAGTAGTGTCTCTGTTGTCAACCTAGAGAGAGGGAGGATAGCTTTGCTCTCTGCATTGGTTATTGGGAGGCTTCTTGAGCTAGCGTGTGAAAACACTCATCAGGGAACATGCTACATTTAGTGACTTAGGTGCCACATAGTTCATTTGTGGCTCCTCTGTGAAGCCATAGAAAGTGAGGAGGTGTCCGTGGCTGGATCCACCTGCAGTAGAAGCCACTGGGTGAGAGTCAGGGAGTACCCTGTATTCTTCTCTAGAATTCCTGCATTAAGTGTAGAGAAGAATGTGCCAGAATGGCACTGTTCTCTGGATGCGATTTTGCATGGGGATCCTGAAGAGTTCATGTGACTATAGCTCACGTGGGGGGACTCGACCATCAGGGACTGGTCACCAAGCAAACAGGGAGTGTACATCCAAAAGAGTCTCTGCTTCCTCTTCTGCTCCCTCCGAAAGTGTAGTCAAATCATTCAGCCTGTCTCTCGAGCTGGTTTTGAAAATTAAAGACACTGTCAGTATAGAACTTGGCTCCTGAAACACACGTGACTCGCCAAGACACCCTTCATGTTATGACCTGGATAGGCCCAAATCTCTCCTCCAGGGGAAGAATGATCTCCACCAAATATCACCCAGTAGGACCACATAGCTCACAGTACCAAAGAGGAACATAACTCCCCTCCTTGTGTTCTGAGGAAGCCGTGGAGAGGTCTGTGTCAGGGAACGCCACACATGAGTAGTATTAACCTTCTTCACATTGTCTCATGCCCTGAAGGTGGGACCGGCAGCTGAGCCCATTATCTGTGCTCCTGGTACTTGTGACATTACCTGGCCATGTCCTTTTCTGCCTCCTCTCCATGGGTTATGAGGCAGCTCAGGAGCTTGCTCAGCCCTAACTTTGGTTCTCTTCATCCTACCACAGGCAGGTTCCAACACTGACTAGGTTAGAAGGGATCTTATAGATAGGATGCAGGCAACAGGATGGTCATTTGCAAAGACATATATGCACAGGTTGTGTGTGTATTTACATGAAGATACACATGTATGCTATGTAGTGCATCTCTGTGTGTGCATATGTGTAGCATATATACACTCATGTACACATAGCTATCTTTGTCACATTTGTGCACGTTGGACCTTCTTGTCTTGCTCTGTGCTTGCCATTAAAATTGTTTAACTCAGGGACAGGGAAGATGGCTTAGTGGTTAAATTTGAGAACCTGAGCTCCATCCCAGCAGCCCACATGGTTGGCTCACTCAAAGAAAGCTGACTCTGGCATCCTTATACAGGCCTCGTATGCACACACCAAATAAAGAAGTGTAAAAATATTTTTTAATTTTTGTAACGATATCCATTCTCAAATGTTACCCCTGTAGTCACTGTGGGCATTGGTCTGGGAATGACCCCTGATTCCTTTTGTCCCCGCTGGCCATGTAGACACAGAGCTCATGTTGCTCATATGTTATCTATTGTGCCCTTATCTGTGCATTGTCTGACTGCAGAGGACTTCAAGGATGGAGAGCAGATCTGAGTCACTTTTCCCTCTGCAGCCATTTGCCATATCTGGGCCACAGTAGACTCACATAATGAATAAAATAATGAATAAGTGAAGTTAATAAAATTGCTGTATAAATAATACATAGGGAAAAGAACACTGCCGGTAAACCATTAACTCATGTATGGACATAATTAACCCAAAGAGGTAATTACCATGTGTTACCACAAGTGCAGTGTAAGTCAGAAAGTGATGAGGTTCAATGTCATACTGGGTACCCAGGTTCCTGCCACACAGAAGAGGTACCACGTTTGCTCAGGATCATTTCAAAATCAGAGGCATCATTGTCATGCAGTGGAACAACAGTCTTGCTTGGCTGGAACTTGTTTGTGTGTCCACAGACCCGCAGCCAGGTAAGATATGGAACATAAAAGAACATTCCTTGGGTTTCATCTAGGAGATAGTGTGCTGATTAGTTTTAAGTGCCAAGTCGACATGATTAGAATCACCTTGAAGAGGGTCGGTCTCTATGTGGAACTTTCTAGATCAGGTTGACCTGTGGGCATGTCTGGGGGGATTTTTCTAGACTATCTAAATAGAAGGTCTGTCCACTGTGGGTGGCACCGTTCCTAAACAGGGGATGCTGGATGGTTTGAGGATGGAACAAGTGAGTAGTCAGCACAGACATGTTTGGATCCATGTCTCTCTGCTCCTGATTCTGGACATAATGCCACTAGCTGTCTTAAGTTTCCATGGCCTAGCCCGGTGATGGTAGTGCATGCCTTTAATCCCAATACTCAGGAGGTAGAGGCATGCAGATCTCTGTGAGATCAAGGGCAGCCTGGTCTACAAGAGTTAGTTCCAGAACAGACCCCAAAGCTATGGAGAAACTCTGTCTTGAAAAAAAGAAACAAACAAAAAGTTTCTGTGGCCTTAATTTCTCCCATGATGGCCTATAACCCAGAATGATGAACTAAAGCAAAAATCTCTCTCCTAAGTTGCCTCTGTCAGTGTATTTTAAGCAACATAAAGAAACCTAAGACAGCTGGCCACCTAGAGAGATGTGTCCAGCACTAAAAAGCCGTTACTTGGTTCTGGAGAGTGGGGGAGTGATGTAGGTATGTCTTCTATCTGATGATTTCATTGGTTAATTAATAAAGAAACTGCTTGGCCTGATAGGTTAGAACATAGGTGGGTGGAGTAGACAGAAGAGGATGCAGGGAGTGTGGCAAGACGCTTCGGGCAATCGCCCTGTCTCTGAGACGCGATGGAGCCAGACGCCAGGTCAGACATGATGAATCTTTCCCGGTAAGACACCACTTGTGGTGCTACACAGATTTTTAGAAATGGGTTAAGCAAGATGTGAGAATTAGATAATAAGAGGCTGAAACTAATGGGCCAGGCAGTGTTTAAATGAATAGAGTTTGTGTGTTGTTATTTTGGGGGCTTAAGCTAGCTGGTAGCCGGGAGCTGGGCGGTGGAATGCTGCCCGCAGCTCCACACTACAGGGGAGACCATGGTCGTCTGTCACTCGGTCCTTGTGTGGACAGCACAGGTACCCTGTTGCGGTTGTGTTGTGTTCTCTGGCAATGGAATTTCAAGTCCTCACGCCTGTCCCTGGGAACGAACCCTTGGTTGCCAACTGTATACAGTTACAGTCGATATGAAGTGAGGTCATTAGGATGAGCTACAACTCTTAAATAATTGGTGTCTTGTGAAGAAGAAACAGAGACACAGAGAAGGCATGAGCTATGACAGACCACGTTGAAGTCGTGACACAGCCACGAGGTCCTGACCCGGAGGCTGGGTAAGAGGTTGGGGTAGAGTCAAGAATCAACGTGGTGGCAGGTGTACTGACCTTGGACTCTTGCCTCCAGATCTGTGAGAAAGAAAATTTTGTTGTTATTGCTAAAGGCCTCTTGACATCTTTGACCAGGCCAAGACAGAAGTCACCTGATCCTTGAGGACCATATTTCAAACTTTTCTTTCTCCAACAACAATGGAACGCAGAACTCATGATGTCACAAATGGCCAGTTACACCTGGGACTGGAGGCCCATTTGTTGCTTACAACCAGAGCAGGGGGATGTCACACGGTGTTTTTACTGGTCTCTGTAAATAAAAGAAGCATGAAGCTCCTTTCCAAGGGTGACATTTCTGGGCCCTCAGCCTCTCCAGTTAAATCGTACCGCCATTGTTAGGGGTATCACAGTCTAGTCACTCCATATGTCCTAGTGACACTATTCATTCTCTCCACAGGGCATACTTTCTAAGTCTCATTGGCTGTGAACATCTGGGTACCACCATTATTCCACTGTAAATATGTATTGTCTACTAAGACCCTCAAACATAATAAGCCATGGATAGGATACTGTAAGCCCCTGTGAACCCTGCTCTTGGAAAGTGTGAAGTCAAATAGGCACAAATAGTGAAGCAAGTATGGAGATAAACTTTATGCAAAATACCTAGAATTTTCTCTGATTCCTGAAATCTCATCCTTGGAGTACTCTTCCTGTCTTACAGAGGCTATTTAATTTGTAACACATTTTATCTCCGGGAAAGAAACACTCCTGGAAATTTTCATTCACACTGGAAGAAGAACTTCACAGAAGCGGGGGGGCCGTTGTTGACTGAAGGGCATGGCTCAGCCTGTTCTTTGGAGTCCCCATGATCATCAGGGCTGATAGAAACATCAGCCATTTCCCATGCTAATAAGGCTGCACGTATGTAGTGTGGGGCTGCGGGCAGGCCTGCTTTTCATCCTGCCCAGCTCCTGGCCACCTGGCTCCTGGCCACCGGCTAGCTTATGCCCCAAAATAATTACACGGAAACTGTATTCTTTTAAATACTGCCTGGCCCATTATTTTCAGCCTCTTACTCACATCTTGATTAACCCATATCTAATAATCTGTGTAGCACCACGAAGTGGTGCCTTACCAGGAAGTTTCTAGCATACGTCCATCTTGGGCTGGAGCTTCATCGCCTCTGATTGCAGAGGCAGGGCAATTGTCTGAGCCATCTACCTCACTTCCTTCTTCCTGTTCTGTCTACTCCACCCACCTAAGGGCTGGCCAAGGCAGTTTCTTTATTAACAAATGAAATCAACAGATAGATAGAAGACACACCTACATCATTTCCCCTTTTTCTGTTTAAACAAAAAGAAGGCTTTCACTTTAACATAGTAAAATTACATATAACAAAACAGTTATCAAGTAAGAATTACAGTTACAATATTTATATCTACTTTATCTTTTATCATAACTAAGGAAAAGTATAACTATCTATCCATTCTTCAACTCCATCAAAGACTCCAGAAGAACACAATATTACCTGGGTGAACAAGAAGTAAGCTATTTTCAAAACTCTAGAAATGACAGACATCTTGCTACCTGGACAGTCACCCAAAGTTCTTTTGTACCGTTGGGGCATCCATCTTTGGCCTACAGGCCCATAAGTATCCAGCAGACATTTCCATGAAGCAGGAAATTTCAAAGGCAGTTCAGTCAGTATCTGTTGTGTCCTGTAGAATGTCTCGCAGACTCTTTCATGAGTCAGGAACCCCAAACAATCATCTCACATTTAGGCAAGTTCAGCAGTCCTCTCTCGTTGGGTTCTTTGTGTCCACTTTCTGCAACAGTCCAGGCAAGATCAGTTTCCTGCACAAACTGCTATCAAACTCCAAAAGGATCCTCTTTGATGCCCATCATTTTCTTGAAGTAGATTGGTGTCTCATTGTCATGAAAAGCCCTTAGTTATTAAAACATTTAAGTGGAATATTCTGTAGTCTTTGAAAGATATTAGGAATGCCTATCTAACTGAAATATATCTCTGTATATCTAGAAAATCTAACTAACATGACTACAAGCTTTACTATTATCAATGATTATCCATTAACAACCTATATTTCTTAATTATACATTACATTTTTAAAATGAACTACACAATCACAATACCTTAATCAGTATCAAAAATACATATACATATAACAAAATTGACCTTAAATCTCTATCAATTAAGCAAAATCTATACCAATGCAAATTATTCATATCTATATCATATCCCCCGTTAAATGTAAAAGAACACTTATAAACAATATTTGGGAACATGGACATAGTTATTTCTCTCCAAACTGCTTCCTGCTGAATGGGGACGCTGTTAATCAGATCTTTCATGGTGTAACCTGTATGCCAGGTTCATCTCAGTCATCAGTTGGGTGAAGTAATTTTTTTGAGGGTGTTCAGGACAACCTTTCAGGAGGGCATGGTCTATCATACCATATTGGGATAGAAGCAATCCACATGTTCTCATTTTCTGTAAAAACAAAAGAAGAATCTCTTTTCCAAAGTATCATATCCTTAGATCCAAATTCTGAAGTCAAGGTATTTTCAAGATATCTTTCTATCTTTCTTGGATTAGTTCAGCAGCATTTATAAACAAATATCTTTTAGCAGCTGTTGCTCCTTCCTCAGCATTCAAACAATTTAAAGAGAGCATAATAGCATACAGTATCAAGATTCTCTGTGTATTTTCCATCTTTATGCGGCTTTATTTTAACCTCTATTTCTTTTTTTTTAACTTTTACTTTTTTGAGACAAGTTCTCTGTATATCTTTGTCCTGGAATAAGTAGACCAGGTTGTCCTTGAACTCAGAGGTCTACTTGCCTCAGCCTCCCCAGTACTGGGATTAAAGGTGTACGCTACAACACCTTGAACTCACAGAGATCTGTCTGTCTCTGCCTCGGAGGTATTGGGATTAAAGGTGTGTTCTGCCACACCTTGAAGTCACAGAGGTCAATCTACCTCTGCCTCCCAAGTGTTGGGATTAAAGGTGTGTACCACCACAACAAACTACTTCCTTTTTTTTACTTTTAAGAACTTTAACCTTTAGTTTGCATATATTTTTAACACATAGTAAACCATTTAGACATTTTCCTGCCCAGCTCCTGGCCTCCTGGCTCCCCGCCACCGGCTAGCTTATGCCCCAAAATAATTACACAGAAACTGTATTCTTTTAAATACTGCCTGGCCCATTATTTTCAGCCTCTTACTCACATCTTGATTAACCCATATCTAATAATCTGTGTAGCACCACGAAGTGGTGCCTTACCGGGAAGTTTCTAGCATACGTCCATCTTGGGCTGGAGCTTCATCGCCTCTGATTGCAGAGGCAGGGCAATTGTCTGAGCCATCTACCTCACTTCCTTCTTCCTGTTCTGTCTACTCCACCCACCTAAGGGCTGGCCAAGGCAGTTTCTTTATTAACAAATGAAATCAACAGATAGATAGAAGACACACCTACATCACACGTAGCCTTACATCCATCTCAGCCTGAAAGCACTGGCTCACGCAGAGGAGCAGAGAACTTAGTCAACGACAAGCCGTGCACAGCCTAGTGTAAGAGGCTGACAAAGAAGCTCTTGTTCTTAAGCCCCATCACTACAACTGCAGCTACCAGGCCTGACTGACTGTCAGCTACAGCCCTCCCTGTCACGGCCCCAACTTTTCTGCGTTGCCCAGAGCACAAGCACACAATCTCCAGAAAAGACATTTAGATCAGCATTAGTTTCAAATTCTCCTTCACACGAATCAAAATTTCCCCTAACTCCAGAACCCACAACCAAGCATCATGTTGCAATAGGCAGGGTTGGCTATCTGAACGATTTTAGTGGTTCATACATCATCCGATTGGAAATTATCTTGTGGGAGAATCCATGGCATTTTGGAAAACAAGTAGTAGCCAGCATTCATAGCACAGATACACACCGGGAAACAGCAAATGGAATTGAATCTACTTGTCTGGAATTTGCATATAAGAATGTGTAGCAATAAAGCAAAATAATCTAGCAGTAATGAGTGCTTTCTACGTGAACTCTGAAAGTCGTATTTTAGCTGTAGGAAGTACCCTGGATAATACTGTGTTTGTAAGGTCACTACCTGCCCTTTGCGCAGGGACCTCTCTCCTCGGGAATGTCTGAGGAACACTTGAAGGTTTGTTCTCTGGGTGCTTGGTCCCCCATGCACTCTCTTCTGCTGTGACTCTTGGTGACATGTACCTGTTCTCAATCTGTTGTTTTCTTTTGGTCTCTAAGTGTTATCAGGACAGGGACTGTGTCTCACCGACCTGCTGTGGCCATTACCTGTGATGATGTCTGACACAACAGGAGTGTGTCTGTGCTGCCTAATCAAATGAGGAGCTGAATGAGGGGATTGTGAGAGTTCTGAAACCATCAGCAATGAGCCGGCAACAGCTCACACTGCGTGCATCTGCTTTAAACCTTAACCATCAGCTGTCCAGAGCCAGTCACAGAACCAACACTCCCAAGAGTGTGTCTAACACTTTCTCTCGTCTGAAGTTGGAGGCTATGTGGGAAGAAATGGCATTTTATCCTTCCTTTTTGTCCAGTGCTGATACATGGTCTTGTGGTAGGAAGAAATGTTTGGACTTGTAGTTAGAGCCAGGTATTACTGTCCTTGTTTTAAGGTTTAGTGTGTGGGCTACAGAAGTGATCAATGTTTGGGCGTGTTATATATACTCAGTCATCTCTACCTAGCATTACACAGGATCTTACAGGACAGACAGACCACTTTCTCTGTGTTATACACCCATCTATTCTTCAGTCATCTTTTCACCAAGGATGAGACCCCAGAAAGTCGGCTGTACCCAGATGCATTCAGCTCAGGAAAGCCATGACGCTCTCTACAGGCTTAAGATGCTCACGAGCTTTGTAAGAATTTGCTTAGACTTGAGAGTAGCCAGGAATCTCTGGCTCTGGAATTCTTGTGGTCACCCAAGCCCAGCCCAGATCAAAAGAATGACATGAGCACTGTACTTGTTTTGGTTTATCCTAGAACTGACCTAGGAAGGTATCTTTGCTTGTTTCCATTGAGTGAAAACAAACTAGAGAAAGCTGTCCTGAAAAGACTCATCTTTAGCGAGCAGTGTTTTTTCCCCTCCAACTTGGAAGGATACTGTGTGAGTCAATGGGTCCCATGGTTCTAGGGATTTCATTTCTCTGGTTACTTACGGTATAGTTGACTCTGGGTGTTTGTGTGGTTAATAAAATAGTCTTAAATGAAGCCCTTATGAGTCCCATCTGCATTCTCTGCTACTAAAAGCCACCAGGCAAATCATTCTGGCTCGAGAATTCTAATCAGAATTACCTTCACAGGCTCTGAGCCTAACCAGATCAGAATCAGTACCTCCTCCTCATCTGTCCTTCAGATGGTAATAATAATGAGAAATTGAGAGAAATACCAGATTTTTAAGTTTCAGGAAATTATGAAGGAAATTGTGTAGATAAAATACTGAGATAATAACACTAGACCCCAAACTGTCAATCATCACCCAAACACATTATCTCGTATATGAACTCAAAGAACATTCTATTTCATATATTCAGTAAGGGCAAGGGATCTTTCTCTAACACAATGGTATTCTTGGGGGGGGGGTGATTAAAACACTTGGTGTTGCTAAGTGTTAAGGGTTAGAAATCTCCTACACCTGGAAGAAGTTAAGAATGATTGATGGCATCAGCCCCTTGTACTGACCAATCAAAATCATGTATCGAAACTTCTTTTGCATGTCCAAGTCAGCCAGCACAGTCTTGTCCCCATATTTGCTAGTACTCTGCCAGCTGAATGAGGTTCCAAAGGCTTGGGGCTCATATTTCCCTCCAGGTCATAATTCAAGAAAAAATAAGTCATGTGTGTGCTTCAAGCGATAATCAAATCAGTTATTGCATGCTATAGATCATTCTAGATTATAGCACTACTTTATTAGTTGTAAACTGTGCACATACCAAAAAATATTAAACCGTATGATGATAAATCAGACAAGACTCTCTCCTGCAGGAAGTTGCTCTTTCTGATTAAGTCCCATTCTCTCGGCTAAGTGCCCACTAGGTGCGGATCACTATGCTAGGTGGACCAATAAAACCAATAACTTAAAAACTAATTAGAGAGTGTCGGAGTGCATTGGTACAGTTATATTAAGGGCTTGGAAGAGTCAGAGCCTGAAGTTTCATAAAACAGAGGAAACCCTGAACCTCATTCTGAGCAATCTGGGGCACAGGCAGTGGTACACAGGAAATAAACCACGAAGCTACTCACAGCACGATATGACTACATCAGGGAAGACTGAGTGACGTGCTGGGGAATAAGGCTGGGAATTCTTCAGAAGAGCAGTGTGAGTGAGTGTGTCTGTGTGTGTGTGTGCATATGTGTGTGTGCATGCGTGTGACATAAACAATCATAAAACCGGAGCATGGTGTGCAGAATTGGCTCTCATGACTTTGAAAGCTGACATGCAACACGGAAAACTCGGTCCTGCATAGACCAAAAGTCCAAGACCCAGTCTGAAGGCATGAAAGTTTCTCTTACTCATTGGATGGTCAGTTTTTATGCTCTGTTCATTTTTTCTAAAACTAATTTGATGTGGCCTTGACACACTTGGGAGGAAAATTCATTTGCATGAGCAGACTGATTCAAATGTTATACTTATCCAAAAACATGGTCAAGAGAAAACACAAAATAATGTTTGAGCAAATATCTGATCACTCCATGACCCAATTTTTCTGTCACATTGACACATTTGATTGCCGCAGAGTCTGAGTACAGTAAGAAATGGTTGCTTTATAACAGGAGTTTCCAAAGGCTCTTAGCAAGAGAATCATGTCTTCTTTGCATGTGAACAAGCTGATTCCTCTACTTCATGAATGAAGGAGAAGAGGAAAATACACTAGGGAGCAAGTGGTGGGTGAGAAAAAGGCAGGAGCCCACTAGAATGCTTTAATCTGATCTAAACCCAACAGCTCTAGTACCTTATGAGATGAGTGATTCTCAGTTTACCAATATCAAGGACTTTTATTTGGCGGAGGCTGTCTGCAAAACTAAGAAGGCAAGATTGCCTAGGTTTCAAAGAATATAACCTACAAAATGATATGAAGAAAGATTAACTGTAGAAACCATATGTGTGTGTTTCCACAGCACATATATATGCAAAAATACATGTAAATGCATAACTTGTATGCACATGAACCTAGAGACAGTGCATTGTAATAGTAAATCTCTGGCTCATCTTGTCTTCTTTATTAAATTGGAAAGTGTTTAAATTAGTAAAAGTGCTCCTCTAGGTCTCTGGAAGGATTTCCATGGAAGATCAGCTAAACAGAGAAGACCCTGAATAGAGGCAGCAAATCTCAAAAAAACGAGCGAGCAGATGAAATAAAGGGGGAGAAAGGGGTTGGTGGGATGACTCGGTGAATAAACACTCTTGCCTCACAGGCCTGGTGACCTGAGTTCAATCACCAGAATCCATACAAAGATAGAGCCAGGCATGGTGGCACACACCTTTAATCCCAGCACTAGGGAGACAGAGGCAGGCAGATCTCTGAGTTTGAGGCTAGCCTGGTCTACAAAGTGAGTTCCATAGTATCCAGGACTACCCAGAGAAACCCTGTCTTGAAAAACCAAAAAAATGATAGATGGACAGAATAGACCCCACAATGTTACTTTCTGGTGAAGAGATGAATACCACAGGGTGTACATGTGATACACACTTACTGATAAACAGAGATTAAGAAGGGAGGGGATGACTTTTTAAAGCACTATATTTGTACTTATGGGGATAATTTTTTAAAGTTTTGACCGTGGTAGGAAAAGCAAATTCAAGTGTCTGCCAAGACACCTCGGCAGATACAGCTGTGTGGTGCCCTTCCACATGAGCATTGGCCACATGGCACATTGGACTATTCACTGTCTGGTGTTTTGTGCCCCGCCTCTTGTTGAAGAACTCTTGACTTATAAGCCAAGGAGCAAATGATCCAAAAAGGAGTTATGAAAATTGACCCACCTTGCTTTGGAGCTCTGCAGACTGGCTGGGAAGTGGGGTGTATGTGGGGGACTGTACGTTCATAATGATTTTCTCTAGAGAGATACAGGCACAGTTCATCATAATTTGAGGCTATGTACTCGAAAGCGGCGATGAATGGTAAGGTATTCTTCATGCCATGATGGTCTCTGATGGGAGAAAGCGTATGGTTTTGGTAACTGTGGCAACCGAACCGATTCCTAACCATGCAGCAAACATGAGAGGTCAAGTAGTCAAGAGAGGTGACCTGAAGACGTCCTGCGTGGAGCACAGGATCCAACCAAGGCCTCCCAGCACACACACGGGCCACAGAGGCTTAGCTGTGGAGGAACCTAAGACATGGCTATTCCAGCGACATCGTTTGTGCCTGCAGTTTATTGCAGCACCATATACCTTGATGTGTCCACCTCAAGGCTCCTCGTTGCCCTCTGGAGAAGTCTGAGTGACACAGCACCCCTGGCTTAAAGTGTGTGCCTGGAATAAGTGGGAAATTTCCTAAATAAGAGAAAATAGTACAAGCAAGATTTTCAACCCAAAGAAGCCTGTGTATTTTTGTTTACAAAATGGTACTATAACATGCAGGAGGAAGGGGTTCATCAGTCCCCACCCCTAACTGATGAGCTGTGGACTTGGATGACTTCTGGAGGAGGAAGAGTCTGCTCTTCATTAGGGGTATGTCCTCTGGTACCACAGAGTTTCAGTAATGGTCCCACACCCAGGAGTATACGGGCAGTAAAAGTGGACTCAGCAGATTATTAAAAACAATACAAAACGAAGATACCAAGTGTGTTGGGGGTGATGGCTTGGAAGGTCGAATGGATTGTGGAGGGGTTAATGAAGAATAGGGGTGAATATGATCAAAATACATTGATCAAAATCCTTATAAAGTTATTCTTTAAAAAGATGGAGATAGCATGAGGACACACTTGGGAGAAAAGACATAGATGCTTGTGACCAGCTAAGAGTCACACCCATAATATGTAAAGAACTTCAGGAAATCAATAACAAAACAAACTGGAAACAGGAAAGTCATTTAAACAGAAGACCTCATGAAACATGTCGAAATTGCCAGTGAATAGTTTACAAAATTCTTGACTTCCTTTATCCTCAGGACTTTCAATGGGACACTACCACGAACATTAGAAGAGCTAAAAGGAGAAACAAAAGCCTTCAGTGTCAAGGAGGTGCAACTTGGAATGGCTGGTTTGCTCCTTTACATCTGTGCAATATATTGGACCAGCTCTAGGAAGCAGATGGGAAGGTGTAGTAAACAGTGCTATCCATAGCATCATTCCTGATAGCTCAGAACTGGAAGCTTCCCAGAAGCCCAGTGGCAGTAAAGGACTTCATGAGTGGAGATGGAGTCACACGTGATGCCTGGAGGGAGGGCGCTGAACGTACCACCTGAGGAAACACCAGGGATAAGAGACTCTGGATTACCTGACTATGGTATGTAAGTCCTAGAAATGAAGACACAACCATGATGACATGGTCCAGAGTTACTCTTGGAGCAGGCCTAAAGTGGAGGAGCCTGGGGTGCCTCTTGGATCCTGTTGTTTAGAATTTTGGTGAACATGGATTGCAAAACTCTATTGTACTGAATGTTATATATCTTTGGTTTTATACTTTTATTCATGCATACCACACCTTAAAAGGCACATTTCAGCCTACATTTCTCTATAGAGAACAATGTACCTTGATGAATTTCATGATGACCCAAATCTTTATTTTGTCAATCTGACTTTAGTGGTTTGCTGGAGTTCAGAATTCTTGAGTTTGCATCCTGACCTTGTTCATATTAGTGAATTCAGCTTGGCATAATTCACCTGACTCCTAGAGAGTCATCAATATAAACTTAACATATTTACACAAACTTTTTTTACACTCTGTCTTCAAGGTCTTGGTAGAATTTGGCACATTCAGTGCTCTAATAGGTATTTCCATGCAAAATACGTTATCAATATTGTTTTTCAGAGCCTGGGTACAGAGGTGATTCAGGAGTCCTTGTAGGCTTATTGTATAAGCAATCGAAAAAAGAGGAAGGTCACTGATGCCATTTCAGAGAGAGGTGGGAAAAATGAAGAGCGATTTCTATCTCTGTGACCTTTTCACACCTATAGGTACAATTTCCTTTCATCATACGGCGTCATGGTTAGGGTTACTACTGCTGTGATGAAACGCCATGACTGAGCAACTTGAGGAGGAAAGGGTTTGTTCAGTTTACATTTCCACACCATAGTCTATCACGGAAGGAAGTCAGGACAGGTACTCAAGCAGGGCAGGAACCTGGAGGCAGGAGCTGGCGCAGAGGCCATGGAGGGGAGATGCTTACTGGTTTGCTCCCCATGGCTTCTCAGTCAGATTTCTTATTGAATCCATGGCCCCAAGCCCAGGTATGACACCCCCCATAACTAACTAATTAGGAAAATGCTCTACAGCCGGATCTTATAAAGGCATCTTCTTAATTAAGGTACCTTCCTCTTGGATGACTGCAGCTTGTATCAAGTTGACATAAAATTATCCAGCACACATGGCCAAAGAACACACATGCTGTTTCTATTTTTCTCTGTCTTTGGCCTCAAAGAAGGGCTTTTCTTGACTGACAGCTCTACTGATTGACAGTTATGCCATCAATAAGGGCGACTGGGGTAGAACCCAGGCTGTATCCTGTCTGAAGAGCCTGCTCTTCTGTAGGCGTCCCTGTCCCCAGCAGTGGTGAGTTCTTTATGGTCAAGAGTAGGAGGGGTGCCTGGCCACGTCCCACTGCTTCTGTCCACAATCATCCTTCCAGTCTTTCCTTTGAAAAACAAAACCAGAAACTCCAAGAATGTTTAAGAAAATGCAAATTCTTCTGACCAACATTTTTAAAGAGTCCCATGATCTTGGTTCATAATGACCTTGTTATTTATGAATATTTAATTCTGATCATACATCAGAAGAATGAGGGAAAGCCTATAGACACCGTCTTTTTTACCATGTGACCTTTTCTGGTGCTTGACTTGGCAGGGAACATGGTCTGCCTTGCTGTTCTGGTCTCTTCACATGGGTTGGTCCTAGTGTGGCTGAGCACACATGTCTTGGTAAAAATGCACAGCCTTGAGGCACAGCCACAGATAGCCTTTCATGCTGGGAATATGCACCGCTCTGGGGCCAGCACTGTGATTATGTGAGCTTGATGCAGTACTTGGGTCTGGGGATTGTCCTTGAATGTGTTCTGCAATAAATTATTTAAGTGAGCCGAGGAAGAACTAATTGGTTAATAACCATAATTGGGATTAAAGAGTAATTTTGATTTTTAAAAGATGTTTAAATGGATAAATATTCAGTTGTCTTATTTTGCTATTAAAAAGAAATAAGACCCCTTAAATGGCTCCACATAAATGGAATGTATAGGTGGTTAAGTACTGTCTGTCCTCCACACGGAGGTGACAGGCCATTGTCAGGGCCCCTGCTGGTGGCCGGCTATTGGAAGCAAGCTGCTTGCTTGTGCATTGCCTTAGGACTTTGACTATTATTATTTATGTTTTGTGCTGCTCGGTGAATGTACATTGTTCAGAACAATAGATTAAATTGTGCCGAACAGAGAGTATGATTCTGGCCCCTGGGAGAGGACTTAAATTTTAGACACTTAGATGACACAGTTCAGGACTTGCATAGAGTAGAAAGGTGTAGGGCACCAGGGCCCAGCAAACTGCAGGGCAGGGGAGGCTTAAGCTGTACCAAGCAGAGAAGAGTAGCCTTAGCCAGGCCTGGGGAAAGCAGTGCATTGAAAAGAAAGCAACATTCAGGCTTTAGGGGAAAAACAAATCAAACAAGTCAAGAGAAGAAAGAAAACGCAAACACGAAAGAGGCAGCAAAACTTCAGGGTTCTGTTGATGTGTACCAGGTCCACCTGGCTTCTGCTGTTATGCTCAGCTTGTGAAGCTGCAGGTATGGCTTGTGCCATTTTCCTGCCTGCAGTTTAGGGGACCTTGTATCAGTGAGACACACTCAGGTCTCCACGCGACCGCTTATGTTTACATCTTCGTGATTCTAGGGTAGTGGGACATCTTTGCCCCCGTGGCTGTCATCAGTGCTGAAGAAGGTGAAATTCCCCTAATTGATCACATAAGGAGACCAAGAGGTGCTTTAAACTCAACTGTTTCCAGCGTTTGCTTTGAGCAGTCTGGAGTAGAGGCTTTCAGGGCCACAAGTCAGGGGCTAATGAGCTCAGACCAAGGATCAATGGTATAAAATTTTTCATTCATGGGCACATTTCGAACCAGGTTGCCTCCAAGAAATTCTGAGACCTGTCAATCACAGGTGCACGTCTTGACCCACAGCTGCTGCTTGCCTGCTCACTGCTTTTTAGAAACCAAGTCGTGTTTCCCAAATGCGATTCTTCCAAGAAATTTCTAATCTGAAAGGAAGTCGAGATTGGCACAGAGATAGCGGCTTTCTTGGCACCGTGACTAACTAGAAAGTAGTATCCTGAGTACTCAGAGGGAGCTGTGCTAAGTCTTGCCCACAGTTGCCAGTTGCAAAGATAGAGCTTTGCAGTCAATAAAAGAACAGGGATATTTTGCCAATTTCCCTTCATTCAGGCTCTCGGTGTTGGTTTCTCAAGTATCACTTCCCTCTGCTCAAGATATTTCACCTATTTAAGAAAACATTAATTCTTAACTCTGAGAAAGCCTACCAAACTGAGTCACTGGACTGACCCCTAATAAGCTTTGGAATATTTCCTGACCCATAGACACACTATTCAAATTTCCAACCTTCCACAGAGGTGATTCCTAGACTGTTTTCATTCCCCAAGAGCTGAACAAATACAACATTAAGAAAACGCTATGGGAACTCAGAGAAAGGGTGAACATTAGTAAGCATTATAGACCAAAAAATGCATGAAGAAAATATCACCAAGGTTAGTTATTGGTTGGTTTTCTTAAACTTCACTCGTGAAAGATGACTGCTATATCAGAACATTAAAGATCACTTTGGGCTGGGGAGATGGCTCACTGGTGAAGGGTATGTCCTGTTCTTGCAGAGTGTGTCTGAGTTTGGTTTCCAGCATTCACACCAAGCAGTTTACAACTTCCTGTAAACTCCATTTCAAGGTGATGCCATCTTCTGGCCTCCTCAGGCATGTACACATACCATCAGACACACACACACACACACACACACACACACACACACACACACACACACACGTGATTATTATCAATGACCTATAATGTCATTGTATTATTCAGGTGGTTCTGGAAGACAAGAACCAAACTTAACTGATAGGATAAAACACACACACATACACACACATGCATACACACACATAAACACACATAAACACATGTGCACACATGTGCACACACACATTTATTAGCAGCTCCTTGTACTTTGCTAGTGCTTTGGCAACAGTAAACAGTACTCCCACAGTGGCTGCTTCACATTGGAGAAGCCAAGAATCCTGTAGTTCTCAATCCACAGGCCTGGGTGCCTCAGTAGTTCCAATTTGATCCCTCAAACCTGGAAGGTTCCTCAAGAGTGGCTGATCCTTGGTCATTGAGAATTCTGGTTCTGATATCAGCAGTGAAGGGATCAGGAACAGCAGCAAGTGGCAAGAGGGCCAGCCAAGGGCAATCTATGCAAATAATATTCCTTCCCCCCGCCTTTTTTATTTGGGTAGCCACCAAAGCTGCAAACGACATTTGAGGTGGGCCTTGCCACATAAATTAAGGCAGTTAAAAGGCTCCCTACTTAGGTGAATCTAAATTCTGAAAAGTTGATACATACACCAAACATCTTGGCTATCATCTGCTCATTTGTGAATGTGCGTGTGTGTGTGCCTGAATGCATGCTCTCTTGTGCATGTGTTTGTGGGAATGTTGTATGTGCCTGTGTGCTTACATGTTGAAGGCCAGAAGGAAGATGTCAGGTGTCCTCTTCTATTCCTTTGCAGCAAAGTCTCTCACTGAACCTGGAGCTAGATTGGAGGCCTTAAAGTCCTAGTGCTATTCTTGTCTCTGTCCACACAGTGCTGGGTGCCAGTTAGTTCTTTATACTTGCATGGTAAGTACAAATATTCTTAGTTTTATTTTTCCTATTTCTTTCTAGTCCTTACATGAGTACAGTTATTTAAAAAAATGTTTAATGTTTTTCATTACTTCCATTCTTTTGTAGTACTCTGTAGGCATTCCATTCTTACCAGTATTTTTCAGTCTGTTTCAATAGCTGAGGCAGGGTATTTGGTTTGACTGGCAGAACAGCTAGAAACTGACAGGCATGGGTTTGCAGGGCAGGTGTCCTGAGAAAGCATGGAATCATAATTTTTCACATTGGCTCAGCAGACAGTTAAACTGTGTGACTGTGTAGAAGATTCCAGAGAGCTGAGGAAAGTACCAGGGTTCTGCGCACGGCACCCCCGTGTCTGCGCTCTGTGTGCTTGGACCCAGTTACTGAGCTTCGGGCAAGGGGCTGGAGGTTAAAATACACAGACACACACAGACAGAGACAGCAACACGGGTCATCCTTGAATTCCCCAAGAATGCCCCCTTTATTGTGTTCAGGGGCAGATTATATAGAGATAGCCGTGCCCCAGCCAAACCCACCAGAAACCACTATCCTGCCATCAGGAACTCCTGAAGGTCTCGTGCTCAGAGCAGCTGTAGGCACTCAGATCAGGGGATTACAAGAAATTCAGGATCTGGGGTCTCACTGCTCCCAACACCAGGGGACCTTGTTGAATTTTCACATGTATCCCTATCCCGAGACAACTTGGCAGCTGATGGAGGATTCCCATTGGCTAATAAAGAAACTGCCTGGCCCATTTGATTGGCCAGCCCTTAGGTGGGTGGAGTAGACAGAACAGGAAGAAGGAAGTGAGGTAGATGGCTCAGTCAGATGCTACGCCTCTCCTAAGTTAGTCAGACTGCCGTGCCTCTCCTCAGAGACAGACGCGATGAAGCTCCAGCCCAAGATGGACGTACGCTAGAATCTACCTGGTAAGGCACCACTTTGTGGTGCTACAAAGATTATTAGATATGGGTTAGTTAAGATGTGAGTAAGAGGCAGAAAATAATGGGCCAGGCAGTATTTAAAAGAATACAGTTTGTGTGATGTTATTTCGGGGCACAAGCTAGCCCGGTGATCAGGAGCAGGGCTGCAGGAAAGCAGCCCACAGCTCATCACTACAGGCAGCAGAGTTCTGGCTGGTTGGGAAAACCAGCACTTTGTCTTTAAGCCACTGCCTGCATTCACTAGCACCTGAGAACCCAAGTAAGCAGGAACACAAAGACAGGCAGGTTTCAAACTCTCTGCAGAACAGCAATACCTGCAGACTAAGAAAGGAAACATGAGTTTCTGTATAAGCAAGACAAAGCCAACAAACCCATTCTATGAAAAACCAACAAGATCCAGAGTTGCTACAATACATCATCAATGATGTATTTTCAACTAACTTATCACCAATGATTCTGGGGAAGAATGCATGGCAAACAATCACAGAAAAGTTCTGGCGTGGACATTGGGGTTAGAGTTAGTTGATTGTTTAAAAGCTGCTGTGATACAAATGTTCAACCAGTTAAAAAAAGAGGACCAAACAGTTCAGTGAAAATCTCCTACTAATGAATGGGCTGATAGGAAATCTTAATGAAAACTAGAAGGAAAGGAGACAGCTGCAAGTTCTGTAACTGAAGAAACACAGTATCTTGCCAGAGATGGCAAAGCATAGCCTCCTCCACGTGTGGTCCCTTAGATGCAGGAAGCAACCTGGCAATATCTGAAATAGAAATTCACTAACTATCCCAGCTAGCAGCATTGATATAGAAGAACAAAAGGTCAGCTCCTAAACAGATGCTCATGGGCAAGAAATGTAGAGTGTAGGTAGAAGACTGAATACAATTGAAGAGAGACACAGAGAGCTATGGAATATTCCCATCATTCTAACATACCTATAATTGGAGAACCAGAAAGAGAAAACACCTACCCGAGTAATCATGCCTGGCGCTGACTTATGAATAATTTCAGCTATGATGTTCTAGAATGTCTCAGTAGGGTCTGGATAACATGTAGACACATCAAATATTCAGTCACAGCAAAAAAAAAAAAAAAAATCTCCAAAGCGGCCACACAAAGAATGCTGTTGTGCACACAAAGGAACAACACAATATGCAGTTGACTCTTCATCCTGAACAATGGGATCTGTAGGAGTTTGTATGGAATCAGTTGTTAAATGTATCAAAAGATGTCTTCTATAGCTATTGAAGCTAGCCCATAAACATGAAGGCAGGATAAAGGATTTTTGATAAGCAAATGCTGATGGGATCCTTTCCTGGCAGAATTGTGTTTATAAAAAAAATATCAAGAGCTTCCATTCAGGTTAATGTTTCTTCAGAAGCCCCATAGTCGTGGAGATGGTGAAGGATACAGCAAACGGAAAGTGTGAAACGAATGTGGGAGATTGTGCTTCAGTTATTGGAGAATAAAATACTGCCTTCCTACATACTTCACGTCTGTGGTATCTGGATTTTTATTAAAGGCACATGAATGCTGAAAGCAGAATTTCTAAATAATGTAAGGTGAGTCATGTATATTGATACATTGAAAATACAGGAGGAAGAAGAGGAAATGGAGACACTTGATATGGGGATTTTTTGTTAGTTGAGCGTTTTGTTTGTTTGCTCATTTTTATTTTGAGATCAAGTCTTGCTTTGGGGTCTGGATTGACCTGGAGCACATGATCTTCCTATCTCAGCCTCACAACCAATACAAAGTTTTCTAGCCCATTGGTGATATGCCAGCATTTGTTTGGAGTTAAACGTTGTATTACTCACACAACAAAACAGGAAACAATTTGTGGTGTTTGATTAGGTATGTCCCCCACAGACTCATGTATTTGAATGTTTGGCCCATAAGAAGTGGCACTATTAGGCGGAGTAGCCTTGTTGGAGTAAGTAGAGTAGACCTTTTTTGGAGGAAGTGTGTCACTATGGGGTGGACTTTGAGCCCTCATATATGCTTAGGCTACACCCAGTATGGGACACCATCTTCTTCTGCTACCTACAGAACAAGATATAAAACTCTCAGCTCTATCTCCAGCACCATGTCTGCCTGCATGATGCCATGTCCTGCTATGGTGGTAAGGGACTAAACCCCTGAAACTATAAGCCATCCCCAATTAAATGTGCTTGTTTATAAAAGTTGCTGTGCTCATGGCCTCCCTTCACAGCACTAGAAACCCTAACTAAGACATAGTTGTTCAATGTGGAATCAAAATGACACAATAAAATTCTTAATAAACACAAAATAAAGCAGTCACTGAGTAAGGACAAAAAGAGAGAAGGAGATCAGCCCAAAGCAAAAAGTAATAGCAGATCAGAACTCTACCAAGCTACCTGATGATTGTTTTAGAGTAGTTGAGAGTAACTTTAAACCTGGGGTCCCCAGATTTGGGGCATGTGGGCAAATATGGCTTAAGTTTGTTTGCGAGTGCTCTGTGAGCTAAGGGTGTTTTATATATTGTAAATGTTAAAAGAGGAAGCTGAACACCAAGACAGTGATGGTGGTGATGATGTTGATGGTGCTAATGAGGACGGGGATGCTTCTAGTGATGTTGATGATGCTGGATGAGGACAGTGGAAGGAAGGAGGTTCAACTGGAGTTGTGGCTGGCCTGTGAAGCATAAATACCTCCTACTAAGAGTTTTGGTTTTGAAATCAAGTCTTGCTTTAGAGCCTAGGTAGGCCTGGAACACATGCTTTCTGATCCCTTGACTAGTAAAAATTGGAGCTTTTCAGACTATCTTAAAAGTGAAAATCATGACAGGCAAACCTTTCATCTCAGTGTTCATGAGGCAGAGGCAGGTGGCTCTCCGTGAGTTCAAGGCTAGCTTGGTCTACAGGATGAGTTCCCGGACAGCCAGGGCTACATAGAGAAACCCTGTCTTGAAAAACTGAAGAAAAAAAAAAGGGAGAATCATATTATATCAAACATTAGCAGAAGTCCTATGGATATTAAAAGAAGAATAAAGAAATTATATTAGAAAATAAGAGTTGTAAATTTTAAAAATTCTCTGAAAATTATAAATTACAGGGGTGGGCGAATAGCTCAATGAAGTGATTGTTGGGCACGAGGAAGGGCCAGAGCCCAGTTCCTAGAATTCAGGTTGTAAAATTTGTGTGTGTGTGCATGCATGTGTGTGTACATGTGTGTTTATATGCATATTGTATATGGTAGACAGAATAGCCTTTACTAGTAATCTGTCACTGCAGAGACAGAGATAGGTGGCTTCCTGGGGCTCACTGACCAGGTAGATTGGCCTGCTTAATGAGTTCCAGACCATTGAGAAACCCTGTCTCTAAACAAAAGGTGGGTGGAGCCTAATGTTGAGTTGCAGTCACCACATGCACACACATGAGCACATCATGCACACACATGAGCACATACATGCACATCACCAATGCACACAAAGGGAGTTAGAAATTACAAAACTGACCTAAGAAATAGAAGTTTTCATTGATCCTATTTTCACTAAGGAAGTGTAAATACAAGTTACAATGGTACACACACACACACACACACACACACACACACACACCTCTAGGCCTAAATGGGAAAACTGGTGAGTTTTCATACATAATAAGGAAACTTCTTGAAAACAGAGAAAGAAAAAAGAAACTCTTTCTAGTATATCCTGGAGGCCAGTGTTACCTCAGTTACAAAAGGGAAGATAAATCCTAAAACGTGTGTGTGCCTACAAATTATGTCTGTGGATATCTTTATCAAAAGATGCATACATCAGAGTACCATGTGAAGAGAATGGTGTGTGAAAACCAGGCTGAGTGTAGGGCACAGTGAACACCTCGGAAACCAATCAGTGAATGTGGGTGCTATGTTTCTACAGTGAAAAGCCACATCATCCCCACAGATCAGAGCCAGAGCTTGATTAAGTGAGGCACTAATTTCTGTGATATAATAGCTTTATTAATTCCTTGAGA
Source organism: Arvicola amphibius (assembly GCF_903992535.2). Lineage (NCBI taxonomy): Eukaryota > Metazoa > Chordata > Mammalia > Rodentia > Cricetidae > Arvicola > Arvicola amphibius. Next base: position 104,266,509 of record NC_052048.2, read on the forward strand.
AACTCATTTGGATAGAACATATTCTGGACATAGTCACCCGTCCTTCTCCCCTTAACTCTCCTAGGTTCTATGCTCTGCCCCCTCCAGCCCCTCTCAACTTCATGTCCCCTTTTAACTTTGCCTTATAATCCACTAATCTGACTCTGCTGCCCCTTTGTGAATGCAAACAGGGCCATCATGGAGCACAGCCAGTCTACACGGGTCCACACCCATAAAACAACTGACTCCCCTAGAACTGTCGGGAGCTTTTCAGTTCAGTCATGAGTGGGGTCTCATGTTTCCTTCCCACTCCACGCTAGGATGGTGATGAGTCACTTTGTGCAGGCAACCACATCCGCTGTGAGTTCCTGAGTGTGGTAGTCCTTGGTCCTCGCTCACACAGAAGACACTATTTCTCTCCAGTCATTCCAGACCTCTGACTGTTACAGTCTTCCTGGCCCATCTTCTCTGAGCCTCAGAGGGGAAGGGGTATAACATAGATGTCCCTTTTAGGGATGGGCACCCCCAGAGAACATATTCTCTACATTTTTGACCAGTTCTGAGTTTCTGGGCAAACCACTGTGTAAATCACAATGGAGTTTCTCTGACAAGGGCTGAGAGCTACACTAATAATCTGTGGTCAGAGAGATACAATTAGGGAACAGTGTCCATTTAGCAAGACTGAAACATGGATTCTTCTTACACAGGAATCAGCCTCTTTGTCTAGACGCAAGACCCCATTGAGCAGCAGCAATGTTTCCTGTTTACAGTCAAGAATATCACACATTGTCACCGCCACCATTTTCATTCAGCTTTGTGGGTGAATTCCCAATGTAACCACGACATGAAAGACTAATAAGCTTTAAAATGGAAAGACTATTGCAGGGGCTGTAAGAGACTATGAATCAAATCCAAAGGGGATCAAAGGCTGCATGTTCTAATGCATGTAACAACAATGTGTGAGGTTTCGAGTTTTCAGAGCATTTGGGAACATACAAAACTCTATTTTACTTTCACAGACTAGCAGTAAACCCCACTAGCAGCACTAAAACGTCCTAAAAACAATGGATAAAATACATACGCTGTATGCTATCAAGCCAAGACACGAAAGAATGACAGAATAGAGACACAGTGTGTCAAACCGTTGGAAGACTCGCTGTCACATAGATGAAAACATTCCCCAAACTGATAAGCAAGTTTAATCAGACACTAAATTTTTGAAGATTGTTTTAATTATTAAATCATTCTAAAATGTATATACCGATGAAAACTCGGAAAAGCAGCCATTTAAAGGTGACCAAACTCATAGGGCTTGTGCTGCTAAGGCATCACTGTCCTGTTTCCCATAGGCAGGTGTCGCAGGAGGACAGATTCAAGCTCAACAGGAAATGATCAAGATCTAGAAATGAGACAGACTTATAACTTCCTTTTTTTAAAAAATTGTGCTTGGTTATTTTTAAAGAAAAGGTATCTTTTTTTCTAAAAGAGCCAGGCCCTTTCCTCACACAGACCATAGAAATTGCTTCAAGTAGACCAGAGGTCTTAACTTCATAAATATAACTACAAATATTATAACAGATAACATGAGAATAAGTCTATAGTGTGATAGGCAAAATGTTTCTTAAAGAAGACACAGAAAGTTTAAGTCATAAAGGAGAAGGGCTTTATTGATTGGACTGTCTTTGACTCTTATCAAAAAGTGAAAACGCAGTCCACCATCTAAAGGAACGTTATTTGTGGTAAAATATATGACTATTTTCCCCCAATTAACTCCATAGAAATAAATTAAAATAAGAATTTTTCAAATTCCAGGATGGATGGAGGAGTGGCTTCTATAGCTCCACTCATGTCTGAGGAGCTATTGGCTGTTGATAGCTGTTGATGGAGGAAGAGTCTCTCTCCTTGTGGAAGATGGCTGTGGGGAGGTTGTTCATGTCCCAGGGAATGACCACACACTGATGTGCGTATGGGCAGCACTGACTGGACTCACAAGTTCATGAATAACAAAAAGTAAGTAAAAGGAAGCCCATGAAGTTGGGAGGGAGAGGGAATAAAGAGGGCTTGTTGTAGTGAAGCAGGGCTGGATGGATGAGCATTATATAAATTATGAAACTTTTAAAAAACAAAAATATTATTAAAAAGAAATAACTACAGAAGTAAAGCATACACTTTGAATTTTATTTCACACACAGAGAGACTAGACAGACAGACAGGCACACACGCACACGCACGCATGCGCGCGCGCACACATACACACACACACACACACACACACAAATGATGTGCAGCAATCACTTAGCACGGGGAGAGATTTTTAAGATACCTGGTCAGGAAGGCAGAACTGTCTGGGTATACATACTAGAAAGGCTGGGATTTAAATCTGAAATTCAGGTGTGAGCCAACACGTGAAGAATCGGAATCCATGCATTTCTAGTGATGAGGCAAAGATACATGGAGCCTGACAAAGAAACCTATAGGGTCTTCCATGGTGAGTCTGCACCTGCCGTATGACCCAGTAACCATCTTCCTTGATGTCCATCCTGTAGTAAGGAAAGCCTGCCTCACAAAAGCTATCATGCCAGCATTCATATTGACTTCAGTCACAGTCACGCATCCACCCGTTGTGAATGAATAAATAAAATGGAGCATATCCACCCAACGAAATTGCACCTAGTGCTGAACACGAATGGATTGTTGATTCACCCAAGTATACAAATGAATATTTAAAGCACCATTTTACGTCAGGCACAAATGATTTCCTAACCTGCAATTCTGAGATTCTAGAAAACTTAGACAATTGCAGTGGAATGGCAGCAGTGGCTTCCCCAGCCATGGCATGGGTGGAGCATGGCCATGAGTGAGGGAAAGGGAAAGGAACAGTGGTGGGAAAGGCTTGCATTCTTGAGCTCTGATATGGTGATATATACATGATTGCACACATTGCCCAAAATTCATTGAACTATGTACTTAAATAGGTGAATATTACTTTCTCTATAGAATTGATGCCTCAAATTAGAGAAAAAGTTTTACCAGCTGACAGGACTTAAGCCTCCAGCCTTATACATTGGATTTCCATTTCACTAGGGCCATATTTCCAGGTACAAGCTAGACCCATTTGTCTGCCCCTGTGGTGGTTCATAGAGGGATCAGACTCAAGGGCACTCCAACATTCAAGGGCCAGCTTGTCTGTCTCAACCATTCCATCAGAAACCCATGGAACACTAGCATGCACCTCCGGGATGGATGTGTATCATGAGACAATCCCTGAACAAGGAATTATGTACAGTCGGAGAAAATTCACTGATTGCACATGTTGGAATCACAAGCAACCCCACCCCAACCCCGAGGGAGTAAGAACAGTTAGCCTTCTAGGCAATAGGACTGCTGTCCTGTGTGTCGGTGTATGCGTTGGGGGGTGGTGTGTATTCCTAGCAATGTGGAGAGAATGAGTAGAGGATTGACTCAGGCCATACAGCCTGCCACAGTCAGTTTCCTGTGTGTGCCTGCTGGCTACCCTCTTAAGTGACTATGAAATGATTTTCATCTGGAATATTATAAACCCAAATTCCATTTAGAATGCCAGCAATACTTGGTTTATCATGTCTCATACTTTTAGCTGACTTTCATTTAAGACATTCAGGCTGTAAGGCAGGCCAGTCTGGCTCACCTTTTCTGAGGATTTTCTCCAGATCTGGGGAACAATGCTTGATGATGAGAAACTGAAAATACCAGCACACTGACAGCCCGAAGAGCCCTTGTAATTTTTGCATTGTATGCTCAGACACATTCAGATCAGGCATGTCCTTAAAGAATCCTTAAAAAAGTTTAACTCTGTGGAGGAAGCACCCCTGAACCACACATACTAGATTATTTGGGGATCATAGAAATGTTTATTGTTTTTCCCAGCAATGAGAATAGATCTCCTGGTGCTTTCAAGCCATGATTATATCTTCAATCACTTACAGGCACCTCCCTTCCCCTTTGCCCCTCCTCCTCCTTCCCCCTTCTCTGTGTGCATGCACACATGTGTCTGCATGTATGTAAGCAGTGGGATCCCATGTATCTGGCTGAAAGGTAAAGCCTGGGTCCCTTCAGTGTTCCAACAGCTAACAGGGAATTGGAAACTCAAAGGCATCCATGCGTGCAGTCCACAAACCCACACACATTCCACAGCTCTGAATTTAGTCTGAGAGGGTCATAAACACTGGGTCCTAAGACCTGATAGGAGAGCACCCATTGATGACAATGAACAGTTGGGTTCCACATGTGTCCACCACATGAAATAAACACTTCATAAGGGTGGCCTTTTGACTCTGTGTCCTGAGTTTCCAACTGGGAAGAGAAGATCCTTTGGGGGAATATTTCCCCATAAACATAGAACCTGAACTGAGTCTCAAAGACAGAATTTCCAAAAAGAGGATGAGAGGTGTGACAGTTGGTCCTGATTGCCAACTTGATGGGACTGAGAGTCTCCTAGGAGATACATTCTGTACATAGCTGTCAGGATTTTCCATTAGAGTATTAACAGAGGGGGAAAGGCTTACGTTAAAAACTGATAGCACCTCTCCATGGTCGGCTCAAATATAAAGGGAATGTAATATTGCCTTCACTTTTTCTTAAGTGTGTGTCTACTACTGATGGCAGCTTCTTTGGTCTTCCAACATGGACTCTGTACTAGTGACTGGTGCAGGACAACTGTCTATATTCTGTCAATTATGTTTTAAACAAACACCGATTGGCCAGTAGCTAGGCAGGAAGTATAGGTGGGACAACCAGACAGGGGGTAGAGGTGGTTCAATGAGAACAAGAGAATTCTGGGAAGGAGGAAGCCCATTCCTCCCCAGTCCTGTCCAGACACCAAAGAAGAAAGTTCATAGTGAGTTCGAACTGAGATGTACTTGGGTGGGTAAACTGGACGGGACTGAGAAAGGGAGTGGAGTGTTTTATTTTTTTTTTTAAAAAAAAAAACAAAACAAGGGAAACAGGAGGACCCTCACCTAGACTTCACAGAACATTAAGGAAAAGAACTGAAGTTATGCTGAAAGCTGTTGTAGACACTGGGCAAAGAACACTGAGCCTCGGGAAGATTATTCTGAAAACCTTGTTGATAATAAGTCAGCATAAGAGACCCAAGTTGAGAAATGATGCCGATCTAACCAGGAATAAACAGGAGAATGGAGCAGACATGGTGGTTTGCACGCAGAAAAGGAGCATGGAAAAGAGCTTGTCTCTCTGTGGCATACTGGGCTGACAGATGACACAAAGAGGAAGAAAGAATGGGGACACGCCACAGGATTCGTAGCCAGAGGACCTGGATAAATCACAGAACCAGAGACAAATACGACACAAATGGGCAGACCTTGGGAAGTGGACATGTGGGGGCCTAGAAGTATTGTGTCCCTTATTTATACTGATGTTTTTGCTACACAGCTGGAAATTTTAGTGTAATATAAGACATGAGTACTGAAAACATCAGGAAAAGACAAAGAAGTATCTCAAGTGACCAATGCAGAATTATCCTGAAAGCTAAGAGGGGCTGAGGTTTCTCAGAAGGAACTCCTCTGAAGAAGACATGAAATCAATGACAGCCACATGTCTGTGATAGTCCTTGATACCAACCTTGCAGACAGACCTTTCACCAAGGTTTTGGATGCTGCGCTGATTTTCAGCTTAGCCATCCGTAGCAGTTGCGAGTGACCCTATGTCACGGGACCTCTTAGGGTTTAGGTCTGGCTTCTTGGTGAGCTTGTATGTCTGAAGACTTTGCCCCAGGCAAATACCTCTGTTCTTCCCACTCCACATCTGTCACACACCTGCTGTTGCATCCTTTAAATGTCCCCGACCTCTGTGCTGAGAAGAGGCTGAGCCAGTGATTATGTGCACAAACAGTACCAAATAAACGAGACCTAGTACGTGCCTGTAACTCGCTTGGTGAAGCCTGTGTGGGCAGCCAGTCATAATGGAATATAAAATGAAGGCACTAAATGCAAGGCAGATCAATAGAGTGTGGGTGGGGAATGACAGAAGGGGGAGCTGTACATGGGAAGAGGTGTCCCTTTGACCTGGGACTTGTGGGGAAAGAGAGAGCCATAACAAAGCATCGGAGCGGGAGAAAGCCCGCCTAGCATTTGCTTTAGATATCTACATTAATGTCTCTGGTTTGGCTTCACACAGGCCAGCTCACCTGCCAGTAGCCTGTGTGATGTGTAGATGCTTAGTGGCCACCCTAAGTGCATGACCTTAGAGTCATGTGACTCCTACAGCTTGGGGGGAAGATCACTCAGCTCTTTCAGTGTTCTGGCGTCATTTCTGGGAATCTCTTCAGAGACCTCCTAGGTGGAGATGCACACAGCCAGTCTGATGAGAGACATCGGATCCTTTCCATTCTTTAGACCATTAGGAGCCTTTAGTGTCTGAGCTGGAGAGATCATGAGACTCAAGGAACCAAATAACTAGGAAAATAAGTGTGTGCACTGGCACAATAATTGGTGGAACAGGGTGAACGGTGCACAGCCATATGTATCCCTTAATTTCTTGATTCCTCTGTTTCCAGTTCAATTCATACATGTAATTTAAGCTCTTGAGCCCCAGCCGCTGGTCTTTTTTTTCTTCCCCAGAATGGTGGCTTTCTGGGCAGGAAGTCCATCTGTCTTTCTTGACTTCATTGCGGGCACTCCACGTAAGAGATGAAGGCAATTTGGGAGCAGCAGCTGCCAGCCTGTTGTTTGAACTCCTGGCCCATGTGACTCCTTTCGGAAGGTACAGAAGATGGGTCTGTGCTTCAGCCAGCAGCACAGCTCCGCACTGTGACATCTGGCTGGATTCCTGCTCAATTTAAAGCGGCTGCCATCATTCCCCTGTTCTAACGACTTTCCTTATTACCTGACAATCTATCTGAACTATCGACTCATTTCCGACCTGCCAGTTCTCTCAGAAGTTATGGAAATGGTCTTCAAACTGCAGCTTCAGCATCTCCTCCTCCCACAGGCTGCCTGCAAGTCGATAGATCCTCTCCCTGACAGGCAGGGAGGCCGATCGAGCATTCTGTGCACTCACAGGTGTGCTGGTGATGGAGAGGAATGCTGCTGTCACAGGCTGACCCCCAGAGCCCCCTAAGCTCTGAGGCCAAGCCAAAGAGCATCTGTCATTGACCAGCTTTCCACCTCTTTGTTGTGCTCTGCCTTGCAGGGGCCCCTGTTCTGAAGGAGGCTGCCCTGGTGCTTTGCAGTTTCTTATAGTTCTCATCCTCAGTTCAGGAGGAATTCCCCCTTGGTGAGCACCGTGTTCTGAATTAACATTCTGGTCGATCCAGCGTGAACAAAGTCAACTTCCCAAGCCTGGGCTACCACAAAAGAGGTTCTTGGAGAGGGGGTGATGTACCCTGTGCTTTGGCAGGAGACTTATCCCTCTATGCCAGCCCTTCTTACTGAGAAAACTAAGAGATCACTGATATCTCTGCCTCTATGTCTAGTTGTGAAAAATCCTGTTCAGCCTCCCTCTCCTGTCTTCTGATTTAGAGGACACCGGATGAGAACACGTGTCTTGAGAATCACAGAAGGGTCTGAGAAGCTGGCTCTGTTGGGAAATGTGTGCTCCACAAGGACCTGAGCTCAGTCCACAGTGCTCACAGAAAAGGCTGGGGATGCTAGCATGTGTTTTTAATCCCAGTGCTGGAAAAGGCAAAGAGACAGGCAGATTCCTAGGGAACTAGAGAGCCCGAGTTTGTAGTGAGAGAGGCTGTCTCAAATAAACAACATAGGTCTGAGGAGTGATGCCCTACATTGTCTCTATCCCCCATGCCTCCATACCTATCCACACACATGTGCACCCATGCTCACGTGAACACTCATGCCCATATACACAGAAATAGCTAACATTACACTAAATATCTATTACTGTAACATCTTGTGTATTTTATGAAAGGTTTGCTGTTGACTTTCAGGAACAAAATCTACTTAATAGAGAAAAACAAACAAAACGTGAATAATTTTAGTAAGATTAAGTTCTGTTGATGTAGGAGAGAGACAGACTAGCATTCACCTGTTATCTCATGTGTATGGGTGTGTGTATGTACATGTATGTGTTCACGTGTGTGGGTATGCATATGTGTTTGTGGTGGGTCCACGTGCATATCTCTGTGAATTTGAGACTGACCTGAGAGGCTTCCTAGATCTCTCGCCACCTTAGTCATTGAGGTAGGGCCTCTCAACTGAACCCAGAACTTGCCTGGAGAGCTAGTCTAGCTAGCCTAGTTGCTCCTTGGATTCCTCTGTCTTTTTTTCTAATTACAGACAGTGGCCATCTCCCTTTGATATGATATGTGGCAAGCCCTTCAGTTGCTGAGCCATTCCTCCAGCCCCACTGTTCACCTTTCCTGAGGTCTGGACTGTGCTCAGGTTGTTATGTATGTAAGGAAATGGTACTTAGTGAACAAGATAATACAAACCGTGCAGTTCTACGAGGGACACTGAGCTCCAGCGTGAGACACAGTGGCCTTGCTTCAGGACTTCCCTGGTCCATCAACAAGTTTCACACGTCTTCACTGCTGGCTCTGTTTGGACACTCCAGGTGATACTGACTCTGCCCTGAATCTCAGCAGTACAGCTTCTAAGTCTGTGGCAGCGTCTAGGATTCTCCAGCTCTGCTAACTGAGTAGGTTTCTCCTCTGTGTCCTGTGCTATTCTGTGTTTCTCTGTTAGTCACTGATTATGCCCATGGTGGTCATCTTCTACAAGGCTACCTGCCATCTAGAATCTGCAGGACGTGAGCTGCTCTTTGTGTTAGAGTATGTCTTGTACGTTGTAAACAGTTGCTGGAAAGAAGGGGAAAATGGATGTGAAAAAGAAAAGAACCTAATGCAAATGAGGGAATTATGAACCAAGGAGCAAGTAATGAGGTAGGAAATAGCTCAGGCTGAAAGAATGGCGATTAGCAGGAATATTGAGGAGAACTCAGTGTGGTCTACTCCACACTTAAAAAATTAATTTTTAGCACCCATCTTGAAGTTGTAGGAGACTTAATATAAATGTTGCAAAGTTATTGCATGGGAAGAAACTGTAAATTGAGCAAATCCACCCTTGATATTAGGAATAACCAGCTTGAATTTTTTAAATATGATCTCAGTTGAATAGACTTGGGTGAGCTTTTAATTATTTATTTCTGAAATGAAACACAAAGCCGTGACCGGATTCATCATATTTGTCAGTAATTAGTAATTCTTGTTGTCAACCAACCAATAAAACTTGTACACAAATTATTTAGGCTTATTTTTAAAACTAAAAAACCAAAAACGGTGTCATCTTTACGATGAGAGAGATGTAACCAAAAAACATGTAAGTAGATGCAAGGGCGCCGACCATCACATTATTCCCTGATCTGAGTTTTCTCTCCTCCATCTCTGATCTTCCAGGCAGGAGAAGTGGTTGCACCCAATGTTTGGGAGACAAGGTAGGGGCTCCCCAGAACAAGGTGTCTTGCCAGACTAAACGAACCAGTGAGTTCTTGGCTCAGCAAGAGACTCTTCCTCAATTCAAGAGGGAGGGTGGTAGAGGAAGGTACCTGACATCAACTTCTGTTCTCTATACTATGCTCACACACATGAGGACATGGGCACACACATGGAGACAGATGGGCAAACATACAGATACGCACACAAAACACACATGCATGCAAATATAAAAGCAGGAAACATGTACCAATTTTGAGTTTTTCTAACGTCATTTTCTTCTATGCTTTCTTGGGAGAACTTCTTAAATATTCCAGATAGCTTCAGATTTTGCTTGGCAAACCAAATTTATGACCTCTCCCTCCTTAGCATCCTACTATGAATCATTAATTTCATAGATTTAAGTCCAAACTATCAGGAGGCAGGGGTAGAGAGAGATGTTTGACACACTCAGTTTCACACCCAATCCCCACGGAGTACACGTTCTAAAGAAACTGAGTGACTATTCTTCTGCCGTGATAAGATACCATGATCAAGACAACTTATGGAAGAAGAGGTTTAATTGCCATAGGTTTCAGAGGGTTAGAGTCCATGATGAAAGAACAAAGGCATAGTGCCAGGAGTTGTTGAAAGCTCATGTCTTGATCCATAAGTTGGAAGCAAAGAGAGACCCTGCGAATGGCACAAGCCTTTTGAAACCTCAAAGCACGGCCCCAGTGACACACCTCCTCCAACAAGGCCACACTCACTTATCTATCCCAAACAGATCTACCAACTGGGGGATATGTGTTCAAACATATGTACCTGGGGGACCATTCTCATTTGGGGCTCCTTATAAGGTGACAGGGATTGTTCTAACAGTGCATCCTGTCCCACCCATCTCATGAGAACTGTGCACAGTGCTTGGGTTGATTTGAAAGGACAGCTAGCAGAAAGATTACTGTGTTCAAAAGAGAGGTGTGGGGAGAGGCACGAAGCCTGAAGCATGGGGCGGTGCAGATCTCAGACACAGCCCAGCACGGTCAAGGCTTTATATCCACGTGCAACCATCAAACTCCTTTCTGCACTGGTTGAGCTGTGTTAGAGTCCCAGCAGCATGGCGGTCAGATGACAGCCACATTACCCCTGCTTTGCTGAGGCAGCATTTGCTGTGTGGAGCCCCCGTGTTAGGAAGGTAGCGGTATCTCAGGGTGATTTTTCACTGCCCTTTTCCGGTCATCCAGGTTACTGAGCACCATCTATGTGATATTTGCTAACGTGAAGATTGGGAATGGTCCCCTGACTGGACATCGCCTGCTGATGGGTGTCGATTCTCCAGAGTCTACTGGTGAGCTCTCTGTCAAGTCACATGAGAGATCCTGTGGTCACCCTGGGATTCTGTTGCACACTGGAACATTTCCATTGTTCCTTCTGGGATGAAGATTAGTCAATGTGTGAATCTAGCCACACCTATCTTCTAGCCAGATGGGAAACTGTGCAACACCTAGTCGTGTGTGGTCTGCCAGTTGGTCTTACCTTTTGACAGCTGAGCCTTCTGTAGGTCCAGGTTCCCCACTCCTGACCCAAGCCCTGACTAGTCTCATACCATCGTGTTTTTACCTCCCATATCATAGATCAGATGTGGTACCATCTAGACATCCCAAAATATTTCGGGCCTTGTGTGGACTGTCCTCTCTCCCAGGATAAGGAAGTAGGAAGTCCTGTCACTGTCACCATGGTATATCTTCACCAGGGCTCTAGGCTGATACTGGGGAGTTGGGACAGAGGCAACCAGAGGAGATGTCAAGAAAACAATCAAAGTCTTGTCTACTTGTAAATTCCTAACTGTATGTGACAAAGGGGAAATTTTGCATTTGAGTTTGTATTAAGTGTGCTATACATGGTTGTTCAATACGAAATCTTGATGCTAGCTAGTGAAATTCTTCTTTCAAACCTACCTCCAAACAGCTGATCCAGTGCTCAGTAGTTGAAAGGACTGGCCACCTGTGAGTTTGAGGAGAGCAGCCAGGACTCAGTAGTATTAGTTCTAAAGCTACTAGAGGGGTTTGTAGGCAAAACAACACCTGCCTGGTTCCAGTGTCTGCCTGAGTCCAGTGCCTGCCATGCATAAGTGGAAATTGCTTGAAACATACATAGAATGGAAGAGCATATTCTTGCTCCCCAGAGCATCATGGTACCTCTCTGCTATAGACTATTTCAGTGAGATGCCACAGGAGATGGAATGATGCATATCTCTGTCATCTCTATTATTGACTCCTTTACTGGAGGGTTTCAGGCAACACACCCCATGTTTTCTGTCCTCTAGTTGCAGATGCCTTCAAGTGGATAATCATGGAGCCTGGAGTCCCTCACTTTCTGTCCTCTGAGGTATTATCCATGGGGTCATGGGACCTGGAGTCCCTCACTTTCTGTCCTCTGAGGTATTATCCATGGTGGTCATGGGACCTGGAGTCCCTCAGTTTCTGTCCTCTGAGACGTTATCCATGTGCCTTCCACAGATCTTATCACGCATCCTCATCTTCTTTGATGCCCTGGATATCTGGCCTGAGAGCTCACTGCCTGCTGTAAATCCTCAAAGGTCCATCCTTGGCTTTGTGTCCTTCATGACATAACCTATGTTAGCTAAAGACTTCTCCTTCTGTTAAGATGGGTAAGAAGGTGCAAGTTTGCCTTCCATTGTGGCAAGTAGCTCAGGATGGGTGTGTATTGTATCTTCATCATGCCACAATATCTGACATGCCCCATGAACACTGCAAGTCTCTGGACTGTTTTCTTGAAGCTCCTCTCTCTCACATTCTGGCTCAGTCAGTACCGAAAGGGTCTGCTTTGTATGTAGTGTGTACTGCCTGTTTAAATTACATCTATCCAGATAGTCACACAGACAAGTGGAGTGTAAACCATGGAAAGAGCAGAAGAATTTTCTAAAGACGTTAGAGGGTAAGGAGGAGCCAATCATTTTTAAAGTAGGAATTCACAGGGCGGTGTGCATGTAGGATGTGGGGAGCATGGAAGGGTCAAGGTTGACATGCAGAGACTGGTGGGCGTCTATGTTCTACTCTACATCCATGTGAGAGTTGAGGGTCCATGAACCAGATAGTGATGGGTGGGTCCAGGAGATGGCAAGTACTATCCATTACCAGGAAATATCATAAGGGCCAGGAAGGGGAGAACTCTTCTAGAAAATTTATCATAGGTATAGGGATGTGAGTAAGGTAAATTACAGATGCTTTTCAGTTTCTAGCAAGGTCACACTCTGAGAATCCCATAAGAAGTAAAACACATCAGTAGCATATATAGATATAATACACTAAACTTCACAGCTTTGCATTGAAACCCTTTGGTGTCAGGTGTTCATGCTCGTAAACAGAGAACTGGCTGGGAGCCCCAGCTTGCTGCTACTGTGAGCAACATGAGAGAGGGTGATGCCACATTTCCCATCTCAGGAAAACATTGACATTCAAAATTCCAAGTGTGGTTTCTGCTGGGCGGGTGTGGTTGGGTACCGTCTTACACCCTTACAGTCATAGGCTGGACAGACAGACATCAGGACTGTCTGGAACGGCTTGAGTGTTTGCAAATGTGCAAACATAAAAAAATCTTCAGAGCCTGTGGATGGTGTGCCACAGTGGACTTAGGATGGTCTTGGGCAAGATGGTAGACGGTACTGTGTATGAGTTGCTGAAGGAGCTGGGGACAGAGCTAGGGGATCAAGAAGATGGAGCTGGTGAAGGAGGGAGAGGGGGCAGTCAGCACAGGGAGATTGCAGTCATCCTCCCAGTGAAGAAGAATGCAAACCTGGGGGGATAAGGAAAGGAAGCAGCTGAAGTCATAAAGCCTAGCAAAGGGCAAAGGTGAGAATCCGTGTTCACCAAAGGAGGACACAAGGTTCATGCTTATATCAGCTTTCTCTGTTGGGAAGGCAAATGGTCAATGAACTTGGAAAGCTGTATGAGGTTGGGACCCCAAACATGCAACGAGAGCGTGACATAGGAGAGAGCAGGATGAAGCAGAACAGAGGCTCCAGAAATAGCAGTTCTGAGGACCCCTTTGCAGGTAGAGGACTCCCTCTGGGCATTGCCTCTCAAAGGGTAGGGTTTTACTTAAACCGGTAGCATGTCTACTCTGCATACGTCAGAAACAATGTCTCCTTGGTGTGAAACATGTCAGTAGAATCACCCTGTGGCACGCGTGTGATAAAGTCACTAAGCCTTGGGAGAGCAAACACCATTGGCATTTGTTCCTTTTGTTTTGTGTGCAGCATACCAGAGGATTAGAGAGCCGTGGCGTGATTTTGAAGCATCGCCTCCAACTCCAGCATTCTGATATGTGAGGAAATTAATAGGGTCGTTTTGACATCCCGAATGTGCTATTTATTTTTAATTAATAACTTTATTTTTAGAGCAGTTTTAGGTTTCAAGAAAAATTGACTAGAAAGTGGAGTTGTCACTTATCCCCCATTCCATCCCATAGTTCCCACTGTTATTAGCATGAATTAGTGTGGTACGTTATTCCAGCTGAGAAACTAACATGGGGATATTATTAAGTCCGTAGCTTGCACTAGAGTTTAATCCCTGTGTTTCAATGTCTATAGCTTTTGGCATATGTCGCATGTCTGCCATTATAATATTGCTCAGAATGATTCCACTGCCCTAAAGCCCCACAATGCTCTAACCAACCATCCCTCCTAACTCTACTCCTTGACAGTCGCTGATCCTTTTACTGTCCCCAGTTTTGTCTTTTAGAGAATGTCATAGAGTTGGCAACACACGTACAACCTAGAGTCCTTCCAGAATTTTTCTTTTATCAGCGTACTCATAATGTTCTCCCATGCCTGTCCTATTTAGCTTTAACTGTCTCCAAGGAGGGAATTCCAACGGAGGAATTATCCAGATGAGATTAACCTGTGTGGGCATGTCTGTGGAAGATTGTCTTGATTGTCAATTCATGTAGGAGGGCCCGGCCCGGTGTGGGCAGCAGCATTTCCTCAGGTGATCCTGAGCTGTTAAAAACCAGTTACCAGATCATGGGTCTGTGAGAGAACCAGCAAGCAGCCTCACTCCGTATTTTCTGCTTCAAATTCCTGCTGGGGTTCCTGCTCCGACTTCCCTCAGTGATGGACTGTTACTTGTTAGTTGAAACATTCCCAATTGTCCCTTTGTTGCTTTTAGTCAGAATGTTTCTCAAAACAATAGAATGCAATCAGAGCGAGTCTGTTCCTTGACTTAATAGCCCATATCTCTCTGGCATTGGATGACACCGTTGTCAGCTTTGACCGTTGTTGATCCATCTCTTCACTTACAGAAGGGTGTTTTGGGTGCTGCCAGGGCTGGCGACGATGAGTGAAGCCGCTACAAACACACATATGCTTTTGGGTGGGTCTAGGTTTTCAGTTCACTTGGGAAAATACCAGGGAAGCTGGTTTCTGGATCACGCGGCGGGGATGCACGTACTAGGATGACACCAAGCCAGCTCTCTCAACGTGGCTGTAACGCTGTAACGTCGTGCGTTCCCAGCATGAGGGGGAGCTGTGGCTGTTCCGTGCTTGAGCCAGCATTCTGTGTCTGAGCCATTCTTACGGGTGTTCTGAGGCAGCTTACTGCTGCTCTGATCTGAAAATCCCCAAACATGCGGTCTATGTACGCAGTTATTCGCCATCTGTGCGTTTTCTTGAGTCAGATGTCTGTTTAGGCTTGGGGGATACTTTCTTATTAGATTGGTATGCATTCTGGTTGTCGAGTTGTGTTATTTATATATTTTAGATACTAATACATTATCATCTATATTTTTGCCAAGATTTTCTCCCTATATTGGTTAGGTTTTGCTGCTTAATACAGAGTTAAGGATGTAAGACAAGGGACCCTCAGTTGAGGAACTGCCTTTATCAGATTGGCCTGTGGGGCATTTTCTTGACTCCTAATTGATGTAGGAAGGCCCAGTGAATGATGGGCATTAACAATAGTCCTGGGCAGGTGGGCCTGGCTATATAAGAAAGGTAGCCGAGCAAACCAGAGAAAGAAAACCAGTAACCAGCACCCTCCCATAGTCTCTACTTCAGCTTCTGGCTCCAGGTGACTGCTTTCAGTTACTGCTCTGGCTTCCTTGGATGATGGGCTCTGACCTGTAAGCCAAATAAACCATTTCCACCCCTAAGCTGCTTGGCGGAGTATATTCTCACAGCACCATAGTAGACATTCCCCAAGTGTAGCCTATCTCTCCATATTTTTTATTGTTAAGAATATTTTTTTCAGAGCGGAAGTTTTAATTTTAATGAAACTCAATTTATTTTATGTTCTCCTATGGATCCCATGGATCATACTTTGAAGTTGTCACTACATCTAAAAGAATTTGTTTTTTAAGTAGTTTGGTTTGAAAAGTGTCTTATTCAGGCCGTTGTCTTAATGCGTGCTTCATCTGACAAAACTGAAGTTCGGTGATTGCGAATATGATTTTTGAAAGTGAGAAGATTGATCCTTCTTATGTATATTTGCTCTTGTTTTTGGTTTTGCTAAGTTCATGTTGCGTTACTTTTCTGATAATGGCATTGATGATTTTGTTGACTACACTGTTTTATGTCTGATGATGTTGATCATCATGTTGACTGTCCAGTTGGTGATATCCTGCTTGGTTATGATGATCTCATGACTGATGGTATTGCTTTTTTGATGAATGAGGCATTCATGCCATTGTCAGTGGCTTTTAATGTTAATGTGATTGGAGGTGGTGATGTTGGCTTTGTTAACATTGGTAGTGATAACGTTGAGGTGAAGACCTTGGGGGTAATAATATTGAGAGTAATGATGGTGATGTTGGCGGTGATGACATTGGTGATGAGGACACCGGCAGTGATGATGTTGCTGCCTTTGCTGCCATTGATGAGGTTTGTTGCTGGTGGCAATGTTGTTGTTGTTGATGATGATGTTGCTGGTGGCAATGTTGATGATGATGTTGCTGGTGGCAATGTTGATGGTGTTATATGTTGCTGATTGTCTTAATTTCTTTTCCTGTTGCTATAATAAAATACTTGAGAAGAATAACTGCTTCTGAGAAGAGAAACTGCTGCTGGGCGTGGTGGTGCCTGCCTTTAATACCAGGCAGAATCAGGCTGCTCTCTAGTTCAAGGTCAACCTAGTCTACGTAGTAAGTTCCATCACAACCAGAGCTACGCAAAGAAATCCTGTCTCAAAACACGGAGAGAGAGAGAGGTGAGACAGACTATTTGGCCCATGGTTAAAGGTACAGTCCTTCATGATGAGGAAGACATGCCTAAAGGAACTTGAAGCAGCTGGGCATATTGTATCCACTGTCAGGAAGCAGAAGGAAGAAATTGTTAGTGCTCAGTTCTCTTTATCATTTATACACTCTAGAATCTCCTGCCCAGTGAGCTATACTGCCCACAATAGACAGGCTTGTCCCACTAGCTCTTTTAACTTAATTTAATTGTTTTTATTCATCTATGTTTTACCTCGGGGCTCTGTACCTTTCTTTCATTCTGTATGCCCTACTCTCCTGCTTCCTCCCTATCTACCTGGCTAGCCACTGGCAATCCCTGGCATCTCTTTTCTTTCTTACCTTGAGCCTAAATTCCTCCTCCTACTGACTCTCCCTGCCCAGGAGTCCCACCTATACTGCACCCCTCACTGTTGGCCATTGAACTTCTTGTTAGACCAATCAGGTGCATTAGGCAGGTAAGGTAAAACAGCAACACATCCTGTTGCAATTAAACAAATGCAACATAGCTTTACATAGTTACACAAATATTCCACAACATAAACAAATGCAGCACATCTTTACATAGTTAAATATTATACAACAGACAGGTTCTCTACCTCAGCTAACTTAATAAAAGTAACCCCAAGTGTACCCATAGGTTGAACTCCCATGTGATTCTAGATTTTATCTAGTTCACAACTGAGATTAGCCATCAACCCTGGGTTTTTTTTTTTTTTTAGATCATATAAATCTTTCCAGCAAAATCAAAAGAAGGGAATGGAAAAAGTACACACCACCACCACCAGCACCACTCCTACCATCACTACCAAAACCAAAATAACAGGAATTAACAATCATTGGTTATTGATCGCCCCCAATATCAATGGACTCAATTCCCCAATACAAAGAGACTAACAGAATGAATATGGAAACAAAATCCAGCCTTCTCCTACATACAAGAAACACACCTCAACATCAAAGACAGACATTACCTTAGTGTAAAGTGTTGAAAAGAAATTTCCCAAGCAAATGGACCTAAGAAGCAAGCTGTTGTAGCTATTCTAATGCCTAACAAAAATAGACTTTAAGCCAAAATTAATCAAAAGAGACAGGGAAAGACACTTCACAGTCATCAAAATAAAAATCCACCAAGATTATGTTGGTGTTGCAAATATAAGGGCAGCCACATTTGTAAAAGAAGCAATGTTAAATCTTAAATTATACATCGACCCTGACATATTTGTAGTAGTGGGAGACTTCAATTCTCCACTATCACCAATAGACAGGCCATTTAGATAAAAACTAAATAGAAAAATACTGAAATTAACAGACATAAACCAAATGGACCTAAGATATCTACAGAAAATTTCACCCAAACACAAAAAAAACCTTCTTTTCAGCATCTCACAGAACTTTCTCCAAAACTTACTACATACTCGGTCACAAAGAAAATCTCAATAGATAAAAGAAAACTGAAATAACCCCCTGTATCCTATCAGACCATCATGAATCAAAATTGAATTCCAACAGCAGAAAGCCTAGAAACTCATAGAAACTGAATAACTCACTACTGAATGCTGGGTCAGGCAGAAATAAAGAAAGAAAAAAAATAAAGACTCCTTAGAATTCAATGAAAATGAAAACACAACATACACAAAATACTTATGGGGCACAATGAAAGCAGTGCTAAGAGGGTAGTTCATAGCAATAAGTACCCACATAAAGGAACTGGAGAAATCTTACACTAATGACTTAACAGTATAGCCGAAAGCTCTAGAATAAGAAGCAAAACACACCAAAGAGGAGTAGATGGCAGGAAATCATCAAACTGAGGGATGAAATAAATAAAATAGAAACAAAGATCAACTCAAAGAATCAGAAAAACAAAGAGTTGGTTCTTTGAGAAAATCAACAAGATAGATAAACCAAAGTAACTAAAAAACACAGAGAGAATATCCAAATTAACAAAATCAGAAACAAAAAGGGAGACATAGCAACAGACACCAAGAAAACCCAAAGGTTCAATAGGTATTACTTTAAAAAACTGTATTCCACAAAAATTTAAAATTTAAAAGAAAAGAATAATGTTCTCAATAGATACCACTTACCAAATCAAAATCAAAATCAGATAAAAACTTCAATATACCTATATATAGCCTATAAAGAAAAAGAAGTAGTCATTAAAAGTCCTCCAACCAAAAAGAGATCCAGAACCATCTGTTCTAGTGCAGAACTCTACCACATTTTCAAAGAAGAGTTAACATCAATACTCCTCAAATTATTCTGTAAAATAGAAACAGAAGGAACATTAACAACTTCATTTTATATGGCCACAGTCACCGTGATACACAAACCACACAAAAATGCACCAAAGAAAATTACAGACCAATTTTTTATGAACATAGATGCAAAAATATTTACCAAATTATTTGCCCAAGAGCATATAATAAAGATTATCCACCATGATCAAATGGGTTCTATTCCAGAGATACAGGGATGATCCAACATGTGAATATCAGTCAATGTAGTCCACCATATAAACAGACTGAGGGAAAAAACACATGATCATCTCATTAAATGCCAAAAAAGCCAAAATTCAACACCCCTTCATGATAAAAGTTTTGGAGAGATCAGATATATGAGAGAAAACCTAAACATAATAAAAGCAGTTTACAGCAAGTCTATAGCCAATATCAAATTAAATGGAAACAAACGGAAAGCAGTTCCACTAAAATTAGGAACAAGACAAGGTTGTCCACTCTCTCTGTGTCTATTCCATATAGTACTTAAAATTTTAGCTAGAGCAAATAGATCTGTATCTATCTCCCTTCACCAAACTAAAGTCCAAGGGGATCAAAGACCACAACATAAAATCTGACATAAACACTGAACCTCATAGAAGAGAAAGTGGGAAATAACACAGAATACATCGACACAGGCAACAACTTCCTGAATAGAACACCAATAGCACAGGTTCTAAGAGCAACAATTAATAAATGGAACCTCATGAAACTAAAAAACTTTTGTAAGGCAAAGACATTGTCAATAGGATGAAATGACAAACTACAGAATGGGATTTTCACCAGTTCCATGTGTGACAGAGGATTAATATCCAAAATATAAAAAGAACTCAAGAAACTAGACATTAAAAAATCAAATATTCCAATTTAAAAATGGGGTACAGATCTAAACAGAATTCTCTGTAGATGAAACTCAAATGACTGAGAAACACTTAAAGACATGGTAACATCCTTAGTCATCAGGGAAATGTAAACCAAAACTACTTTGAAATTCCTTACATCTTTCAGAATGGCTTAGATTAATAACACACGTGATAGCTCATGCTATTGAGGATGTGGAGCAAGGGGAACACTCCTCCACTGCTGATGGGAGTGCAACCTTGTATAGCCACTATGCAAATCAATATAGTGGTTCCTCAGAAAATTAGCAGTCTATCTACCTCAAGACCCAGCTACACCACACTTGGGCATATACCCAAAGGATACTTAATTATACCACAAGGACACTTGCTCAACCATGTTCATAGAAGCTTTATTCATAATAGCCAGACCCTGGAGTAAACATAGCCAGAATATCTCTTAACCAAAGAATAGGTAAAGAAAATGTGGTACAATTACTCAATGGAGTATTATTCAACTGTTAAAAAATGACATCATGAAATTTGCAGGTAAATTATAATAATTAGAAAAGATCATCCTGAATGGCATAAGTCAGATGCAGAAAGACAAATATGGTTTGTACTCACTTTATAAGTGGATATTAGTTATAAATAAAGGGTAAACATGCTATAATCCACAGACCCAGATAGGTAACAAGGAGGACTAGAGGGGACATATGAATATCCCTAGGAAAGGAAAATAGAATATATTTTGCAGGTGAATTGGGGGTGGGTGAAGATGGGCACAAGAGGGATCAAGTGGGGGCACGGAGAGAGATAACTTGGAGAGAGGATTAGAATTGGAAGGCATTTGGGAGGCAATGTGGAAACCTGGCTCCATGTAAACTTCCTAGAGCTTATGAAGGTGACCTAGTGAGGACTCCAAGTAATGGAATAGTCTTCTGTAATGAGGCAAGTCTTCCAATGGTGGGACTGGAACACCAACACAGCCACAAAACCTTCAACGTACAACCTGTTCTGCCAGTAAGATGTGCAGGATCAATGGTGGCTCAGGGCTTGTGGGAGTATCCAACTAATATTGAAGGCCATACCAGGGGAGGGAGCCCATGTCTGACACTGTCTGGATGGCCAGGACCCAGAAGCTGGGTTTCCAAGAGATTTAGGGTAAAACAAAACATGACTGGCAGAAAAAAAGAATGAAATGATTCCTAATGATTCTCTTCTATACTCATAGATTGGTACCTAGCCCAGTTGCCTTCAGAGAGGCTGTGGATTATAGGGGTCAAGGATACCAGGAGAACATAGCCCACAGAATCAACTAAGCAGAGCTCATAGGGGCTTATAGAGACTGAAACAACATTCATGGAGCCTGCATAGGCTTGGGGTGGGTTCTCTACACATATGTTGTGGTAGTTTATCTTGGGGTTTTTGTGGGACTCCTAACAGTGAGAAATGGTGTGTCTCTGACTCTTTTGCCTGCTCTTAGGACCCTTTTCCACCTACTGTGTTGCCTTGTCCAACCTCGATATGAGGGTTTGTGCCTAGTCTTATTGCATCTTGTTATGCCATGTACAATTGACAGCCTTGGGAGGTCTCCCCTTTTCTGAAGAGAAACAGAGGAGCAGTAGATCTGGGGGAGATGGTAGCATGGAGGAGGGGATATGACTTGGAGGAGTGGAGAGAAGGGAGGCTGCTATGGGGGTGTATTGTGTGAGAAAAGAATAAAGGAAAAGAAAAAAGGGAAGTTTTGAAAAAATACATTTTCTTATATGAGTCATAATAAATACTTTTGTTATAAGAAAGATAACTTCTATTTGAGAATTTAAAATAATAGAATGTATTTTGTCGAGACATCTATAAGCAGTGTTTCCATCTACTCTTTTCATGACACATATTTCAGTGTAGAAAAATATGTTAGAAAAATTTTATTCTTTTATGAGCAAAGTACTTTTGCCATATTTTAAGTTAATTTTTAACATTAACAATTTAATGGAAGCTGAACATAATGTCTTATAACTTTAATCCGATAATCCTAGCACTTGGGAGGCAGAAGCAGGTGAATCTAGGTTCAAGGCCAGCCTGGTCTACAGAGTGAGTTTCAGGACAGCCAGGGCTACACAGAAATCCTGTCTCAAAAAAACAAACAAATAAACAAAGCAAAGCAAAGTTGATGAAGTTGTATCTCTGTGCATAACTGTCTTAATGATTTTACCCTGACTGGTAGCCTTGTGTGTTTCTCAAATCAATGAATTTCTCAGAGTTATTATGTTATTTAACTTCTTGTATTTGTCTGGAATAGTCATTCTGTGATTGGATATAGAAATAATTCAATATATGTGGTCAATAACATGTTATTTATAATAGGAAAACAGCATACAAAAAAGAGATTAACCATTGCAGGGATAATGGTGATATGGGAATGATATTAATTCTTATATCATTGACGATGTCATTGATGTGTTGGCATGACACACTGGTGATGATGGTGGTTGGTGGCTGTTGACAAGGGTGCAGATGCTTAAAACTTTTTTGTTGGTGCTGATGTTTCTAATAAAGAGTTTAGTTGTTGATATTACTGTGTTATATGGTGGTGATGGAGTTTTTGGTAGTTATGATGGCAATGTTGCTGCTGCTAATTTAGTTGATGCTGATGGTGTCAAGGGGATCTTTAAGCAGAGATCATGTCACTCATTCACGTTTGCCAACCAGTTTTTTAAATCCCGTGAGCTAAAAGGAAATGATTTGAATTTAAAAAGGTTGATTTACATGAGTTTTCTGCCTCATCTCAGTTCCTTGGTTTGGGACATTGTCAATAATACATCATCAATAGAGTCATTATGAAAACTGATGTTTCTTTGTTTTGATTCTAAATCTGAGCTTCATTTACTTTTCCTTTGATTATATTTTTAGTGCTGACAGCCCTTGTCCTGTTTGGATACCCTGACAACACTTGGGCTTGGCACATGTGAGTTTGCCTGGCCCTTTTCTTGGGTTTCATTCTCAACCTTTTAAGACTCGCAAGATATCAAATCTTATTTGGTGTTTCCTGAGGAGACATGTAAAAGCCATTTACCCCACCCACTCTCTCTGCCTTCTCTCCAGTTTCCCTCCTACTGTTAGGAATCCTGCAGTTTCCTGTAGACTTGTCTGTATTCCTCTGTTCACCATGAACTCTTACTAAGAGGGCAAATGTTGGGGAATACTATTTTCAGGTGTGTGACTTTTGTTTATGCTGCATGTGTTTAACTCTGTATGGTGTGTTACTGTGCCTGTCTAAAACACCTGATGGTCCTAATAAAGGATGAACGGCCTACAGCAAGGCAGGAGCAAGGATAGGCAGGGCTGGTGGGCAGAGAGAATAAAGAGAAGGAGAAATCTGAGAGGAGAACAATGACCAATGAGAGAACAGGAGAGGAGGACCTTAGGGGCCAGCCACCCAGCTACACAGCAAGCTATGGAGAAAGAAGCAAAGGAAGGTATACAGAAATAGAGAAAGATAAATGCCCAGAGGCAAAAGATAGTTAGAATAATTTAAGAGAAGCTGGCAAAAAAAAAAATAAGCCAAGCTAAGACTGGGCATTCATAACTAAGAATAAGCCTCTGTGGGGTTTATTTGGGAACCGGTGGCTTCCCCTAAAAGCCAGAAGAGTAAAACATTGCACAACAGGCAGGTGTCTCTGCTCAGTGCGGCTGGCTGGCCTGGGGATCTGGGGATAAACACTCCATCAGAATCCTTTGCTGATTCACAGATGCACTGGTGGAACAGTTTGCTCCTGAATTCCATCTTGAAGATTTTAACACAACTGATACTGTTTGATTCACTCACATGATTGTACTCTGAACTTTGAGCCAGGGCAGGCATACGAACGACGTCAGTTCCATGTGAAGGAAAAGAAAGCTCGGAGCGGCTTTTCTTGGTGTGGGATAATTTTTCTTTGAGACTCTGCTGCTTCTATTAAAACTAGTGTGAATTTGAGAAGACAGAAAGAAAGAAATCAAAGAAAATATACACCACCGTTTCCCGAAATATGTCCATAGCAAAGACCGGTGTTTCTACCACCAGGAGAAGCTTTTAAAATCCTTGAATTCATGTCTTGTGGATGGATTTTTCAATGTATCAGGTTTTATAAAGGTTCTGCTATGCCCACAATAGGGAAACAAACAAACAAACAGAAAAGAAGCACTCAACTTTGTTCAAACCAGGCTTTCACAAGTTCATCGTTCTACATTCTGCTTTTAAAAAATCCCCTGAACCCAATGCACCAAAGATGTGCCCTTAGGAAAATATGGCGTCTTAGATTTTTTTGGAGAGGAAACAGAAGCCAGTAGTTTTTCAGCTTAGTCTCAATGAAAAGAAATTACATTAGTTATTTGACACTGATAGCAAGACTTTCCTATAATTTTGTTGGTTATAACTCATAGCACAGAGATCCTCTCTATTAATATATTAAGCAAAAGAAAGCACTTTTATATAAGTATAAGATAAATCATTGTTTCTTATAATTTACCCTGATTCAGAGTATGTTTGAGGGTTGTTTTTAATTAGCCGAAGCCTTAACCAGGACTCTTTCCCAGGCGGCAAGTCAGAATTCCTTTCCACGTCAGCATCAGAAAGGTCTCACCGGCAGACATTGCATTTGTCTCGCTTTATAAGTACAAGAAACTCATCCTTTTTCGATATTTAATTTTTGATTTTGTGTTGGGAGGCTTTGCACATGTGGGTGAAGACACTGAAGAGCACACCGAGTCTCCAGGAGTTACAGGCAGTCATGAGCCTCCTCTTGATGTCAGTGCTGAGAACTAAACTCTGGTACCTGGGGAGACCAGCAAGCAGCAATCAACCATTGGCTCATCTCTCCAGCTCCTTGTCTTTTTCTTTTCATGTTCATAGTACAAGACAATATATAAAATTCAGCCGTTTATTTGTCATCTCTGAGCCCACTCACCACGCAGTAATCTCCTATGAGCGGTGCGATCCCTTTGCTGTACCCAGCCTGTGGAAAGGGGCCCCTATGGTGACAGGTGCTGACATCAAGTCACCCCACAGCACATAAGAACAGTCTCACCGTCTCAATCTGGGCAGAGCCTGAGGACAGCAAACCCTGTACATTATCGGGACCACAGGGTGTCTGTGTCACTGATGTTCAGCCCACTGAGACTGGCGCCTGTGCTGCCGAGAAGTGTTTACGGGACACACAAAATAACATGTTAATTAATGACCGCTTTGAACAGGTATGTGTACATGTCCTGCGTTGATGAATTTTGGTATTTGAGTTTATCGTACATCATCCCAACAACCACAATCTACGTCACATCTGTACCGAAGTTATTAGCTCTGAATGGGTCATCTAAGGGATTCTAGGTCCCAAAAAAGTGGGCTTCGGAAATAGTGCCTGCTCCAAGTAGGTTCACTCAAGTAGCATGTAAAAAATACGAGGCCAGCCTGGTCTACAAGAGCTAGTTCCAGGACAGGCTCTAGACACTACAGGGAAACCCTGTCTCGAAAAACCAAAAAAAAAAAAAAAAAAAAAAAAAAAAAAATATAAGCAGATATATCTAATCTGGGCTCCCTGTTTAAATGAAAGGTTTTATTAAAAAAAATAACATTTTTTAAAAAATTATTTTGGTGTAGTCAGTTCAAAACACATCGGTCAGACTGTTCATCTTGTACACACTGTTAACCAGTCAGAGATGGCAATGATTAAGGAGAAGTCCCCTCCCATTAGAAAGGGAAACATCTACCTAGGCATAAGAAGGTCGTGAAATTATGTGTCTCTGTGATAGGGTCTTTGGCATGAGTACACCCGCGTGAATGGGGTCTGTAAGGATGTGTGTTTGCAGCATGTATGAGTGTGTGCTTATAAGGTATGAGTATGGGGTGTGTTTAAGGAGGGTCCTGAGGTGTGTGGGGGTAGTGCGTGTATTGAGTGTATTTATGGCTGTATGAACAGGATATTCAGATGGGTTGTATGTGTGTATTGAGTATATTTATGGCTGTATGGACAGGGTATTCGGGTGGGTTTTATGTTTGTATTGAGTGTATTTATGGCTGTATGGACAGGGTATTCAGGTGGGTTGCTTATGTGGTAGAATAGTTTGAATGGGAATGGCCCATAGGCTCACATGTTTGAAGACTTTGTGTCCAGCGGTTCTAACTGTTGAGAAAGACAAGGGAGTGTGGCCTTATGAAAGGAGTACGCCACTTGGGACCAGCTTTGAGGTTTCAGAACTCACACCATTCCAAGTCTCTCCCTCTTCTCTCTCAGCCCCTAACTTGCAGATCAAGATATGAGCTCTCAGTCACTCCTGCCGCTATGCCTTTGCTCCACCACCATAGACTCTGAGCTTTTGAAGTCATAACATAGAAAAAAAAAAAGATAGATGTTTCCTAAAAGAAAAATAACTAGGACACGGGGTTTGTAAATGGGGAGGGAGTGTGGGTGTGGGGTGTGGAGTATATGTGTATAGGATTATATTAGGGGATATGGGGTGGAGGCTGTGCATGTGGAGTGTGTATAGGGATATGCCTGAGTGATAGATGTGTGGGTGTGGTAAGTGTGGAGTGTGTACAGGTGTGTGGGTGTGGGGTGAGTGTGGAGTGTGTACAGGTGTGTGGGTGTGGGGTGAGTGTGGAGTGTGTACAGGTGTGTGGGTGTGGGGTGAGTGTGGAGTGTGTACAGGTGTGTGGGTGTGGGGTGAGTGTGGAGTGTGTACAGGTGTGTGGGTGTGGGGTGAGTGTGGAGTGTGTACAGGTGTGTGGGTGTGGGGTGAGTGTGGAGTGTGTACAGGTGTGTGGGTGTGGGGTGAGTGTGGAGTGTGTACAGGTGTGTGGGTGTGGGGTGAGTGTGGAGTGTGTACAGGTGTGTGGGTGTGGGGTGAGTGTGGAGTGTGTACAGGTGTGTGGGTGTGGGGTGAGTGTGGAGTGTGTACAGGTGTGTGGGTGTGGGGTGAGTGTGGAGTGTGTACAGGTGTGTGGGTGTGGGGTGAGTGTGGAGTGTGTACAGGTGTGTGGGTGTGGGGTGAGTGTGGAGTGTGTACAGGTGTGTGGGTGTGGGGAGAGTGTGGAGTGTGTGTGTGATGTTAATAGGCGTGTGGGTGTGGTGTGCATATGAGGTATACATTAGTCTCTGACTTATAGCCAGAGTATACTCTGTACACACTACTCCCCATGGCTCTGCATCCACTTCCTCTTCTCTGAGAGTCAGTATCTGGAGAAACAACTGGAATAGATAAGAGAATCAGGAAGATCTGAGAATGAAGGAAGGATTAGTGCCATTTTGGAGACAGGGTGTGAGAAATCTTAGAAAAGCCGACGCTGGAAAACATTGCAAGGATTTTGGACTCTTTACTTACAAGGTCTCATTGTTCAAGAATGATGAAACCACGAGGTGTGTGGCCATGCACCTGTAACCTGGATTCAAAGGCTCGGCTAGAGAGGCTTCTGTAGAAGTCAGGAGTTCTTCGCCAAGACCCTGCAGTCCCAGAAAATAGACATGGCGACTGGGCAGAGAGGGGCAACCGCAAGCAAGACAAAGAATAATCACAGCTATGTTGAAGATGAGCCCTGTGTGTATCTGTATCATCTCCTGTTTAAATTAGGATATTGGGAAGCTTTTGTTTTTAATCTACCCTAAATGCTGTTTTAAAATAACATTTCCAGCTAGAAAATAGAGCTTTTTCCTTGAGTTATTAGGATCCTTAAATATTTCGACATTATGCTCCTTTGGGAAAAATTTGGGTCAACTAAAGCATTCATGCCATGCTGGGAAGACATAGGCAACTTTGGAAACCAGTTCATCATTACGCAATTACATTGCTTAGATGTGTGCACCATAACCCACAGCTTTGCTTTTTTTATGTACGTCCAATCAAAACACCCTGGAAGACATCCACAGGAAAGGTCACAGCTCCAGTATTTGTAAACTCAAATAGGACATTGAGGTGACCCGTTTTGCTGTGTGTGTATGCTTCTTCATGACACAATGCCTCATTATAGACTCCAGTGCAATGGGGTCATCAGGGTGTGAATTGGGATCAATAGACTATGAGACAAAGTGAACCTTTGCTCTGAATATGCTGACTATATTAGGTATTTGTAATAGTGATACAGACAGCTGTGAGCATATCCTTACAGAACAAAAGGAGCCCAAGATACTCAACTAAATGGCAATCCAGTGTCTCGTTGCTATCAGGAGATGATGCCAGATTGAGTTATGAGTCAGGGTTTGGAGGACAGTGGACAAGCCAGCAGTGTGCTTGGCTAGATTAACTTTGGCTTACGGAGGCTCTTGCCCTTGGATGTGGAAGCCTGTACATTTCTTGCTGTGGTCTTATTACCCTGCCCATCATGCATCTTCTGAAGGTTGTGTGGAGCATGGACAATAACAGTTTCTTTTTATACCCAATGGTGTTCCACGATTCTTTCTCAGGGCGCCTTTCTGGTGTATATTACTGTGATGCATATCCTGTAACACAATAAGCTCATAACCTGAACCACTGTTCACATCTGCCCGTTATCTTTTCCAGTCTTTTTCTTTCCAGGTCCCCGATACATCTGTTGGGGAATATTACTTTAAGGTGTGTTGCTTTTGTTTATGCTGCATTTGTTTAACTCTGTGAAGCTGTGATTCTTTGCTTGTCTAAACCATCTGATGGGCTAGTAAAGAGCTGAACAGCCAATAGCAAGGCAGGAGCAAGGATAGGCGGGGCTGGCAGGCAGAGAGAATAAACAGGAGGAATGGGGAAGAAGGGCAGCAGGAGAACAGAGAGAGGAGGATGGCAGGGGCCAGCTACCCAGTCACCCAGCCACTCAAGGAGTAGGAGTGAAAGTAAGATATACAGAAGAAAGGGGGAAAATCCAGAGGAAAAAGGTAGTCGTGTTAATTTAAGAAAAGCTGGCAAGAAAAAAACCAAGCTAAGGCCAGGCATTTACAAATAAAACTAAGCCTCCATGTGTGATTTATTTGGGAGCTGAGTGGTGGCATCCACCAAAAGCCAAAAGAATGAAACATCACACAATACAAGTCATCCCTACCATGCCCAAGGACATGGACCGTCTCCATTTACTAAGATGAAAAGCAAGGCATATGACGTGAAGTTGAGCATCATTCAGAGGGGGCCGGCTCCTCATCTCCCCAGAAGGCTACTCCCATGGACTCCTGTCATCCCATTTCATCTCTGGAGGCTCAATCAGTGGTGTGTGCTAAATGAGTTGGAAGGCCAATCAGTAGATGCAGAGACTGAGTGACTCAGACGTGGTACTGGCAGAAAGGATGTGTTATACAAGGCCAGAGAACCCACCAGAGAGATGGCCACAGCTCACAGGCTCTCATGCACACGTCACGTTGGGCTCATTCTTCCTCTTCCTCTGCCAGCTACTGTAAGCGCTGATAGATGTGGGAGGCAAGGCCACTTGCCCACACAACTTCATGTCCTCCCCGGCTCCACTTGCAGTCATTCTGAGAAAACTGCTCCACCAGACCAAGGCCATCCTGTTCACAAGGTCTCTTGAATCTTACCGGAAGCAGGTTGTGTTCATTTGGAATCGTGAGACTCCATACACTGTCTCTACCAGTTTCCTGGCAGGAATTACTTTTCTGAAGGTGATAATTCTCCGCTGCATGAGAAATGACCTTGCACCAGACTCCAGTCTTTTGTTGTGACATGCCTGTGGTGTCAGCAACGAAACTCACAGGAGGAGAGCTTCAAGTTCCCAGCTTTATTGCTAATCTCTTGACTTTATCTTCTGAAGGAGCTGGTGATTCAAGTCTTGAGTGCATGACAGCCTAGAGCTTCGGCAGCTCCATTTCCTGCTTAGCAGCCTCTCAGAGCTAGAATCCTTTCGTATTTCTGGGTAGAATGGCCGAGATTGTGTAATGTACAGTCCGTTGGTGAGTTGTCGTGTGCTGTTTGAGCTCAAAGTTAATTTACCGTATGCTTAACAGACTCACACAATCAAAATAGGAAGGGTGGCTAGGATTAGACCATCCAGGCTGGAGAGCAGTGATACTCTCAAGCACAGGGCAAGTTTCCCAAGCATGGCACTCTACCGAGTGCTGTGTGTAATAAAAGGCAACAGACTCTGACTTTGCAGAGACTGTGTAGACTATGTTCTGGAAATAGGTGACAGCTGCAACATTGCTACAGTGGGCAGTGCCGTAGAGAGTTGATACAATGTCAACAATCCAGGTCTCTTCACATCATACCCCTGTGGAAGGCAGAAAGCACAATGTAGCTGAAGATCAACTTAAATGCCTGCTTGATCCACCCCCTTTGGAAACATTCTTTCTTATCGCTGTGGTTTAAATGCCAGTCTCCATGCCACACTGAAATTCCACCGTTGCTGTGGCAGTTTCCAGGGGCAGGGTAGCTGAGTGGTGCTTTGGTAATGTGTGTTCTATCTTCTTGGGTGGGATGGGAAAGCTTGTCTCTCTCAGGACATTCTGCTCACCACCTAATGACACCTGTGAAATGCTGACCCCAAGTCCTGAACTCAGAACTGTGGACAAATGCATTTCTATCATGTTTTCCTGCCTCGGGTGTTTTATCATAGGAGAATGAAGCAGAATAATGTTAATCTATTTCCTGATGGAGATGATGCCAGGGGGGATGAGCCAAAGGCATTTTTAACTTTTTCTTAGTTTTTACTTTTATTTTATGCATATGTGTTTTCTTGCATGTATGTCTGTGCACCGTGAGCTTGCAGTACCTGTGGTAGCCAGAAGATGGCATCAAATCCCCTAGAAGTGAAGCTGCAGTTTGAGCTGCTGCTGTGTAGGTGCTGGGAATTAAGCTCAGATCCTCTGCGGAAAGCAACCAGTGATTGTAACCACCCAACCATCTCTCCAGACTGAACGACCTACTTATCAATGAGCTTGCAGTTGGGTTATTCTGTTTCTTTGCTAACTCCACAAATGCTCTAATGCTTCTTTAACTGCGGGAGAGAGACTGAAGAACACAGTAAGATCAAGCACCAGACACGGCAGCTGGGGGAGCCCAGTAGGGACTCCCAATATCCTGGGATGAGACACTGTTTATTTGCTATGGTGCCGAAGTATGGTAGGTAGAGTTTCAGGGTCTGCATTTGCTCCTTTCTTCTGACACTGAGTACCCACATAGAGGTGGGCATCCATTTGCTGCCCAGTGTCTTCCCACGTATTTATTAGAGGACCTGAAAGAACTGTAATTCTTTCTTTTTGCAAGCTGGCCATCAATCAGTAGTCTTCATGTTGCCTGAGTTCTACCGCAACTCTTCACAGAAGAGAGACAATTACTGAGAAATCTTGGTGGTGCTGAACAGCCCAGTAATGTTGGGTTATCTCCCCCACCCCCGCTGCCTTTTTTTCTAGGTAGATTGGCATAAGGAAATGATGGACATACTTGCCTTTGTAGGATGTGGGGAATTGCTTCCATGTCTCCCTTCTGTGGTGCTTCTCAACCCTTCTTCTTGAGAGCATGACCTCTTCCTCCATCGGTAGGTTCTTGCATCTAAGACTTGGCTCATGTCTGTAAGCTGCACAAGCAGACGATTGCTCTCAGCTTCCATATCCTGCACCCTCAATTCCCTCCCACGATCTGTGCAGGTGAACAGCAGCTTGACAGACTCCTATCTATCTCACCCCTGGGGAATCGTGTTCCCCCATCTCTATAACACTGAAGGTCAGACCTGTTGGCTGCCACTCCAGCCTGCCTAGTCTTGATGATAATTGCACCCACCTGGGTTCTGATCGTAGCACTCTGACATCTGGCCTCTATTTTTGCAGAGTTCTGACATCTGCATGGCTTCAGTGAGCCTGATTTTGTAATCACCTCACCCTTGCTCTGTTTAGCGTGTAGAAGACAACAATTCCAGAGAGCATTTGGGAAGCTGGAGCCCCACTTCCATGCATCCCTCGTTGCTTGGTAAATGACTGTGACAGACTTCCCTGGTGGCCATGGCCATCTCTCTGGTGGGTTCTCTGGCCTTGTATAACACATCCTTTCTGCCAGTACCACGTCTGAGTCACTCAGTCTCTGCATCTACTGATCGGCCTTCCAACTCATTTAGCATACACCACTGATTTGTCCATGTTTTGGAGGGGCATCCTAGTAAGAATTTCATCCCATTTCATCTCTGGAGGCTCAATCTTGAATCTCCAACTCCTTTCAAATCATTTACCTTGCCTTTTGTGTGAGATTTTTAAATCAGGACCTCTTTATCAAGCATCCTCAGAATTCAGTCCCTTACCCTTTGCTCTGGCTCCCCCAGCACTAAAGCATTCTGGCTGGTTCTTAGCTGTATTCACCAGGGCCAGACCATGCCGGCTAGAGCATGCCCTGTGTTGTTTCTAATGGACCAGGGGGTGGTGTCAGGAAACTCAAAGAGATGGTGTTGGACAGGATGGGTAGTTTGCATGTCAAGTAAGAGCCAGTGGAGTGCTTACTCTTAGCAAGTAGGGTTGGACCCTACCTTCTTCAGCTCTAGACCTTAGGGACTGTGAATACTCAAGTGTTTTGGATATCCACCCCACGCCTTTATCTATGAACAGGATGGGCTCTTGTGTCCACCATACACCGTGCTAGCTCTGAAACATCTTACTGCTGGAAGCCTTGTCTGTAATGTTGAATACTTTACCATTTGAAAACATATAAGATACACAGATATGTTTCAGAAGGGTTATACAAAAATCTTTTTCTGACCCAGGATTGGAAAGAAGATTTGGGAACACGGTGAGAAAATATTTCCAAAGCACCAACAAGAAGTATCTACTGTGATCCTCTGTTGTAAAAGGAGTGGTGGGCCACTTTCAGGCGCCTGACTCCCGGCTAGCTTTACCCAAAATAACTACATGGAAACTCTATTTATTTAAACACTGCCTGGTCCATTAGTTCTAGCCTCTTATTGGCTAACTCACACATATTGATTCAACGCATTTCTAATAATCTGTATTGCCACTTGACTGTGGCTTACCAGCATGAGTCTAACCAGGATTCATCTTGGAGAGAATAGCTATGGCATCTGCCTGACTCTGCTTTCTTCCTCCCAGCATTCTGTTTGGTCTACTCCGCCTATCTAAGCTGCTGTCCTATCAAAAGGCCAAGGCAGTTTCTTTATTAGACCAATGAAAGTAACACATAGACAGAAGGTTCTCCTACTCCAATCCTCCCTTTCAGAAGTAAGTGGGCACTCAGGACTGTTTCATGTAAACATGGGCTGTCCTTCTCAAGGACATGCTTTCTGAGGATAGAGGCTTTGGTGCAGTGAACAAGTAACACACAAAGAGCCAGGGAGAATGAACAAGTGAACCAGGACCGAATATTTTGCAGTGTATAATCTTTATGGTAAGATAGTCACTCTGGGTAAAGAGTTTGACACACCCATCACCTTCCATCCCTACCTTCTGTTGTGGTGAAAGTTCCTAAATTGTATGCCTGTGGTCTAGCTATCTTAACTGCAGTCCTCCTCCACATACGAGATCTCTTCACCGCCTGGTCTAAGCAACCTAATCACCAGCGTGCACCATCCAGCTTGTGGCTCCGCATCTCCCCACCCCCATTCCTGCAGGTTCTTGATTGACTTTTATGCATTCGGCATCAACATTCAGAGATCACATGAAGTGAGACACACAGCACTTTTCTTTTTGTGTCTGGATGAGCTCACGTGGCATAATGTGCCACCTGGCACAACCCATGTTGTCTCAAACACACTGGCATCCCTTTCTTCAGTGCTAAGTTAGACTCCCATGCGTGTGTATACATCTTGTCTTCTCTGCCTATTCCTTCATGGATGGTCACTTCGTCTATTTCCATGTCTTTGTTGCTGCATCAGATTCTGCCAGGAACATAAGTGTACAGATGTTACTAAAAGTTTACTTTTCTGCTATGTAACCAGAAGAAGAATATCCAATATCTCTATTTTTAGTTAATTTGGTTATTTTTTAAGAATCATATGTGCTGCTTTTCCTAACAGTTAAACCTACTTCTCCCACTTAAAATACACCTTCATGACACCATGCATATCTCACAGTGCTGGCCTGAGATATGGGAGAGCATACCTTATCATTATTGAACATTTCTTTCTCTTTTTCTCTTTTAAGTTTGCGTTTTGTGTGTTTTGCTTTATTTTTTTCATTCTTTTTTTTGCTTCAATCTTGCTGTTTATCTGAGGCATATACTTAAACTCATGACCTTCCCACCTCAGTTTTCTGAGTGCTTACACGGCAGGTGTGCACCACCATGACAAGATAATTAGTGGTTCTGAGCTCACTTTCGAATGTGTGTTGACCCGTGTCCTCATTTGATAAATGTCTGTTGAGGAACAGGGGCCATTTTTAAATCAAAAATTACTCATTTGTACTGGTGCTTTTGAGTTGTGAAGTTCCCTTATGTTTTTGAAGTGGAGTCTTTCTCAGATGTGTGGTTTGTGATCATTTGGCAGTGCATAAGGTGTCCACTCTGCTGACTGTCCTCTGTGTCCTCTCTGCAGGTTGTCCTCTGTGTGTGTGTCCACTCTGCCGGCTGTCCTGTGTCCACTCTGATGGTTTCCTCTGTGCTGTGAGGAAGCTATCTTGTCTCTGTCCCACTTGTGTGTGGTGATATTTTGTTTGTGATCTAACAAGTAAAGCTTGACTGAAGATCAGAGTGTAGAGCTAAACCACTAATTAACCACAGAGGCCAAGGAGTGGTGGCGCACACCTTTAATCCCAGCACTTGGGAAGCAGAGGCAGGCGGATCTCTGTGAGTTCAAGGCCACCCTGGGCTACTTGAGATTGAATCAGTCTATAAGAGAAACATCTCACACCTTTGATCCCAGCACTTGGGATTCCACTTTAATTCCAGCACTAGGGAGGTGGAGACAGGAGTGATATGACTGGATGTTGAGAGAAATATAAAGCAGAAGGAGACAGGAGCTCACAGCATTCAGTCTGAGCATTCAAGGAGGACAGAACTCTAGTGGCTGGCTGCTCTGCTTCTCTGATCTTTCAGCTTTCACCTCTAATATCTGACTCTGGATTTTTATTTAATAAGACAAATTAAAGTTGCGTTATACTTGTTTATTTCAGCTTTTGCTGCTTGAGTCTTTGTGTTATATATAACAACTTCCTGTCAAGGCCAGTGTTAATCTTTTCAGATGTTGTATTGAAATGTTGAATCCCTGTTGAATCCATTTTGTGTGTGTATGCTGTGAGATAGCGTCTATTTTCATTCTTTTTGTAAATCATACATGATTCAAAAGAGAAGACATGTATTTGAAAGCCTGAAAATATCCACAGGAAGAATCAGTAAGTGGGAATGTGGACATGGGCAGAGTGAGGAAATAGCACTAGAGCTGATCAGTCTAAAAATGCTCTCAATCCCTAGTAAGGACTGGGAATATCCATTGGGATTTTCTTCTTCTAAATGTGCAACTCATACCTAGTGCAAATAACAAGCTTGAGAATGAGGTATCTGATGTGAGATTCCCCTCTGTATGCTGTGAATACCATTGGTTAATAAAGAAACTGTCTTGGCCTGTGATAGGACAAAAGAGTAGAGCGAGGCCAGGAAAACTAAACTGAATGATGGGGGAAAGGAGGCAGAGTCAGTGAGAAGACATGGAGCTGCCACCAGAGACAGACATGGCTGGAACCTTGCTGAGGATGAGAACCTGTGGAATCCTTCCAGATTAATGTGGTTTGATGGACCAAGATCCCCTGAAAGGTTGCCATAAGCACCCCCAAAATTACTTCACCCAACAAAAAGCAGGAAGCAGTTTGGAGAAGCACTATGCCCACATTCCCTAATATTGTTTATAAATGTTTCTTTACACTTAAAGGGGGACATGCTATAGAGATTTGCATGGGTATGGATCTTGGTTTATTGATACAAATTTAAGGTCATTTTTTTTATACTGTATATATATATATATATATATTCTCTTCATTAAGGTATTATGATTGTATAGCTCATTTAAAAATATAATGTATAACTAAGAAATATAGGTAAATAGAGAGCCATCTATAATAGTCAAGCTTCTAGTTGTGTTAGTTATGTTTTCTAGATATACAGAGATGTATTTCAGTTGGATAGGGATTTTTCAAATCTTTCAAAGACTATAGAATATGGCATTTAAAGTGCTTTAAGAATTTAGGACTTTTCATGACAGAGAGACACATCTGCTCCTGGCAGCACCAATCTACTTCAAGAGAAAGATGGGCATCATAGAAGCTCCTTATGGAATTGGTTAACCACTTGGGCAAGAAGCTGCTCTTGCCTGGACTGCTTGATGGTACACTATATGAACTGGACATGCAGGACCCACAGAGAAATAACTGCTGAACTTTCCTGAAAGTGAGATGGTCCTTTGGGGTTCCTGCTTCATGAAAGAATAGGAAGAGTCATTCTGTAGGACACAAAAGAAAGTGGCTAAAAAACTGCCAATATAAGCTGAACTGTCTTTGAAATTTCCTGCTTCATGAAAAAGTTTACCAGATACTATGGGCCTGTAGGCTGAAGATGGATGCCCTAACAGTACAGAACAACTTTGGGTGACTGTCCAATCAATGAGATATGTCTGTCAATTCTAGAGTTTTGGAAGTTGCTTACAATGAACTTATTGTTTACTTAGGTAATATTATATCCTTCTGGAGTCTTAGATGGAGTTGAAAAATTGATAGTTATAGTTCCCTTAGTTATGATAAAAGATAAAGTAGATATAAATATTGTAACTATAGTTCTTGCTTGATACCTGTTTTGTTATATGTAATTTTACTATGTTAAAGCCTTCCTTTTTGTTTGAACAGAAAAGAGGAAATGGTGTGGGAGGTCCTTTTGTCTGGTATGTTGCTTTATTGGTTAATAAATAAAGAAACTGGCTTGGCCTATAGCAAGGTAGAACTTACTTAGTCGTGGGAAACAAGTTGAATGCTGGGAGAAGGGAGATGGAGTCAAGGAGAAGCCAAGGAGCTGCCACCAGAGACAGATATGCTGAAACCTTGCTGGTAGGCCATGAGCCTCATGATAATATATAAAATAATGGAGATGGGTTAATTCTAGATGTAAAAGCTAGCTAGCAATATGCTCAAGTAATTGGCCAAGCAATGATTTAATTAATACAGTTTCTGTGTGGTTATTTCAGGAGTCTGGGCGGCTGGGAAACAAACAAGTGGAGAGAGGCCAGGAACACACTAGCAGACTCTTACTAGAGGTATCTAATAAACAATTGATATAAAAATAAATCTCAGGTGCTGGAGAGGAGGCTCAGTAGTTAAGAGCACATACAGTTTTTGCAGAGGACCTTAGTTCCTGACATTGGGTGGCTTAAACCCATCTGTATCTCTACCCACAAAGGATCTGAGACCCTTTTAGGGTATCCATAGGCACTTCATTCACACACACACACACACACACACACACACACATATTTATTCTATGGGTGATTATGGAAAACAGGATAGAAACATTAAAAGGATAATGGCACAAAATATCAAAAATAAAAACAGGCAATGATTTGACTAAAATGTTTTTAACATTACAACCTCAAAAAATTTAAGTATGTACATAATGAGACAAGGTAATAGAACATAAGCTTCATGCTTTTATCATAGTATTCTCAGAAGTAGAATGGACAAACTAGAAATAAATGTATGCAACTAGCAAGGCTTTTCTGACATTGATCCAATGGGTTATTGATTGTGGTAGTTTGAATAGGAATGGTTCCCATAGGCTCATACATTCGAAAGTTGGGTCATAAGGGAGTTTCACTATGTGAGAGGGATTAGGAGGTGTGGCCTTGTTGGGAAAAGTGTGTCTTTTCCCACCCACTGAGGGTGGGCTTTGGGTTTTCCAAAGCTCAGGCCAGGTCCAGTGTGTCACATTTCCTGCTGCCTGCAGATCTGAATATAGACCCATCATCTCCTTCTCCAGCATAACGTCTGCCTGTGTACTGCTGAGCTTCTCACCATGCTAATGAACTAAAGCTCTGAAACTGTAAGCCAGACCCAATTAAATACCTTCTTTTGTAAGAGTTGCTATGGCCATGGTGTCTCTTCACAGTCACAGAACACTAAGACATTGATCCAACTCAAAAATGAAAGAACATGTATCCCATCTATTTGTTTGTTTGTTTGTCTGTCTGACTGTTTGTTTAATGGCTTCAGAAGTGAGGTGTTTGCTCTTACTGTTTTGTGTATGTTTTCTAAGACAGGGTAGCCCTGGTTGGTATGTAGCTTGCTATGTTGCCTGCTTCTGTGTCTCAATTGCTGGGATTATAAGTGTGTGACACCATTCCCAGCTCAGAAATTAGCTTTGTTAGGAGAGAGAGTCTGGTGGCTGCAGAGACTATAACTGGTCCTTGAGTGTGGAGAGCATGACCGACATCAAGGGGACATAAGAACCAATTTAAGGTGAAAGAATGGGACAGACAGATCACTGCCACATACAGCATGGCAGGCCCCGGTTTCCAGAGAAATCCCATTTGTACCCTGTCTAATCACTGCAGAAAACCCATACATACATATTTACCATAAAAATCTCAACAAATGGCCAAGAAGTTCATATTCTTCAGATTACACACTTGAACAAAAATTCAATAACGTTAAAAACTTATCATTAAAAAGTAATGAGCAAAATTCTCCCAATATGCTAATATGTTTTAAAATACACATAAAAGTGACCACAATCAGAGAAGACAGCGGTGAAAGACAGCAATGAACCCTAGGTCCACTGTGTGCCATGGGGCTGAAGATCTCTGGGTCTCATGTCCTTGTGCCAGGTTCTCAATAGACCCCTCCAAAGAGCACAGACACAGACAGGGTTCTGCTGTTTAATTGACACCTGCTTCTACCTTGGATAACTTCTCTAACACCATTTCAGCCCCGCTGACTTAGTTGGTGTCTCCAGAAGGGTTACCTTGCTCTTGCATTTCCCAACAGCCCCATTCTCCTGCCTCTCTGCCCACAATCAATTATGGTGCCTGCAGACTCCTTGGTCCTCTGGAAGCCTGTCCCTTTCCATCTACAGACAGGACCCCTCCCAGTGACGTCAGAACTCTTATCCACACTGGGTGCCTTATTGCTGCTAGTTACTCTTCTTTCCACAGTCTACAAGGAGACCTACTGCCTAATTTCAACAACCCAACTCAGCATGGTCCAGACATGTGGGAATTCATTGAAGGGTGTGATGTGGGATTCCCCTTTATATGCTGTGAATAAATTTTATTACCATTGGTTAGTAAAGAAGCCGCCTTGGTGTATGGCAGAGTAGAATATAGCAAGGCAGGAAATCCAAGCGCAGATAGCGGAAGAAAGAAGACAGAGTCAGGCAGACGCCATGTAGCCGCCCAAGAAGCAAGAGATAACAAACCTTTTGTAAAATATAAAATATTAGAAGTGGGTTAATTTAAGATGTAAGCATTAGTTAATAAGAAGCCTGAGCTAATAGGACAAGCAGTGTTGTAACTAGTATAGTTTCTATGTGTTCAGGTTTGGGTGGCCAGGAATGAAAAAAATAGTCTCTCTTTACAGGGTGCTGACTGGGTACATGGACCAGAAAGTGGCTGTGACCATTCGTGTTAATGTCAACTTGATAGAATTAGAATCTAGAATCACTCTGGAGAAGGGACTTGTGAGCGGTGGTCTTGATTGATTAAATTGATTGGTATGGGAAGAGTCATCCTCACTGCAGGCAAGACCACATCCTCTGCAGATAATCATAAATTGCAGAAAGTGGAGAGAGTGAGCTGAGGGCTGTTAACATTCACTCTCCTATTCCCTGTATGTGGGTGCAATGTGAACGGCTGCTTCCAGCTCCTGCTGCCTGGCCCTCCCCACCATGATGAACTATGTCTTGCATTGTGAACTCAAATAAAACCTTCTCCCTTTAAGTTGATTTTGTCTGAGTATTTTATTGTAACAGCATGAAGACACCTAAAGACAGGGGTGGACGGAAGGAGGTTTGAGAATTGATGGGAGCAGGCTAGCCTGAAATCTGCTTGCCGATGGGGTAGGCAGAAGGCTGTGGGTCCCCTTCTAGATCTGAACTACACATATGCCTAAGAAAGGGCTAACGCTTATCCGGCTTGCCTGGCCACTGTGTGAGCTTCAGGCTCTGAGACATAGACAGTGAAGCTATTAGAGGACCCTCACAGACAGAGCAGAGGTCAGGGTCCCTCTGAAAGTGCTTTCCAGCCTTAAGACGTAACTGTGAGCCTTGGTCACTTTAAGTGACATCATGGAGATGGGACGTAGAGAGTGCTTGCCTGGTAGGCATCAAAACTTAAATTCAACCACCAGAAAAATGACCACCTAAACCCGCCTAAAAATGCCAGACATGCTGGTATGCGCTTGTTGTCACAGTGCTGGGGAAGCAGATAAAGGCAGATCCCAAGCTTTCGGAACAGCTAGCTTAAACTTTTTGGTGAACTCAGGCAGTAAGAGACCCTGTCTCAAAAACCAAGGTAGATGGTTTGACTTCTGACCTCTGTATGCACACTTGCATGCAATATACATCCATACAAGCACATGCACACACAGACACACATACGCACACACACGCACACACACATACATGCATACACATGAAAAGAAATGACTGACACCCTGAGTTCTCGTGTTTATTTCAAAGAAGGCTGACACTGGAGCTGGGAATGTCTGGAAACCAATTAGCATGCTTCTAAATGACTGTTTTTCCCTCTCTTTAACAAGTTTTTTTTTCCCTATTGGTTGAGGAAGGGAGGCCTTAAGCAAGGTGACCAGGAGAAAGACTAAAAATAAACGGAATCATATGGCACTCCTGAAGGAGTCTGTGCTGTGCAGGATGCAGAGACAGATGAAGGCACAGGCTGGTCTGCCGCCTTCCCAGACAGTGGCTTCCTTCGATGGCAGAGACGGAGACAGCACTGTGGCTGGTAGGCGCACCTGGTAGGTGTGGCATCGGCTGTAGCAGGGAGCTACACAGGCTCATGCCTCCTCAAACTTGAGATCGGGACCCACCGGTCTCACTGCAGTTAGACCCAGCCCCATATGGTGTTGCTTTTCCAAAGTGAGGGACGAAGATTAAAAGCTGAGAGATAGTGACAGTAATTAGTTCCTGTCGCCCTTGCAAGATGCGTGGGGGAGGGATTCTAGGCAGTACCTTGACGTTGCCGGCGCTCGCTCTCCTGTTCTTTCCACAGTAGCACCTTCTGGTAATTATTTCCTTTGGATTCTTTGTGCAATAATAACCTGCAGTGACTTGCGATCTTTACACTTCGGTGTTCATATCTAACACCATGGAATCTCGCTCCTTTCCTCTCTGCGCGATGCTTCCCTGAGCGGCCCTTTTCCTTTCTCCCCTACCGTGGTCAATACTCCTGACTTCTTTGAGGGGAGTATATATATTTTTTAGCAATCATACTTTTTCACTTTCCCCAGATTATTGTTTATCAAATCAAAATAATAATTCTCTATTTGTTTTTAGTAAGCGTGACCATTGTTTACTGAAAGGCATACATGCTGCGTATCTCATACTGTGATCCATCTTTGGAATCAGACTTCTGCAATGTGCATTATCCACACCCCTCATGCGCACATGTTCCAGGCTTCCCAGCAGTACTTATGTCTGCTCTCGACCCTTCTGAAGGCAGGTTATAACCATGACCACTGTGTGCTGAGCCCACTGACCTGAACACCTACATCATGTTCTGTATAGCATTGTAAATGCTGTATTCTCCCTAAATTTTAGAATGCTCATTTGGGCATGATGACAGAAGACTGACAGTTCCAGATTATAAATGATCTAAAGAATGATTTCAAGCATTATTTTTAAATATAACTAGTGACTTAGGAGTATGAAGGAGGGCATACAGGGGTTCCTGGTCTCTGAATTCAGTTGTCCTTGGTTCTATGTTGAACAATATTCTTTCCACCTGGAAATCCTCAGCTCCTGTACCTGGGACATGAACAGATTTAGACATAGGGCTGCTGCTGATTAAATAGGTTAAATTGAGACCATTCTGGAAGGAGACTTCTGTCCTAACATGACTGGTAACTTTTATGAAGAGGAGACCGACACACAGAAGAAGTAGTACCGGCAGCCCCAAAGGCAGATATTAATGTAAAGATTAATATATAATATATAAAGGCAGATATAAATGTAATGTAATGTAAAGTCCAGTGAGATCAAGGATGTCATTCGCCTCTAGAAGCTTAATGATAAGCTCACAGGCATAAGAGGGAGTACCACTTTACTGAGACCACACTGTTCAAGCCATGGTTCTTAAGTCACATGCATGCCAGGGTAGCTATGCAAGCACCAACTCATGTGTAGATGACCGTGTCATA
The DNA here is from genome assembly GCF_903992535.2 of Arvicola amphibius. NCBI lineage: Eukaryota > Metazoa > Chordata > Mammalia > Rodentia > Cricetidae > Arvicola > Arvicola amphibius. The sequence goes on from NC_052048.2 coordinate 104,308,558, forward strand.
TACTTTATCCAGAGGTCGGACTCCTCAGCCTAGACCTTGGCTTTTTGATCAGCCCCTAGAACTATGAGATAATTCTTATCACTGTAAGTTGTCTTTATCTGGGAGCTGTATTGAGGGCTCCATGTTTAAGAATACTGGCTGATCTTACACAGGACCCAGGTTTAATTCCCAGTACCCACATGGCAGCTTATCATCGTCTGCAACTGCAGTTCCAGGGGATAAATAAAATTAAATCAATTAATTTTTTTTAAGTTACCCATTGATGGAATTGTGCCATGGCTGACCTTTTGGCTCTCACCTAAGCCTCGCACACACCTTAACATTGTGACCTTTTCATTTGTGAAAAGGTGAGTCCTGGCTATGCCTCTCCATAGCTCCCCTGACTTCGTGGGGGGTTTTTCCAGAGTGGCAGACAAAGAACACTAGCCGGTTGTCTTGGGTGATCTAGAGTAAGCTCGCGCTTCTCAGCTGCACCTGGGAGGAGCGGGAAAGCACGGGCATTTCAGGAGAAACTGAGGTCACATGATTCTTATCTTCCTTTCCTGTAGTTTTTCCCCCAGGCACACATAATTCCATTCTTGATCTGTGTTCCGACAATAGGCAGTCATATTAACAGACACAGTTAAGTAAATAACACATATGTGTTCACACACACATGCAGAATCCATAACATAGCTACATATTCTTTTAGTGATAAAAATTACAAGTTTTGATTTTTTTTAAAAAAATCTTAAGGGCTGACTTTGATCCTGCAGATTAAATTAGATAAAGGACATTTTACCCTAAGATGCTAATCTTTTTAAGTCTATGACTTATGAGGTTTCTTTTTTTGTCTACTTGGGATCCTTACAACTCTTGCTTATAAGATGTAAAAGGAGAAAGGTGAGGATTAATCCCTGTTGGCTTCCTCACTCTCCAGAAATTGTAAAAGCATCCTGGACCAGGACAGAGTACTTAAGCTCTCCTCAACTGCAACCCGTCTCGTGAATCACCAGGATAGTGAAGCCAGCAGAGCCACAGACGGGAGCACGGGGTGGGCCATGCCGTCTCAGTGCACAGACAAGGATTTCCAGTTTTCTGAAGAGAATCCGGTACATGAAAGTGGACAAAATCCACACATGGAGAAAGTGACAGTAAAATCTGTCCATAGAAGGTCAAGAGGAAACACTGCACTCATGGCAGGAGGGTGGGCTATGAGAAGTTTGGGGAAGTTAGACCCTCTGCAGAAAAAAAAAAAAAAAAAAAAGGAGTGGAAAAAAAATCACCAGCAGTGGAGGAGGCTGAACAACGATTTCATATATCATTGTCAAAATCTGACGACATCTTAGGCCACGGGGCAGGAAAGAAACCTAAGTAGATGGCAGGCAACACATAAAGTAAATATAATGATGCATAAGCAGTATTGAGTGAAAATCACCCCAGTGCAAATGCTTAGTCATGGTGGCTTTGTCATATTCATGAACTGGAAGCTGCGGCGCTTTTGACTTTGGCTCTTCTTCCTCAAGATTGCTTTGGATATTTTGAACTTTCTGTGGACACAGAGAATGTTAGGATTCTTCTTGAGCTTCTGTAAAAAAAAAAGTATAATTGAGTAAAAAGTATAATTGAGATTTTGATAATAAACTCATTTAAATCTGTAAGATACTCAGGGCAGCCTGGGCTTTTAGGAAGTATTAAGTCCTTTCCATAAACATGGAATCGCTTTCAAGTTTTAGATTGTCATTGTATACATTCACTGCATGTGGTACTTTGTTATACATAGACATGTTCACACACATACACAAGTATTTATTACGTGTTATTTCTACTCTTCCACATGACCCTCCCCTTGGCGTTTTTCCCTCCCCCCTCTTCTTAGTCTCCTTGTTCCCCTAGACAGCTCCCAATCTAGTTCATGTCATAGATACATGATTTTATGGATCTATATAAAATCTAGGAAACACAAATGAGAGAAAATCATATTTTGTCTTTCTGAGACTGAGTTAATTTGCATAGCGTGATTATCTTCAGTCGCATCCTACAAATGACAGATTTTCATTCTTTATGGCTGAAGAAAACTCCCTGCTATATGTATTCCAAATTTTCTTTATGCCCACTTGGGACACCTGGGTGGCTCCATAACTTAGCTGTTGTGCACAGGGCTACAGTATGAGCTTGGCTGAGGCTTTGTCTTAAATTTGTGGTTGTTTTCCCAACTCTTTCCATTTTTTATTTGTGTTTAGTCAAATAATTCTTTAAAAGTAGATTTCGGTTATTTTAATGTGTATGTATATGTGTCTGTGTAACTGTACAGCATGTGTGTGGGTACCTGAGGAAGCTGAAGAGAGAGGGTATCAGATCCCCTAGAGCTAATGTTCCAGGTGTGTAGGAGCTGCCATGTGGACACTGGGAATCTCTGTCCTCTGAAGGAGCATCCAGTGCTCTTACTGTCTCCCCAGCTCCCCAAGCTCTTCTTCAGTGTGTTGGGTTTTGTATCATGCAGCTTTACTGAACTGAACCCATTCTTTCGTTTGTAGAAAGGTTTGAGGAGTTCCTTTTGTTCCTTTCTCTGCCTAAGAGTCTTGTCTCTACAAATACTCCACTTGACTTCTCTAACTTGGATAAGGTTCAATTTTAAGTTGCCTGCTCTCTCTGGACTGGGACTTTCAGCATTGTGTTCATTAGAAGTGGTAAAGGTAGCTAGCTTCCTTGCCTGGATCTGAAGCTCATTGAGTATGATGTAGCCATGAACTTTTCATCGGTGACCTTTATTAGTTGAGACAATTTCCTTCCCCTTCTAGTTTCTTGGGCATTCTCACATGGGCATGTGCTTAATTGTGTCAAGTATTTTTTCTCATTGATTGGGATGATTGTGTGGGTTTTGTTCCTTCGTTATATTAACATTCTTTTTCATATGTTGAACCATGTTGCATCCCAGAAATAATTCCTGTGTAATGCTGGCATATGATTCTTTCAAAATATCTTTTTTAATTTTGGTGTTATTTTTTCAAATATATTATTCTATATGTTGTTTCTGTTCTTTGAGACTTGGATAAATGTGCAGGCTGAATTTTAACCATTTTCACCTCTCTCTCTCTCTCTCTCTCTCTCTCTCTCTCTCTCTCTCTCTCTCTCTCTCTCTCTCTCTCCCACTGCATTTAATTGGCATTGCTTTTATGAGCATGAGTTTGGGGTTATTTTACTGGAACAGTGGCTATACCGCTGAAAAAATGAGACTCCCCCCTTCTCATACCCATTAACTACCCATCATCCTTTGGGGAGGAGCAGCCCCTTTCCCAAGGATGGGAACATACTGAGAAGCTCAGGCTTGCACAGGTCTTGGGCTCATGAGAGCAATTACCCTGTCACTCCCAGAAGCCTCTGCTCCACAACTACTGGCTCTTACATTCTTTTGACCCCTCTTCTTCAATGGTCCTTGAGCCTTGGAAGGGGGTGATATTAACATTCCATTTATGACCTAGAACCCTACGGTTGTTTATTTTCAACATTTTTACTGCTTGTTCATGAGTTTCTACTTATTACTCTAAGAGAGGTGAGAGGACCTCACTCAGGACCCTATAGGCCAATCTCTCTCAGATGTTGATCTTAGGTTCTCATTCTTATACTAACGTGTTTAAGTTGGACTGCCCATTAAGGTCCAGGAGCTGGAAAGCTGTTGATGGAGAGTGAGCAATGTAGGGGGAGAGGCCAGAAGGAAGTGAGCAAGGCATAGCGTGTGTGAGATGAAAAATGCCGTGGGTGTCAAGGTTAGTTAGGGATGGAGCAGGGGTAGATGAGAGTGGAGCGGGGAGGGTGGGTTAACTAAATCTTAAGGAAGGATGTAAAAGCCTGGTGGAGATCTGCTATTTTTAAGTCTATTAAAGGTGTGAGTGTGTGTGTGTGTGTGTGTGTGTGTGTGTGTGTGTGTGTGTATAAAGTTTTAGTGTAGGTCCTCTGTGAAGAGATGTTGCTCCTCCCTGAAGCCTAAGGTAAGTAAACAAATCTTTAGTACCAGCTTTGAGAGAATTTCCTACAAGCCGTTAGACCAGGATGCCCCCAAACATGACAGGCTATTACCTTTGATTGTCAACCAGGACTAGATCAAAAGGTCCCAGAGTGAAGATATGACACATGTGGGCTGCAGGACACTGGAGAATCAATCCAAGTCTGGGTGGGGGCTCCTCCCTGCTGGCCAACACATTTCATCCCACTGCTGGTTCATTACAGCTCATGAGTCTACAGAGTGCGCCCTTTGGCTTACTCTTTACTATGCCATTTTGAAGAAATGAAGACTTATGGGAAGAATTTTGAGTTTCTCTTCGGGAACTATACTATAAGGTCATTCGTATTCATTTATAAATTCACTTGACATATTTTTTGCGTCTATGAATGCCCAAGACCTTAGATCACTCACAGAGAGTCTCGTGGTAATATCGATGCTATTCATCACTGCAATTCTGCTCCAAGCAAAGCATTCACAAGAACTGTCCAAATAGAGGATTTCCCCTTCTCCCTTGGCACTGCTGCTTGCCTTCTTTGTCTACCGGTCCATTAGTCATCTCTTTTCTCAGTCATGGCTTGTGAGACTTTAGTATCTCCACCCACACTCAACGGTGGCTTTTCTAGTCTCATTTCTGAACTTTCCAGAGTCCTCTGAGGAACGAAGACTCTAAAGATGTTTCCCACCCTCTGATGACCCAGTCTTGTGTCCAGATGGCTGTTTTGTAAACTTCCCACTAGCTCTTCCTCTCCATTCAAACCTATATCTTAAATTAAACAGTGTTAGATCTGGATTCTATCTGTACTCTATGTACATGCTAAGATATTGGCGAGGGTTAATCTTCACTGTCAACTTGCATGGGTTTTAAATCACCTAGGAGACTTGAAAAGCATACATGTATCTGTAAGGATCCTTCTGAGGGTTAACTGATGGGGAAAAGATAAGAAGCCAATCAATGTGGCATCATAGCATGGGATGAAGCGTGGGTGGAATAAAAGGAAAAGGAGCAGCAGTATTCATTTCTCTCTCTCTCTCTCTCTCTCTCTCTCTCTCTCTCTCTCTCTCTCTCTCTGTGTGTGTGTGTGTGTGTGTGTGTACCATGTATGTGCCTGTTTCCCATGGAGGTGAAAAGAATAGCTTGGTTCCCCATAAAAACGGAGTTACAGACAGTTGTAAATCGCCATGTGGAAGTTCAGAATTGTAACTGGGTCCTTTGCAACAATGGCCAGCACTCTTAACTGCTAAGCCATCTCTCCAGTTCCTGGATATCAACATGTAGAGGAATGAAAGTAGATCCTTGTCTATCACCATGCACAAAACTCAAGTCCAAATGGATCAAAGACCTCAACATAAAGCCAACCACACTCTCGTTTTTAAGGCAGAGTTTTAACCTCATAGAGAATACCCTAAATTACGTCTGCATATATTATACTTTGTATTGTTTACTATTAGTTTATTCTGTAGACAGCTTAGTGAATTATAGCAATCACTAAGAAGGGAGTTTTGAATCTGAAGTGAGCACCGAGCACCATGGATGTAAGTTCAGCACAGGTGACAAGCTTGTGTCTCGCACACAACTCACACCATGAAGAGAGAACCCTGGCAGCAGCCGAGGTCCTTATCACCTTCTCCAGAGTAGCTGTTGTCTGGACTGCTAACCCCTCAGAGCAGCTTCTGATACTCAATGTGTTCCGAGCTTTGGTCGGTCACTATGCATGCTCTTAGGTTTATCCATGTTATTCTATGTAGTAGAAGCCCATGTGACTTCTTGCTGTTGGGACTGCATCGAGGGAACATGCCGCCCTGTGCACAACTCTCCTCTTGTTGGAGAGTGTTGACTGGGGGCTCTAGGAACCTTCAGGGACAGTCGCTCTCCGTTTGGCAAGTAAACACGTGTGTTGCTCTTGGGTGTAGCAGCGGAGAAGGAACTTGGAGTAAGTATTTCTGGGAAATGAATGTTTATCTTCAGTGAGCACCAACATCTGTCCTGTCCAGCCCCTGGAGTTGGGTGGGCTCTTGTGATTGTATCACGTCCTCATCGACCTTGGGGTCTCTCTCTCCATCTCTCTATGCCTCTTGCTTCAGTTCATTTGGGGGAAGAATGCAAATGGTATGGATTGTAACATAACATATGTTCTGGTGAAAAATTACATGGTAATTTCTTTAAAATGTTAATATGGCTATTTTCCCCAAGGCACCTAGTATAGCATTTTTTGAAGTTTTTAATTGAACTACTTGCCTTTATTATTATTCTCATTTTTGAAATTATTTATATATTTTGAGTGCTATATTTCTTTAATGACAAATTTGCATGTATGCACATATATGTATGGGTACTGTATGCATAAATTATGTGATTTGATGGTCAGTTTTATAGTGTGACAGTGTATCCTTTTTATATTTATGATAAGTGCTTGTGAGTTTGTCTCTTTTTATATATTTTACTTTTTCTTGTATAGGTTGTTGGTTCAGACCCTGTGAGTTCCCATGATCCAAGTTAATCATTTCTGTGGGGTTTTCTGTGATGTCCCTGAACCACTCGGTACCTACAATCCCTCCTCCCTCTCCTCAGCAGGACTCTCCAAGCTCAGCCCAGTGCTTGGCCGTGGCTCTATGAATCACCTCCATCAGTCACTGGATGACGGGTCTCTGATGACAGCCGGGGTAGTCGCCAGTGTTAAAACAGGATGGTCAGTTCAAGCTACTCATCCATTCTTTCCAAGAGTCCTAACTGGGACATGTCAACTTGGCAAAGGCTGGAATCATCTGAGAGGAGGAAACCCAAACAGAGAAAATGCCTCTTTAAGATTGGGCTATAGGCAAACCTGTAGATCATTTTCTTAATTAATGATTGATGTGGGAGACTCCATACTATTGTTACTGGGGTTACCGCTGGACTGGTGGTTCTGGGTTCTGTAAGAAAGCAGGCTAAGCAAGCTATGGGGGACAAGCCAGTAAGCAGCACCCTCCATGGCCTCTGCATCAGTTCCTGCCTCCGGGTTCCTGTCCTGTTTGAGTTCTTCTCCTGACTTCCTTCAGTGATGGAATGTGACATGGAAATATAGGACAAATAAACCCTTTCCTCCCCAACTTGCCTTTTGGTCATGGTGTTTCCTCACAGCAATAGAAACCCTAACTAAGACACCGACCACTAGAAGTTTTACAAACCAACTCATTTGATTTGAAAAGTTCTGGATCTCAAGATGTGCAAAACCAAAATATTGGTGAGCTCCATGTCAACCGAGGATCTTCTGGGTCATAGTGCTTGTCTGTATTTTTTTTACCTGGTGAAAGGCAGGAAGGAGTTCTCTGGGACTTTTTAATAGGGACACTATCCCCATCCCAAGACTCCCACCCTTTGACCCAGTCACCAACCAGATAGTCCCACCTCTAATAGTGTAACATTCAGGACTAAGATTCTGACACATGAGCTTGGTGGAGTCATAGACAGTAAGTCCACAGCAGATGTCATTAACATGTCATGCGATTCTCTCATTTAAAATATGCCACCTACGAGTTTGTGTAGGGTATTTCAATGCATGGCTTGTGCGGTTATCACAGTTCACTTTGGTCCCTTCCATTGATCTCTCAGGATGATGCTTCTTAGCAGTCGGGGGGGGGCACCCCCACCTTTCCCTTCAGTCCCACAGCCCCAGTCAGCCCCTGGCTGGCTCCTTTCATTTTGTATACCATTCTCAAGGTAGGTCTACACTGTAGATGCTATCAGTATTTCAGTTTCCTTTTATGACCAAATTAGATTCCATTTAGAATGAAATAATTCTATGTCCGGTTTTCACATCCGTTAGACTGTGTCTGGACATTGAGGCTGCTATGATTTCTTTTTTCTTCTGGGTAACACCATGATGATCACCCACAGGCAGGCTTCTGTGTGGCGCTGTTTGCAGTTCTCCGAGACAGGAGAAGCCAAGGATGCCTCCAGAGCATCCCATGGCTACTCTGTGTTCAGTCTTCCACAGATAGTGTGACTGAACCACATCAGGCTGTATGAGAACTCATCGCTTTGCCTATGTGTGTTACCGCCTCTCAGTTACAGCCGTATCAGTGGATGAGAAGGTGCTGTCTTCCTCTGGTTTTGACATTTCTCTCGTGAGTGGTGTATGGAGCAATTTTCTTGTAGCTTTTGACCATTTGCACTCCTGCTCTGGAGAAAGGCCCATCCAGGCCCTAGGCCCATTTCAGCAGAGCTGTCTTTATTACTGAGCTCGTGCTGTGTTATCTCTTTATAAAAGACACGCTTTGCTAATATTTATATTCAGTCTACAGGTCATCTTTAAATTTTAAAATGCAATCTGTTAAAACAAAAAGGGTTTTAACATTAATGAAAGTCCATCCTAGTCATTATTGTCTTGTAGTTTGTATTTCTGGTGTCATCGCGAACAAACTGTTGCCTGCTTTAAATAAAAATGATATATATCCACGTTCTGAAAGTTTTATAGCTTTCGGTCTTGTAATAAGCTCTTTGACCTATTTTTATTTAATTTTTATATATGATTTGATGTGAATGTTCAATTATCTCAGGATAGCTTGTTGAGAAGACTATTTCTTCCCCATTTAATTGTTTTGGTGGTGTGTCTGAAAATCAATTGACAATGAATGTGTGGATTTATTTCTGGGCCCTCGGCTCTATCCATTGATCTGGTGTTTGTCCGTAGGCCAGGGCTGAATGCCAGCATCCACTGTCTTGATGACTACAGCTCCATCATATGTGGGGAATTGATAGGTGTGAGTCCTGCAGGTTTGCACTTTTTAAGCGTTACTTTGTCACATCTGGATTTCGTGTGAGTTCTGTGATCAGCCTGTTAATTTCGGCAGAAGGGGTCACTGGGATTCTGACAGGTCCTGCATGAATTTGCAGGCCAGTTTTGGCGATGGTATCACCCTGATAATGCTTGACCTGATCCATGGTTAAGTGATACCTTTCATTTACTGAGATATTTGATTTGTTTAAATGGTTTTTGTACTTTTGTTTTGTTTTTAATTATGGTATTTTCAGTGCCATTATGAAAATCATTGCTTACTTAACTCGGTTTTCAGCATTTTCAGTTACAGTGTCTTGGATGCTGATGTGGTCAACAGCCTTGAGCTGTTGCCTTAGAGGTGCATGCAGACAAGATTATATCCACAAATAAAGGTAGTTCTAGGTCCTCCTTTCCACACCAGATGCTTCTTATTTCTGTTTTCCATAATTGCTCTGGAGAAACCTCCAGGGAGATACTAAGTAGAAATGTCAAGAACAGACTTCACTGTAGGATCTTCAGCTATGAACCTCCTATCAAACATCAGGTCTACCTTTGTACACCAAAATCACAGCCTACAATGACAGGATATACCATTTGAGTTAATTTGGTATTTATTCCTGTTGAGTTATTTGTAGATTCCCTTTCCCCAGGTAAACTATTTCCCCTCTGCTCATAGTTTCGAGGTCTTTGCATCAGGTGGAGCCTGTCAGGTTCCCATCTATTTTGATGCTCAAATCCTCTCCATATTCATTTGATAAATGGCACCATTAATGGTCCACATGTTAAACCATATTCTGGGATGAACTTTATTTGATTATTGAACCCATCTTATATGTGTTTTCATATTCGGTGTGTATTTACTTTTGTGTAGCTGGAATTTCTTTTCACTTAATCCAGGAGGGAGTAAATGAAATCGTAAGGTTCCTATGGCTATGACGAAACACCATGACCATAAGCAACGTGGGAAGGAAAGGGTTTATTTTGCTCACTCTTCCATATCAAAGATCGTCATTGAAGGCAATCATGGCAAGGAGTTAAAAAGGGCAGGAATCTGGAGGTAGGAACTGGAGGAGAAGTCATGGAAGGGTGCTGCTTACTGGCTTGCTCCTCATGGCTTGCTCAGCCGCTTTCTTTTTTTTTTTTTTTTTGATTTTTATTGAGCTCTACATTTTTCCCCTTCTCCCTGCTTCTCCCCTCCCCCCTCAGCCCTCCCCCAAGGTCCCCATGCTCCCAATTTACTCAGGAGATCTTGTCTTTTTCTACTTTCTACTTCCCATGTAGATTAGATCTATGTAAGTCTCTCTTAGTGTCCTCATTGCTGTCTAAGTTCTCTGAGATTGTGGTTTGTAGGCTGGTTTTCTTTGCTTTATGTTTAAAAACCACATATGAGTGAGTACATGTGATAATTGTCTTTCTCTGTGTGGGTTACTTCACTCAAAATAATGTTTTCTAGCTCCACCAGGCCAGGTGTAGCTCCACCCACAATGGGCTGGGCCCTCCCAAATCAATCAAGAAAATGCCAATTTGCTAGGGGCATTGTCTCAATTGGTCCCTGTCCCAAATGACTTCAGCTAGTGTCAAGTTGACATAAGCCAGCCACCACATAAAGATAGAGCACAGGGATGTCCAGGCTACGTTCTGAGGTCCCTCAGCTAGAAAGTAGAGGAGGTCAGTACAGAGTCCTAGCACATTCTGAATGGAGCTGGCGTATGTGGCCGTCAGAACCACAAATTCTGAGTGAGACTAAACTCATTGACTGTGCCCCTGACCCACAGAGGCCATGCCCTTCTTAGAGCACTAACTCAACAGAGTTAACGTGAAAACATTGTCAGGTTATTTAGAGAAAGTTTCACTAGACTGAAAAATGTTCATCTTTGCTGTCCAAAAGCAGTCATCTCACAGTGTAAGCATGTGGAAAAACCTCTACACCTTAAAAATGGATCATTTCTGAATTGTCGTTATGACTCAGTAAGGGAGTGAAGGAAGTGTCTTAGAACTGAGTGTTGTTTTTTTTTTTTTTTTTTTTTTTTTTTTTTTTTTTTTTTTATCCTTTGTTCTGTGAGAGTGTGACTAGTGTGTTGCAAGGGACTGAAGTCTGTCACAGAATTGCTGGTATCTGCCTTTACGTAAAACTTTTCAATATAGCTTTTGCTTGGCTGTATTTCAGTTAGTTAGGCTGGTTTTCTTTTCTTCATTTCTCTTAATGTGTGGAACAGTGCTGGGAATTGGTTAATGTCATTAATTTTTGAAAGGCATGTAAGATTACTTTATTATTTCCAAACACTGTATAAATAGGAAATGTCAATAGTGAGGAAAGCAGCGGTAGACTTTCAGCGAATGCTTTAAAGTTAATGACTCATGATGGCTTTTGTTTTGCAAGTTCATTTAAGAGTCATGTTTGTATGCAAATTAAAATATGCAGTTGGGCCCTTAACTTATTCAAGACCACAGTGATGTTTAAAGGAAATATCTAGACACACCAGGTTAGCTTTGAGAGCACACACAGAACCTATGCTTACAAGTCAAGGAGAATGGTAGCATGAACACTAAGTGATCCTGATATTTATGATCTTAACACTTGAACCTGACCAGGACACCTTTGAAACAGTCAAGTAAGCAAACGAGTCAGGCACTTACCAGACAGTTGCCTGGCTCCAGGACACACACCCAAAGTCAGTGGGGGAGGTGGAACCAGACAGAATGCTCCCTCTAGGACAGTAAAGAAAGGCTCACTCTGACTCATCCATGCACAGGGCCTAAGCCTAGCATTTTTTTTGGAAAGTAAGATGGGGCTCCTTCCAAAGACACAATTGCTTTATTTGCTCAGTTCAGAGAAAGCAGGTGAATAGGGATCGCAACACTAAAATTCCTCCCAGCTCAGAATTTCAGCAGGACAATGGCTGCTTCAGCCTGACACATCCAGTGTTCCCAATGCGCTCTTGAGAATCCAGACTTCTAAGCTTCTATTGTGTCTTCCTTGGTCTGTGGATTGATGTTGTGGTTTACCTGTCTCCATGGCCACAAATAACTCTCACTAAAGACAATATAAATGGACAACCTGGAGTTCACAGGCAGAGTAAGAATCCATGACCCTAGTATCTGTCGTATAAAAGAGGCTATGGGCTCTCCAGCGATGCCTTTCCACATCTCAGATCTGGTAGGTCAGAACTCTACTAGATGTTCCACCACTTGCAAAAGGGACTGTGAGTATCCTAAGTGGCTTAAATTGAGGAGACAGCTGCACAGCCTGCAACACTGGAGTAGTGCCACAGAGGACGTAAGAATGTGATGCTGGGTGTAGCATCAACATAAAGACTCAGCCATCCTCTTCAAAGTATGCAGTACCACACCATAGAGAGCATGTGTCCCCTGCAAGTGTATACTAGTTGTAGCATTTTGAATGCATCTCCTTGTGACCTGAAGTTTAGTTTAGAATTTCCTTGAGCCTCAGAAATAAAGATAAGCCTTAAGGATAATAAAGCACATACCATAGCAAAAAGGAGTTTTGCACTGACAGCAACTTCATCTGGTCTTGAACCCTCAGACACCCCATGTGACTGTGCCCCTGGAGTTCTTTCTGATAGTGTTTGTGTTCCCATTACACCTGCAACCAGCATACAATCCTAGACTTGAGCCTGCAGACAAGATTGTGTCATCTTAGCTGCACCAGCTGGGATCAATACGAACAGGCTCACACAACAGTCAAGGTCAGCTGCACAGAACGGAACCCCTCAAAATCTGGAAGTTACCCTGGGGAATAGGAACACCAGAGTGCTATTATATTTTTTAAAAATGCATGGCAGACAAAATTCTTCTGTGGCTTCATGAGGAGTGCCCCCAGGAACTCTGGTCACACCTCAGGGACTCAAAGGGATTAGCCCTGTCCTTCACTCATTATTCACAAATAGAAGTTTACACAAGGAAACCAGAAATAGGTGTGAGTGACCCCGCAAATGACCTGGATCTTCAGCATCGTGACACAACCAGAGAAAAACTTGAATTTAACTTCCAGGGAACTCGAAGGGCAATCAGGACTTCCTGATAGAGTTCTCAGGGAAAGTAGCCTTGACGAGTCAGACAGTAGGATCTTTCCAGACCTTCCCAGAAACTTAAGGCTCTGCCGACCTAGGCAGCTGCTGGTCTCTTCCTCACAACTTGCAAATCTCTTGCCTTTTCTTTCCCAGACCTTCAGGATCATGGTCAGGACATCTCATGCTGGATGTGCATGGCTTCAGACTGTCTGAGGCCTCTTCATGCATTGGAGGATGGTCACCATTATCCACAGCCTCCACCTGCTAGATACCATAGGTAGTTGTGCCTTATCCTGCAGTGACAGTAAGCAACCACCTGACCAAGGATCCTAGAGGACAAAGTTACCCTTGATGGAAAAGCACAGTTATAGATGTCTCTTGTTTTCTCCTGGTTCCTGGATCTCCCCTTTCCCACAATTCCATTTTATTCCCATTCCCCATATCTTCCAAAAAAAAAAAAAAAAAAAAAAAAAGAAAAGAAAAGAAAAGTAAAAGAAACGACAACAAAAATAAGTCATCGGGGCTCATCTTCCTTAGGAATCATCCATGAGAGGTTGTGGGAATCTGGACAAGGAGAGAGCTTGAGGAGGAATTCCCTGAGTTCCCGGAGGGAGCAGTGGGAGAAAGAACATATTCACAGCAAAAATCAGAAAGACGAAGAAGCAAAGAGAAAGAGACACACAGCACCGCGGCTGCTCCTCATTAAGCCCTGAAGGCCACTGGTGACAGTGGTGTCACGGAGAGAGACCTGTGGAGTGGGGGGGGGGGGAGAGACTTAGGAGTCCAGCTCCAGGAGGCTCAGTGGCAAGAAATACATCCGGTTAAAATTCTCTGGACACCAGGAGAAAGGTATTTGTTAAATGTTGTCAAAGTATAATGAATGTGCGCTAATAACTCTGTGCTTTCAGGGTGTGCTATACATGAAAAGTATCATATAGGAAAAATTACTACTATTAATCTAATTTTGAAGAGAAAGGAGTGTGGGCTCGCAAGGGCAGGAATGGTTTAGCCTCTTCAAGGCTAACAGCTAACTTTTCTGGAAAGGGAACATAGAAATTACTAGAGGTTTTTTTTTTTTTTTTTTTTTTTTTTTTTTTTTTTTTTTTTTAAATTAAGTCAAATAAGAATTTGAGTCAACAAAGGTTGATAATAATTTAAAGAATGAAGTGTATCATTTAAAATAAAAAATTTAAATGTTAATTAGCTTTGTAATGTTTGTACCGATTTGTGAGGTACCATAGAGAATACAGGTTTACACTACTCACCCATGGAAAACGGCAGCAGTGCAGCAGTGTGGCTGTGTCCTGAGCGGTGCTTCAAGTAGACTCTGCAGACTGTTGTAGTTACTCCTAAATGCCCAGTGAGTTGTCAGTCAGCTTCCTCCCGCCCCCAACTGCGGCTTAGGGATGAGTACAATCGGAAAGCCTTTTCTGCAAGGGAAAGGATCACCCCCACAGGGCAAGGGGTGTCAGTTGTGGGGAGAAGACAGACTCCAGTGAGCTCTGCAGGGTGCACAGCTCTGGCTGTGTGAACCCCCATACCTCACTTAATCCTCACAAAGCCTGGAGAGGTTTTATCCCACCCCCATCTCTGGACATATTCTTCCCTGCCTCTGGGTATTTGCTCTGCCATTAGCCGTGTTCCTGCCTCCCAGAGGTTTCTTGTTTACAAGTGTATTTCTATATGACACAAACTCCACTTCAGATGGCCAGAATATATGCTTGTTAATATCTCCATTTTATTTTATAGGAAGTGCAGGAATCATTTATACACATTCTTGGGGGTAATGTATTCCTACTTACTGTTCCATGCATGTTTTGTCTTGGAGGTAATCTGACAGGATGGTTACCAGCATAGACTCTGGCTCTGGTGTATTCTGAGTTGTAGTAGTCATTTACTTTGGGTTTTTATTATTTTATTTTATTATTTTATTTTATTTGACAATGTTTCTCTGTAGCTTTGGATTTGGAGCTTGTCCTGGAACTAGCTCTTGTAGAACAGGCTGGCCTTTAACTCATAGAGATCCACGTGCCTCTGCCTCCCAAATGCTGGGATTAAAGGCATGCGCCATCACTACCCAGCTAGTTTTTTTTTTTTTTTTTTTTTCTAAAATCTGAGTGATAGCAGAAGTAACCTCATATAGTTCTGGCATGGCGGTATACACATATAAACCCAGTTTATGGGAAGCAAAAGTAGGAGGCTTGCAAGTTTGGGTTAGCCTGGGCTACAGAGCAAAGCTTGCCAGGACTACTTAGAACTTTTAGTTTTAATTTAGGACAACTGTCTCAAAAAGTAAAATAAAAGCCTTCACTGAGTTAATCAACAAATGAATTGACACACAAAACATTTATGATATTGCTGAGCACATAACGAGTTATACATTAGCTATGAAAGTAGCTATTGTTATTCTGACATTTGTTTCTTTGTGATAGAAAGTATTTTGCATAGTAGATACTCCAGTAACACCTCATATAATTACACGGATATTTCTTAACTTGACAGAATCAGCCATCATCTGAATATCGTACTGATAAAGAAGAAACAGTTTCACATCCCTAGTCTTTTGTGCTCCAAGGTTCTGACAAAGATGACTGAGATTAATAAATATTGATGTTCGGGTGGCCGCTTCCTGGGGATGCTCAGTAGACACTAAGTCTAACCCTGCAGGTTTGATGTCCAAGGCGAAGATCACAGCAGGCCTTTGTTCCCTCTGACATCTGTGGGAGACTGCTCCTCTGCCTCTTGCTGGCGCTGGTGGCTTGCTGATTGTCTGTGCTGCACTCTGGCAAGGAGTACAGGACAGTAGCTGCTGTCATCTTGGTGTACCTGCGTTTTCTCCTCACTCTGTAAGGTTTATGACCTTATATTAACATTCTGAGATCATACGGTGTGGCTCTCTCCTCCAATGAAAGCATTCCCTCCTGGAGGGAAATTCACTAAGACACAGGAAGTAAGTGAAACTCACAAAGATTAGGGAGTTATAAAACACAAAGGTCCTCCTCCGGTTGTTTAAACAGTTTCTGGGGAAGGAGACCCCACCTGGCTGAGCTGCCTGCTAGTCTTGAAGATCTAAGGTAGCTTTAATACCTGCACCCATGCAGGAGTGGGCTTCATGCCATGTAACTGCTTTTGACTTATCCTATCCCTGCTTGTGAGTGGCACCCCATCTATGCTCCTAAAGCAATTCCAGTAAGCTACTTATTTGTTAAGCTAGACTTGAATGGATTGGTTTTGTTTTGTTGTCGTTAGCCTCCCCTTAGATGAATAGATGTTTGCTCATGTGCCCCTCAGAATATCTCTAAAGACCACGTTTGGAATGAGGAGCCCCTTCAGCCACACTGTCAATGCTAGGGCCTTAACATGCCCTCTGAGAGGATGTAATTTGACTCACAGTTGTATAAATACTGTTTGCGTTGCTCTCGGTAGAACTCTGTCCTACATCACTTCTTGGGATTTCTTCGGTCATTCTCCTAATGGCTCATCTATGACATCCTTGTAATCCTTTATCCAAATGACATTATAGACACAGTTGCCTCCTTTTCCTGTCTTCTGCCTGTCCAGAGCATGGTACTTTTTCCTAATTTAACCTCTAGAAATCTAGCTTCCACATATTGTGTGTGTGCACGCATATTGTCAATGTCTCCTAACCTTTTTCTTAACAAAGTCTCTTTTTTTTTCTTGCTGTATATTCTCCACTGTCTTGTTTTGTTTTGCATTGTTTTTGGAAACAGTGTTTCAGTATGTAGCCTTGGCCATTCTGGATCTCCCTTTGTAGACCAGGCGGGCCTCCAACTCATAGAGAACTGCCCATCCCCGCCTACAGAATGCTGGATTGAAGGTGTGTACTGCCTTTGTCTCTTTATAGAAGATGACATGATAGTCAAAATTTTGGAATCTTTGGATTTTTTAAAAAGTTCTTTTATTCTATTTTCACAATCATTTGACAGCTTGTCTAGATGTAGAATCCTATATAGAAATAGTTTCCCTTCAGAATTAAGAGGCAGGTTTGTTGTTGTTATATAGCATAAGGGACTTTGTTCTCCAAGTTTTGATCTTTCATATGGAGCTGAGTTTTTCTCATGACTGTCTCTAAGGAAGTTTAATAAATTCTCTCACGCTTTGCCCATGAGGAGGCAGACCTGGAGAACACATTTAGTTTGCTAATTCAGTGTCTTTCTCCCATCTTCTTGTGCCCATCTACAACATCCTTTACATATGGAGCATCTTTTCTTACCACTCTAAGTGTTGGAATTGACGTTTTCCTTCTCCTTCTTGTGTGATCTCTATTTACTTTGCTCTAAACAATTGTATTTGTTTCTACTGAACTTTCTTTTTGTACAGGAAACCATTTTTATATGATAATAAAGACCTGGTATACCTACTAGTATTGAGGTAGATCAGACTGCTTAGTTGGGGGTGGGGACTTCAGGAAACATGGTGGGACTGTCTAGCTCCTTGGCACCTTTGTGTGTTGATTCACCAAAGATGCTGTCATGTGCATTGACATGACAAGGACCCTGAATGCTCTTGGATGAAGCCAGGGCCAACAATTCCAACCAAGAGTGGTCCTCAAGCCTCCTGCTTGGTACATATATCTGCATGGTACATTCTAGTGGCTATACAGCTATTATCATAGGAGCAGCCTTCACGGTCATGTGAAAAGACCATTTTAGCCTCTCATTTTGCTTCTTCACATAGTAAAACAAACCTGTGTACTAGTCTAAGAGACACTACTGAGCTGATAGTGATCTAGGGAGGGCGATCAAGGAATGGTGAGCAGGAAGGGCCTGTGCCTGTGTGGATGTTCAGACAATAGCTCAGTTGTGTCTTTGTGGTCTTGGCACACGACATCTTACTTTTCTACATTCTTAGTGAGACCTGCAAGTCCCCAATGTTCAGGTGACTTCTCTGGTCACTGGACACCTCTTTGACATCAGCCTACACAGGTATTTTATTTGTGGTTTTGTTGTCTACTTTTTCCTCCCTAGTAAACCATGGCTTCTCTACCCACATTTTGCCATTATCTGTTCGGTCGCTGTGGACTTAGAGAATTTATTTTTATTATTTCCCACAATGTAGGAA
The DNA here is from genome assembly GCF_903992535.2 of Arvicola amphibius. NCBI lineage: Eukaryota > Metazoa > Chordata > Mammalia > Rodentia > Cricetidae > Arvicola > Arvicola amphibius. The sequence continues at coordinate 104,326,410 of NC_052048.2, forward strand.
AAATGAATGTGGATAGGCATGTTGTCATTCACCGTTCATCAGCAAGATGACAAGGAGGGTTGTTTTGTGTATTGCTCTGTTTTTAAGAGCTGGGCCTTTGAGAACACAATAACCTCGTGCTCTCTGGGTGAGCAGGACATGGACACCCCCATCCTCCAGCTCCTCAAGGTTTGCTCTCTTGTTTGTGGAATCTGACATAACTGGGGTGTGTTTCCAACCAGAGGGAAGGCTCTGCATTTTTTATTTTATTTTATTGTTGCTGTGGCCTTTTTTTTTTTTTTTTGGTTTATTTGTTTATTTGCTTGCTTGCTTCAAGTAACTCCGCATTGATCAGCAGAACTATTAAAGAAAACTTTCCTCTCCCAGTGGCAAGCGAGACCTCGCTTAATCTTAAAAACGTGTATGTTGGCTTCAGCCTCACAGCTTCCTGTTTCCTCTCTCCAAAATGGTATTGCTCTCACTTTTGTTATTAAAAATACAGCAATCTGCCCTGTGAAACCGCAAAATGAGAAAAGCACAGCCCAGTCTATAGGAACTACATTCCCCCCCCCCCCCCACACACACACTGCAATGCACCAGTTTTCCACAGCCTACAGTGCATATCTGAACAACCGCAAGTCCTGCTATATATTACCGAGCCATCTTCCTCCGTCACGGCGTTATATAGTGAGCGCTTTACAGCATTAATTTTTTCTTTACTATGTGATTTGTAATTGCTCGAGGGGATTTAATCTTACAGATGTGCCATAATTCACTTCTTTAAATAGTTTGCCAACAGTGAGTATTATGTAAATTTTAACTTGTCTATTTCCTGTGCAGAAACAATTCCTCCTTCCTAATTTGTGCATCTTGGCTGGCTGTGAATTAACTTTTCCTTGCTCCCTGTTTACTGGGTGTATTGTTGTTGCTATGATGATTTTTCTTCTAGGCTGTGGAGTTTTCACCAATAATTGACCGGTAGATCCTGTATCAGGAATGTACTGACTTGCCAGCGACCCCCAGGCAACTGTCCACGGTAGTCCCTTTGCTGTTTAGAAAACTGGTTCCACATGTCCAGCCTTCTTCTGCCTCTGCAGGGATGGTGCTCCTGTGGGTTGCTGCTCCCTTAGCTGCCTCAGTGGGCTCTCCTCTCCCTCATCCCTAGAACATGGCTTTTGTAGCAGAACCTGCCCTGAGTGTCTGCTCTCTCTCCCTCTTTCTTCACATTCTGGGTTCCCTGCCTGTCTCCTGCTATTATCCCCTTTCTCAAACCTGTGGAATTTATAACTCAGTTATTTATCACTTCTGCACTTTGTTATGGCTCCTCCCCCCCAGAAGTGTGAAGTCTTGTGTGAGGGGCAGTACCCTCCCACTATCTGAGACATCAGTGGGCCTCTTGAATAAATAAAACACACAGTTCTTATTCTAAAATACAGATTTTTTTTAAAAAAAATTCTAATAAGTCAGCACATATTGTGGATTTAGTATCAGGCAGGGGATGAATTGATGCCTGCTGCCGAGGTTCACCAGCTGTGTGAAGAGACAGAAGAGGCAGAAGCCACCTTGCTGTGCACTCTGTGTCTGATTCTGGGCTTCCAGGACACCACGGGCTCTGGGCGGGGCTCAGGAAAAGCCAGGGCATGTACGTAGAACACATGCAGAGGGAGTGTGCACAGGTGATCACTCCTCGTATGATCAGTGGAGTAAGCTCCCTACTGTGGTGGGGGCAGGGCAGGAAGCCCACATCTGACCACAGTGAAGCCTCTATGGGAAGTTTGCTCTTTTCTAGAAGGCGTGGGATAAGTGCTGTGAGGGTGAAAGTTGGTGTTTTTCATGATCAGACGGGCACTTGTGGGTACCCGAGTTAACCCCCAGCACTGCAAAAAGAAATAAGTGAACAAACATATAAATAAATACATTTTAATATGACAGTTGATAGAATAGATGTTTTAGGTTCATAGCTCTAGATGATAGCTAAATTAAGGATGAATATAATTACCCGAGGGGAACTGTGAGAAAATAATAAAAATGAGAAAAAATTTTGGAAAAGGCCAGTGTTCAGTAGGTAAGGCAGAGTGAGCACACAGAGAAAGACCCAGAGACCTCCTGAGGAAGGAGCTAGCTAGCAGGGGAAGGCATGGAGCTGAGAGCCTGGAGGATTGTTCTGAGCAGCACATTATCCAGAAACAACATTCCTGAGGGGATTGTGGCAGGTGAAGAGAGACTGGAGGCTGTAAATCAAAATTAACAAATGAGAGAAGCCTCAGAGAGGGCAAGCCCTTCCCCACAAGGCCTTTACACAGCTAACAGATCACACTCAGGGCAGTTTGTAGAGAAAGATAAAACCCTTCCTCTCCCACACTTAATATAAGAAATAGAATTTTCACCAGAAAAGGCAAGGTGCACAAATGTATGAAAATATCCAGGAAAAGGTCTCACACATTGTGGCATTACAGTTCTGTAGGATTTTTTTCTTCAGCTCTCTTACCCATTTCCATTCTTGGGAATGCTTTTCTGTTTCTGAATAAGCTGATTATATTTCTATTTGCAACGCCGTGTCCCTGATCTAATTCATTGCCCTCTGACACAAGAAATGGCCCTGAGACTCAGATCTTGCACTGGTGACAGAAGGTTCTTGGCCTCTAGACCGGTGAAACCTGTAGGGGACAGACCTCAGGAAGGCAGATTCTGTGGCAGAGCATAAAGAAGGCAGGGTATCATGGGATCCTCATTTTCTTTTTAAGTTTCTCGACTCCTAATTTATTTTTGTTTCGTTGAGTTAGTGTCTCATACAGCTCAACCTGGCTTGAGCTTGTTATGTAGCTGAGGATGACCTTTGCCTGCTCCGCCTGCCTCCACCTCCCGAGTGCTGCGATTGCATGTGTGTTCCACCAAGCTGACTTAGATGTCCTTCACTAACTAAGAAAGGTGACAGCAGTGGGAGATCAGGAATTTCAAGGTTCTCTTGAGTCCTAGGCCGTGTATTCTAGGTGTGTACTCTGTGCTCATGTATTAGTGTTTTGTTTGCAAACACGTGTGACAAGTCACACATGTGAAAGTCAGGGGACAGCCTTAGGAGTTGACCCTTGTACAGGGAAGGGTCTTCTGTTTGTTTTGGTTGTATATGCCAGGCTACCTGGCCCATGGGCTAATGGGGGCTCTATTGCCTCCACCTCCCCTCTTCACACAGGAATATCAGGATTAATGAGGCTTTCAGACAGGTCAAGTTCTTACATCGTTTCTAGGGATTCAAACTCAAGTCCTCAAGCCTGAGTGGCAAGCATTTTTAACCACTGAGTCATCTTCCCAGTCCTAACATATTAGTAAAGATATTTTATTCATATGTGTTTATTGTACAATGTGTTGAGTTCCATGGTGGCATTTTAAGGTACATCTTGTATTTTGAGCATATTCGTCTTTCATTACCCTCTCTTGCCTCCTGGTTCCCCAATACACTAGGAGACACCCCCTTTTCATAGCATCCCTCATCTATTTAAGGTGTGTGTATGTGTATGTATGTTTATGCGCATGTCATGTGTATGTTTAAATATAGGTTCTATTTTAAAGCAAAGGACAGGCCTCAGCAGTGTGACATTTTGAGTCTAAGGCCATTCAGAAGAGGGATCAGCTTTTCTTGCTGCCGTCTTGTCTATCCATTATTAGATTTATCACGGGTGGTTCTGTAATGAACGCATGGTTCCTGATGGAAAGTTCCCATTACCAGGTTCCTGGAGATTCTCATATAACTGATAGTTTAGCTCACCCTCTGTCCTGGAAAAATGGGCAGGCCTCTGGGCCAGTCCACAGCATCCTGAACTGTCTGTATCAGCTGCACCAGGTTAACTAGAATCAGGGGCCGAGGTGCAGCGGCGTTCCCTGTGCAAAAAAGAGTGTGCAAATGCTAGATCAGAATGGGTTTCACAGCTGCTGCCAGGGCTGCCCTAAATCTAATTTGAGCAAGTCTGAAAGAAGGCCCCTCTCTGGAGTTCTTCTTGACAAGCCAGAGAGGCACTCACAGCTTCTTCCTGACAGATCCGTGTCGCCATAATGATGCCTTTGACAGTGTTGGCTGTCTGAGAAAGCAGTACTGGACCAAGTCCAGGTGTGGCTCTGCTGAGGGAGAAAGGCACCTTGGCTTCTTCCAGCCCAAGTCCAATTAAGTCCCAGTGTGTGGTCAGGTATCTGCCCATCTTCCTGCTATTCCACACACAGCCACGCTGCGTGCCGGTTCACTAACATATTGTGCCAGGGGGCAACAAGACTGCCAACCGGACCTCCATTAAACAGAATCCAGCCCAGACTCCAAGTGTCAGGATAGAAACTGGGAAACGCTTAGCCAGCACCGGCCTTCTCTCAGGGCTTAATGTGTGTCAGCTCCTCCAGTCCTCACTGAGGTAGAACACCCTCCCCTCTGCTGTGAGGAGAGGAGAGCAGAGCAAGGCAGGGAGAGAAGAGCCATACAATGATGGGTGTTGAGTGGAGAGGCTGAGTTCATACCAGGCAGCCTCGGCCATTCCTGCATCAAAGCCACCCAGCGCTCACTGTTCGTGCCCGGATTCGGCTAACAGCACCGTTACCACATCGCCGTTCCGGCAGGTAATCCTGTATATCTTACCTTCTGACGAAAGTCAGGGCAGTTTCGATACTGTACAACTGATTAAAATCACCCCTGCCCTCCACATTCCGACCAGGTTAATCAGAGAGCATGTCTCTTTAAGACTCGTCACCGGGTCTGCATTACTAACACTTCAGTGATGAATCTGGACCATCATTTAGAAAGCTGCAGTCTCTGCACTCAGAACAATGCAGAAGGTCTGAGCTCTCAGCATTCACTGAGACAAAACATTCTATGTGCTCCCGTGCTCTGAGCTCTCTCCGCACGCATGGGATGTCAAAACCCCAGCTTTTGGCTTGACTATTAATTAGCGTTTAAGACTCATTAAGCTGGTTTTAGTGATTTATTTCATTCTGTAATTAGATATTATAATTAGATTATATCTATCAGATTTTCAACTTTCCTTTAATAAGAAACTGTTCGATACATAGAGATATAAATTTATCAAATTATAACACCTCATTTGAACTAGATTGTAAATCTTGTTTTGAAATACTTGAGTGATAGCCTAATGGTGGTTCTGTGCCTCTATATGTGAGTGTGCAATTCCTGAGTGGTCAGTGTGCCCTAGTGGGATGTTGGGATCCTTGGTGTGTGGCATAACTATCTCCTTCTGTTAAATTTTGACCTTCAGAGCTCAAAGAGGCATGCGTAACGAGACGTGTGCAGTATATTGCTATGCCATCCTTAGTAGTATTTCCAAAGGTTACTTCCTTTCTTATGAAAAAAGCATTAAGGAAGACATAAGATAAACCAGGCATTGTGCATGGAGTTTCCATGAACCAACCCTAAAAGCAGGAGATTAATAATGATGATGATGATGATGATGATGATACCCTACTGTTTATAGAGCATGTGAAGATTAATCTATTTAATGACAAGGTGAGTCTCCACTTCACTGCAAACTGAGCAAAATTAGAGTTGGTAGCATGACTAACATGCACACACATGCATATGCACACATACAAGCTTGCACACACATTCATACACTTGCATGCACACACATACATATGCACACATATATGCTTGCACACATATTCACACACTTGTATGCACACACTAAGATGCACAGGCACACACACACATGCATGAACACTCGCATGCATGCACGCACGCACACACGCATGCACACACGCACACACCCTTTCAGAGTGGAGACAGTGCAGAGCTGCTCTGGTTCTGCCTCCCCTGTGAGCAGTACAGCCATTGTTCCTAACCAGCACTGGCATGGTGCCTGGTCAGCCTGATGGCTGGTTCATCCTTGATTCTTCCTTTGGGGGGGAGAGCACCTGCCTCTGGGATCCAGGCTGGAGAGGAAGGCCCCAAGGTTCAGGAGTGGCTCTCTAGCATCCGCCCTATTTTCATGTAAAGACATGAACATAAATGTGGACATATGGTCTGAAGCATGTTCTGAAAATGGGACAGAATATTTGCTATTGGTCTGTCCCAGACAGCTTGGGACATATGGGCACTGTGCACAGTGAATGCGGTTCTGAATTTACGGAGGGCTGGGAACCTAAGGTAAAGCTGTCAGGGGCACAGAGCAAAGACTGTCTACTGTAAGAGTCGGGCTCAAGTCTCACATTGTTACTTACCAGTAAATACTGGGAGTGTGGTCAGCTTTTGAGAGCCTGAACTGTCTCATGTAGTTGCCACTAGTCACGTGTGGTTATTGCCACATTTGTTCCCTGGGGGACTTGAACATTCAGTTGTACTTAACTAATTTAAACATAAAAGGAGACCTCCATTCAGTTTTTGGAAGGTTTATAGATATGTTTAGACCATCTTGGCACTATGACTCACCTTTCCAAAGTGTGAGATTAAAATACAGATAGCCTTATTACTGATTTTAAAAGTTGCTGTGTTATAAGAGAGAGCATGATGGGTTTGAAAGGCTTCATATAGGAATGGAACATGAATATCATACTGATAGACTTATGTAGACTGAATGTTGATATGGATCTACTTCATTAAATGAAATAGACTAGTAAAATTCATCTTCAATGATGTAGCTGTGACTGCTGCTGGAAAGTTGATCACTGAGCTATGAGTATCCACTCACCCTGCAGGCCCTTCTCATGAAGCATAGCCCTGAGTCTTCTCTGATTCGCCAGGTACAGTCTGTCTGTTATAGGTCCCATCTCTGCTCCATCCTTCCCTGTACTTAACTTGAAAGCTCCTAACTCTCCCATCCCCACTCAATTCAGAGAGTAGTACAGTGTCACCAAATTCCCTCTCCCTCTCCCTCTCTTCTCCTCTCTTCTCTCCCTCCCTCCCCTTTTTTGGTTTATTGAAACTGAATCTTGATAGGTAGTTCAGAGTGGCCTCAAACTTAGAATCCTTCAACCTCAGTCTCCTGTGTGTTAGGATTTCTGGCATGTACCACCATGCTTGCCTCATTTCTGGAGGTCATTTTCCTATCGTGGATGACCTATTTGCCAAAAATGTACCCTCTGGGGAGTCCATTCTGAAATGGTACTTCATCCAACCGGCCTCAGCCAGTGTCACTCACTAGGACACAGAGAGATTTCAGTAGTGCCAGCTTTGCCTTCCAGTTTCTCCATTGCCCACCCAACCCCTCAAGCCCTTCACACCCCTAACCTAAGCCTGGCCTCAGACAGCTCCATACTAAGTGTCTGCATCCCAACTATGGGTAAAACTGGGTAGATAGACTCATGCAGGTTGGGGCAAAGGTAGAGCAGGGACACCACCAATCTCTCTGGGCATCCCTCTTTCTCCAGCTGTCCCATGGATATCTGATCCATATCTCTCTTCTGCGTTGCCTGTTACATACTTGTAGTTTCTTTATGCTTCCACGGGTGGCAATATATTATTCCCAAGTATTGAGAACTTCTCTCTGACTCTGGGCTCATCTTTTCCTGCTTGTATCATGGCTTTAATGCACAAAGTTCTCTTGGAGTTAATTCAATTGGATCAACTCATGTTTGGGTTTTATTGACTTATTTAAAATATGCTCACTCAAGGCTGGGGAAAGGGTTCAGAGGGTCAAACTAATTTCCCTTCAAGCATGAAGACTTGAGTTCGTATCTCCAGACTCCATGTTAAAGCTAGGCTCATATTGCCACTATCTACAATCCCAGCATTCCTTGGGAAGATGGACGATGGAGACAAGAGAATCCTTAGAAGGCTGTGGGGCTTGTAGCCTGACATACATAGCAGAGAACAATGAAAAATAAGCCCTGTCTCGAGCAAGGTAGAAGTGAGGATGAGGTAAAGGTACCCTCAAACCATGAGCCAAACCAGACCTCTTCTCTATGAAGGGGTCTTTAACAGGGCGGTTTTGTCACAACAATGAGCCATAGCATTTAAACTAAGGCCATGTTAAATATCTAAATAAGTGTGGCTATTCCTTAAGCCACACGAAGGCTTCTAATCACTGAGACAGATATAACTTTGCATACTTGCGTCTTTCAAGTCACAATTTAATGATTTTTATTTATCGAATTATTGCATGTGAGTCTAGAGAGATGGCTCGGGGGTTAAGAGTATGTGTGCACAGCCTTGGCAGGGCACCAGAACTGGGTTCCCAGAACCCAAGTTTGTCTACTCACAACTAACTGTAATATATTGCTAAGGAATCCGACTCCTCCAGACTCACACATAGATACACACAGGTGCACATGTGCACACACACAATTAAAAATAAGAAAAGTAAAAGTTTTCAAATTAATGCTTTCATGACTCTAGAGCAACAGTTCTCAACCTGTGAGTCATAAGCCCCTTGGGGACTGAATGACCTTCCACAGGGGTCACCTAAGACAATCAGAAAACACAGATATTTATATTACGATTCATAACAGTAGCAACATTACAGTTACAAAGTAGCAATGAAAATAATTTTAAGGTTGGGGTCCCCACACCATGAGGAACTGCATTCAGGTGTCGCAGTGCCAGGAAGGTTGAGAACACTGTTAGAGTTAGGGTTATCGTAAAGAACATAGTTAACATTTCTTTTGTTGCTATTTTTGAAGATAACTTTTCGGTTTATTTTTCCTGACTAAAATAACTTTCTAGTCTAATGTTGGGGAGATGAGGTTGATACAGGGCTTACTGTATAGTAGTGGCTGGGCCTGGTACTTCTTGTGGAGACCAGGACTGGCCTTGAACTTGCAGAAATCTTCCTGCTTTTGCCTCCTGGGTATTGGGATTGCAGGCATATGTCACTATATCTTGTTTTTGTGTTTTAATAATTATATATTATGAGGGCTATCATGCCAGTTCAGGATATAAGAGTCCTTGGGAGCCACATGATGGAAAGAACTGACTCCTATAACTTATCCTCAGACTTCTTCCCCTAACACACATCACACACATACACACATACACACACACACACACACACACATACACACAAATAAATAATTCAATGAATCTTTAATATTTCTATTTTATTTACGAAGTCATGGCAACTATAAATAACTTACTCTCCTAGGTAGAGGTCCTAGTAAGATGATGAGCAGAAGCCATGTAAAGTAGAAAATGCTTCTGGTTTGTGCTCTCAAGTGCCACACTGTCCTTGATTCGCTGATCAGTGTCCCAACAAATCCTTGAAGCTCAGCCAGTGGGATAGAGTCAAATCCCAAACTAACAGCTGAAGGAAAGGCAGCCCATTTCCAGGTGAAGTAATGACCTCAGGCTCAGTGTGACATTCCACCAGAACACAGAGCAAGAAAGAAAAATTAAGAAGAAAATCTGCAAAAGGGCAAACAGACAAGTAATGGTGAGAATTACCCAGACGCAGGGCAGGCATGGGCATTGGGAGACTGTGGGCATGACTGGGCATGACTGGGCGTGTTCCCTGTGTCTTGTGTCTAAATGGTGGATGCTGTGTGAGGTTAGATGGTAAAAATTTAGCAGACATAGAAATGATAAAAAAAAAAAAAACTAAATGAAAACCCTAGACATGCAATGTCCCTAAATGAAATCTGAGAACAGACTAGAAGAGGACCTCACGCTGCTGAGGGAAGGGTCCTTGACAGCGCAAGAGTAGAGTCTCCAGATGGCCAGTGGGACAAAGGAGGACAGTGAGCATGAAGACGCTGGGGCTGTAAGGCAGAGTTCACAGGTCAGAAGGCGTGTGCCTAGAGCAAGAAAACAAGTAGGTAGCCCTTGGAGGACAAAGGAAATACTTGGGAAACTGATGGCTGCGACCATTTAAAAGTAACATGGACAATAAAATCCAGGCCTGTGGTGGGAAGGAACACTCCTAAGGCAGCTACCCAACATGCTAAGAAAATCGAAAAGGAAATGCTAGCAATCTCACCATCATGGTAAGGTGGCTAAGCAGACTTTTTTTAACGGACTAAATAGCCATTTTTTAACTGTCGAGAATTAATGTTTATATGTCCCTCCAAATTAGTGTTAAGTTAAATTAGCATCAGATTAGTATTTGGATCCCTGGTATGCAAGTGTTAGAACCCCTGAGGGGTGATAAGGATTAGGGGAGACCGCAGAGGGACCACAAAGCTACAGCCCTCTCTATGTGAGGCCATGCAAGATCCTAGATATAGCTACACAGACCGTGAGTTTATCACCTCCCTCCAGAGCTATGAGGTATAGATGCCTATTGTTAAAACATCCAGTATGTGTTGTTTGTTATAGTAGTCTGAGCCAATATTAATAGGCATCTTAAAACACACCACACATTATTGTAGAACACTCATGATTTTATATACTTATGAAATATTTAGTAAAACACGCTGTCTATGGAGTTATTAATCGGGATTCACCATATTTTATATGACCAGAATTTTATAAGATGCATATACTAACCATAGTAGAATTAATTGGGATATATTTTATTAGCAAGAAAGTTCTCTTCCAGTTATTTTGGGGTGGATAGGATGCTGCTATTAATTCTGAGGATCCTAGAACACAGAGGAGTACCAGACGTCATCACTCCTATTCAATTGTGTCTTTATGCCTGTTGGCCAGCCTCCCCCCATTTATACCCCTCCATCCTCTCTTGTGTCTGGTTAACATGCTGAACCCAGAGCACATCAAGTTAGGTACAAATCATTCAGACCCAGAAAGTAGCACTTTGTACCGTGGGGCACCAGAGCCCAGGATGCTTTGTGAGCAGGCAAGCTCAAGGTGTGTCAGGAAGCCATTCGGGAAGAGAGCTGCTCCTGTCAGCTACAGTGAAGACAACTCTGAGACCTGTGGTTCTTACTGGTCTGTGCAGCTGCATTGTACAGACAAGGCCTACAGCAGTTCTTGACAGCTTCTTCTCCCTGCATCTTGTCTGACATAAGCCTGAAGTGCAGATGGAAACAGGGTGCTGAGGAGGAAAGACACCAGGGAAGATCTGGGAGAGAGACGGAATCCATCTGCTTGGCACGTGTTCCCACTGGATGCCATTTGCCTCTCCTGTCACAAACTCTCTCCGGGGCAGCTGCCTGGATTACCTTCACCATTAATTTTCCGGAACCTTCCAAGGGTAACCCACGGGAGTGATGTTTTATTTTTAAATTATTAAATAAAGCTAAGACAAATGGCCCAGGTTTGTAATCCCAGCTAATTGGGAGGGAGGGTGCTAAAGCAGGAAAATTTCAAGTTCAAGGCCTGCCTGGCCTATAGAAAGAGTTCAAGACTAGCCTAGGCAAATCACTGGGACCGTGCTGCAAAGTAAAACAGTACAAAGAAGGCTGGGACTGCATCTCAGTGCTGGAGTGCTTGCCTGTCATATGAGAGGCCCAGGCAAGACGATAATTAGGTTGCAGATGGGTGAATTTTAAAAGCCTGGGATTCTAGGAAATTATTATGTACTAAGGACACTTTTGTCTCCATGGGAGCTGAGTATTCTCTCCCCCCTCTACCAGCTTTTCATCCATCAATAGTACTATATAAAGTGCGCTGTTCCTCTCTGGCTGCTGGGCTCATAGAATTTTTTTTTTGGGGGGGGGGGGCGTTCCATAGCATTTGCAGAGTGACATAAAGAATCTAACTGTAGCTGGTCACTGTTGGGGTTCTCAGCTATCATTGTTGGAGTTCTCAGCTACTTGTCTCCCCCTTGGCAGCTCTATTTTCCATTCTAAGGCAATCCACATAGCTGTCTGCCTTGTCTGCTCTGATCTCCATTGCCACCGTCTCTATATGAAGGCTTCCTTTCTCCACACCCACCTCAGCACTCTTGTGTGGACTTTTGGGAAGCAGTCACCTTGACTAGGCTCAGGTGATGTCTCACAATCCCTTTGCCTTGGAATTCCCTGAAGCACGTTGAATATTTGAATCTCTCCTGGTTTATGGCTACTCAGATCTTTATTCAGTCTTATTGGATAATAGTAATTAATGTTTTGAGCTTTTCATATTGTCTGTATTTGAACCCCTTGTTGGGTTCACAGTTTACAAAGAGATTCTCTAGACCTGTAGGTTGTCTTCTAACTCTTTGATTGCTTCTTATGCTGGATAAAATCATCTTACCCTGGCATAATTCCATTTGTATGCTTTTACCTTTGTGGTCTGTGCTACCTATGATCTATCAGTCCTGTTATTGTGTATATCTCTTCAAAAGAAATTAAACCACATATTGAAGAGATACATACACTCCCATGTTTATTGTAGTACGGCTCATAAGAGCCAAGATATGGAGTCAGCTAAAGTGTCCATCAATATATCAGCAGTTTATGGAGATGTGGTGGCATATACACTTAACCAAAACAAAGAATGAATACTGTCATTTGCAATGATATGAATGGGGCTCAAAGTCATTAAGTTTAATGGAATAAGGCATGCGCCCACAAAGATACCACATTTGCACTTATTTTCAGAAACCTAAATGTCCATCTCAGAAGAACAGAGTGGAATAGTAGCTACTAGAGGCAGGCAAGGATGGCAGGGGCGGAGTCAAGAGAAGTCATAGACCGGATGCCACACCATGATCAGAGGACAGGAATCCATTTCACACAACACAGGAGGATGGTAATTTGGTTACCGTGACCTATGACATATTTTGAAGAATCAGAAAAGAAAGGTATAGAAGTTTGCAACATCTATAAATTGTTAATATTTGAGGTGCTGGGAATGTTGATGGCCTTGATTTTATCAAGGTGTATTGCATTCATGCATCAAATTGTCGCACCTGTCCCTCAGAGGTAGAGGTGCTATGTACTAATAAACATACTTCCAAGTCGCGTCTCCTTGAAATACATTCTGAGAAAAACATTTTGCAAGATTTGGGAAGAACTAGAATGCAAAACTCTTCAGGTCTTACAGTTTACATCACAAGCCTTTTTTAAAAAAAATCCCAATTTTATAGGAATTTCAGCCAACTCTCTCTCCTTCTGTGAAGAGGTGTTAGTAGAGTAGGAAAAAAACAAGTCAGTGGTTGATGGGTTTGTTTGCCACATTTCGAGCCAGGTCTAAACCACTGCATAGTGGAAGAGAATTCAGTCCATTTTGGGTGTTGGCCTACCCCTGCTCATCAGCTCCCCACCCAGTCCAACACACACTTCTGTATGCGTTTAAAGACCCAGGAACCAGGAAGGTTCAGAGTCAAACCACTTGGAAGGAAAATGGAGACATACATCACAAAGAAGCCTGACCCACCATCAGCCACACAACTCTGGATTTGAATCTCCACAGAAACTTAATGGTAAAATGTGTATTCTGTGGTTCAAGGCAAGTTCAGAGGCTAATCAAAGTTACTAATTAACCATGATTAGATTATACAAAGAACCACTGGCTTCACGTCTTTGAGAACTCCATGGAAGTTAGATGAGGCACGGTGGACCCCAGTGCTTGTCTGTGGCCTGTTCTGCACAGTCCTTTTCCAGACTTCCGAACTTCTAAAATAACCTCGTGAGTTCCAAGAAAACAAGGGTTAATGAGGTAATTTCTGATTCTGCTAAAATGGTTTATTGCCCTTTGAATGGCTGTAATGGTCTTGCTAGAGAGAATGTCAGACACCACGTGACCCAAACTTCATTTTCTATAGACAAGAAACGGTGAAGAATGAAGGCACTTGCTCCACTTTATGCAGCTCATCAGAAAAGTGCTAGAATTAGACACCTGGCTTATGGCTCACAGACATTCACACATGCAGCCAAGGATCATGGGGAGGGAACCCTGTATTGCTTCATTGCGTCACATAAGTCAGTTTGAAGGCTGTCATCCTGATGTTTAGGAATACATGATCCTGTGGGGACAGCGTAGCGAATGGCAAGTGCATTCCAGAGCATGCCACAAAAAGATAATTTAACTTTAACCTGAAATATGGCAGAGCAAGGATGTGGTAGCAGGTAAATCCCAGACTGTTGGATCTTGAGGGTCGTAGCCTTCCAAATAATCTTGTTTTTCAGATCGCCAAAGGGCACCCAAAGTGCTTCTCAAATTCTGAGTATCCGTTCCTGTGGCAGGATGTTCTGAGCACATTTGAGTGCTTGATACTGGGCTCTTTGCTGTGTGCAGAAGGTAGAATTCTCTGCCTCAGAGGGGATGTGTCACAGAGAGCAGAACATGAAGTAAACTCAAGTCTAGGAGGTGCGGCAACATAGAAAATGCTGTGGGAAAATAAGACAAGAGAGAAGTTAAAGAGGCCAAAGAAGGAGAAAGAATATAACTCTAAATCAGATGCCGTGAAGGACATGAAAGGGGGAGTGATGGTATATACATGTACGGGTGCACACATGTGTACATGTGTGCATGTAAAGGGATAGAAAGAGTAAGTACTAAGGACATGAATTCATGTCTTGTTGGAGGCACAGTAAGGAGGCGGTGATTGGGGCTACATGAAGAGATCAAAAAATATTTGATTTTCTGTGGTGGTGTCCATTCACACTACAAAGGGAAGGTTCTCTTATGAGGGATAAGAGCTACACTTACCTGTGGGTGTAATGTTAAGCTTTATAATGTAGTTTGGCATCCTGGCATCATAGCCTGGGGGTAGTAGGTGGTAGGTCTATGATCTCACTAGCCCGGGATAGCTGGCTAGATTTCCAATACCAGGCATGAATCTTCTATTGAGCAGGGCATTGTCCAACAAGACAACTATTGGTTATTGCCAACATATGAGTGTCCTTATTCCACCTTAGGGCTATCTTGCCATGCTGGTCATTGGGATTCCTGGGGGTTATAAGTAAATAGGACTATTGACTATTGATTTCTTTCCTCTCTTTGCAGCCAGCATAATACTTTCTGGTACTATGTAGGGCAGACCACAGCAAAGAGGAGGATTTTGATTTTATTTGAGATCCATCTCAAATAATCTGAGTCCTCTGTTCTAAGTACATGATATTGTCAGCAGACTCCACCATCTGAGAGGAATCTATATTGTTTGGGGAGTTACTTGGGTTTTTTCCTGTCTGGTCTCTCATGCCTGGTATAGAGGTCTTTGTTAGATTGCTGTCTCAGTTAGGATTTCTTTGCTGTGGTAAAGCACCATGACCAAAAGCAACTTGGAAAAGAAAGTGTTTATTTCAGTTTACAATTTATAATCCATTATCAGAGAAAGCCAGGCTGGAATTTAAGGCAGGAACCGAAGCAGACATCATGGAGGAACACTGCTCACTGGCTCACTGCTCATGACTTCCTTAGCCTTTCTCTTAAATATCCCAGGCTCACTTGTCCAGGGAGACATAGTCCACCATGGTCTGAACCCTTCTCCTTCAAAAGCTAGTCAAGAAAGTGCCTTACACACTTTTCCACAGACCAATCTAGTGGGGACATTTTCCTTAATTGAGGTTCCATCTTCCCAAATGACTCTGGTTTATATTGTTTGTCAGAAAAACAACAAGAACAGTCTCAGTCTGTGGCTCTTGTGGAGAGCATTGTGAGTCTAGGTGTGATATATATATATATATATATATATATATATATACATATATATATATATATATCATGCATGCATATGTGAGATATATCTATATCTTTAGCATTATGTAGTACATATATGTAGTACATATAAAATAATATGATTCCTTAAGCCTCTTGGTGTTATTTGTCCCTTCTCCTCCTGTATTGACCTTCCTTCCCTCTTCTAGTGAGAGCCCCCTCTCTGTTTTCCCCTTAATATCACTTATACATTACTATCCCCCCCCCATCAGCCCCTACCCTACCCTGCAGTCCCTTCCTATCTCCTGGTGGCTGAAGTTACTCCAGGTGATATACTCACATCTGAAAATTTGGCACTAGGAACTACATGAGAGAGAACATGTGGCAGTTGTCTTTCCGGGTGTGGGTTACCTCACTCAATATGAACTTTTCTAGATCCATCCATTTACCTACAAATTTCATGATTTTATTTTTCTTTCCAGATGAATAACATTCTGTAGTATAACTGCACCATGGTTTCATTTTCTATCCATCTGTTGAAGAACACTTAGGTTGTTCCCATTTCCTACTATTGTAACTAGGGCAGCAATGAACCCAGATGAGCAAGTGTCTGTGGAGTAGGATGTTGAGTCCTTTGGGCAGATGCCAAGGAGTTGTATGACTGGGTCACAGGATAGATTTATTTTGGCATTTCAAACAATCTACATACTTAGTTCCAGAATGGCTGCACCAATTGCGTTCCCCCCTAACAATGAATGAGGGTTTCTTCCCCCCCCCCCCCACACCCTTGCCAGCATTTGCTTACAAACATTCGGTTGATTTGGTGGGAGTGAAATGAAATCTCAAAATTGTCTGGTTGTTTATTTCCCTAATTGATAAGGATGGTAAACACTTTAGATATTTCTTAGCCATTTTTATTCTTCTGCTGAGGACTGCTGTTCAGATCCTTAGTCTACTTTTTAATTGAACAGCTTGTCTGGGATTTTAAGTTCTTTGTATACTTGGAACATTAATTCTTTGTATATGTATAGCACATAGAGAACCCCAACTGGACATAGTTCAATGGATGAATACAGTTATGATGCAGCTCCTGTAACTGTGGCTCAGGGAATATCATCAAAGATGAGACAGAGGACCAGAGATTCTGCTATGAGACAGAGTCCCCTAGAAAGGGCTGCATAAACAAGACTCGAACAATGGCAATACCAAAAGGGATGATAACTCAGAAGGGACAAAATCTCATGGGGTCCCACCCCTAGACAAAGAACTATAAGCAGCTAATGACTAGACAGACAGAGAGAGAGAGAGAGAGAGAGAGAGAGAGAGAGAGAGAGAGAGAGAGAGAGAGAGAGACTAGAATTGGTCTCTTTTAGGATGAGTTCCCTAATTGGTTATCCAATACAAAGTGGTCAGGCCTAAAATCGTGCACACATACACAATAAAAATGGACTTAGCAAGTTGTATTTATATTTGTGCACATATACACACATGTGTGTACATACATATATACAGCCAGACATATAAAGTTAATAAAGAAATGAGGCTATCAACTTGAGAAGGGGGCATAAGGAGGATTGGAGGAAGGTAACATGGGAAGGGCTGAAGGGAGAAGAGAAGGGACGTGATACAATTATATATTAATTGAAAAGTACCTTTACAATATTTGGATATGCAACCAGAGAAGAAAGGGAAGACCAGGTCACACAGGGCTCTGCAGACCACTTATCATGAGCACCCTGTGCCAGAAACATGAACTTGTTTGTATCTTTACACAATGCTAGTTTGAATAATAAGAAGTTCACAAATTCTGGCTGTTTCAAATGACAGCAATTTGTCATAAAATCCTACCTAACTTGGTTGTCTGGCTAAGGTGAATGCAGGTTCATTTATTCCAATCTTAATTACTAATATTAACTCTCACATCACACAGAGTGTAAGTATATCTACATATCCGAATGCCTATATAGGTGTTCTAGAATGAACACAAACCAAAGAGCCTGCCGCAGAGCTCAAGAGGTTTCAGAAGTGATACGAGAAGGTGTCTGTGTAGATAAGATAAGGAACCAAACCGGTGTAGGAGGGGGTCGCTGCTGGAGTTGGCGTTTAAGAGCAAAGCCGTTTCAGCTAAGACATGAAAGGCCAAACCTGGCTCTGAGAAGAGGCTACAGAGAGTTTCGATCCGGGTCCAGGTGAGAGGGTAGATAGCTAACGTAGCAGCAGAGCAGGCTGCATCAGTGGAGGGAGGAGAGAAATTGAGCTAACCAAAGGCCCAGGGACAGTAGGAGATTCCTCTGCTTGCAGTCTGTGATGCACACAAGAGGTATCTGAAGACGGTGATGCAGAACTTTGCCATCATGATGGCAGGTGTCTATCACTTACTGGGATCCAGCTGAGAGAGTTAAACCATTTTCTTGGTCTGTAGTGTTTGTTATTTCTTAGGCTGAATTTCTCTGGTATGGTTTTAATATGTTCAAATGCCTCCAAAGTCTTAATTCTCCCCCAATGAACTTAGAAGGTGGTCCCCTTTCTGCTCTCAGGAATGAGTCATGTATCAGTCTGTGCTGGATGGGTGGTACCTGAGAGATGGTGTGGTTCACCCAGGGGCTACAGTCATTTACCCTTCAAAACGGAGTCTCCTGGGACAAGACACAGCCTCAAAACTACCGCTTTATACAATATGGAATCACTTGGAGTAGAATACAGCATACTCTCAACATCAATAATGATGACTTTGCCATCTGTTTTCAATGAAAGTAAGTAATTTCGTGGCTGTGAACAGACTGGACCATGATTTAAACTCTAGAAACAAGTTTTGCTGTTGTTGAAGGGAAAGAGGTGCTTTGGAATGGTCCATGAAATGATGCTGACTCTTCCAGGCTGATGGTCCTGAATGAAAAAGAAAAGACCCAGCACTAAAGTCTTGTTCTCAGTGGTAAGAAAACATGGCCCTATCCTTCACGAAGGTAAGAAGGGATATAGAAATGGAAGATTTGGGTAGGAAGCAGAAAACATATTTGAACTTGCTGTGAGAAAGAGACACAACAGGCCCTTCCAGATCAAAGTTTCCCAAGGAAAAGGAACTCTCCAGGCCACCCAGGAGCCTGCAATGAAAGATCTCTCAATGTAAATGCCACTCAACGTTGGTATTTACACTGGATGGCTAGTGAGAGACTCACTGAGAGGCTAGCTATTGCTGAGGTAAATGTGGAGCCCAGTGTGTGAACATCTGGACAGAAGCAGAGGGGGTGACTGTTCTGAAGCAGCAGCAATCTGGTGTGTCAGGGATGGATGGAGCAAATATCACGTAACTAAAAGAAGTGAGTTTCTGGCTGTACGTGTATGTGTATGTGCACACATCAGGGGTGTGTATTCATAGAGAGACTGGGCAGAGCCTTAGGCACCACTATGAGGTTATCGTTCTTAGTACAGGTGAAATAAAAATGGTAAGGCCAGGATTTTATCTGACTGAAGTATCCAATGATGTGTTGGTTAGTTTTATGTTAGTTTGACACACACTAGAGTCATTTGGGAAGAGGGAACCTTAGTTGAGATAATGCCTTCATTAGATTGGCCTGTGGACAAACCTTTGGGGTCTATTCTTGATTAATGATTGATGTGGGACTGCTCAATCCACTGTGGTGCCACCCCAGGCAGGTGGTTCTCAATTGTGTAAGAAAGCAGACTGAGCAAGCCAGTGAACAGTACCCCTCCATAGCTTCTGCTTAAGCTCCTGCCTCCAGGTTCCTTGCCTGTTTGAGTTCCTGCCCTGATTGCTCAGAGATGAAATGTGTAAGAGAGCTGAGAGCTGTAAGCTGAAATTAGTCCTTTCTTGTCTTTGGTAATAGGACAAGACTCCCAGTAATAGAAACCTGAAAAAGGCAGACACCGTGATGATGTCTTGGGTAGAACAGACTCAGGTGAAGGGGGACCAGCATGTACACAGTGGCTCAGGGAGCAGCAGACAGTGGCTCTACAGGCTAGTGTTGTGGAAAGTTGGATGGAACCCTGTGACTGCCTTGCAGGTAGCTGAGACATCATTGTTTCGAGTTGACCCTTGACAGTGAGCTTTATCAGATGTATCATTTACTTAACTCTGTCTTTCAGCCAACTCTATGGATGGGTTTTTTTTTTTTTTGATATTTGGAGGAGGACCCCAGATGGAAAACATCCTGCACAGTCACTGCCAGGGCAGCAGGAAGTGCCATCACTGTAGGATTGCAACGACAACCTGGGGCAGCCTTGGGGACATGGGGACCAGCGTCTTCTATGTGTGTCTCCCTTCCTTAGTTTCTCCTGATCATTTTGTATTTATACCTTCTAAATATATTTCCTTAGTAAATACTTTAATGAAAATTAAGACTGAAAATACAAAAGAAACATGGAGTTTAATTATTTACTAGTAAAAATGTTATTGCTGGTTTGGATTTCTTTTTCTAGGAATAATTAGAGTTAGAATTTCTTTATTGATATGGTCACATAGTTTTCTTAATTTAGGTATTTTATTTGTTCTTATCAATTATTATTGTTTTAATTACATATATTTATATATTATAGTGTGATAATCAGATACATAAATCCAATTTGCAATAATTATGTCCTAAATGTTGGCAAAACACAGGCCTCACCTAGAAAGGAGTAAGACATAGTTTATTATTGAGCAAAGTATAAGTGAGCATGACCCCAAAACATAGAACATATGTGTTCATGTCCCAAAATACATGTCCCAACTGGGTCAAGGTTGCCCAAACTTTCATAGTCACAAAACACAGGAAAGTGAGTCATTGTGTTTGACAGACACATTGGCAGGAGCAGTAGAACGAAATATCAAAGCAAAGCCGGAAGTCTCTGCCCCAGGCTCACATGTCTGAGGCCGAGAGTCACAATCATTCCTGGTACTGTGGGTGCTCTTCAAATCACCTTGACCCAATGGGTGCCATGGTCAGAATAAACTCAAGAAGTCTGAGTCCTAAACAAATAAACCAAGGAAGGCTATCAGAAGCTAGAGAGAGGTTTGCTAGGCATATATCTAAAATGTCTTCGCCTGGATGTTTGGTGTGGTAGGAATGGCTGCTGAGGGCGGTAGAGACAACCCGAGGCCGCTAGACTCTGGATCTGCCACATTCCGACTCTCCAGTCAACAAGTTTTAGTGAGTCCATGCAGCCTCTTAGGATCTAACATTGTTAGGACTTTTTCCTGGGAGCTTCAGTTCACATAAAACTTCCCTCTCTGGAAATATTTTTAAAGGTTTCTTTATTAATTTGTAAATTTTACATTTTTATGTGTAATGATATGGAAATGTTTAGGTGAAATTATACTTCTAGAAAATATCTAATTTGGTCTTGTTTTTGAATCATTTAAATGTTCCCATATGCGGAAGTTACTGGGTTTGCTAATATTTTATTTCAAAATTCTCATCTATTTCCTTATCAAGAATGGGCCTTTGCATCTATGCTTGCTGGGGTATTTTGTTTGTCTTTGTTTTAATTACACCTGTGGTAAACTCCGGAAAGCTTCTGGGGTCACCTTCTCTTTACATACCCAAGGATAATCACTGTAGCTGGGGCATAGCCACTTCCTGCAAGCAGGCTCTGCTCACCGTGGATGCAGGAGTGTCTTCAGTGTCTCCTCCAGTCACAATTCCAGCTTTCTGCTTCTGTTTGCATCAGTCTGAGGAGATGCATTTTCTAGGGATTTGGTGGCTTTGTTGCAGTCTTTGTGGGTATGACTGTTTACAGTGGTTTTTATCACTCACTCTCTCTAGAATGTCCTGTTGTATCATCAACGATAGCAGTGTTTGTATCTCATCTCAACTTCCTTCAGCATGCAAAAATAGTTGCAATTTATTTTTCATATTTATAGTTCCTGAATTGAATCCTTTATTACAGATTTTGAATTTCTGTTCATAGTTGCTCTTTAGATAGTTCTTTTTCTTTCTATTATTTTTACCCTTACCAGCTCATGAATCTTCAGGCTATGTTCCTAGCACATGCTGACATGAAGTGTGTAACTGACCTTCTAGGCTTGCTCACCCTGGGCTTGTGGTCTTTGTCAGTTATCTGGGTTACAGGGTCCTGCTATCCCTGGGGCTCACTTTCTGAATGTGTTTGTGCTTAGTGGTCACTCTTTGATGATGCCTGCACAGTCTTTATGGGCGCCTCTTTTTTTTTTTTTCTCATGGTTTATTTTTTTTATATTTAAAAATTTCCATCTCCTTCCCTCCTCCTCCCCCTCCCTCCCCTCCCCTCCTCCCCCTTCCCTCCCCTACTTCTCCCCCTTCCCTCCCCTCCCCTCCACCCATACCTCCCCTCCCTCCCTCTCAAGGCCAAGGAGCCATCAGGGTTCCCCACTCTATGCTAAGACCAAGGTCCTCCCAACTCCCCCCAGGTCCAGGAAGGTGATCGACCAAGCTGAGAAGGCTCCCACAGAGCCCGTCCATGCAGAAGAATCAGAGCCCAGAGCCATTGTCCTTTGCTTCTCAGTCAGCCCCCGCTGTTGGCCACATTCAGAGAGACGGGTTTGGTCGCATGATCCATCAGTCCCATTCCAACTGGAGTTGGTGATCTCCCATTAGTTCTGTCCCACCGTGTAGTGAGAAGCGGCGGGCTGTGTTCCGCCACCCAGCCGCCGGCTAGCTTTACACCCGAAATAATTACACGGAAACTGTATTCTTTTAAAACACTGCCTGGCCCATAGTTTCAGCCTCTTATTGGCTAATTCTCACATCTTCCTTTAACCCATATTTAGTAATCTGGGTAGCACCACGAGGTGTGGCTTACCAGGAGAGATCTTAACCTGCGTCCATCTTGGAGAGGAGCAGCATGGAGACTCACTACCGCGACTGCCTGAAGCGTCTCCCCAACTCTACTTCCTTGTTCCCACAATTTTGTTCTGTCTACTCTACCTACCTAATTTTTTGTCTCTTAAAGGGCCAAGGCAGTTTTCTTTATTAATTAACCAATGAAAGAAACATAGACAGATAACTCTCCTCCATCATTTCCCCTTTTTCTGTTTAAACAAAAAAGAAAGGCTTTAACTTTAACATAGCAAAATTACATATAACAAAACAGTTATCAAGCAAGTATTACAGTTACAATATTTAAATCTATTTTATCTTTTATCATAACCAAGGAAAGCTATAACTATCTATTTATTTTTTAACTCCATCAAAGACTCCAGAAGGATACAATGCTACCTAAGTAAACAAGAAATAAGTAACTTTTAAACTCTAGAAATGACAGAGACAACTCGCTGCCTGGACAGTCACCCAAAGTTCCTCTGTACCGTTGGGGCATCCATCTTCAGCCTACAGGCCCATAAGTACCCAGCAGACATTTCCATGAAGCAAGAAATTTCAAAGACAGTTCAGCCACTTTCTGCTGTGTCCTGCAGAACGTCTCGCAGACTCTTTCATGAATCAGGAACCCCGAAAGACCATCTCACCTTTAGGCAAGTTCAGCAGTCCTCTCTCTGTGGGTTTTTTGTGTCCAGTTTATGGAACAGTCCAGCCAAGAGCAGTTTCTTGCCCATATGGCTATCAAACTCCATAAGTAGCCTCTTCGATGCCCATCTTCCTCTTGAAGTAGATTGGTGCTGTCAGGAGCAGACGTGTCTCATTGTCATGAAAAACCCTAAGTTATTAAAACATTAAATGTCATATTCTGCAGTCTTTGAAAGATATGAAGAATGTCTATCTAACTGAAATATATCTCTACATATCTAGAAAATCTAATAACATGACTACAAGCTTAACTATTATCAATGATTATCCATTAACCTATATTTCCTAATTATACATTACATTTTTAAATGAACTACACAATCACAATACCAGCCGGCACACCACCGTCTCCATGAGTGAACGCACCCCTCTCGTTCCTGACTTTCTCCCTCATGTTCTCGCTCCTTCTGCTCCTCATCAGGACCTTGGGAGCTCAGTCCAGTGTGCCAATGTGGGGCTCAGTCACCTTCCCCATCTGTCGCCAGATGGAGGTTCCCTCACGGTCCTGACTTTCTTTCTCATGTTCTCTCTCCTTCTGCTCCTCATCAGAACCTTGGGAGCTCAGTCCGGTGCTCCAATGTGGGGCTCTGTCATTTTCTTCATCTATCGTCAGGTGGAGGTTCTATGGTGATATGCAAGAAATTCATCAGTATGGCTATAGGAACTGGCCTTTTCAGGCTCCCTCTCCTCAGCTGCCCAAGGAACTAACTGGGGGCATCTCCCTGGAAACCTGGGAACCCCTCTAGGGTCAAGTCTCTTGACAACCCTCAGGTAGCTCCTTAAATTAAGATATATGCTTCCCTGCTCCCATATCCACCCTTCCTATATCCCAAGCACCCCATTCCTCCGAGCTCCCCCCGTTCTCCCCTTCACACTTTTCTCTCCCCATCTTCCCTTGGCCCAGTCTTGCCCAACCCTCAAGTACCCAATTTTGCCTGGCGATCGTGTCTACTTCCAATATCCAGGAGGATTACTATATCTTTTTTTGGGAGTTCACCTTCTTATTATCTTCTCAAGGATCCCAAATTTATAGGCTCGATGTCCTTTAATTATGGCTAGAAACTGATTATGAGTGAGTACATCCCATGTTCATCTTTTTGGGTCTGGGTTACCTCACTCAGAATAGTGTTTTCTATTTCCATCCATTTGCCTGCAAAATTCAAGATGTCATTGTTTTTTACCGCTGAGTAGTATTCTAGCATGTATATATTCCACAGTTTCTTCATCCATTCTTCCACTGAAGGGCATCTAGGTTGTTTCCAGGATCTGGCTATTACAAATAATGCTGCTATGAACATAGATAAGCATATGCTTTTGTTGTATGATTGGGCATCTCTTGGGTAGATTCCCAATAGTGGAATTGCTGGGTCCTGGGGTAGGTTGATCCCGAATTTCCTGAGAAACCGCCACACTGCTTTCCAAAGTGGTTGCACAAGTTTGCATTCCCACCAGCAATGGATGAGTGTACCCCTTACCCCACAACCTCTCCAGCAAAGGTTATTATTGGTGTTTTGGATTTTAGCCAATCTGACAGGTGTAAGATGATATATCAAAGTTGTTTTGATTTGCATTTCCCTGATAGCTAGGGAGGTTGAGCATGACCTTAAGTGTCTTTTGGCCATTCGAACTTCTTCTGTTGAGAATTCTCTGTTCAGTTCAGCGCCCCATTTTTTAATTGGGTTAATTGGCATTTTACCGTCTAGTCTCTTGAGTTCCTTATATATTTTAGAGATCAGACCTTTGTCAGTTGCAGGGTTGGTGAAGATCTTTTCCCAGTCAGTAGGCTGCCTTTGTGTCTTAGTGACAATGTCCTTTGCTTTACAGAAGCTGCTCAACTTCAGGAGGTCCCATTTATTCAATGTTGCCCTTAAAGTCTGTGCAGCTGGGGTTATGCGTAGGAAACGGTTCCCTGTGCCCATTTGTTGTAGAGTACTTCCTACTTTCTCCTCTATCAAGCTCAATGTGTTCAAATTAATATTGAGGTCTTTAATCCATTTGGACTTGAGTTTTGTGCATGGTGATAGATATGGATCTACTTTCATTCTTCTACAGGTTGACATCCAGTTATGCCAGCACCATTTGTTGAAGATTGGGCGCCTCTTTTGACACTTCTTTCAGGGACAGTTTTGTTGGGCATGGTTATGAGCCTCAGGGTTTCTGAGACCTGGTCTGCCCACACCTTTGCCCTCTGAAAAGCTAGAGTCTATTTGGCATGTGGCTATCACCCTAACTAGGCTTATGAACCATGGGTTCTCTCATCTTTGCTGATTTTGTTTGGGTAGTTTGATTTGGAACACATGACGTTACTGAATTTATTCTGAATGTGAGTCCTCAGTGTTTGGACCACGATATTTTCTGAAACATGCATGGCATGGTACCAGGCACAGTTATGAATCTCTATGTCAGAATCTGTCATCAAACTAGCCAGTGGGTCCAGAGCCTGTCGCTTTGTTCAGGGCTCACTCCTAAACTCAGCCAGACCTAACTTCATCACCCACAAAGGAGCAAGGTTAAACCTTTTCCTGAAGAAGAACTTCATACCCTGTGTAAATGCTTAGATGGATACAGACAACATCCAGGCAGACAGCAAAGCCAGAGCTAGGATGCTAAATATGCTTCTTCCCAGAGTTCAAGTTTCTATGTCGCTCCAGCCTGGAAGCATGCTACAGGTCCTCAACAAGACCGTAGCTGGGATTCGCTCGAACCTTAAGCCTGCCTTAGAATGTTCACTGACCCAAATGAGCTCTTTTGTAGAAACTGTGTCTGTGTTTTCACAACAGAAGAGTTTAGATAGGTTGTGGAGCCCTTGGCTGCTGGGCTATGCAAAATTTTACTTCCCTTGAGAACACCTGTGTGAAGCAGTGACATTTAATGTCAAGTCTTAAAGGCAGGAAGTGACCCATCCAAGGTCACAGAGCTACTAAACTGCACAGAGGGCTTTCAAAGACCCTGACCCTCGGCACCTGAAGTCACATGGAACACGTGCTCTTGTGCTTTCTGTTTGGCTGTGGTCATGGCACAGGCTCAGTTTTGCTTGGTTTTGGTTATAGACTCCTAGTTATAGCATTGGGCACCCTTCACAGAGAGACGGTGTGTTCTGTGGGAAGGAGCAGCATCCAGAGAGTGCCAAGCACAGATAGGCACCCGTAGACTAGCATGGAGACTGATCGTGTCCCCCACGGCAAGAGAAAGCCAGAAAGCTTTCCATGAGCCCAGCACATTAGTGTTCACTAGGCGTCACTGTGAGCTCTGTGAGGAGGTGAGACCTATGTTGAACGACTCTGACCGTGCTTCAGGGACATGCTGAATTTATAAGAACACTAGAGTACTCTGTGACACCCTCAAAATCTTGCGTGAATTTGAAACTTCTCTAAAAAATATCAAGACTTGAAAGATAGACCAGGACTCCTATTTGGAGGTGGAATTTAATAGATGATTGGCAAACTGTGCCTATAGATATTTACAATGTGTCAAGTGACGGTGAACTACAAAATCAATCAATGGCATGATTTTGCTTTTCTTTGTATGAGTGGTGACACCCGAAAATTACAAACAAAAGTATTTAAATGAGTTGTAAACCACTTTGGATCCTGTACATCCTAGAAATATGGATGCTAAGCTCTGGGCCCTGATAAGAACATCTTTGTTCCTGAAAATTATGCTGTGGGGTGGAAAGCCAAGCTGCCCCTATGACTATTGGGATTAGGGGTGTATGCGCGTGCGTGCGTGCGAGCATGCGTGTGCGTGTGCGTGTGCGTGTGCGTGTGTGTGTGTGTGTGTGTGTGTGTGTGTGTGTGATATTCTCTTTTGTCTGTGTTTGTTTTACATTTGTGAGTGGCTCGATGTTTGCTATCAGGATTTCTGCTGAGCATGTTCTGGTCCCCTGGCCCTGGCTACCTGCCCTGCCTCTGCAGCCTGCAGGGCTACCACACTGCCCGCTCTTTCGCTGTTTTTTTTTTTCTTTTTCTTTTGCCCTTTGGATTATCCAGATGGTGTGTCTCGCACTTCTCTTAGTATTTTAGGCGGACCCTGCTTGCGGCGCTGCTTGTCGGTGTTCTGTATTTTATAGTGGAGCTAAAAATAGTTTAAATCTGAGTGGAAGTCATGGTGTTGGGCCAAATCCAAGCCTCCATACTCATGTGAATTTGGTCGTCACTCCGAATTTTGATTTTATGTTTGTACAGGACTTGGGCCTCTGTGAAATGAAAGTGTGAAGCTGGGTTTCCTGCTAGGAACACAAGACAGACCTCAGTGCACACTGGTGAGCCCCGCGGAGCAGAGCCTAGCCAAACCTCAGTGCACACTGGTGAGCCCCGCGGAGCAGAGCCTAGCCAAACCTCAGTGCACACTGGTGAGCCCCGCGGAGCAGAGCCTAGCCAGACCTCAGTGCACACTGGTGAGCCCCGCAGAGCAGAGCCTAGCCAGACCTCAGTGCACACTGGTGAGCCCCACGGAGTGAGTCTAGCCAAACCTCAGTGCACACTGGTCCCTTTCTGCCCAGTATTCTTACACAGTGATGACAGTTTGTCAGCAACCCCAGCTGTTCTCTTCCGATTCCTCTTGTCTTCTGTGATGACTAAATCAACCGATGATGACCTAGAGGCCACCAGCCTTAGTCTTAAGTCTCCCCAAGACTTAGTTGTTGGCTTTTTTGTGTTGTTCTGGTTTGGGATATAGCAGAAGGGATTTTGCCTCTAAGTTCTGCTTAGGTTGTTTGTTCAAGGTGTTGTCTTTGTCTTTACTGGTGGGATGTGGATTGTATGACCCTCCAGGGTGACTTGGTCATTAAATTACTTGACCGCTATGCTGCTTAATCCACATTGTCTGGACTGATTGCTAAGCTTTCTTTGTTATAGTGCCAGTAATTCTGGTGAATAATCACAGATAATCACCTGAAATATACTTTATTCTTTTTACAAAGGAGTTCACACAAATTGTCCCAGGCTTGCTTTTTATACACTTTTTTCAGCCGAAGTAAATTTATTTAGTTAAATTTACATTTTATGATTATGTGCAAACAATGGACTCACCTGCCTTATTTAAGGCTGCTTAGTTATTGTCTTCTGTATACCAGTGCATACAGGATCAATATTAATATGTGTGTATGTGTGCACATACATGCATGTGCAGAAGTATAGAATATGCGTGTATGTACATTTATGTGAATATGCTTTTGTGTATGTGTGCATAAATACACATGATAACTGCCTCTTTATACAGTTTTTGCTGCTAGTGCTCAAATACTGTCTGGAAATATTAAATGGAAAATCCATAAATAAGTAAATTATGCTCCATACAACATGCTGTTTGGAGCAGTGCAATAAAACGTTTTGTCTTGCTACCCTTTGTTCGGGTATCCACCTTGCCTATGATAGCTGCATGTTAATGACCTGGCAGCCATCTCGGTTGGCAGTGGATCTATGACAGTAGGCCATTCAAGTCATCCTTAGGTAATGGCTTCCAGGTGCCATGTGGTGAAGTTGGTGACATTGAAGTATATGGTTATCATTGTTATATTATTATTCATTGTTTTTAATCACGGTGCCCAAATCAATAACTGATCTCAGGGGATAACTAAGCAGGTGAAAGTATTTGCCATATAATTGAGCACACGACTTTGAATTCCCAGAATCCATGAAAAAGGCAGACACGTCACACTAAGATCTGGAATCCCAGTGCTATGACGGGGCATCAAGGAAGGGATAACCCTGAGGACTTTTGGCCCAGCCAGCCTACAACAGAAAAATAACCAAGAGACCCTGTCTTAAACATGGTGGAAGTCAAGGACTCAAGACTGTTTTCCTCTGACTTCAACATACACATTCTATCATGTGTTACATGTGTACCAGTTCTCACTCTCCCTCTCCCTCCCCCACCACATACACACACACCATACACACTGTTAAAATAAAAACAATAAAGTCTGTGTTATGTTTATCTATACAGGGGCATTGGTGTCTGTTCAGTTTCAGGCATCCACTGACCAGGACACTGTGCTCATCACAGTAAAATGTGAGCCAGCACAGAGATCCTCATGCCTGTGTGTATATTGTGTGTATATAAGCTTATGTACACATGTATTCACATTCATATGTGTGCATGGATCATGTCCTTTTATGGGTAGATATGCATTATGTTGCATTACCTATGTGGGTATGTACAGTCAGGTAAACATGAATGCATTTGTGTTTAGGTTGGTGTATTGATATGATACTAATATATGTATATATGTGTGTATATTTATGTACACATATGTATGCATGGTTTTATTGGCTTTATGCCCTCTGCTGTTGAACTGTTCTAGGAAATATCCCAGTGTATACATTAATTTCCCTTTATTCTTCTCTCATACATTACATTCTGGCCACAGTTTCTCCTCCCTTCACCCTTCCCAGTCCTCCCCACTTCCTCTATATCCCAAATCCATTCTTCCTCCATTCCCCTTCAGAAAAAAAAAGAGCAGTCCTCCTAGGAATATCAACCAGCATGGCCTAATGAGTTACAATAAGGCTGCATTAATTTCCTTACATGTACTCTGGCACACGGTAATGATAAAATAATAAGTCTGGAACCATTCACCTGCGCTTCAGACATCCAAACTCCTGGTTCCGTGATGCTTCACATGAAGTTGTCTGCTCAGAGACACTGCTCTGAGTCAGCGCTGCTGGACAGATGTACCAGGTTTCTGCAGCCAGCCCACATGCCCTGCGGGGGGCTCTCCACATGACCCTCAGCAGTAGGATGCACTCCCAGACCTTCCAGGAAACGAAGTCAGAGTAGAACTTGTATACCTACATCTTCCCCTAGATCTGAAGTTGGCTCGGGACTGGGCATATGGTTTGGGGATCTGGAACAGTGGTTTCGGCTTGCACCTTGAAGGAAAGTTGGGTTTAAGGCTTCCTAGGCTGTGGTAGTGTTGCGGTATAAATAACGAATTGTAAATATTTAGTCAAGGTCAAGTCATTGACTTAACTTTCTAAGATCTATGATCAAGCCTTGCTTGGACAATTATTCCAAAAGCAGTTAACTGTATTATGAACTTAAGGTATTGTAGATTAACTATTAAATAGTATTTCTCCCGTGAATCAGGACTGAAAGTGATAATGTTACCTTTGGAACCGGACAGTGGTAGTCCTAGAGGGGCTGGGATCCCACTAAGTCCCTGATATAGACGTTCTTCTAGAAACACACAAGCATTCAACATGGGGAATAAAAAAAAAATACCTGTCTTCACTAAGGGTTAAGTTTCAGTTTGGTGTTCTTTCTAGCCCTGTGCAAAATGACGGAGGGAGTACCTTTCTGACCCTCTTGACACATTCCTCCCACCGAGGCCCACTGTGCCAGGGCTTGCATCCAGAGCCCTGTAGTATTCTCCAGCTAGTGAGGAATGCTCTATAGGCTCCATCTCCTCACAGTGCCGTTGGCACAGGTTAAGGCTCCATCTAGTCATTCACACCGTAGAAGGTGGCTGGTGCATTCCGAGAAAGGAGTGTGCAGGGAAGGAATCCATTAGAGCAGAGTGCCAGGATTCTGCTTCAGTAGGGAGCTTGTTTCTACAGATCCGCTCACCCCTGCCTCACTGACTTGCCATGCATGGGTTCAAGCATCACCCTCGCGTTCTGGAATTAGACCTCTCTTGTTATGTTGGTTTTTTTCCCCTCCCTGTATGCCTGCAAATACGTGCATATGGAAGTCTACTTAACGTTTCTTTAATGGACTACTTTAAAAGGATTAAGTGGATATGAAAGGCAGCTTACACAGAGCTTAATTGGCCTCGCAGTCCGGGGTGCAGGAGACAGGAGGCAGCTCTCTTCCAAGGTCAGAGCAGTGCTGCTAAGAAGCCCTGGCTGTGGGCTACTCCCAAGTTGCACAGTTAGACGAAGAGGAGGCGGATAATCGTAGCCCAGGTGAATATTTGATTTCTGTCATCTTTAATGCTCATGTTCATTTGTCTTTCACATGCTAAGAGCTTGCCATCTGTATTGTAATCGCGGCTGCCCAGCTCAGAGCAGAGTTCTCTGATGAGCTGCAGGTGCCAATGCACATTTTCAGGGTGACACTGACTTCTGTAGATAAGATAGCAAGCCCTAAAGAGCTTTGGCTGAATACCTTGAAAATGCTAACCTCAAGCCGCCCTGGGGCATTGAACGAGAGCTTGTCTGTCTGTAGAGTTACTCTGCCATCCGAATGACCAATATTTGGAATCCAGGAAAGAATTCTTAGCCCATTGTGCATCAGTGATGACCTGAGAGCCGTCCTGAGAGCCTTCCTTTCCTAAATGGTTTTCACCCTGGTAGTGAGTTCACGGTCACATTTACCCACAGCCTGTACATATTTGGTGTAAGTATTGAGTGAAAGGGGACGTGTGGAAAGGAGGTAACACAACTCCGAGATCTGTCCTTCATGACTGTGCAAGTCACAGAAAAAACCCAAAGAGGAAGAGGTGAGGGCAGACTCCTGCCTGAGGCCATCGAGGAAACAGAGCCTTCATCCTGTGTGGCCAGGGAGGAACTGGAAAGGGGCAGCAGCTCCAGAGCTTCCGGGTATGAACAAGGCCCCGAGGATGCCTGGATTTCACTGATGTGTGGCAGGGAGACTAAATGGTGGCTCAAAGTGAAAAATTGGGGAAAATAGATGGAGGTCACTTCTGCAGGGTTTTAAATTAAGGCTAGCGTGGCTCCTGTGTTTTCAGGCATTCTATGAGCGTGGTTCCTGAAAACACACAGGCAATATCTTGCAGTCACTTTCCATTACAGTCTTAATTGTGAGTATTTATCATGCTCCAAATTTCCAAATGTTTTAGCTCAGAAAAGTCGCATTGTCTGGGACTATTGTTTTGTATTCATGTATTTCAATTTTGATATTTGCCCTTCAGTTAGAAATGCTAAAATGAATGTGACCAATATCCAGAGATAGATACAGATGATAAAAAGCAAAGCCTTCATATTAAATAATTCAAGGTATCAGTATGAGCCTACCTTCTGTCAGAGACCAGTTTCGACAAAGATACCACTTACCAGGGTAGGGACATGGGGATCAGAAAAATAGTAAATAGAATGAAGACGTGAATGAAAATAATAAAACAGAAACATAGGATAGTATCAGAAGGGAGTTCCAGTGAATACTGAAATCGCCCACATTTAATTTCTATTTGCTTAAAATACCCCACCCCAAAAGGTAATAGAAAGATTTAAAAATAACTGCATTAATATGATACAAGGAAATGAACAGACCAGTTGAAGGTTGTGGGCCACATTCTTAGTTAAACTGTCTATTGCTAGAACATAACAAGTCACACTCACAGCCTAGGCCAAAACATTCTGTAGGCAAACCACTCCCTGGGTAGAATCCATTGTTACCTCCTTAAGGGAGTAAGAACTTAGCTGGATCCTGAGACTTTTGTTTGGGGGTAGAAACATAACTACTTCTCCATTCCTGAAATACAAGGTCTGGATATTAGCCACACCTGTTGACAGTAACAATGACGACGTTGGTGACATCAAGAGGGCAGAATTCTCTGACCCAAATCTAGGTGAGACCTTTGTTTGAGGTAGAAGGGTTAGAAGTCAGTCCCAGCTTTCTGATCTGTGGTCAGGGAGGAATGGTAACGACGTTGAGGAAGCTGAAACTCTGACCTGCAGACAAGGTGGGAATAGGCTCCCATTGTGGGGCCTCCACAACCTTCAAACCTTACAAAATGAAGGCCTCCACAGTCTTCTTGTGAGACTCCTAACATTGAGAGCAGAGGCTTTCTCTGACTCTGATGCCTGCTTTTTGGACCAGTTTCTCCTGCTTGAATTGCCTCATCCAGCCTTAATTCAAGAGAAAAAAAAAACCTATTCTTATTGAAATTTGATACACCTTGACTGACTGATCTCCATAGGAGGCCCACCTATATCTGAAGAAAAACAGTAGAGGAGGAGTTGTGGGGGCATATAGAGGGGAGGGAGGTGAGGGGGAAGTTGGAGGAGGGAAGGGAGGGAAAACATTGGTTGTGATGTAAAAACAAAAGAATAAATAAACAACAAAAACCTTATAAAATATGGTGTTTTAATATTGTTTTATCAAAACTACACATTTGCTTGGCTTGGACTTACAGATCAGGCAATTTCACAATGTTTGAGCAAAACAGTGGCCATCCATTCATCCATCATGCTTCTATCTGACTATCCTTCCTCCCCATACATTCTGTCTATCTGCAATTCCAAAGCTCCTCTCTCAACTCTTATTCATTTTTATTGATTTTATTGAGCTCTACATTTTTTTCTCTGCTCCCTTCCCTTCCTCTCCCCTCCCTGTCAACCCTCTCCCATGGTCCCCATGGTCCCAATTTACTCAGGAGATCTTGTCTTTTTCTACTTCCCATGTAGATTAGATCCATGTATGTCTCTCTTAGGGTCCTCATTGTTGTCTAGGTTCTCTGGGATTATGAATTGTAGGCTACTTTTCTTTGCTTTATATCTAAAAGCCATTTATTAGTGAGTGCATATGATATTTGTCTTTCTGGATCTGGTTTACCTCATTCATTATGACATTTTCTAGATCCATCCATTTGCCTGCAAATTTCAAGATGTCATTATTTTTTGGCTGTGTAGTACTCCATTGTGTAAATGTACCACATTTTCCTTATCCATTCTTTGGTCGAGGGGCATTTAGGTTGTTTCCAGGTTCTGGCTATGACAAACAATGCTGCTATGAACGTAGTTGAGCACATGTCCTTGTGGTACAATTGAGCATCCTTTGGATATATACCCAAAAGTGGTATTGCTGAGTCTTGAGAAAGGTTGTTTCCTCATTTTCTGAGAAATTGCCATACTGATATCCAAAGGGGCTGTACCAATTTACACTCCCACCAGCAATGCAGGAGTGTTCCCTTTACCACACATCCTCTCCAGCATAAGTTGTCATTAGTGATTTTGATCTTAGCCATTCTTACAGGTGTAAGATGGAATCTCAGAGTTGTTTTGAATTGTATTTCTCTAATGACTAAGGATGTTGAACATTTCCTTAAGTGTCTTTCATCCATTTTAGATTTTTCTGTTGAGAGTTCTCTGTTTAGGTCTGTTCCCTATTTTTTATTGGATTATTTGTTCTTTTGATGATCAAGTGTTTTAGTTCTTTGTATATTTTGGAGATCAGTCCTCTGTCTGATGTGGGGTTAGTGAAGATCTTTTCCCATTCTGTAGGCTGCGGTTTTGTCCTGTTGTCCTTTGCTTTACAGAATCATCTCTTATTCTAATGTGTGCCTCTGTAGTGCTGAGTGGCTCCACACATTGCTGTTTCTGTTTCTGTATGTTTATATCGGTGCAAGCATGTATATGTGTGTGCAAATATGTATATGAATATATGCATGTGTGTATGTATATGTGTGTGTTCATGTGTGCAGAAGCCAGAGGTCAATATTGGATGTCTACCTCAGTGACTCTCATCTTTAAATTTTTTAAAGAATCATTTTTGACAAGATTTCTCACTGAACCTAGTGGACATGATTGGCTAGACCAACTAGGTAATAGGCTCCAGGGATCCACCTCTCTTCACCTTCCCAGAGCTATGATTCCAAATGCTTACCACACCTGTGTTTTCTATATGGATACTGGGGATATGAATGCAGGTCCTTAATTTTACATGGCAGGCACTGAGGATCTTCCCAACTCTCAAATATTGATGTTTCTTTAGATTCTGGTTAAAGTTGACCTACTGATGCAGTCTCAAAGGTGGGGTGTTAGATTCCTTATGCCCAATCCAAATGTACAAATGCTTGCCCTAAAGCCACTGTCCAAACCCGCTTCCATTCTGATTTTCAGAGGGACTTCCAAGCATTCATTCTGTCATCTCAACAGCCTTCCCTTAGGAGTCACAGAAGTCTTGGTCTAGACTTTGTCTCTCTAGACTATCAACCTCGCATGTGGCAGCTCATCTTGTGCTGGGAAATCCCTGCAGGCTTCTTACTGGAACCCGTGCCCCTTTTGTGCCTAAGCTGGACATCCTGACTTATTGGAGTCGATTCTTTTGTGATTTCCTCAAAAATACAATGAGAATAAAGCAAGCATATGATTACCATCAACTGTTAGTGACTAACTCCAACCCTGAAGGCACAGCTGGGAGGCTCTGCTTGAAAGGAAGACCAGGTCTGAAATGGAGCCACACTGTCAGCAGGGTCCGCGGTCACTGTGTTCATCCTGCACCTCATTGTTGCTGCTCCTCTCAAGGCCACACCTGGTTTCTGAGATGAGAGAAAAAGCCATTCTCCTTACCACCATTTCCTTTTAGTTTTGGAAGAATAAACACTTTCCAGTAGAATTTCACGGAGTCTCATTGATCAGATTTACATATAGCTAATATTTACAGATATTATAGATAACTGCTTGTTATTTTTCTGTCATAAAAAAATGTAGTTAATGAGATGGAGAGATGGCCCTACAGTTAAAAGCACTGGCTGCTCCTGCAGAGGACCCAGATCCATTCCCAGCACCTATGTGGTGACTCATAACCATCTGTAACTCCACTTCCAGGGAATTCATTGCCCTCTTTTGGCTCTGTGTACACACGGTATACATGCCTATATGTAGACAAACATTGAACGCATAAAATAAAAATATTGAAAATGTAAATCAGTTGATTAAAGGAGAGGATGGGATGAACAGATTACAGTGTATAGTAGCATATCATTTAGGCACAGGCATACATGCAAACATACTTGCTACACACACCTTATACACACACACACACACATGACACAAGTACACACACATACACTGTCCTCAGTCTCCTACTGGGTTGTTCATTTATCTGGATGTCATTGTCGGATTGAAAATCAACTTTTCTTCAAACTCCAATAGCCTGTCCTACAGCAGCCCATGCTGATCCATGTCTACTCCATGGAGCTAGGTCCTGGTTTTCCGTGACTTCTCCCCACACTCCCCATGGGCTGCCATTCCAGGATGGTTATGCTGTGGCTCTATTTGGTCAGCCATCTGGGTCTTCAGGCTTTGGTCTGTACCACTGAGTCCTTCAGCTGTGGACACACTTTGACCTTGGTTTTCAGTCTGTTCCTTGTCACTATTCTTCATTCTCCCCAAGTTTCACAGACATTGGACTTAGTTAACCCCAATCTATCTTACCATTGTCAAATCTCTCTTCGCCCTCTATATTTTTTGTTCTCCTTTCTAGGAAATTTTTGCAAGATTATATCCCAATCCTACTACTGGGATTTGGTACATCAAATTTTAATATGCAAGGGATCTCTCTGGCTCTTTGAATCTCTCTCCTTTTCATATAAACTCCTATTTCTATTCTAGGCATGTATTATCTTCTCTTATGTCCTGAGACTATCATTTTCAAAGTCTTTTTTTTTTTTGTAACTTTTATTTTCCCCGAGTATCTTGGTTTTCTTTTCTCTCACTGCGTTACTTCTGCATGTTTTGCACTGGACCTATTTTCAGACATCTGGGAACTCTGGACTTCCAGATGTTGACCTGATGCGTTCTCCATCCAAATTTTGTTGTTGGCCTTCTCTCCTTAGGTTAGGTTTGTGTCCTCATTTAATCATTGCTATCCCTTTGGTGAGCTTTGAGAATAACCAGAAACCTGCTGGGCAGAGGAGGAGGAGGATGGTATTTACCACTTCTTCGGGAGTGTGCTTATTATTTCCTCTGCCCTAAGGTCATTTTGGCACCTCCTACCAATGTAACAGCAAGAGCATTTATTATGGCCCTTACTAAAATAAGAAATAAGAGTTCTTTCTTCCAACCTGAGTGCAAGTCCAGGAATCTATGCTGAGATTAGTCCACAAAGCTCATTTGTCCAGACCTCCTGACACATAAACAGAGAGACTGACTCCAAACTGGTCATCTGTGATTGCCTAGATCATGGCTTTTGCCATGGGTATTTAGGAAATGGGTCTTCTGCTAGGCTGTCTTCTCAGTCATTGGCCTTGGAGCCACCTGTAGTCCTGGACCCTCTGAGGTCCTTGGGTGTGAAAGCCTCTCTATCTTCCTCACATTCCTCCAAAGTTATAACTTCTACCTTATATCTACCTCAGTTCCCATGAGACACCTTCCAGCCTGACACCAGACATCTTTGACTCTGAGTTTCTCAGATCACAATGAGTAATAAAGACCATTAAAGGCACAAAGAACCTCCACAGTCCTGATGCTAATTATGTCCATTTACTGGACATAAACAGTGGAACTAGTAAAATAAAAAAAAAATGCTGACAAATCTTAACTCACAGCTCTGCGTTCTGGTGAAATGATCTTAAGCAATACTGAAGAGTGATCGTATCATGTTCTTCAAAGAAGGGAAGCATGGATACTGAGATGTTCAATGGACCACATGATAACAAATGAGATTTGTTTGTCCTACTGTGATCCCAAGTTTGGCTGCATGGATGGATAAACATGGGAGGGATTATATTGTTGGTTGGTACAACTCTGTCTGCCGGAGCAGTAATGCCAGAACTATGGACTCCTTAGAGGGCAGAGCTGGTTTTCCACAACTTCCTAGGGAAGGATCCCTGGCTTCCTATAAAGATAACCAGCTTCAGATTTGGCAGGAAGTGCACACGATGAGCTGGGAGCATTGCTCAATTTTAAAAGGAAAGAACTATTCAAGCAGAGAATGATGGGACATGCCAAGTAGATAGTGTTCTCAGTGACCAAAGCCCTAAACTGTTCCCAGACTCCACACTGACACACATGAAAATATAAACAAGGAAAAGGGAGAAGAGAGATGCTGCAGAGAAATATCACCTAGAATCCAACTCCTGCCTCTACCGGCAGTTGGCTGAGATACACTGAGGTCGTATATTTTGCCTAAAATATCTAACCTCCAATATTTTATAGCTGTGATTGACCACTAAGGGGACTAGCACAGGAGACAAAGTGCCTGTCTCAAAAGTACCTAGCAATGTGGGTGACTACCTTACTTGACCTTCTTCTGACAGAGAGAGTTGGCCTCTGTGACCAGGCCCCTAGAACATATCTGAAGAAAGGTTCTGTCTTTAACCAGATGGTACCCATTCCTGTGAGATGGTGGGCAGTGTGGGGGATAAGGTATAGACATCAGTTGAGAATATAAACTCTGTAGAAGAAAGAACTGAAATGTACATATACCTCTGTGTGTGTGTGTGTGTGTGTGTGTGTATGCTTGAATACACAAAGATGCATGTTAAATATTCCTTCTCTTTACTTTTGGAGATAGTGCTATAGAACTGTGTCCTCCAGGAAGGACATGGTCCCTGCCATCTGGAACTCAAAACTATTCTGATAACCTGCAGGAGACAACACTGAGTTTACTAACGTTTCCTCACAGAAGTGGGCAGGAGAAAGATCATCAGGTTCTTGCTTGAGATCACAACCATTCATTTCCTTTTGCTCAAGCTTGCAACTGCATTCAGTCCTGTCCCAGCTTCACATGGTCCGGGAAAATACCAGAATAGGTAGGAGGTGGAAGTGTGACTGGTTCTGGGAAGTCTTTCCATGCGGCGTTAGGGAGATTATCATAATGAGTGGGACTTTCTGATGACACACCTTCTTTTGGAGTCATCAGTGCCTCTGTGAGTAACCCCTCAGTCTCACTTCCGCCCTCAGTCATGCTTCTGTTAGGAAGCCTGCTCCTCAGATTGTAACATGAAGGGGCCAGGCCTGTTTGTTGGGTTTCTGTCCTGCCCGGCACCCCACAGCTGGCAAGCCCCAAAGAAAATCACACATAGGTCTCTATAAGTTATAAAGCTGTAACTTTATTGGCCCATTAGCTCTAGCCTCACACTGGCTAACTCTCACATCTTAATTAACCCATTTTTCTGATGTATTTTAGCCATGTGGCTCAGTACCTTTTCTCAGTGGGGCAGATCACATCCTGCTGCTTCGGTGATCTGGGCAGGAGTGGGGAGGAATCATCTTCCTTTTTCCCAGAATTCTCCTGTTCTCATTACATCATTTCTACTTCCTGTCTGGTTTTCCCGCCTATACTTTCTGCCTGGCCAATCAGCGTTTTATTTAAAACATGATTAACAGGTTACAGACAATTCTCCTGCACCATCAGATCTTGTGAGAAACCCTTCACCAGAGCTACTGTGAGAATCTATGAGAAACCCCTCACCCAAACGCCTGTGAGGAACTACCTCCCTGTGTCTACCTCCCCAGTAGATAGAGTACTGAGTGCACCGTCATCACACCTGGTGTTTCCTCTAACTCTCAAAAGAAGTAATATGTATCCAGAGGTTAGACTTTCTTCAATGGGATGAAGAAGCAGAAAGGGCACAGTCTGTGGAAAAGGGGAAACGTGAAGCTCAAAAACACTCTTCATATCTGGTAGGGAAGGAAGATAAAGGAGTGCAGTGCCAGCAAGTCATGCTCCAGGTGAGCATGGAGGGGACACACAGGTGATTAGTTTAGCCATGGGCCCGGCAGGAGGGCTCAAGGGCATGGAGGAGAGGTCCAGACTTGGAAAAGACAGAGGACTGGTGACAAAGGCAAGTTTGTTTGCTTCTGGTTCCAAAGGAGGAAAGAAAAGAGACCTAGACAATGAAAGAAGGAGCGAAAGGTAGCTGAGGTTTGAGAAGTGCAATCCTGCAGCTAGAGCCAGATGAGCTCCCCCTTACATTCTCAAGAAGAGGGAGGACTAGCATCTAAAGGCCATCCTAAAGCCTCTGTGCTTGAAATACCTGGCAATTCCATATCAGAGGGAAAGCTACCTCAACAGGTACTAGGGTTTCAAAGACACGGCTTGGATGGAGAGATTGTGAATAAGACACAAAGAACTGTTTTAATGTTCATATTTAATTATCTTAAAACTGATAGGAAATACTATTTGAGCTAAATATGCATCAATATGGTTCAGAAAATTTATCAAATGTCTGCAGAAAATGAAACATTGCTGAGAAAATGAACACCAAATGTATTTGTATCACCACACATCATAAAAATTAAGGATAGAGAGAAATAAGCACCAAATACATTTGGAACAGAATCAAATGACAGTTTGATTACAAAATATAAGGTCTGCCTAAATCTCGTTAGAAATGGCTAAAAAGAGAAGAAATATGCCTGAAGAAAGTATCCCTTATACCTATTTTCCTTCTGTATAATTTATAGCATTTAGTGACGAGAATAATAGATAAGAAAACTTGATGCATATGTGATATTCAGAATGTGAAAGAAATATTAAACAGCAGAATAATGCTTACATTTTAGAATGTTCTGCGTTATTAATAAAATGTCACATGTTCAAGATAAATTTGGTCATGGAATCATGGTACCAAATCCATGAGTTCTAACCTCATTTGTTTTGACGTATTATAATTTATTGATTCTTGGTGCCAATAAAGTACTGTAGGTCAACATCAGCAAAAATCCCATTATTAGCGATGATAACATGGTGAATAAAGAAGAATTTCTGGTCTGCTTTCAATACCACTTTCTCTGCTGACCTGAATTGTCTTGGTTTTTCTTTTTCCTCCTTTTTTCTTAGTTACTTAGGAATTCTGTACAATGTATTTAATCATACGCACATTCTCCCACTCCCTTAGAGAATCCCTCTTCCCTACTGTGCTAGTCGGTTTGTGTCAACTTGACATATAATAGACTCATCTGGGAGGAAGGAACCTTAGTTGAGAAATTGCCTCCATCAGATGGACATGTAGACAAGTCTGGGGGGGGGGTATTTTCTTGGTTTATAATTGGTTGGGGTGGGAAGAAAAACTGGGGAGGTGGTCCTGGGTGGGATGCATAAGAAAGCAAGATAGCAAGATGTGGGCTACAGAGGTGGAACAGTTGTTAAGAGCACTAGCTGCTCTTACAGAGGACCAGAGTTCAGTGATCAGCACCCACACAAGAGCTCACAACTGTCTTTAACTCCAGTGCCAGGGGCTCAAACACCCTCACATTAACAGAAATGCAGGTAAAACACCAATGCACATGAAATAAGAAGAAATTAATTGGAAAAAAAAAACAAGCAAGATGAGCAAGCCATGGGGAGCAAGGTAGTTAAATAGATATATTTCTCTATGGTCTCTGCTTCAATTCTTGCCTCTAAATTCCTATTTTCAGTTTCTGAGTTGATTTCCTTTGATGATGGACTGCAACTAGTAAGGCAAATAATCCCTTTCCTCTCCAAGATGCTTTTGCTCAGTGTGTGACCACAGCAACAGTGAAGTAAGCTAAGACTTGTATCAACCCAACATGGTGTCCTCTTGTTTTAAATCTAACCCATTAACTAAAGTTTGTGCTAACCTCATACACTTAGGTATGGTGTTATCTTTGGGAGTATGACCCACCTACCAGGACTCATACTCTTAAAGGAAATAGAAGTTGCCTCTCCCCAAGAGGTCTTTAACTAGGGGTGGGACTCAGGACTCATCTTCCATTTCAATGCCGGGATTTTGTCTATTTTGAACTTGTGCAGTTCTTGTGTATGCTGTAAAATCTGCTGTGAATTCATATTTGCAGCTGACTTGTATCCAGAGAACACTGTTTCCCAATCGTCATTTCTCTCTTCTGGCTTGTACAATCTTCCTACTCTTTCCACAATGATCCACAAGACTTGGGAAGAGCAGATAAAGATGTCCCACTGAGGGATGGGTAGTCTATGGTTTTGACAGAATGCCCCCATCGCCTCTTTAGATTAGTAAGCCAACTATCCAGAGATGAGAAATGAAACACACGAAGCACATGCTTGTGGGAACCAGGGCCCTGAGGGTGTCCTTTCTGCACCCATTCTGAAGACACAGCACCCTCACATTTCTGAGCTGTTGAGCTGCCTACAGATCTCCGGGAATGTTTTAAACGTTTGGGACATTTGCGAGCAGAGAGTTGTGGAAGAGGCAGGGTACTAGATCATCCATGCTGCTAGGCCTCCCCAAAGGTATTCTGCACATCTACTGACAGTCTGAGCCTT
This sequence comes from Arvicola amphibius, assembly GCF_903992535.2. NCBI lineage: Eukaryota > Metazoa > Chordata > Mammalia > Rodentia > Cricetidae > Arvicola > Arvicola amphibius. The sequence continues at coordinate 104,368,191 of NC_052048.2, forward strand.
AAATGGACGTAAACATCCCCTTGAAGTCCTCGAGTGCTTATTCCCTACATCCCTCTATCGTGCTTTCCCTTGATTGAAAAAGGAAACACGGATGAATAATTTTTGCTCTAGGGAGAATTAGCCATTTGTCCAATCATTCTAGTTGAAGTAGTCTATTGAGAAGCTTAAACAAGAAACTTGACCCCTGATAGGGTGGCAGAAGAGGAAGAGGTCACAGGAACACACCATGAAATTTATCCAGAAACTTGCAAGCAGGTAAGTCCTCTAAAAGGGCGCAATTAACACCCTCCTTTTTTTCTCCCTCTGAGAGACACAGCATGAGTGTGACAAGGTAAATTAAGATTAATTGAAATTGAAGTTGTGTATAAAATCTGCTGTTTTTCAGTATTTCTTTGGGTTCCTCTCCTGAGTGTAATCCTTCATCAGAGTATGGTTCAGTATGGGTTGACCGCTTATAAGATAAACCCTGCTACCAATGCCAAGGACTTTGCTCCTCTGAATTTTTTCTCTCCCTTCCTGGAAGTGCCTTAGTTAGAATGTTACTTTTCTTTTTCTTCTTTCCAAAAGTACCCATTTACCCAGTCAACACACCAAGTAGTCACTTCACCGTCTCCTGCTAGGTTCTATACACTGATGTATGGACAAATACAGTCTGTGACTCTTTGTTACATCCTCTCTGCTTAGTCTGAGAAAAGGGTTGTGGGAAATTTACACAAGACCCAGGGAATGCAGGCATGGGTGGTCTCATGGGACTGGCTGGAAAAGAGTGAATCTGTGTGTGCATCTAGCTATGGAGGGGCAGAAGTGATGGGGAGGGACCCCTTGGTGTATTTACACATGGAAATTAAGCAACATTTATAGTATTATCTAAGGCATCTGGAGCAGGTATTTTTACATGCAGTACAAAGGACCCTAAAGTGAGGGCACAGAGCGCATCTGGGTAGTGAGACAGATAGGAACAAAGGTGAGAGCAGCTACTGGATCAGCAGTACCCCTGTGCTGACGGCATACAATGGAAAAGTGAGGGGAGATGGTGCTTAGCTGCCACCCCCTCTCATAACTGTGTCATAGTCCAGCGAGAGATAAATGGAAATAAATGAGACAAGTCATTGTAAAGAGAAGCTAAACTTTTCCCCAGCACATCACACACTGGAGTAGTTAATCTTGTGGAGATGAAGAAGAGCCACAGAAAGAAAGCGCCGATGGAAGATGCCAGTTCCCCGGTTTGTTCCATCCAGTATGGGTGTTGGATGCGGAGAAGAAGAAGAAGGTGTTATCAGAGATGAAACACCCAGCCTGCCATCAGGAATCTGAGTTGGAAATGTCAGCATGAGCTTGGAAGTTGTCCTGTGCTTTAGCTGGGCTGCTTGGAGTTGTTGGACGGATGATGGAAGTGTCCCAGCCACAAAGACTGAGTCACCCAGACAGCCCTCGAGACAGGCTCTTCCCAGCACAAGTGGAAATTCCCCAGAAGGCAGAGCAGAGATGGGACAGAAGGGATCCACTGGAAGCAAATAGAAAGCCCCTCAGAGGACTAAATGCACGGCTTGGGCCCTAGAACAGTCTGGTGAGGCCCCTACAGACCATGGGTCAAACAGTTTGAACTTCCATTCTGATGTTAGCAACTGGGACTTGCTAATTCTACCTGAACCCATTTACTAAGATAATTTCAAATGTCCAGCCATGCCCGTCAGGTTAATAACCTTCTCAACAGCAAGTAGAGGGGAAAACAGAAAGGCTTTTCTACCAGGGAGTAAATATAGAGAGGGAGCATTTCTCCTTACAGACATATTCCCTCTTATGAGAGAAAGGAGTAATAAATCTAGATTTCTGGCCTTTTGTATAAATACATACATCTCATATCTGAGTACCAAGGACCCAAGGCATCAGCTATGTGCGGCAGACATTGTAACCTTGCTGGTGGTGACAACCCAACAGGAGCACACTGAACAACAGTGAGTGTGTGAGGTTAGGGTGTGGCACAGGGAGGCAGTTCATCTGGGGAGGGTGCAGTGGCCACAGAGGGGCCTGAAGGTGGGTCAGCAGACTGCCACCTTTTGTTGGGATCAGAGGTGACCGACGGTTTGTTTGTGGTGGCTCAGCGGCATGAGTTCTTGTTCTGTGTTATTTCCTGCCTCTGTGCTTTATTACCTATGTCTGTGTTTATTTTATAACTTTAATAAGCTCAAAAGACAAAACCAGAGAAGACTTACATATTTATATTTTGACATTTCGAAGAGATTAAGATTGAGATAAAATAGCATTAGCTCATGCTGGCATGAGTTGTGTGTATTCTAAACTATGGGCACATTCGCTTATGTAGATAAACAAAGGAAAGATGGATCACCCTAAGTATGCCACAGCAGAAATATCTGCTGTTAACATGTTATATCTTCCTTGTTTCAATTTTCTCAAACAAATTTAGTATTAAATATGTCTTCCTCTTGATATGCTGTTGGGTTTTTGCCAACTTGACATGTGGGAACAGGGAAACTTTATTGAGGAATTGCCTCCATCAGGTTGACTGTGAGCATGTCTGTAGGGGCATGTTGTTAATTCTTGATTAATTTGAGAGGGTATGGTCCATGGTGGGTGGTGTCATCTGTGGACAGGTGGTCCTGAGTTGTGTAAAAAAGCAGACTGAGCAAGCCATGGGAAACAAACCAGTAAGCAGCACTGTCCACGGTCTCTGCTTCAGCTCCTGCCTCCAGGTTCCTGCCCTGACTTCACTCAGTGATGGGATGTTACCATTACCACTCAGCGTTTGATCACAGTAATATAAAACACTCCAGACCAGATTCCCCCTATATTTTCATCATTCTCCTTCTTTACATTATTCCTCCAAAGAGGCAATCACTATCATTGCTTATAGTCATGACACCCGCAGCACCCTTCAGCCTTACTGTGTGTCATGTCTGCCCCAACAGAGCAGCCCCACACAGATGCTATAGCCCCATTGCCTAGCTGAGTCTAAGGGAGAGACGTAGGGCAGCTGAATAGCTTGTTTGCAGTCTCATAACTGAGTGGGTGATTGGTTAGGAGGCATGGTGACCCAGCAGAGTACAGAGGGGAAAATACCACCCATTCAAAATTTGGCTTCCCTTTTCTTCTCATAATTCTAGGAGTTACAGACTGTGTTGGGTTCTTTACACCGGCACATTTTTTTTCCCTCATGGTTTATTTTTTTTTATATTTAAAAATTTCCATCTCCTTCCCTCCTCCTCTTCCCTCCCTCCCCTCCTCCTCCCCCTTCCCTCCCCTCCTTCTCCCCCTTCCCTCCCCTTCCCTCCACCCATACCTCCCCTCCCTCCCTCTCAAGGCCAAGGAGCCATCAGGGTTCCCCACTCTATGCTAAGTCCAAGGTCCTCCCAACTCCCCCCAGGTCCAGGAAGATGATCGACCAAGCTGAGAAGGTTCCCACAGAGCCCGTCCATGCAGAAGAATCAGAGCCCAGCACCATTGTCCTTTGCTTCTCAGTCAGCCCCCGCTGTTGGCCACATTCAGAGAGACGGGTTTGGTCGCATGATCCATCAGTCCCATTCCAACTGGAGTTGGTGATCTCCCATTAGTTCTGTCCCACCGTCTCCATGAGTGAACGCACCCCTCACGTTCCTGACTTTCTCCCTCATGTTCTCGCTCCTTCTGCTCCTCATCAGGACCTTGGGAGCTCAGTCCAGTGCTCCAATGTGGGGCTCAGTCACCTTCCCCATCTGTCGCCAGCTGGAGGTTCCCTCACAGTCCTGACTTTCTTTCTCATGTTCTCTCTCCTTCTGCTCCTCATCAGGACCTTGGGAGCTCAGTCCGGTGCTCCAATGTGGGGCTCTGTCATTTTCTTCATCTATCGTCAGGTGGAGGTTCTATGGTGATATGCAAGAAATTCATCAGTATGGCTATAGGAACTGGCCTTTTCAGGCTCCCTCTCCTCAGCTGCCCAAGGAACTAACTGGGGGCGTCTCCCTGGAAACCTGGGAACCCCTCTAGGGTCAAGTCTCTTGACAACGCTCAGGTAGCTCCTTAAAATAAGATATATGCTTCCCTGCTCCCATATCCACCCTTCCTATATCCCAAGCACCCCATTCCTCCGAGCTCCCCCCATTCTCCCCTTCACACTTTTCTCTATCTTCCCTTGGCCCAGTCTTGCCCAACCCTCAAGTTCCCAATTTTGCCTGGCGATCGTGTCTACTTCCAATATCCAGGAGGATTACTATATCTTTTTTTGGGAGTTCACCTTCTTATTATCTTCTCAAGGATCCCAAATTTATAGGCTCGATGTCCTTTAATTATGGCTAGAAACCGATTATGAGTGAGTACATCCCATGTTCATCTTTTGGGTCTGGGTTACCTCACTCAGAATAGTGTTTTCTATTTCCATCCATTTGCCTGCAAAATTCAAGATGTCATTGTTTTTTACCGCTGAGTAGTATTCTAGCATGTATATATTCCACAGTTTCTTCATCCATTCTTCCACTGAAGGGCATCTAGGTTGTTTCCAGGATCTGGCTATTACAAATAATGCTGCTATGAACATAGATGAGCATATGCTTTTGTTGTATGATTGGGCATCTCTTGGGTAGATTCCCAATAGTGGAATTGCTGGGTCCTGGGGTAGGTTGATCCCGAATTTCCTGAGAAACCGCCACACTGCTTTCCAAAGTGTTTGCACAAGTTTGCATTCCCACCAGCAATGGATGAGTGTACCCCTTACCCCACAACCTCTCCAGCAAAGGTTATTATTGGTGTTTTGGATTTTAGCCAATCTGACAGGTGTAAGGTGATATCTCAAAGTTGTTTTGATTTGCATTTCCCTGATAGCTAGGGAGGTTGAGCATGACCTTAAGTGTCTTTTGGCCATTCGAACTTCTTCTGTTGAGAATTCTCTGTTCAGTTCAGCGCCCCATTTTTTAATTGGGTTAATTGGCATTTTACCGTCTAGTCTCTTGAGTTCCTTATATATTTTAGAGATCAGACCTTTGTCAGTTGCAGGGTTGGTGAAGATCTTTTCCCAGTCAGTAGGCTGCCTTTGTGTCTTAGTGACAATGTCCTTTGCTTTACAGAAGCTGCTCAACTTCAGGAGGTCCCATTTATTCAATGTTGCCCTTAATGTCTGTGCAGCTAGGGTTATGCGCAGGAAATGGTTCCCTGTGCCCATTTGTTGTAGAGTACTTCCCACTTTCTCCTCTATCAAGCTCAATGTGTTCAGATTAATATTGAGGTCTTTAATCCATTTGGACTTGAGTTTTGTGCATGGTGATAGATATGGATCTACTTTCATTCTTCTACAGGTTGATATCCAGTTATGCCAGCACCATTTGTTGAAGATGCCCTCTTTCTTCCATTGTGTACTTTTGGCTCCTTTATCAAAAATCAGGTGTTCGTAGGTTTGTGGTTTAAGATCCGGGTCTTCTATACGATTCCATTGGTCAACTTCTCTGTTTTTATGCCAATACCAAGCTGTTTTCAATACTGTAGCTTTGTAATAGAGTTTGAAGTCAGGGATGGTAATGCCTCCAGAAGTACCTTTATTGTATAAGATTTTTTTGCCTATCCTGGGTTTCTTGTTTTTCCATATAAAGTTGATTATTGTCCTCTCAATCTCTGTGAAGAATTTTAATGGGACCTTGATTGGGATTGCATTGAATCTATAGATCGCTTTTGGTAGAATTGCCATTTTTACTATGTTGATCCTCCCAATCCACGAGCAGGGGAGATCCTTCCATTTTCTGGTATCCTCTTCAATTTCTTTCTTCAAAGACTTAAAGTTCTTGTCAAATAAATCCTTCACTTCCTTGGTTAGAGATACTCCCAGATATCTTATGCTATTTGTGGCTATTGTGAAAGGTGATACTTCTCTGATTTCCCTCTCTGCTTCCTTATCCTTTGTGTATAGGAGGGCGACTGATTTTTTGGAGTTGATCTTGTAACCTGCCACATTACTGAAGGAGTTTATCAGCTGTAGGAGTTCTTTGGTGGAGTTTTTGGGGTCGCTTATGTATACTATCATATCATCTGCAAATAATGAAAGTTTAACTTCTTCCTTTCCAAATTGAATCCCCTTGATTCCCTTATGTTGTCTTATTGCTATTGCTAGAACTTCAAGCACTATATTGAAGAGATAAGGAGAGAGTGGACAGCCTTGTCGTGTTCCTGAATTTAGTGGGATAGCCTTGAGTTTCTCTCCGTTTAATTTGATGTTAGCTGTCGGCTTGCTGTAAATAGCTTTTATTATATTTAGGAATGACCCTTGTATCCCTAATCTCTCCAAAACTTTTATCATAAAAGGGTGCTGAATTTGTCAAATGCTTTTTCAGCATCTAATGAGATGACCATATGGTTTTTTTCATTCAGTTTATTTATATGATGGATTACATTGATAGATTTTCGTATGTTGAACCAGCCCTGCATCTCTGGGATGAAGCCTACTTGATCATAGTGGATAATTTTTCTAATGTGTTCTTGGATTCGGTTTGCCAGTATTTTATTGAGAATTTTTGCGTCAATGTTCATGAGTGAGATTGGCCTGTAATTCTCTTTCTTGGTTGAGTCTTTGTGTGGTTTAGGTATCAGGGTAACTGTAGCTTCATAGAAGGAATTTGGCAGTGACTCTTGTGTTTCTATATTATGAAATACCTTAAGGAGTATAGGTATTAGGTCTTCTTGGAAGTTCTGATAGAATTCTGCATTGAAACCATCTGGTCCTGGGCTCTTTTTGGTAGGGAGGTTTCTGATAACAGTTTCTAATTCTTCGCGACTAACAGGACAATTTAGAGCATTTACCTGGTCCTGGTTTAACTTTGGTATATGGTATTTATCTAAAAAACTGTCCATTTCTTTTACATTTTCCAATTTTGTGGCATACAGGCTTTTGTAGTAAGATCTAATGATTCTCTGAATTTCCTCTGTGTCTGTGGTTATGTCCCCCTTTTCATTTCTGATCTTATTAATTTGCGTGTTCTCCCTCTGCCGTTTGATTAGTTTGGCTAAGGGTTTGTCAATCTTGTTGATTTTCTCCAAGAACCAGCTTCTTGTTTCATTGATTCTTTGGATTGTTTTCTGTGTTTCTATTTTGTTGATTTCTGCCATCAGTTTGATTATTTCCAGTCTTCTACTTCTCCTAGGTGAGTCTGCTTCTTTTTTTTCCAGAGCTTTCAGGTGTGCTGTTAAGTCACCAATGAGTGCTTTCTCCGTTTTCTTTAAGTGGGCACTTAGTGCTATGAACTTTCCTCTTAGCACTGCTTTCATTGTGTCCCATAGGTTTGAGTATGTTGTGTCTTTGTTTTCATTAAATTCAAGAAAGACTTTAATTTCTTTCTTTATTTCTTCCTTGACCCAAGTGTGGGTCAGTAGTTGACTGTTCAGTTTCCATGAGTTTGTGGGCTTTCTGGGGGTAGCATTGTTGTTGAATTCTAATTTTAATCCATGGTGATCCGATAAGACACAGGTGGTTACTAATATTTTTTTGTAACTGTGGAAGTTTGCTTTGTTACCAAGTATATGGTCAATTTTCGAAAAGGTTCCATGAGCCGCAGAGAAGAAGGTATATTCTTTCCTATTTGGGTGGAATGTTCTATAGATGTCTGTTAAGTCCATTTGGTTCATTACCTCCATTAAGTCTTTCAATTCTCTGTTAGGTTTCTGTCTGATTGACCTGTCCATTGGTGAGAGAGGAGTGTTGAAGTCTCCAACTATTAGTGTGTGTGGTTTGATGGCTGCCTTGAGTTCTAGAAGTGTTTCTTTTACATAAGTGGGAGCTTTTATATTAGGGGCATAGATATTCAGGATTGAGACTTCATTCTGTTGGATTTTTCCTGTTATGAGTATAAAGTGTCCCTTTCCATCTCTTCTGATTGATTTTAGTTTGAAGTCAACTTTGTTGGAAATTAGTATGGCCACACCCGCTTGTTTCTTAGGGCCATTTGCTTGATAAACCTTTTCCCAACCCTTTACTCTGAGTAGGTGTCTGTCTTTGTGGTTGAGGTGTGTTTCTTGTAAACAGCAAAATGTTGGATTCTGTTTTCGTATCCAGTCTCTTAGCCTGTGCCTTTTTATAGGTGAATTGAGTCCATTGATATTAAGTGATATTAATGACCAGTGGTTGTTAACTTCAGTCATTTTTAGTAGTAGAGTTTGTGTGTTTCCCTTCTTCTAGTTGTGCTGGTGAAGGGTCGCTAGATGCCTGAGTTATTGTGGGCATTGTTGGACTCCTTGGTTTGTGATTTTCCTTCTATTACTTTCTGCAAGGCTGGATTTGTGGCTGCGTATTGTTTAAATCTGTTTTTGTCCTGGAATATCTTGTTTTCTCCATCAATGGTGAATGCAAGCTTTGCTGGGTATAATAGTCTAGGCTTGCATCCATGTTCCCTTAGTGTCTGTAGCACATCTATCCAAGCTCTTCTGGCTTTCATGGTTTCCATTGAGAAATCAGGTGTAATTCTGATAGGTTTCCCTTTATATGTTACTTGACCTTTTTCCTTTGCAGCTCTTAATATCTGTTCTTTATTCTGTATGTTTTGTGTTTTGATTATTATATGGCATGGGGATGCTTTCTTTTGATCCAGTCTATTTGGTGTTCTGTAGGCTTCTTGTACCTTCATAGGAACCTCCTTCTTTAGGTTGGGGAAGTTTTCTTCTATAATTTTGTTGAATATGTTTTCTGGGCCTTTGAGTTGTAATTCTTCTCCTTCTTCTACCCCAATTATTCTTAGGTTTGGTCTTTTCATGGTGTCCCAGATTTCCTGAATGTTTTGTGTTAAGAATTTGTTAGATTTGTTTAGTTCTTTAATCTGTGAGTTTATTTCCTCTATAGTATCTTCAGAGTCTGAGATTCTTTCTTCCATCTCTTGTATTCGGTTGGAAATACTTTTCTCTGAAGTTTCTGTTTGTTTACTCAGAGTTTCCATTTCCAGTCGTCCCTCAGATTGTGTTTTCTTCAATACCTCCATTTCATTTATCAGGTCTTGTACTGTTTCCCTTACCTGTTTGATTGCTTTTTCTTGTTTTTCTTGTTTTTCTTGGGTATCTTTGAGAGATTTATTTATTTCGTCTACCTTTTTGTTTGTCATCTCCATTTCTTTATGGCAGTTTTTTACCTCCTGTTTAAGGTCCTCTATTATTTTCATAAAGTACTGTTTAAGGTCGGATTCTTCTATATCTTCTGGGGTAGGGTGTTCAATTCTTGTTGTTTCGGGATGTCTGGATTGTGGTGATGTCATGTTGCCTTTCATGTTGTTGGAGGAGCTCCTGCATTGGCGCCTGCCCATCTCTTCCTTCAAAAGGAGCCCGGAGGCGTTTGATGTCCTAGACCAATCTTTGCTGTGACTGAAACTGGTTGGATCTCCCCAGTGTCAGAGGAGGACCTATTCCTTGCGTCACAATCTGAAGAAGCCCGCACTCCCTTGCAGGAATCCCCAGACCTGCCTGGAGGCCAGAGTCTGATTCCTCTGGGTGGATGGCCTTAGAACAGGAGCAGGACACCAGTTCAGGTGGAACTGAACTGGTGGAATACCATACAGCGAACCTGGCAGCACAATCTGAAGGAGCCCGCACCCCTCCGCAGGAATCCTCAGACCTGCCTGGAGGCCAGAGTCTGACCCCTTTGGGTGGATGGCCTTAGAACTAGAGCAGGACACCTGAGAACACTAGGGAAAGCTTGGGAGACACAGGGACGGGAGAAACAGACACAAGCCTGCAGAGGGAAGTGGGGGTAGGGGGTCTGTGCTCTCTTCCAAGGCAGGTTGCCCCAGGGTCCGCATTCACTCACCAGTTCAGATGGAATGTCAGTGCACAGGATCAGGGATTCCAGGCAGCCCAGGGTCGCAGCCCAGACAAAAGGGCCAAGGTGGGGGCAGGGCGGGATGGAATACCACACAGCGAACCTGGCAGCACAATCTGAAGGAGCCCGCACCCCTCCGCAGGAATCCTCAGACCTGCCTGGAGGCCAGAGTCTGACCCCTTTGGGTGGATGGCCTTAGAACTAGAGCAGGACACCTGAGAACAACTAAGAAAATATCACTGGTGCTACTGTGTTGAGAGGTCAGCGAGGTATGAAAGTGCATCTTCAGAAGTCGTCATCAGGACTGCAGTGTCCCAAAGAATGATGGATCCTCTGGCAGACTGTCAGGTCCCCTTGCAGGCCAAGCAGCTCTCAGACAAAGGCCTACCTTGCCCCAGGCAGGCCAGTGTAGGAGGGGACCTCCCACAGGCCTGGGTGCACTCAATTCCAGGTCCCCAGAGCCCAAACAGGCTGAGCTGTGGGATTTTGTGGCCCCAAAGACGGGAGGATGAGGCAGGGGGAGGGGGGGAGGATTCTGGGTGCAAGCTGGGAAGGGACAGGAAGAGAGAGGCAGTATCCCACACCGGCACATTTGTGGCTTCTTTTACTGCTCGGAGAGATTACCCGACAAGAAGCAACTTCAAGAAGGAAGGGTTTATTTTTCCTCACAGTTCAAGGGACACGATCCATCCTGGCGTGGCAGGCATGGTGGCAGGAAGAGAGGCAATGGTCCTATGGAATCCCCAAGTAGGAAGCAGGGAGAGGACAAGCAGTCAGGTCAGGCTGTCAAACCTCAAGGCTTGTCCCAGTAACCCACTTCCTCCAGTTGAGGCTCTACCGCCCAAGGGTCTCACGACTTTCCCAGAAAGCACCACCATCTGAGCACCAAGCATTCTAGCACATGAGCCTGCGGGGAGCATTTCAGATTCAAACCAGAGCATATGGCTATATGGTCTGCACTGAAAAAAAAACTCTTACTAGTTAGAATCTCTAGATAAATTTGAGTATAAATCCTGGGTCCGGAGGGACACAGTACTTAGACTGCCTTACTTCCCTTGTGGTTTGGGGACTGTTATGAAAATAATTAAATCCTCCAGCCCCCTGGCTGAAGTCAGTTACTGAATCACGCCAAGGAGTATACATAGCATAGCTTTCTCCTGACCTCTTTATATCAATACAAAGATTGAAGAGCCCACAATATCAGTGCGCTTCTCTTAGTTCTATACACAGAAGAAGAAAGATGGTACTAATGGCATTTATTGCCATTTCAGAAGACCTATGTTCAGATCCCACTACCCATCAGATAGCTCACAACTACTGTATCTCCAGCTTCAGGGTCGGATGACTCTGGCTCTATAGGTACCTACATGTATATGATATACACTCAATAGACACATAATACACACACATGCACATGAAAACTCACACAAATCTTTTTTAATGTCCTATACATATGTTAAAACATTACATAGTACTTGTATGCATGCTTTTATGTCTTAATAAATCAGAATTTTAGTTTTAAAGGATCCATGATTCTGTTATTCTTGATTTTTACAATTATATTTTTCAATTGTAATTGACAATTCAGTTCCGGTTATTTCTGGTATCTTGGGAATCAATATTATAGGCAAGCCGTGTTTTCTTTTAAATACAAGGGCAGGCAAATGGATCATTGTCTTCTGACTAGTGAGGCTGATGCAGAGCAGTGGGTTAGACTGTCTGAAGACGACAACATAATGCTAACTGCTTCCGAGTTGGTTGTAGAAGCTAATGAAGGATTTTATATTCATAATGCATATTTGCCGTTTTCTGGGTGATGACAATAAGCAAGGGACTTGGTTATTAAAAAGAGACTAGTTCCTGTTGCACAAGCATAAAGACATGAACTCAGAGACTTGGCACTCATGTGAAAAATTTAAGTGTGGTAGTCCATGTCTGTAATGCTAATGCATGGGGTGTGGGCCAGAGATGAGCAAGGCCTAGCTCTTTCTGGTTGCCACTCTAGCTAAATGGTGAGCAGGGGTACAGTGACAGACCCTCTTTCAAGAGATAATCAAAAACAATCAAGGAAGACTCTGGACACCCAGGACCTTTGGTCTCCACATGTACACAAGTACATACTCATAAGAGATCAAATCTAAGATTCCTTAATTAGTTGTGCCATAATTTTAATGCCGACGTATCTTTTTACCTCATCAGTCACCCTAGTAGCTGCTATGGATGCCCACTCTTTCTTTGCAGGCTCATCAATGCTCTCCTGATCTCTCTTCCAGCATCCTTTGAAGGAACGCCAAACAGAGGCCAATGCCTACTGAAAACCTACTCAACATCCTCTACAGGTCTTGCTTAGGTCCATGGGCCTACATACTCATTACAATTGTCTTTTGGGGAATCTATGCTATGCCTGCTGCTTTAAAATCCCTAACTTTCCACCTCTTCCAGAACCCTAGGGACCCAAGGGTGCCAGAGAGATGCTTGTGAGTTGGTTCTGTGAGGTCTAGGATTCAACATGACTATGTTTAATTGACTATGTATGCTCAGGTGCTTGCAATCAGCAGGAGATAACTTTCCTTCTGAGACCCATCTTTTAAAAACCAGTTTATTAGACACATTGGAAATTTCAGTCCCCCCTTTTCATCTTAGATATGGTTTTTGTTGTTGTGAAGAGACACCATGACCATGGCAACTCTTACAAGGAAAACATTTAATTGAGGTGACTTACTTACAGTTTCAGAGGTTTAGTCCATTATCATGATGTGGAGGGGGACATGACAGGGAGCAGGTAGATGTGGTTCTAGCTACATCTTGATGCGGCGGGGCTGTGTCCTGCCACCCGGTTAGCTTTGCCCAAAATAATTACACGGAAACTGTATTCCTTTTAATACTGCCTGGCCCATTATCTGTAGCCTCTTATTGGCTAATTCTCACATCTTCCTTTAACCCATATTTAGTAATCCGTGTAGCACCACGAGGTGGTCGATTACCAGGGGAGATCTTAACCTGCGTCCATCTCGGAGAGGAGAGGCATGGCGACTCACTATAGCAACTGCCTGACGTGTCTCCCCACTCTGCTTCCTTTCTCCCACAATTCTGTTCTGTCTACTCCGCCTACCTAATTTTCTGTCTCTTAAAGGGCCAAGGCAGTTTCTTTATTAATAATGAAAGTAACACATAGACACTCCTCCATCAGGCAGTATCCTGAGCATAGGAAACCACAAAGTCCACCTCCACAGTGACATACTTCCTCCAACAAGGCCATACCCACTCCAACCAAACCTCATCTCTTAATAGTGCTACTCCCTATGAGATTATGGGGGCCAATTTCATTCAAACTACCATATTCTACTTCCTGGCCCCATGAGATTATAACAATATAATAATGCAAAATGCACGTATACGGGGAGTGCGTGTGACTGTAGGTACTGCAGAGACCAGGAAGTAGTGTGGAATCTCTGGATTGAAGTTATGGGTGGTTATGAGCCACCTAATGTGGATGCTAGGAACCAATAACTGTACAAGAGTAATACATGCTGCTTTTAACGACTAAGAACTCTCTCCACCCCACAATGATGATGATGATGATGATGATTGATAATTTTGATACCAGCAAAAGTACCATACTGCTTTATGTTCTAGCACTAATATTTTCAGTGGTTTTGGCTCTAAGAATTCCATTCCCCCAGGTGAAGATTTCCATGTAGTAAAGAGATTACATAGATGTAACAGGGAGCCATAAGGCATGGCAACACATCTTGAGCTACTTAAGTCTTGTCTTAAACTCACACAGCTCTGGGGTGGGTGATGATGACCCTGTGTGGTGGTTTGAAAAAGAATGCCCCCACCATAGGCTTATATATTTGAATGCTTAGTCATCTGGGAATAGCACTACTTGAGGAGGATTAGGAGGTGCAGCCTTGTTGGAGGAAGTGTGTCACTCGGAGTGGGCTTTGCAGTTTCAAACCCCAAGCCAGGCCCAATGACTTTCTCTCTTCCTGCTGCCCATGGCTCCTGATGTAGAACTCTCAGTTATCTCTTCAGAATGATGTCTGCTGCTATGCTTCCTCCCATGAAGATAATGAAACAAACCTCTGAACCTGTAAGCAAGCACCAACTAAATACTTTGTTTAGCAAGAGTTGCCTGGGTCATGGTATCTCTTCATAGCAATAGAACACTGGCTAGGGACCCTGGCAGAAAGAAACAGACCAAGCTTTGGCATGCATGAAGTTTGGGTTCTGACTGAATTGTTCACATTACTATGCACCTAGGACTTCTGACCTTGTCGTTAGATGAGTCCATCTGAAGAGTGCTTCCCTCACCAGCCACAGGATCCCCATGTGCGCGTATGCTGGAATGTGTGAGACTTCAAACTCTGCAAAATCCTCGTTCCTGTTTCAGTTCCAGTCCAGACTTGAGGTCCAGTGGCCCAGGGTGAAATATTCATTTCCTTTCATCCATGCGTTCTTAGATGTCTTCAGGATGCTCTGATTTTAGCAGAAAAGCACCAGATTTCTCCATGTAGGTCAGCACTCCACCCTCAGTGAGCAGGTTACACATTAGCAGCTCTGTATCTGTGATTTCCACCCCTTCCCATCTTTCTCTCTCTTGTTTACTCTTTTATCTTTTTGGCTTTCACTTTCCCTCTCTGTTTTTCCCCTTTCTGCCTCTATGTTTCTGTTTCTCCATGTACATATCTATCCCTGAATCTCCCTGGGTTTGTCTCCCTTTGTCTTTCTCTATGTCTGTCTCTGATTTTGGACCTGTCGCTGTTTTCCTAGCCTTTAATTTCCCAAACTGTAAAGTTGCTGATCTTTCATTTGTAATTTCCCAGCATTCCAACAACTGTTTGTTCTTTTATTTCCATTTAAAAACTAAATTCCTTAGGTAAAAAAGAGCTTAACCTTATAGACTAAAGTGGATTGTCTAAATTATACAAATTTCTAAAACAGGTGCACATAGTAGGGATATGACCCACTTCTCATGACTGCTGCAGAATAGCATGCTACTCCAACCTAAATTTGAGATTCTTCTCTGAGGAGGTTAAAGACAGCACAGCCTGGCTCTTGACCACATGTATTCAGAAATCACACTGAGGAGGCATATCCTGGCCATGATGGGTAAGATTCATTGTTATTCTCAGGGTTCTACAGAGGATGGTCTCTGAGGTTTTGCAAGTTAGAGATCCAGAAGCCAGTGTGGTGGAATACAGATGTCTATGCTGGACATAAGGGAAGGTAAAGGAATGGTAGCAGAATAAAACCCTCAGCAGTCAGAACCTTCAAATATGGGCAATAATTGAGCATGAAAATCCTCAAGGCAGAAGACCGGTAGTACTGTCTTTCAGGAGCCAGAGAAATACAGGGAGCCTAAATAGAATAAGATCTCCATGCTCCCAAAAGAAGGCTACCTGAGCCTTTCTCCATCCTGTGTGGCTAAAGGGCTCCAAAAATAGCCTCAATGTGTGCACAGTAAGGCCGAGTCCAGGCTATGGAACCTGCCTCTCTAGTCCCACTGCTTTATCCATGGGGCTACAATTCTGGGTGATTCCTCAGGTACCCCATTTGTCGCATATTTCTCTTTCCCTTATTACTAGGTAGCCATCCTGTAGTGTTTGAAACATCAGAAACAATGCCCTCAGCCAGCACTGCATATCTCTACTTGGTCACCCCACAGTAATTGAAGGACCATCAAGAAGCAAAAGCAGGTAGAACAGAGTACCGCGTCTCACCTTTCTGTCTACAAATTCATCCTGGACCGTGCAGCTATGTCCCAGTAACTATAGACACTGGCGGGCACCTGTATTTAGGGAGCTCTTCCCTTCCACGCTCTTGCAGAGGTCTGCCTTCTTGCAGGAGCGAGATGAAGACTATTTCCTCTGCATAGACGAAGGACTCATCTGACATGAAACAGAGAGTAGAGGACACACAGTAGTTTGCGACATATGAAGAAAAGTCAGGCTTGGTATTATGGTCTTTTGGTGAGGGAGGTCTGTTTCCTATGCTGTATCTCTGGCACTTTGCTTGAGTGCAGAGACTACCCTTGGGAAGGTACTCTTTGGGTGTGGTGGTTTGAAAGAAAATGGCTCCCAAAGGGAGTGGTACTATAAGGAGGTGTAGCCTTGTTGGAGAAAGTGGGGTCTTTCTGGAAGAAGTGTGTCATCCTGGAGGTGGCCTTTGAGGTCTCATCTGTGCTCAAAATACTGCCCAGTGTCTCGGACCACTTCCTGTTGCCTGCTAATCAAGATGTAGGACACTGGGCAACCTCTCCAACACCGTGTCTGCCTGCACACCACTATGTCACCCCATGATGATAATGGACTAAACCTCTGAAAATGTGAGCCACCCCAAATAAGTGTTCTTTTTTATAAGAGTTGCTATGGTCATGATGTTTCTTCACAGCAGTAAAACCCTAAGAGATTGGTTCAACCACCTATCATAACACTCTCCAGCCCAGCATTGTCTTTTGCTTCACCCAGACCATCAACAAAGAGGTAGGAAGAGGCTTACCTTCTACCTCACACATGGTGGCATTGCATATGTGAATTCTAAAATATAGCTTGCTTCTGACTTCTAATCCAATATCTCACCATTACGGGTTCAAGGAATAGATTCTGACAGTTGTGGATTTTTTTAATCTGTTGGAATTTGAGAAAATGTAGAAAGTCTTAAGGCCCCATTGAGCATGTATTACCTGCCTGTCTCTTCATAAGTCTCTGCTACATAATAATAGACCACACGAAATGATGTTCCCAGGACCTAAATGAGCCTGGGTCTGATATCGACAGGATTGTGGACCTTCCTACTATAGTATATCTTTCTGACACATAGCTTCAGGTTCGTGTGGGACAAGATCATCTATTTAACTGATGTTCTTGCAAGGTCTTCCCTCAAAGGCACTTCTATTTTGGATGCTCTAGTTTAAAGAGTGATTCATTGCTGTGATTAGATGGAGAGCCTTGAATCATTGCCCAGTCACACCCCTGTTCATAGATACCAAATTTATTTAGCTCCCCAAATTGTAGATCACTTTCTTAGTCCAGGCCAGAAATTCAGTCTACCTGGACATCATGGACAGCTTAATTGATTTACCACCAAATGCCATAAGCAAATCCCATCGCCCTGGGTTCTCCTACCAAGTGAAAACCTTAGTCTTACCTATCTATAGAAATTTGAATGTTTATTCCTTCCTTTATTGAAGCCTCATTTTTTCTGCCTTGCCAGAATTTATTTGTATCATTTATTAGACATGGATGAGGACTATTCTGGCTGGCTTGAGTTATCAGTATTATTAAGATGATTCATAAACTTGGTGCCTCATCCACTAAAGACAACACCCAAAACCATGTCACATGGCTTATATCCTCAGGACAGACACTGTTGCCCCCAGTGTAAGCCCTGAACTTTGTCTCCCCACCCCCAAACCCAACTGCCTTACCCTGCCATGATTACCACTGAAAAATCCTAGAGAACATGTTTTACCATAACAGTAGATGGAAGTCCAAGTGCTCACATCTTACTGAAAATGAAATTAAAAATTAAATATCCAGGCTTTACATATAAGAGCTACTCACTATCTACTTGTGAAGTTCAAATGTCAGAAGGTTCTTGATACAGGAAGGAGTATCAGGCCCTGGGAACTAATGAAGAAAGAGCGCTCATTGCATGGAGGACATGGAGCCTGTTGACTTTGTCGTTTGAAATATGTCGGTTTCTAACTTCTCTGCATTCTCTTTTTCTAATGCTTTTCAGTGTTAAAAGTCCACCAGTTATAGCAGGTGATGTTCTCAAAAGAATGCAGGAAAACATGAAGTCGCAGAAGGCTAATGGCCTGGAATGATTCTCTTCTGCTTTAGTGATAATGCCCATAGGTGAGCTGGAACATCACTAAGAGCCATGCTGCAAACCACCTAATCTCCATTGTTCCACCGACACCTGTACTACATCACATTGATCCCTTTCTTTAAGTGCCTTGATTTTTAGGTAGGTTACATTGGTGCTGTAAACAGAGAAAAGAGACACAAACACCTCAAATAAAATAAACCAGATGATAATGGCCTTTGGAGACTTTGGGGAGAACTCTTGGACAATGGATATTTAATATTAGGCTCCCAATTATGGATTCTGAGTATTTACTTTTACAAATGTATAAGTAATATTCTTAGAATCATGAACTTGGTTGTATGAAGGATACTTTTCAGAGATTATCTTAGTTTACCAATCATAATCACCTACAGCCTAAATTCTGTATGTTGGTTTAGATACCAGAATTATCCTTTATGGAATTTATGTGAGCACATTCTGTTCTCCAAGTAACTAGCTGTATACAATTGAAGCCATGGGGTTGAACACTTACATGCCTGATCCTTCAGACTCCCTGGGCTGGGTGACAAAAGGATCTGTGACAATAATCTATTGAAGAAGTTTCAGAAGGGGACAAATATTCTATTAGGAAGTGGGATAGGAGCCTTTTGTGTGATATTTTGATCAAGATCAGGGTTTCAGCCTGTTTGTGTCCTGAGTACCTACATGAAGTTAAATGGAGAGGTCATGGATGAGTTTGTTTGGTGGGGGAAATTCAGGACTGAAGAACTCTCAGGCTAGTACTGAGAAAGAAACTGATTGTTAAAGTGACCAGTACCTCCTAGGAGAAGCCTCATGTGTTGTATCTGAACAATAGAAAAGGAGTCTGGTACACAAGGCCCTGGAAGCCCTCTTGAAGCTCTAGCTTCTGAAGGTTCAGATATATTTAAAGCAAGAAGGCTTAAGTGAAAAGGCCCCCTGCTCCTCAGAAGCAACTTCCTGGGGAATTGTTTGCCTGGGATCATGGTGTGGATTCCCCTCTGTATGCTGTGAATATGTTTTCTTACCCTTGGTTAATAAAGAAACTGCTTTGGCCTATGGCAGGACAGAATAAAGTCAGGCAGGAAATCTGAACAGATTATATATATATATATATATATATATATATATATATATAGAGAGAGAGAGAGAGAGAGAGAGAGAGAGAGAGAGAGAGAGAGAGAGAGTAGGTAAAATCAAAGAGATGCCATGTAGCTGCTGAAGGAGAGATTCCCAAACCTTACTGGTAGGTCACAGCTTCATGGTAATACATAGAGTAATAGAAATAGGTTAATTTAAGATATAATAGCTAACTAGAAATGCACCTGAGTCATCAGCCAAACAGTGTTGTAATTAATATAGTTTCTGTGTGATTATTCAGGTCTGGGTGGCGGGAAATCAATGTGCAGTCTCTGTTTACAAATGGCACCCAATGTGGGGCAACTGTGTCCACATAAAACCTGAGAAAGCTTGAGAATGGATTCTAGACATAAAAGAACAAAGTTAAGTATGACTTCTTAGTAACCACATTTTCTCAGATGGGCTCTGTTTGCTGGTGGCAAGCAGAGGCATAGCTTCTTTAAGAGCTGTCTTCCTGGTTTGTGCTGGTGGCATGAACAGCTCCGGGCCTTTCAGGAGATCCTGTTACAGAGCACTTAAACAGAGTTTGTGAGCAGTGTGTTACAAGTTGCTTAATGGCAGCATAGACCTGCTGTGTACCTAGAACTGGGGCAGTGTACATGGCTCACAGGACTACAGTAAACATGTTTCCATCATGTTGGACAAAGCAGAGCCAAGAGTCAAAGCTGCAGCATTAATTCTAGTCATGCTGCTTAGTATTTTTAAGAAGCACTCCTGGTCAAAAAAGCATTACAGATACACAGTAAAGACAGATTCAGATAGAAAAAAGAACTCTAAATGGGTCACAGTATTGAATAAATATGCATGGACCTAGGAGAAAGAGAAGAAAGAGTCATAGATTAAGGGAATAAAGATAATAAAATAATATTAAAAAGTAATAAAGATTTTTAAAGTCTTGAAAGGATGGAAAATACACAGAGTTTGGATTATGTATGTTATTGTGTTTTCTTTGAATTTTTTTGACTGTGAATGATCTAACTCATTTCATTGTATGGACTGCCAAGCTAAACCAACATATACATTTTAAATGTATTGTGATTTCAAATTTGAGTCTAAGGATATATTATTTTGGAAAAGAGGTTCTGCTTTTGTTTCTATAGAGGATGGGAACCTGTGGATTTCTTCCAGGCTAATGTGGGTTGATGGAACTTTGCCTGTCTAAAACATCTGATAGGTCTATTAAGAGCTGAATGGCCAATAGCTAGGGAAGAGAGAGGGAAAAGCAGAGCTGCCAGGCAGTGAGAATAAATAGGTGAAGAAATATAGGCTCTAGAGAAGGAAAAAGAAGGAAGAGTAAGAAAAGAAGAAGAGGAGGATGACAAGGGCCGGGCACACAGGCACACAGCCAGTCAGGGAGTAAGAAGGAAAGAAAGACATATAGAATAAAGAAAGGTAAGAAGCCCAGAGGCAAAATGTAGTTAAAGAGAAATGGAATAACCTGTGTTAGAAATGCTAGCTAGAAAGAAGCCAAGCTAAAGAAGAATAAGTCTCTGTGTGTTTATTTGGGAGATGGGTGGCAGGCTCCCTCAAAAGAAAAAAAAAACTACACGGAGCATGGGTCTCTGATAATATGTGTGGGACATTACCTTGATTATGTAATAGAGGTGGGAAGACCATCCACTATGGGCAGTACCATTCCCTAGGCACCATCATTCCCTATGCAGTAGCATTCCCTAGGCTATCCTGGACCCTAGGGGATCCTGGGCCGTGTGAGTGGAGAGCATGAGAACTAGCAATGCACTTGCACTGCTCTCTGCTTCTGACTGTGGATGTCACAGGATGGATTGTTTCAAGCTCTGGCCACTCTGACTTCCCTGCCATGGTGGACTGATGCCTGGAACTGGGAGCTAAAATAAACCCTATCTCCCCTGAAGTTAGCCTTTATTGATTTTGCAAGTTAGTTCTTTCTTACCTTATTCCTTTTGCTTTGCTGCTGACATACCAAAAACATTCCAGTTGGGATTAATTCCTTGTGATGAAAATGGGGCCTCCATCTCTATCATTTGCCCTATATTAATAAAATAGTGCTTATCTCATATGTTCCTAACCTGGGAAGTTATTTCCTTTGGGGGTCCCTCAGCAGAGGCTGTGGTGTGCCTGTTTTTCACAGCACACATCTGATGTGGTTGTATCTGGAGTCCAGATTTTTAACCATTTGTTTCCCAGCTATAGCAAGGCTGCACTCTTCGCTAATTTCTGTTTCCTTTAGATGGAGCTTTCCCTGATCATTGACATCAACTGCATCATTTTTTTCCTTCTGGCTGTGACAAAAATATCTGAGAAAAGAAACTTGGGGAACTACTTATTTAGGCCTACACTTACAGCTTATTGTGGAAGGGAAAGCATTGGAGGCACCAGTGGGAGGTAGTTGGTCCCCTTGAACTCTTAGCTGAGAGACTTAGAAAGATGAATGCTAGAGCTCTATCTGTTTTTCTCATTTTATTTATCCCAAGACTCCACCAGCCCATGAAACTGTGACCCTCATATTTAGTGTGGGTCTTCCTACCTCAGTTAACGCAACCTAGAAATTCTATCAAAGTCATGCCCAAAGAATTATCTCCTAAGTGACTTTTCGATCACGTCAAATTGACAATCTTAATCATCACAAGTCCAGCCCTTGTCAGTGTGACACCCAGGCTTACCTCTTTTAAGTCATAACCCTCCACTCTGTGCCCCCATGGGCTCATGATCATCTCACAATGCAAAATGCATCCATTCCCTTTCCAGCGGTCTCCATGGGCTTTAATAGTTTCCAACAAAAGTAGAGTGCATAGTCTGTTCTGAGACTAGGGCAGTCCCTCAGATGTGAGCCCTGTAGTAGCCAAAAACACGTCATATACTTCCAGTACACAGTAAAACACCCATTCCAAAGAGGAGAATGGTTACAATCCTGGGCACCATAACAACTTAGGTTTCCCCCTCATGTATTTGTACAAAGGACTTTTGACTGCCTTTTTGCATGGATTCTGGCATGGTCACCAATCTCCTGGCCTTGGTGTCTCTCTAGAACTGTGATACACATTTCCCCAATACTCACTCTTACACCTCCCAAATTCTGGTGGGCACTCAGGAGGCAGCCTGGATGCCCTTTGAACAGCAGCTGCAGTAGCTGCTCTGTGCTGACCCTGGGGAGACATTTCCCAAGGTTTTATTAATAATATTTCTTAAAATTTTAATTAAAATATAATTATATCATTTCTTCCCTTCCATTTCCTGGCTCCAACCCTTCTCATACCCGTTTTATTCCCTTTCAAATTCATGTATATATAACAGTAATAACCTAGGTGGTGTTGGTTTGGTTTTGTTTTTATTGAGCAGGAAACCCCTTCAGTAGCATTCCGACTTCAGCCTCTCTTTCCTAATGAATTTCTTTGTTCACAGCTGGGGGCTCTCCCATGGCAAGGTGTTACCTTCCATTGCCTAAACCCCCTAGACAAGCCTAGAGGTCTGTCTTCTAGGTGAGTCTAGGTCCTGTCAAGCTGACAATTATTAAACACTGTGTAACCTATATCATTGTGAGCAAACGTAAATGAGTCATGAACTTCCGGTAGCAAAACTCAGGTAAGCCAGCTTCTAGATTCATATGGAAGCCTGTCTGCTTCCTGGGCTCTCATCTATTGCAAACTGCATCCGAGGCAACACGAAAAGCCCTGTTTGTGCACATACATGTAGAAACCAGAGCCTGTTCAGAAGTCTAGAGAGCAGAGAGACTGCTCCTTTCTACACACCAAGAGATACACTTAATTGTTAACTGATGCAAAAAGAACCCTTACCCTACAGCTATAGATATGACCTATGGTTTACATGTATCTCATATTTTAAAATACAAGCAGTATCTAGGACTTATTTTCTTTGTCTTAATTTGGAGGGCTTACCTATCTATAAGAAGGGGCTGTGTATTTAAAAAGCATTTTCTCTTGGAAATAAATAAGAGGTAAGCTTTATGTTTCCTAATGGAGATAGGCTTTAATTTTTGAAGTGGGTCCCTAAGAACAATATACACCATATTCTAAAAAACTTAAGAAAAAGATTGATATTTGCATGCAAATAGTTTGTGTAGTTTAACTGTAAACTCTGGGTAGGTTTTAATTTAAATGGTCTTCCAAGCACCTGTCTCCCTTAACCCCTGTCTTCATGCACCCTGTACTGGATTTTACCTTTCGAAGACATCCCAACTTAACAAGTGCATCCACACTCCCATTGCTGAGCACAGGCTGGAACGGCTCTGTGCTCTTGCTCCATGGCTTCTGCTTTATCTTTTTCTTTCTTTCTTTTAAATCATGTGTGTGCTGGCCTCTTCAGCTCTGAAGATAGGCAGCAGTGGATGGGAAGGATCCCAGTGCTGCAGGGGAACCTGTCTAGAGAGGGCAGTTATTTCTGATGGGATGAGGTTAAAGGCAATGCTTCAATGGTGAGAGAAGAGCCCCTTGGCAGTGGACTCCAGGGTCAAATTAAGGACAAGACATCAGTGTATCAGCCTGCCATATCAGAGAGACACCCAGAGCACCTGGTGACCAGACCAGGTGAGGCAACATTATAATACAACTCCCCCTCTCCCCACTCTCTCCTCTCCCCCCCCCTCTTTCTCACACACACACACATACACTCACACACTCACGTGTATATACATGTAGGTATAACACAAGTAGTGTCCTCCCTCTGACATAAGTGTATCTGTACATACATGTACATATATGTGAGAAAAGATGCAAAGATAAACATGTGATTTAAAATATGAAGGTTCTGCTGGGAGGTAGTGGCTCACGCCTTTAATCCCAGCACTCGGGAGGCAGAGGCAGGCAGATCTCTGTGAATTCGAGGCCAGCCTGGTCTACAAGAGCTAGTTCCAGGACAGGCTCCAAAGCTATAGAGAAACCCTGTCTCAAAAAAACAAAAATAAATAAACAAACAAATAAATAAATATAAATATAAATAAATAAAATATGAAGGTTCAGTATTATTTGGGGATTTCTTTCTCCACCTAAGATAGTACCCATTTGAACCCTGAGGTGGTACCCCCTATTTTTTATACTTAGGTTTTCTGGAGAGATGCTTTCTTTTTCAAAGAAAGGAAAACAAATTCTCAAATTTCTACTCAAATTTCAGTTCTAAAGCCACTCTGCAGTGACCACAGAACCTGCGGATGGCCTATGAGTGCCTGTGTGGGAAGCTTGGGAGCAGTGTTGGGGACACAGGAGAATACATGCTCCCATTTTTTTCTACTGACTGTGAATGATTCCCGTTCTTTGCTTCACAGAACATCCGATATGGTGCCCAATCAGCTGAAAAAGCTGCACAGACGTCATTAGTTCTGGGGGTGGGGAGAGGAGATGAAGGGGTGGGGAGAGAGAGAAAAAGAGAGAGAGGAGAAGGCTGCAGCAGCTTGCCCCTTGTGGAGTGGAGTCCCCACCAGGGCAGCTGTATCGATTTCCGACTCACACTGTAGCAACAGGACTACCAAGCAGGAGGAAAAAGCCGCATCTCAGAAGCAGGGATTACAGAAGAAAAGGAAAGCTTGGTGCTGGTGGCTCCCCCTCAGAATCATTTATCTGTTACCAAGAGAGCAGTTGAGAGAACGACATTGAGTGATTCCTTAACGTGGGGTAGAACGGATAGGAAATGTGCATATAAATGAGCTCAGAAAAATTCCTCCTTCTACCTTTCAAGCTGTTTCTGTTGTGTGTGTGTGTGTGTGTGTGTGTGTGTGGCTTCTTTCTTCCTTTTCTTTTCTTTCTTTTCGTTCCTTTCTTTCTTGAAAGGGCATGTAATGATCCCTTTAACAAAGGCTAAAATTTTTTATAAGGATATTTAAAAAATATGGCTTATTGAAGGGAATCTTCAAGCTATGTCTTAAAATTTTGAAAAGAAATGAGATTTATTTTTCAATAAATTTGATGCAATAATTGCATCATTTGGTGGCTTCCACTTAGGGCTTTCAGCCTGTATTTTGCATGAGATCTAGGGGAAAGAGACAGTCTGGTAGACGATCATCAAGCAGGAGCACACTCCCACCTGGGCTGCTTCTCACACTGGGCTTTGAGCCAGGGAAGCACATTACTAGGTGACCCCCACCTCCCTCAAGCTCTGTGACAAAAGCTTGGGCTAGAAATCCCTGTTTCTGGTCTTGGTTTTTAGGTACCCACCACCATGCTGAGACTTAACCATCACTCTCCTCAGAAGAAGAACAGCTAAGTTCAGTTTTAAAATAACAGCATTGTCAGGCGGGCTGTCTGCATGTGAGCAGCAGAAAATTAGAATCAAGCAGTCCGTCCCCCCACCACCACTCCACAACCCCCGTGGCACACACATGTGAGCACACGCGCGAGCACACACTCTCTCTCTCTCTCTCTCTCTCTCACACACACACACACACACACACACACACACACACACACACACACAGCAGTTGGTTAAGGGGAAAGGGCGATACCTTTTTAAAAACCGAAAGGCAGTAAGCCATTATTAGCAAGAGCTATATTGAGCTTGCTTGTCAGACAGGCAACAAAGCTGAGCTCCAGTTCCGCCCAGACATGTGCCTTGCCATTTTCATTTTAATCAGCCTGCTCGGGATGGCTGCTGATTCATTTTGCAGGATGTCCCCCTGGGAGCCAAGGTGGAAGCCTCCGGCGAGCTGCTCTTGCATCTAGGCAGGATGCAGCAGGGCACGCAGAGGGGAGAGCGAGGAGGAGGCTCGCGGGAGGGGAGCTCATCCACAGGCTCACTCCACAGTTCAATATGGCTAGTTAGCCCGTGCTTCATGAAAACCCGGGCTACTGCACAAAATATAATGAAGGAAAGAGAAAAGAAAAAAAAGTCGGATCATGGGATCGTCATTTCATTATCCCAGTAACCGCCCCCTCCACCCCACCCCGACACTGAATGACTTGGAATGCTGGCTCTCTTCATGGTCAGCATATACATACATGCATATATATGTATATATTATTTACCTGGTAACTAGCTGGGGTGGTATACCTGATTTAGCTGCAGACTTTGATTTGTAGGACTGACAACCTTATTATGCAGTGAGCTTATTATTGATATTATTCTGCTCTCGGTTGCCATGGCCACCTTGTGAGAGACATTCAATTTTCTCTCTTCCATCATCATTATCTATGAGGCCATCTGTTGTGGAAAATGAATTCAGCCTCATTTGCATGACTGATAAGCAATTTTTTTTTTATCTATTTAACAGAAGGTCATATGCCGGGGATTTGGAGCTCGTGAAAAAAAAAAAAGTGGAAAAAAAAATGAGCCTGGGAGAGGATGAGTGGGGCTGTGTGCATTAGGGGCTGGATGTGGAGGTAGAGCAGCTCTCTTAGGCCCGCTAGCCTCTCCTACTGCATGTGTCATTCCTGTCCGGACGACATTTTTTTCCCCTAAGCTACTGCACACAAAACAGAGCGACAGAGGGAGAAGCTTTTCCCCACAGCCTTCTTGGAGGCCCCCTGGTTTCTCACCCATTGTTGGTGGGTGTATTTCAAATTTTTTTTTGATTCCCTGGACTGTGGGTTATGAAATCAATGCTCGCTGAAGACAAAAGCAGCCTTCCCTGCCTCTCGGTGCTATGCGTGGTCCTCCTCGGCCTCCCACTTGTGGGGGAAAGGGTTTTCTCTTTCTGTGTGTTTTGAGCCAGCACAGTTACCAAAATTGAACTTGCCGTCACTTGTGAGCAGTGCGGGCATGGTGTGAGGTACGTGATGCTCATTAGGTTAATTCTTTGGACTCAGGGGTCAGGATCTGTTTTGCTGTAGCCCAAGGCTTCTGCTGCAGTCTTATTGTTTGCTCCTTTTTAAAGTTATTTTTATAGCATGACTGGTAGCCGGAAGGCTCCTGAGGTCTTCAATCCTCAGAAGCCTGTCTTTAGAGCAAAAATGGGTAATAGATTGCATGCCTGAGCAATGATTTTGTTTATAAGAAGAAATAAAAATGAGAAAAACGAAAAACTTGCTGCATGTGTGGAGGTCGGTGATTTGAGCTGAAGTAACTTCCTGAGAGTGTGGGTAACTTCACTTTACAAACAAGGGAGGATTTTTATGCAATGGCTGCGGGAATCTTAGTTACTCCTGAGGCACTGTTGTGTTTGTCTAACTATTAAAAAAAAGTTGATTGATGTTCATTAAACTGGTAAAATCAAATAAAGACTTTTAACAATAACCTCAATGTTTGAAGTTTATAATAACAAAACAGCACTTAATTTATAACAGAATATGTTTTCTAAAATCACTTCATAAACAAAAAGTTGAATCTTCACACTCTTGCTTGCAGATAGATCTGAATAAACAATAAATAATATAAATATTCACAAGAGTGTGAAAGATACAAATATACAATAGAGTTTGAATTTAGCATTAATTTAGTCATGACACATTTCTTATACCATTGAAACTATATATGTTATAGACCATTATGTTATCTACTTAATTAGGATAAAGTACTTTGTGTAACAACTCTTTTGTTCAAGTGTATATACTTCTTGCTAACGCCACAGACAAAAGCATCTGCAGCACCCTCATGAGCTTAAAACTGTCTTCCTAATTATTCAAGTTCTTAAAAGTGATGTAGTTTTTGCAATGAAAAAGTAAGTTACCTTTTTACATAGATAGATACACACTTACTTTAAAAATGGAAGTGTTTTACTCAAAATTCCTTCCTGAAAACAGTATTGTAGGATTCCTGTAAGTTTAACACCCCCAAAACTCTGAGCTCAAAGTGTTGATGATACGCTTTAAATATAACTAGATGATGTCCATCCCCCCAAAGAACTTTATTTTTTTTCCTTCCTCGATTGACCCAAAGGAACATGAAAGAATAAATTCCCTCAGTGCAGAAGTCAATTGGCTAAAACTCTCCTTAAAGTTGTATTTCAATATTAGATTTTATTTATTGTAATATTTGTTTATGATAGAGTACTGCAGGGGTATTTGTATGATGGAACAATACTTGGTACAGATTTTAAAACTCTCGCTGTGAGCCCCCCATCAGACATTTAAAATATATTTTAGCTTGAGATTGGAGAAAATAATATTGAATGTTAGTGACACATTTGAAAGCCTCAAAATACAAAATCTGGGCAGTTTGTGAAGATTCCTGCAATCGAGTTTCCCCTAGCAGGCTAGCAGCAGGGTGGTGGCTGGATCCACAGTGTACTCTGACGGGCTGTGAGGCTGCCTTTTGCTTTCTACCTTCAGCCTTCAGATTTGTGAATCAGATCTGTCAAGTTCTGCAAATCCTCGGACAGAACACAGTTGATTTTCCCCCTCCCCCTCCCAAAGTTAATCACCATCTTGGTTGGCTTCCTCCTTGCCTCCCTGACATTTGACTGCTGCTAATTCACTGATTAATCTCATTAATGTGATTATAGCAGGATTTGGAGCTGGCCGCCATTGTTCTGTAGACAGTGCTATTCAGGCTGAGCACTTTCCACCCCATTCAGTTTGCTGTGATTTTTCAAAGGCTGGTGGAGGGAGCCATTGTGATAGGGGGTCCTGGCTTCCTTTCAGCACCGGGAGCTGTCCGTGGCAGATAGCAATTGCATTCAGCGGCGACTTCCTACAGGTTCACTGTCGAAGTGAAAATGGCTCACTTTCATCACCTTAATGACGGTGCTCACTGAGGTAGAAGTCGAGTGGTGTTTATGGCCACAATTGGATGTTTTGGAGATGGTGGCAGCCCAGATCTGTCGCGGATGGTTTTTATTTCGTAAAGACGTTGCAGCTGCTATTGCATGCACATGTTTATAAATATCAGACACAAGAATCAGCCAAAATAATGCATGTGATTTTGGGCTCCAAACTATAAGCATTACTACTTTGGAAGTGGACACTCTTTACCTCAATGTGTCTGGTTATTAATACAATTAATTTTTTGAAAAGATGAGTCAGGGTTACCTGGTACCCTGGGTGACAGGGACAAGTCTATGCAATGAAACTTGCACCCAGAGCCACAATCAATGCCAGCTTCATGGGGCTGCATTTGAAGCTGAGGCCAGGGTTGAGGCCCAATAACTTGAGAACACTTATGACTGATACACAAAAATTCTTAAAGGAACATGAACCTACAATGTTCTTTAGAATATATAGCTGCGTGAGCTTGATTTAAAAGCATGTAGCTATGGTTGGGGGGCCAATGCCCATTAATGTGGCATCTTTATTATTCCTGTCACTTTTTTTAAACCTAATTTAATTTAATTTTTACTCTTTTAAACATTTTGACTTCTATCCCCGGTCACCAACCGTCCCACTCTCTGGTGATACCTGTTCATTTTCTTTACCTGCCTTAAAAAAATAAATGTAAATGAAAGTTATTTTGCAATGTCAAATATTTTTTAAAGTTTTTTTCTATCTGTTTCTATTATACAGAGAATTTTCAAATAATGAATTTGCAATTTGAGTATTCACTTGCTTTGTTAGCTCTAGCTAGAAATGCACCATGCGTACAACTTTAAAAAGATGATTACATCCGAGGGTAATTTTGCTAACAAAATAATATTTTAAATGTCACATGTCTAAACCAGACATGCTATGTCTACCTGCAAGCCAATCTACTTTGATGGAGACCTGTTGTTTTAAAAATACATATCATCCATCCTAAAACCCTGCTTACTTACTGTGCATTTCAGTAGCTACACTTTAAATTTCCAAACAACTGAAAGTTTTAGTCACTCGTGTGTTAAAAAAAACAAATCCACTTTATAGAACAAGAGAAAATAATGAGGTTCCCTTGGTAGGGACCAATCTGCCCTGAACTTGAACTCAACTGGCTACCCACTTTCCTCAAGGGCTGTGTTTTCTAATCAACAACTAGTTTTTGAAATGCATCTAATCTTTGGCCAGGAAGTCTGCAGAGTCCCCCAGAATCCTGGGCAGGAAGCCAGTGAGGGGCAGGTGGAGGGGCTCCAGGCTGCTTTGCTCTCAGGTAGATCACTGCAATGACCTTTCAAGTTTTTAAGACTCTCTCTCTCTCTCTTTTCTTTCAAGATTGAAAAGCATTCCTTAACAAGAGTAACAGGAGGTATAAACTTGAACAAAAACTTGCAAAGCATTAAAATGAGTCTTACAACGCCGTTTTATCCCACTACATAATGCAACTGACACCCATCTATATGTACTCCAAACTAAAGACAGCCGATGCCACCAACCTAAACAATAAAGTAGTTTGTGTGTGTTTTGTTTTGGTGTGTGCATGGGGAGGGTGTTGATATCTAAATAACATCTACGGCTACTATTTTTAACAAACATTTTACGATGCTATATCCCATGTATTAGTATATTGCTTAAAATGGTCATAACTGATGCTGGGAGTAATATTAAGGATTCTACTTCTTGTCAGTTATTGTGTGCTTTTTTCCTGACATCAGATGATTTTAGGGAAACAGCTATCCATATTCCCATCAGCAGACTATGTTTCAATGTTCTGTGACTCAGTTTGAAGGATGTTTGTGTTCTCTTCCTTCCTCCTTCCCTCTCTCCCTCTCTCTTCTGGCCTCCTGGCCTCCCTCTACCTCTGCCCCTGCTTATGTATGGCTCAGCCTGGCTCTCTTGTCTCCATCCCCTCCACACCTGCATTGTTCCAGCACACACAATGACTGCGACTCTTCTCACAATGAAAGTGTTTTTTAGCGTTGACTTTCTAATGAGCCCTCCGGGTATCTGCAGGAGTAGTCAGAGATGGCATAGAAAATGTAATCCAGGTGTGAGAAAGCTAGAGAGGATGCAGAAGTGCTTATTTATTGTATGAAAAGGACACTGACCGAATCTTGCTGCCTCTGGGTAGGAAGGAAATGCTAGGAAGTCTATATAGCTCTCTCTGAAAGAAAAAGGCCCATGGGGGGGGTGTTTTGGTGGGGGAGTAGGAAAGGGGAGGGAGGTGTTCTGATGACAGGGGGCAGGGCATTGTCTGTAGAAAGATGGAGGGGCACTGGGTATCCCCAGCAAGCCTCCTTGTGGAGAGCTATGGAGGTTTCCGGCAGGGCACTGGGAAGGGAGCAAACAGTACCCTGTGTAGTAACCACGCGCCAGGCAGATGCTCTTCAGAGGAATTACCTCTGAGAGCAAGAAGAGGGTGTTCCTGGGACCTTGGGACTGCTGTCAGTCTCCCTCAGAAACCAGTCTGCACTGTGCCTATGGAGGCCCCCAGTGGCTGATCTGTGGGCTCTGCCTTGCACTCCTGTGCACAGGGCTGCCAGTGCGGGTCCTGATGGGAGGGGTGGAGGGAGTACAAACACGGAGGGATCTGTGACCACACGTGCCTGGGGCTCTCCATGGCAGCCGAGGAGCTGCGTGAGTGAGACAGACTGCTGAGGAGGACTTGCTGATGGCCACCAACTCTTCCGCAGAGAGGTACCTCTTCCTTTTCATTTAAAGGTGACATGCGGTTGCTTATTTGCCTGGCTGCTGCAGCCTCCACCTCCTCTGAGCAATGTCTGATCGTGTCTTAAGTACTTTCCAAAGCCATTTCTCCACCTGCCTGGACACCTTCCACTCTTGTCTGGTCGCACCCCGTGACAGAAGGACATGATTTGGGGTACAAAGGGCCAACAATGGACTCTCTTGGCCACAGCTGCCCCTCAGGTAAACACGCCTGTGGGCTGCTTATCTGAAATCTTCCCAGAGTTGTTCTCATTAGGAGTCTGGATATTCAAGCTAGCTTCCAGGAAAGGAGAGGTACTAAGTAAGCAGCCTTTATGATCTAGTGTGTGCCTTTACAGTGTGCTCAGAGGCTGGGGAGGGAGGGGGACAGCGATGACCATAGAAAAGCATTTGTTGCTTGCCTAAGTAGCCATTTATAAAATCAGCAACTAAAAAAATAAAATTAAAATTAAAATAAAAAAAGCAAATTCTACAGAAAGTCATATAGCTGTGTTCTCTTTTGTGTTTTTGGCATTTTACCGGGTCTGCTCTTTTTTAGAATAAACTTTTTCTGTTTTCTTTTCAAATGATACTAACGCTGGTATCTAGGGCTGGCAATGCTGAAAGTTACTCAGAGAATAGTTCTGCCCTCTTGTTTTAAAGGAAAAAGATAAAAGGAGCGTGTGCCGGGATGGGATATTGTAACGTGGCTGGCAAGCCAGGGACACAGTAGTAACCCCTTCATTAACTCTCTGGTGCCCGTTCTACTGTCTTAAGAAGTGGCAGGGAGGTCTGGATGCTTTTTTGTTTTGTTTTTGTTTTGATATGCAGCCCCATAGCCGTAGTTTCAGTGGAAACACCAAGGTTCTGCTGACTTTGGTGAGGTTTCTTGGACCATGATATGCATTTACCATAACGTCAACGGTAGGGGAGATTTTCTGAGACACTTCACCTAGCGGGTAGCAGCCAACAGCCAGCCTGCGTATTTAGAGTTCTCATCTATTACATTAAATACAGCACTGCACATCATACACCCTGCTCTAGAGATTTAGAGGCCTGTGGGTACAGTGTAGGAAGCACACAGCACACATCCCAATCTTGCCTGACTGCTGAAAGCCTAGTCAACAGGAAAGCTAGAAATTACTGGTTTTTAACTCACAGCTGTTAGGTTGAGAAGCATCTAGATCAGCGATGAAGTTAGGGTTTGAGGAAATGGCTGCGTTGTGTATTGCTTAAAGGACAGCAGCCCGAGCAGGGTAAGTCAGCAGGATGCTCCCGGTGTGCCTCTGCGGCAGCGATGTGGTCTCTAAGGAAACCTGTGCCTGATGCTCGCAGCCTGGGCAGTGCTGGCGGCCCAGGGCCGTCTGTCTGCTGCCTGCTGATGGAGGCTGCGCCGCATCCACCAGGCAGGGCTCTGCACGCATGCCCGTCTTCCCCGGCGTTTAGTGGTGTCAACTTATTAATTTCCATCTTCGACTTCAGGCCTGTTAGTTTCCTGTCTGAAAGCATTATTACTTTTGTCCATGTGGCAAAATAATTAGCATACAGATGAGAAGTGGCCCCGTGTCTGCGCGCCGATAGAGAGAAGATGTGCGGTTCGAAGTTGATTGGATGAATGGAGAACAAATGGTGGGCGTTCAAAAGCATTAGAAGAGTTTTGTAGTCGCGGAGCAGGCTGGAGAATTTTCTGGGTGAGTCCCTAAGATGGAAGGCAGGGGTGGCTGCCGTGGGAACGACTGCCTGGCAGAGGCTGGCTTAGCTGAAGGTGCGGACAGGGACAGAAGGAGCAGAGAATCCATTCTTCAGGTTTCTCTTTGAAATCCCCTCCAGGTAAATGTGTCCTGTTGTTTCCGGAGCCATGGCTGCGCTTCCCAAAGTGGAGCAAAGTTCAACTCTTAAGGGCAGTAACAAAAGAATAGTCTTTTTTGCTGGTGCGTGGGGGTGGCCTCTTTATCTGTCTTCCACGCATAAGTGTGAAGTGAAAACGAACTGTTTAGAGATTAGTGTTTTCGGAATTTCGCAGCAGCCATTATTCAACGTGTTTAATGAATATTTTCTGGGACAGTGTATGGAGACCAGCAGAATTAGCAAATGTTGTTTTGATGAAAGCCCAGATGTAATTAGTTTTGACTAGTATATATTTTTCCTAGCTGGAAGGAGATTTGAGCTCATTTAGCCAGCTACTTATTGGGGACAGTGGAAACTGAACTGAGGTGTTTGTAGGTCTTTAGGATGCGCAGAGGGGGACATTTTAAATGAGTACAACCTTTGATGCTGAGTTCTTTTTTAAAAAAAATGATTTTTTTTTTCCAAATCAGTTTTCTGAGTTCATAAGTAATGATGAAGCTTCCTGGAGCCCTGAGTTTCTATTGTCAACAGTGGCACAGATTTCTTATATAATTCCGGGACTACCATGCTGGAGCATGGGTGTTTCCAAATTCAGTTCAAGATCCTTGGAGGGGGGGGGAGTCACTGATGAGGAGCCCTTCCTTGTCTTAATGATTCCTAGCCTCCTTAGAGGGAAAGGTGAGCATTTTAACTGACCTAATTATTCAGTTTGTTTTTAAAGTGAAACTTGAGGGGAGACCATGGGCTTTAACTGTATTTCTGTAGTTTCATGGATATTTTGGAGCATGGCATGCTTTCATTGTGATTTTGGAAAAGACTTTCCCCAAGTGTCGCTAGACTTTAGAAATGACAGTCAATGTGTGACAGAAAAATACAACTTTGGGGGGGGGAGGCTGGTGGGTGTGATTTGTTCTGTTTGAAAACGTGTGCCTGTATCAAAAGGAAAACCATAAATATCTTCCGTGAGCCCAAGCCTCAGGTGTGACAGACAGGGAGCAGGCTTGTCCCTGATATGTAGAACTTGTCTGTGATCATTTTCTTGGTCAAGTTGCAAGTTTCTGAACAGTCATATTAAGATTTTTTTTTGCATAATAGGGAAATTTTCAATTTTTCCATGAATGCATGTTTACATACATTTTTTTTTGTCTATTGCATTTTTTTAAAATTAGCTAGTAAACTAGAAGGAGGGAACAAAAAAACCTCAGGTTTTAAATGTCTAGCCCAAAGTAATGAATTCCCAAGAGTCCTTGTTTTCCTGAACTTATCTGGGGGGAGGCTGCACTGCACTCTCTTCTCCCAGGGTGCTTTCCTTTCAGAGTTGCGCCCATCTCCATGGGCGAAATAACTCTTTTGTTTTCTGGTTATAACTTTCTTAGAGCAGACACCAGCCTTTCTTTTTTAACCTCTGCTTGGCCATTTAGAAGCAGGGAAGCCCTTGAATGTCACTTAATCTGCAAGGCTTCCTTTGTGCTCAGCTGCCTCTCACAGGTGAAGTCCATTTTTTTTTTTAAGGGCAACAATTATGTCACAGGAGTTTCCACTCGAGGGAGTTAGTTTTGCCGCTTGTAGCCCTGTCAGCTCCAAGGCTCCTTGCAGTTGATAAGGACTTGGTCCAAAGACAATGAGATGTCCCCGGGAGCTGTAAATATGTTCATGTGAGCCGGCCTGAGAATGTGGTGTCTGTGGAGACTTTTTATTTTTTATTTTTATTTTTTTTTTACTTTTCCTCTGAGGTTGAACATCAACTTTGGGAGAGATTATGACCTTCCATGGCTAAATCATGTAATTCATCCACGAGATCCCAAATGTCAGGTGCCTGCCTTAGCTGCTCTGTTTGCAGTGGTCGCACGGGGGGGGGGGGCGGGGACTGCATCTCAGGAGCTCTGCCCTGTGCCACATGCACTGCCCTTATGGCTCCCACTGCTTACAAACGGGGGGGCGGGGGGAGATATCAACAGTTTTCTTCCACAATGTCACTTGACCTTATTTTTTTCAGTGTTCTGTGGCTGTGGTATGTTTTCACACACTAAAGAGAATGTGCTGAGCCCTTCCATGGTTACTAAGTATAAAGCATGTATATTTTTAAGGTCGCTGGAATGAAAGTGTGGGGGGGGGCTGTAATATTTGAGTCATTGGGCTAATACGTGCATCGTGTAAACCTGCCTGAGCGGTCTGTGAGTGCTCTTTGATATAGTTGTCAGAACTTTTGTGACTGTACCCTGTGTGCTGTCTGCTTCCTGCTGAAGTCCGATGGTTTAGGCAGCACACTCCTCAAATTGCCTTGATAAAATCACCCCAACTGAGCGTTTGCTTCAGATGTTGTTTTCAGGTGGGGTATCAAGCTTGGAACTCTAAATCAAACAACTCAGGGATGAATAATGTATTGGGGGGGGCTGCTTTTTTTTTAGTGCATTGGCAAAGATTGTCGTAGGATTTCCAGCTCCAACATGGCCTTGAGAGGCACCTAAGCCATTGTCTAAACTGAACCACAGTGTGTTCTAATCTGCACTCACAGAGGGTCTTGACCAAAGTCAGCACCACTCCTCAGTTCTGGGGGCTCCTGCATCCCCGAGTCCTGTAGGTAAGGGACAATTCCCAGAGGCTGACTTTAAATTTGGTGCTGTCTCCTCTTCCTGGTCCAGGCATTCCCTTAGCCTGTGCCATCTGAGCAGAAGCTGAATGCACAGTGCACTGTCGCCATGAAACAATGCTAGCCAGACTAGTGGTGGAAATAATCCAGTCTGCAGGGCACCCCATAGAGAGCCATCAAACCGAGTCTGCTCTGGAGCTGTCTATGAGAGTGTGAACATTCAGAAATCAATGCTGCATCTGCTGGTGGACCCTCCGGTTCCCTGAAACCCCCACCTGCCTAATGCATCTGGGCAAGAGCTTTCAGAAGCCAGCTTCCTTCAGGATAAATTTAATACGTCTTGAGGGCCAGGCGCAAGCAAATTGATTCTATCTCTGCAGCAGGAACACTCGTAAACATCTGTAAGGGTGCAGATCCCCAGCAACTCGGGGATGAGAGGATGCTATTTTGTGAAATATTCTAAGCCTACTCCCTTCATACCTCATGCCAGCATGGCATTTTTTAATTAGGAAGTTGATTAGAAAGGGCATGGCAGACCAGGATGTGTGGTCCTTTGGCACCCATCCAGCTGTTTGTTGATGGAAGTGTGGAAGGGATTGCCCATCATCCAGTTCGGGAAAGAGAGAATCGACATTGCTACAGGGCAGAGGGGTGGTGAGAACAGGGCAGCCCTGCACCGTGTACTGAAGGCAGTTGGTTGTGGCTCCCTCTGAGCACAGCTTTCCTGCAGACAGACTTGCCGGTTTCCTCCATGACCCAGGTCACGTGTGCTTTGCAGATACCTGGGAACGCTGGGCAGCTCTGTGTATTACAATGAGGAATTCTGGGCTTCTGGATTTCCAGCAGTCAATAGGAAAAGTCATAATTGTTTGCATTTTCTGGATGGGCACCTCTCTTGGCCACATTTCCTGTGGACAGTCTCAGGAGTGATAGCTAGCTCTTCTCAACTCCAGGATGCAGTACTGTCAGCCTCAGTAGTAACTGGTTTTGTTTTGGCTATTTTTTCTTTCTTTTAAAAGGAAATTCTTTTCTTTACAGGATCTTTTTAGAACTTGAAGTATATTACCACCGGAATAAAAATTTTATGCCTACTTGTAGTGTTCCCAGGGCCAATGTGGTGTGAATAAGTGCCCTGTTATGAACTTAACCCTGTCCATCCTTCTCATTGTTTGCACGCTTCCTGAGATCAAGTGTGCCCGGGAAAGTAGAGACAGATCGGCAGCTAAGACAGACACGGAGACCCTCAAGCCGAGGGAGGGGCCCTGGGGTTTTCACAGGATCTCGAAGGAGCTGCTCACAGGCTCAAGACAGGGGACACGGGGAGATGTCTTGCCTCCAGTGGGACTGATCGGCTGATTGGCAGCCAGCCTGTCTTTTGTTCTCATCCCCCTTGAAACTGCATGCAAGTTTGCTAATTATTTTCAGATTCCGTGTTTTAGGAAAGTTCAGTGATAGATCTCTAGCCGTCAGCAGCCGTGATGGGCAGGCTTCTCAATTCCAGCCTCTTCCCTCGGCAATGTAATGTGGTTAACACTGATGATAAAGAGTGTCACTTCTTAAAGTCACTCTCTCCCGCCACTCTTCCGCCACTGATGGAATATCCAGGCAGTGCACACACTTTATGCTCCTACTGTGTGCAGAGCCAAGAGAGTGTGAAACACCCTTGCAGGTAGTCAGGACCTAAGTGTCTGTCTGTCTGTCTGTCTGTTCAGATGCTGAGAAAAGGTGATGATAATGCCTACAGGGCATCTTTCCCCTATTTTACCCAAATAGATTTGGAAATAGATTTTTTTTCTCTTCTAATCTAAGCAGAGTGGTCTGAATTCCTTGTTCCTCTTCCTGGGTGGTAAATACTCTGGTGGTCTCCTGAATATTAGCGTAGTTGCATAATACTGCATAAGTGTATTTCTCTAGTAATTACGTATTGGAGTGTACCTCCTTCTTATAAGAGCAGGAAATAAAAGTCCAGCTCTTTTGTGGGTTCTGGATCACTGGTCTTCTTTCCCATGGCTCCACTCACGTGGGACCCAGAGTCAGGGTGACAAGTCTTTTCTCATTTGAGAATGCACGACAGTAAACAGGACGGTGTTTTGAAGAAAGAATATTGGTAAATGTCAGATGTCTGTTGCTCAGTTTCTGGACATTTCAAAACTGCGGGTCGCAGGGATCAACAACAGCCTGGGCTGGGGTGTGGTTAAGGCCTCTATTTGCTCACTGAGGTTTAGTCTTCCAGAAGACAGACAGACCTCTGGGCTAGCCACCATCCTTGCTAGATGTACAGATGAGCTATCCTGCCACTGTGCAGCCAGCTGAAGAGCCATTGGCTACAGAAGCCTCTGGCAGCGGGAGGAGGAGAATTCAAATGAGAAACCGGTGAGACATTTAGAGACGGGAGGTGCCACCTTGCTAGGCAGCAGACTCCACTGAACGAACCTGTCGGTTCAGGGTTAAAATCCTGCCATTAAATCCTCTAATAGACAAGCGTGGTTAGGGTTAAATTTTTATATTCTCTTGGAGTATGGGAAAGCGAGTGCTGCAGGCATTAGAACGCCACATATCTTTCTTAAATGGAATCATATTGCATAAAGCAAGAGTTTTGGGTAGCTGCCTACTGCACACATATGACAAGACAGAGATCCTAACCAGGTATTTAGGTAGATTCTAGTCTCAATTTTATTTGTCCTTTGTCTTCACGGGATGTGTGACTCTAAATTAGAATTCATAAAATCCCCCAATGAGCTTCCCAGTGCCCTTTTCTATGATCCTGAGAGGAGTCATGGAGGCCTTGCCACCCAAATATTCTTTGGCTAATTTGTTGTTACTGGGATATTGTTGGCTCCAAAACAACCCTTCTCCCTCAGAGACCCATAGTGCACGCCAAGCTGTGTCATGTCTGTCCCCCAGGGACACGCTGGCACACCTGTTTACAAACGGGCTGGGCCACCTGTTCCTTCGGCTTCAGCGCTAATGATCAGAAAAGGGGTCTGATCAGCAGGGTTATGTGAGTGGTTGATACCCATGGTGAGCCCACAGGTCCCTTCGAACATGTAATGCCAATAGCTGTCTGGTCAATTTCGAGTAACTTAGAAAACACACTCAACCTGGAGTCACAGACTGAATCACAAATATCAGCGATCCAGAGACTAGGTGTGGAGTGTGTGTGTCAGAACTGGTTCAGCCAATAAGATCTCATTTTCACCATTTCCCAGTCTGCATTTCTTAAATGAAGCAGGTGCAGATGAAAGTTTCCTTTTGCTGGAAGGCGTTGCTGAGGTGGAGGTCACTTGGGTCAGGCACATCAGAAAATGGCAGTATCAATAGACACATTAATATGAAAGGGGACATTTTCATGGGGTCCCATCCCTAGATACAGAAGTATAACAGCTAATGGCTGCTCAGGGAAGGAGAATTAGCCTCTCCCAGGTATGAACCCCCTTATTGGCTGTCCAAAGCAGAGTAGTCAGCCATGAAACCATGTACACACAAGCAGTAAAAACAACTTAGAAGGTTGTATTTATTTGTTTGTGCATGCATGTATTTGACAATCAGAAGAGGCTGTCACTTTTAAGGGGGAGGCGAGTGAAGGCCTAGAGGAAAGAAAGGAAGAGGAAGAGTGATGTAATTATATTTTGACTAAAAATGGATTTTTTTCTTTACAAAAGTCTTTAGTAAAACAAACAAAATTATCCCTGCAGCCTTGCAAGATTTGCCTATCTGCAGTGGGGTTTGTCTTTCACTTCATCTTGTGACTAGAAACCTGCAGCTGGGGCCACATGCTACCCTCACCTTGATCCTTTTGGCTTTTACTTCTAGTCCAAGTTACTTCTGCCCTTAGGTTGTGTCTCTCAGAGGGCAGGCAGGCCTTGGAATGTAGTTAAATATTTTCCTTTACTGACTTCTCTGGTCTTTATCAAGAGACAGAGCATTACCCATGCCTGGCTCGATTCAGTCAACCAGACTGCATGTGCATTGTATGTTTCTAGCCAGTTCCTCAGCATATTAGAAATTATTCATCAATTCCATTGATTGGTTTTCTATGAGCTTCCACCAGAAGGCTTTTCTACTGAGCACCAAACAGGTAGCCATTCCTAGTGAAATTTCCATCAGTAGTTCACTTTGGCATGGCCTCTTTGGAAGGTGCCGGATGGAAGGCAGTGTGTTGTATTCTGGCTCCCCACAAGACCTAGGGGTGACTTTGAGCACATTGGCTCAGCAGTTATCTCTTTGTATGTTGTTTCAGAGAAGGGACTGGGAGTCCACCACTTCCCAAACCCCTTTCCAAAATTAAGGAAGGAAAGCAGAGGCCTGGAGCCCTCCCACCAGGATTCTAGTGATAACCCAGAGCAAACAAGCAGAGACCAGCCAGGGAAATGACATGGCCTTCACACAACCAAATGCCTTTTGGTCGTGTAAAAAAAAAATCATCCCATGGAACACACACGTGCCTGGGCATTAGCTTTCTCTTATGGCCCTTCCGTTGTTAGTAGTTGTCCAATATATTCCTGTGACTTGAAATAAAGTCACACGTTTGACAAACATTCTGTTATGGCAACTGTAGGTGGGCAGGTCTTCTGACAGACATCACAGGGGCACACACCGGA
The DNA here is from genome assembly GCF_903992535.2 of Arvicola amphibius. Classification (NCBI taxonomy): domain Eukaryota; kingdom Metazoa; phylum Chordata; class Mammalia; order Rodentia; family Cricetidae; genus Arvicola; species Arvicola amphibius. Next base: position 104,408,325 of record NC_052048.2, read on the forward strand.
ATGGCTCTGGGGCTCACCTCTTGGTTTCTCTTGGCTCTATCACTTCCAGGGGTCTTTCTTCTCATAAAGCAGGCAAATAAAGTGACTGGCTTGGACTTAATGAAACAGCCCCCCCCCATCTTAATGGCTTACCATTCCTTTCAGAGGCAGCATTTAGGGGATGCATGGGTTAAATGGGAACACATTTATAGTAACTAAAATTCATTACACAATCCACGTCCTAATTCTGATAGCCTAGAGTAGACAGCGGACACACACAAAATGGCAAGCCAGAACCTGTGGGTTCAAATACACAGCACCGTTTACCACCGCAGCCAATGTCGTGTTCAGCAGCACCTCATGTGGGCTGTGGTACATCTGCAGAGTTCCTCAGTGAAACATAGAGTGTGTTGCCTATAGCGGGGAAGGACATAGCATAGGGGAATCAGGCTCAGGCGAGGTAGAAAGCCCCCACATCACCCCTGACTGCAAGGAGGGTCATGGAAACTCTCCAGGACACTAGTAGGGTGGCTTTTTAAATAAAGCTGAAATAAAGAGTGGGAGGTGGGGGTGGAACTGAGCACGGCTAGGTAGGGCCAAAGGCCTTGGCACTGCTAGACAGGAAGCAGTTACTGTCTATTTCACAATGCCTGAAGCAAGGAGTTTGACTGTTTCTGTCAGGAAGAAGGGTTTGACCTGAGAGGACCAGCTCTGATGTGAACTACCTCTACACAGTGAACACCTGCCCATAAATGTTCCTTGATATCTCTAATGCATGTGAATATTTATGTGTCATTTAAACTGGGCAGTTTTGAAGGATCCATGTCCAATTTAGTAAAATCATCCAGCCTTTTAAAAAGTCAAAATTGTGGCACAGGAAACTTCCCTCTGCTTATTGGGGAGTAAATATCATACTGGAAGGTGTGAGAAGGTCCAGCGAGGGGAGATTTACTCAGTACCTACAGGAGGGGTGGTAAGGAAAAGCTATACACTGTTGGAGTTCCTCTTCTTTTAAGATTAGAGAGAAAGAATAAAACCTACTGACCATAAAGATATGCCTAAGTTAGGAGTTTTCTACCCTTGTCTCAGTTATGGTTTATCCTGGGACCAACTAGGATCAAGAGCTCAGTACTGTTGGGTGACAAGGACCCACGCTCTGTGACTCATGAGCAAAGCCGGACACGTGTTACAGTAGGAAGCTAATGAAAGGGGACTCTCAGGAAATCAGCTGTGGACAAAAAGAAGACAGAATGTCCTTACCAAATCCATCACACTAAAGCTTTCCTACGTACCACGCTGTTTGCAAGAATCTACAGGACTACTGAATCGGTCAGATTCATAACCATGCAACTGTAGGTCTACTTGCTACCAGCCTCCTCTCTAAAAGTCTACAAAAATGCTGTAGCTTCTATCTAAATATATGACAGCCTGATTGCTTATTAACCATGTAGTTAACAGGATGATTTAATCTTGTAGCCTTCATGAGCAAGTTCCATTCTTGAAGATTTATTTATTTTTACTTTACGGGTATGCATGAGTGTCTGCATGTATGCATGCATGTGCACCACAGGCATGCCTAGTGCTGTTGGAGGCCAAATGAGAGTGTTAGATCCTCTGTACCTGGAGATGAGACAGTTGAGAGCCACCATGCAGGTGCTGGAAGTCGATCCTGGGTTCTCTCTGAGAACAGCAAATGCTCTTGATTGTTTTCAACAAGTTTCCAACAGCTGAGCCATCTCTCCAACTCCTGGGCTGGAAAAATTTGAGAAAATAGTGGAAGCAGAGGTGAGGAGATGGCTCAGTCAGTAAAGTGCCTGCAAGTGTGCAAGTGTGAGGACCTGAACTTGGGTTTCCCCAGCACTCACATAAACACTGAGCATGGTGGTATGCATCTCAGAGACAGAAGTAGCCCTGGGGCTCACCAGTCTCCTGTTCCAGTTGACCAGTGAGCTCTGGATCCAGTGAGAGACCCTGCCTCAAAAACGAAGGCGCAAAGTAACTGAGGAAGACACTTGACCTCAATTTCTGGCTTTCACATGCCTACTCACTAATGTGCACACATAGCAGCATGCACACATGTACATGTACACACACATGCACACACACAAATAAAAAAATGGAGAAAATAATGAAACCAGTTAAATTAGGTACTTTTTCCCTTGCTCTGCAAATATCCATGTGCATTTGGGACTTCCTTCCTAGAGGCATGGTAGAAAGATCTGTTTTTCTACAACCCAACAGCAGGAAAAGGGCAGAATCCCAAATTGCTTGTCTACTGAGGCACAAAGGTAGGCGAGCTGTTCAGTGTGGGTTTCACAACAGTTCTCAGCTTAGAGAGCGCTCCTGATTTCAAAGGAAGACCAATGTTATGCATGAATTACAACAGTATAAATGTGCAGTTGTTCAATGTTTCCAGGCTTGTAGCAGAGCAGCGGGGTGAAGCAGCTCCCCACTGTCTTATCAGTGGGCCCATCCTCACATCTCCCTGGGAAGCATCAGGCAGGGCTTCTTCCTTCCTCTTTATACACTCACAACTTCTTAAAAACAATAGTTATTTTGCCAAACATGGTAGTGTAGGCCTGCCATCCCAACTACTCCACTAGGGAGGCCAACACTAGAACATCCCATGTTGAAGTCAACTTGGCAACTTAGTGAGACCTGACCTTCAAATAAAATGTCAGCAAGGAGATGGAGATGTAGCTCAGGGGTGGAGTATCAGCCTGACCTGTGGGAGACCCTGCGACCATCAGTCCTTGTACCCCCACACAAATAAAAGATCTTAATCATGTTAGCGAGACCTTCTTCCGAAGGTCTGAGTTATCTGCTTTCAGATCCTGCTTAATATAACCAGGCATCCCCTGGACCAGGCAGTGGGGTCTCTGCAGGAGCTCCTAAGTAAGCCGCTGCTATCCCCAGTTCAGTATGCTTCAGGTGTACAGGATGGAAGGACAGGTTAGGCTCTTTGTTTTCGTGTCAGCCAAGACCGCCAGAAAGTGTTGTACCATGTTTCTAAGAATAACTTCTGTGTATGCGTGTTGAGTGTGGGGTGGGGAGGTACACATGCCGAGTAAGTGTGATGTGCATGCTTTCTTTTTAGTCTCCAGAATCATTGCTGCTCCCGTTCCTCTACCCTGTTCTTTGGAGCTCAATTCACCTCCAAGCTCAGCTTCTTTAGCTTCATTTGCAAATAGCAGCCACTCAGCTACTGGCTGACTCAGCACTAAAGACACGGCCTCTTCTGCACAACCTCTTTCCTTTCCTATCTACTCCTCCTCTCTACCCACTTCTGGCCAGAGCCTCCCCTGATTCCCCTGCATTAATGCCCCTCCTTCTATCTCTCTGTCCCACACCTTCAAATGAAATGTCTGATAGGCAGAGAAAGAATGTAGTAGATAAACACACACACACACACACACACACACACACACACAGAGAGAGAGAGCGAGAGAGAGAGAGAGAGAGAGAGAGAGAGAGAGAGAGAGAGAGAGAAACTGTGGGCAGTGAAAATTCTCAGTAATCCCCATTTGCCTACTATAGTCTCACATAGGTGTGTGTGAGGGACCAGACCCCAGGTGGAAGAAAATGGGAGAGTGGCAGGGAGACACCCCAACCTTCTAGGTGACTCTACCCTCTTTGCTCCCCATTAGACTCTTCTTTGGACAGCTCCCTCTCCAAACTCAGGCTGCAGACTCTTCTCCACTGCCCTCCTTAAGGTCAGAGTGCCCCACTTCCCCCAGAAGCACTGCTATGCACACATCCTCAGACCTTGTGACTGACCAATAAGGTTCATATACATTGCAGGAGCTAACAGGAGGGCCTTACTACTATAGGGAAACACATCAGGAACCCAACCTGCTTGTGCATGCCCCTTAACACCTGGAACAGAGGTACACTTCCCCACTGATGGCCCAAGGTATGGCAGAACTGATTGGAACTGGGTGGAAGACTTTTCTGATAGAGTGTGGCTGCGTGAAAAATATTTTATTATGGGCACCTGTACATCAAGCCTGATGCAATCAGAGTAGAACACAGGTTTAACTGACTGCATGAGTCTTGTGCCTGGCAGAGGCTTTTCTGTCTCCCTTCATGGTCCACTACCCTTTCCCCTGTGACATACATGTCTAAAAGCCAGGCCAAGTCAGAGAAATAAGACTCTTGAGACCTGGCCTTGTCACCCATCATGCTCAGTACCTGAGGGATGGCTTACACCAGTGGCATGAAGCATGCCCACTCTGCATCTTTCTCCCAAACCCTGGGGTTGTGCTTTCTCCAGAGGATGTTCTCTGGCGATGGGCTTCACACTAGACATGCCGGTCTCGGGTTCTCAGCTGAGCCAACCATTGGAGAATGGCTTTCCTGTGCATCTCATGTCTTGTAATCCCTTTGCACAGTAGACGGGGAGAGCTGGGGAATGCTTCTCAGATGAGGCAGAACGGCAATCTCATCCAGGTCACAGAGGCCTCTGGGTCTAGCTAAATGCGCACAACATTCGCATTCTGGATAAAGATGTGTCCATTTCCTTAGGTTCTCAGCTTAGCTCTGGCATTAGCTTCTCTTTCTGATGCCCTGCGTGATCTTTTTTTTTTTTTTTTTTTGTTCAAACCCAAGGTTCTTCATTTGTCATGAATAATCTTGAAATTAGATATTTGTCTGTGTTCAGACCCAAAGCCACAGCTGAGATTGTGAGGTATCAGGAGGGCAGAGAGACCAAATGTCAGCATTTCGTGGCAGAACCCAACATGTTACTGGATGGAGGGAGTAGTGAATGTCTGTGTTTTTTGAATCTGCTATTGATTTTTCTTGCTGGCTGTGTATTCGGGGCATTTCTGCTGCAACCCCTCTGATCTAAATGATTGTGGTGAAGTTGTTGCTTAGACAAGATCATCTTTGGGGGAAACCGTGTGTAAGGAGAAAATCAGGGAGTGCTGCCCTTTTGTCAAAGAGGTTTTCGTACTCGGTGGGAGAAAGACACTTTCGCGGATAACCCCAGCGCAGGCTGGCATGGGATAAAAATAGAGAGGGGTTGCCAGGAAGGCACTCTGGTTTTCTCAGAGAAGATTTAGCCAGGCAGGACAGTGATGGGGATAACATGGAGGTTGTTTTTGCCACAATCCCAGAAGGAAAGGGAGGATGTCTATAGATAAAGGCATGGGAAGCAATCTCATCAGGAGAAGTGGATGCTTCTCTAGGGGTAATCTAGAGAACCTTCTTGGTGAGAAGGCAGTTTCTATTTGGGGGACCCCAGAGAGCCACCTGGAGCACAGGTGGAGCAGGTCATTGGGGGTCAGAAGCCACCTTACCACAGTCTCTGGTGCTGAGCCCATGACTTCACTCTCCTGATAATGGGAAATTACGAAAAGCTTTTGTGTGGCTGAATGACAAGGCCAGAGCTTTTCTCTGGGATAATTAATCTGGCAGCCAGTCAGTGGCTACTTCCTGCCAATTGCATCTCTAAAATAGCTCCCCCAACTGCTGCGTCCCCTCCACCCCTTCCACGCTTTCTTTGGGACTGTCACTTATCCTCTCATGCTACCCCATTTCACAACCTGCCAATCATCTGTACCCTGTGGTGTGGGAGACTCCCGGACAGGCTCCCATCAGAGTCGCATGGCTGTACCTCTGTCACCCACATCAGGCTGAGCCCCAAAAGCCAGAGCCCTCTGTCCAGGGTCTGTGTGCTGGCCACTCCTATTGTCCCTTCCCCCTTGTGGGTCCTCCTCGTTACCCACATCCTGTCACCCTGCCAAGGCTGTATTTCTACCACGCCCACCTGTGCCTTCCCAGTGTGAGTGTTCACAAGGAAGACTGCCTTGTATTTATAGCTGTGTATATCGTGGTACTACTGTCCCAGAGACCAGGACAGAGTTTACCAGTTCTGTGGGTCAGTCTGTGTGCCATTGTCAATGGTGACTTGGTTTGTGCTCCTGATTCACTGTACTCTAGTGGTGAGGGATGAAGGGGACCTCACTTCAGTATATCTATGTTGGAACTAAGGTGCTGCCATTGGCAGGCATCTCACTGTCCCTCAATGTCGGCTACTTTTCCATTTTATGCTAAAGCACCATGGCCAAGGCATCTTGTAGAAGGAAAAGTTATTGGGGGTTTATAGTTCCAGAAGGTAAGGGTAGGACCACCATGGTGGTGAGCGTGGCAGCACCCAGGCAGGCCCAGTTCTGGAGTAGCAGCTAAAAGCTTAGATAGTCTTCATAAGCACAGGGCATAAGGAGCTAACTGGAAGTGATATTGGCTTTTGAAGCCTCAAACCCTCTCCCACTCCGTGACACTTCTCCTCCAACAAGGCCACACCTCCTAACCCATCCAAATAGCTCCAACAACTGAGGACCAAGTATCCAAACATAGGAGCCCATGACGGGATTCTCACTCAGATCCTAGACACTGACAACCCTGCTGATAAGGGATGAAGCTACTTTGCCTCTCAGCAGAGGACTTCTTGTGTGGGTCTCTGTCCTACTGCACATCCTGGTATTTAGAACGAGGCATAGTGTCATCATGGGGAAAGCCATCACAAGTCACAACCCACAGACCTCCTGTATCTGCCTGCTTTGAGTTGTTTTAGATAGACTAGGAAGATTATGTTAGCTTCTCATCGCTGTGACAACATACCTGAGGGATCAGTATGAGCAAGGAAAGATTTATCTTGCCACATGGCTTTCTGGGTGTCAGTCTGAGGCTGGCTCCATTACTTTTCGTTATCTCTGGCTTGCTAGTGTGAACTTACAGCTTCCCAGGTTTCAGTCCATGGCTGGCTCCATTGCTTTTAGGTTTGTGGTAGAGCAGAAACACTTGGCAAAAAGCAGTGGTGGATCCAATCTGCTCACTTCCTGCCAGCCAGTTTGCAAAATGAGTGACAGAAAGGGCCTAAAGACAAGACACATCCTTCCGAGATCCAGCCCAGCCCTGTAGTGACTGACTTTCTCCAAACGGCTCTCATCTCATGACGGTCCATTTGGTCAATGGGCTGAACCATTGTTGAGGTCATCTTCCTCATCATCCAACCACCTATTAGCACCACTGGGGATCAAAGCTTCAATACATGAGCCTTGGGGCCATTTATCCCTAAATCATAACAGTCTCAAACTCCCTGTGTGTAATGTCCCACATAGAGAGCCCCAGATTTCTGCGCATCTTCTCTCCTTTATCTACTGTGAGAGAAGAGTGTTCTGGCTTATTCTGTCCCTTTGATAGCACTCAGAAGAAAAATACTTGCATGTCTGCCTTGGGAGACAACTCCCACCCTGCCACACACATGGAGGATCTTGGGTAGCAGCTCAGAAATTCATGTTAAAAAGCTTTAGAAGGGGAAGGTCATCTCTGTTCCCAGCATTTCCTCTGATCAGAGCCAAAACCAGAGTGGGAGAAGCAAGGACAGATGCAGAGTTCAGATGACCCAGACCTAGGGTCAGGCAGAGAAAGTATGAAGCCACAGGACCTTCTGCTCCAGAGCCAGATTCAGGATCACACAGAGAAGGAAACCTCAAATTCTTCTTGCTCCAGATTCAGTAATGTCACCTTCAGGAATCTGAAAAGAATGTCCTTGAACTAACAAGTTGAGTATGGTGAGTCCACTATCCAGAAACAGCCATCAGCTTGACATGTCATTGGCTGGGAGGTAGCTCAGTGAAGAGTGATTGCACAATAACGCGAGGCCTGGGTTCCACCCGCTACCCTGATCCCCCATCCTAGATCGACATCTCCACTCATCTCTCCTACCACAGAGGTGCTGGGCGCACAGCCTGAGTGATGCACCTGTCTCTAAGGCAGAAAGAATATCTCCTATTTTGTGATTTTTTTTTTTAAAGACTAAAAGCTGCTCCAATAATTGCGATAGTGGGACTGAGCTGGATTAAAGTTTTTCTGGGAAATAGATCTTTGGATATCTATATCTGGAAAATAGATCCTTCGTATCTGTGTATTTAAACCGACACTGGCGTGGAAGGATTCATTTCAGCTATTGAATGTAAAAGGAGTAAGCTTCTTAGTGGGACAGTGAAGTACACAGGGTAGGAACTTCTTCAGCTACTTGCCGCAAATGCTTCCGGGGAATCCAATTCATTAGTACCCTTCTCACCTTGTCTAACTCTGCTCAAAGGGGATGAGTATAGATGGATGTGCAGAGAATTTTCACTTCATTTTCAAGGCAGGTCGAAACTCCCGATGTCACAGAATATGCTTTGTGGGAGGTGGTATGTGGTTCCACTGAGAAAATACGTGGTGTCTGGGTTTGCTCATTAGCAACATATAAAACGAAGTGTGATGGAACTCTGTAACCACAGCACTTCAGAGATAGAAGTGAGAGAGTCAGAAGTTCAAGGTCATCTTCAGCCTGGGTTACACAAGACCCTGTTTCAAAAAAACCAAAAACATTTTTTTTTCATTCCGTTCCCAGCAAACTTCAGTTTACACCGAGCACATCTACTCTAGGATGCTTATGACGTCCTCAGAGACCAATCATTTCCTCCAAATGCCATGTCTGTGAGTTTAGACCCTGAACTAGAGGGGACTGTAGGTGTTCATCAGCCCCAGTCTGCTGCTTGTCTTTGTAAATAAAGTATTATTGGGACATTGCCATGTCATCTGTTTGTATACTTTTGTGACCGCTCAGGTCATGAGATGAGTGTGTCCAGGTCAGTAGTGAGAATCAGAGAGACAGACATTCCATGCCCTGGACCTCAGTCACCAGGAGTGAGCTGGAAAGAAGTGAGCAGCTTTGAGGGAGGAAGGACAGCAGCACAGAGGCAACACCGAAATCAAGGGAGGAGCATTTAGGGGATGCAGGGTAGAAAGTGCGGTGAGATGGTAGAGCGGGTGAGACCCGGCACTGGAGATGCCTTCCCCTCACTGCGCAGCGAGTGTTGCTCTTCTCCTGAGACTGTGGCCGACCTTAGGAGTCCCCTCTGGTCCCGTCCTAGTAGCAGGTGTCCTCGGTCCTGCTCTCTGGTTCTCCAGTCCCCTGATCTCTCAGGCTGCTGACCTTGACCACGGGATGATGCATATTCGCACCTCTGCAATATGGAGTTTCCCGTCTTCACACCTGTAGGAGAGCTATCCTAGATTAGGCTGCTGTCCAGCTTCAATAGTTCATGCATGTGGTTCATGCTTTTCTTATTGGGCTATGATGGTAGCTCCCTGTTCATATGGCCATTAGAGCCAGTACGGCTATAGTGCAAGTTTCCTGTCTTGCATCTTCTTTGTTCGGCACCTCTCAGTAACTCCAACTCACATATTTGTTCAGGAATAAAGCCCTCATCAAGAGATAGGAACTAGGGCATCTTTGCCTCCTGTTCCCTGGGTGACTGTGGGCAAGCCAGGCCACTGTGGTACAACAGGTTGAGTGATGCTGTCCCTGGCGGCCACTGATACTTGATGAACACTGGTTCTGGGAAGATGCTATGGTCTTGTACACACTGTTCTAGGACACAAGGTAGCAGCTACCACGTTGTCAGCGACTTCTGTTACCATCACAGTCAAGACCTGTGTCTGTTTCCACACCCGTCGTTTTGGTTTGTGACTGTTACCAGAATAGTTGGTGGCCTCCTGGTGGCCTCTTGTGGGCATATGACTCTTCTTGGGAGACTGTCACCCAGGATAACTTGATGAGTGCTGTCTTTGTGTGTTGTGTTTTCCCCTGCGCATCCAAGCGCATCCCTTTAGCTGAGATAAGGTGGACTCGGGCACTGACGTCCTCCCTTTGAGTCTGCGACGGACTGAAAGTTGTGATTTTCCTCAGGAACCAAGAACATCTACTTTTCGGTATTTGAAGACATTGTTCCCAGTAAAGAATAGCACTATGGGGTGCTCTTGTAGAGGAAGGGAGAATGGAAAGTGGGCCCAGTGAGGAAGTACAGGCGCCCAATGAGAAGAAAGGATTCCTAGCTTAGGTGTGCTGAACCATAAACAGACCACCCTGGGATTAAGCTGAAACTGTGGCTTGTTGGATACCCGTGAATATGTGAATATGAAGAATTACCTTATCAGAGGGCTATAGGATGAGAGATCACAGGACTTGTTTCTGAGACACAGAATTTCTGAAAACTCTAGTACTGAAGATGGTCATTGATGATATGATATTGTTTTATATTGTTTTTAACATGTGCCTGAGAGTGAGCCTGGCTACTCATGCAGTAGCAAATATTCAGGGATGTATGTTGAATGGCTTACTGAGTGGATGGAAATTAATTCTGATGATGAAGGAGGCACCTTGCAAGCAACCCTGAGTGATCAACTGGCCCTTCAAGGACTTGGTTGATACGTCAGATCACGCTTGAATTTACCATGTCTGTAATCTGATTTTCAACCTTGATCCCAGCAGAGCTTCAGGTGAGACAAAGACCCCATTTCAATTCTTTCAGAGTTCAGGTGCCTGATCCGCGTTCTACTTTCTGTTCAGTCCCAGCCATTTGAACATACAGAGCTGTTGATCTTTCCAGGATGGAAAGAACTCATTGTTCATTGTGAGCAGACACCAGCCACGGGGATGTGCATATATCAGCATATTTAGTAGCAGGCACACTCGCTGCAATTTGACATCTCAGTCAAGTTTGTCTTGAAGTCTGGCAGCCCCCGCTCCTCCTCATTTCTAAGGAAAGTGGTCCCATGCGCCCAAGCTTACCGCACGCAGATACCCAGACTCACAGTGGAGAACAGCAGACAGCATCATTTCTGCACAGATTTTTATCTACGGGTCCAAAACATTCTGACTATTTAGACAACAGTCTCTGGCTGGTTGGTTAGCTAATTCCTCTTTGATCCTCACCTTTGGGTCTCAGTTTGGCTACCCGCTTGCCGAATGACTTTCTGCTTCATTGTGTCATGTCTATGTTTCTGATTTGTGGAGAGAATGCTGTACAGTCTATTTCTTTTCCACATAGGAATGTTCTGCGTGCTAGCAAAGCAGATTCATGCTGACACAGTAAGCAAGGAAGGTAGTGCTGTCCCATGTGGACATACACTTTGGAGTACGTGTACCTGTGCCCCATTCATAGAAGAGCAAAGCATGCCTTCTCTACAATTGTATCCACAGGATTTAACTTAGCACCTGATACAGGGTCCAACGCTTTTGCTTGGTTGAACACACATGATATCTGGCCATCACTTAGATCTCTGTGTTGTCTCCTCATTTAACCTTCCAGTTAGGGGGGAAGAAAGGTTTTAGAATTGTTAGACTTATGTAACCTTCAAATCTTGTTTCATCCGTCATCAAAAACCAAGTGCTGAGAATAATGTGTCATGCAGCACCTGGTAAGGCTCAAGTGTGAGATAAAGACTTGCTGATAAAGTGATGAAAAATTAGTCTGTACATCATGTATGCGACATGGGGTATCTAGGAGACCAAAGGGGAATTTCTAGCATCTGTATCAAATGAAGTTTCTGTATAGGGAGGAAAAGCAAGAACAGAAGAAAGAAAGAAAGAAAGGAAGGGAGGGAGGGAGGGAGGGAGGGAGGGAGGGAGGGAGGGGGAGGAAGACAGAGGCAGGCAGAGAGACCAGTAGACAAAGGAAAGAAGGAAGTCAATAAGAAGAAAAACATGGAAGAGCAAACAGGCCAGGGCCGGGCTTGTCTCACGGACACAACTGATGAACGTGATGTAGGCTCAAAAGTTCCTCTCTGAGTAGAAAGAGGATGGCAGACTTAGGTCCCTGTGGATGGGCTATGTATCCAAAAACAATCAAGAAGAGCACAGTCACCTCTGCTGTACCAGAGGACATATATCAGTCCTGGCACTGATGGTCCCTGGCGTCTATAGGGATGAAGGCACCTGTGCCTTCTTTGTACGCTGGTCAAGGCAAGTTTGAAACTGGTGATGTCAGAGCGAGCCACCCATCCCATGCTCCAAGACATAGAGCAAAATTCTTTTAAACTTACTATACTGAGAAAACCAATACTTACATATGGAAGGACCTGTTTTATTTATGGAATATTGTTCAAGCTGGGAGGATATGGATACATTCAGATACATACAAGGACGAAGGTATGGTCTTCATTCATGAGAAATAAGAAGATCTTGTAATGTTTACCCTTCCTTGGACTTCAGCAAGATTGGTCTGTGGACAATCTCACATTACCTAAAATTGATTATACAAGTCTGAGAGTTAAGCTTCTAAGAATAACACTCTTCTGAGGTCTTATAACTGTTCAAGAAACAAAACAATTGGCCCACACTTCCACAAGCCTTGTAGACACATATCTGAACATCTCCATGAGACTCTGTCACTTGAAAAGGCAAGATCCTACAGCTTCCGTGTTCAGGAACCCCCGCTGTCATTTTTTACGGGATACGGTGATCAGTTCTAAATAAAGCTGCGGAAAATTAGATGATTATCAGCTTGAGATTATGAACTCCCAATTCCATTGATGATTGTTATTTCACGTGAAGGAAGCCCACTAGTGTGTTCATCACTGAATAAGAGTGGACTATACAGAGGGGGTGAAATCTCCATCCTCGGGCTGCGCGTTAGAATGAAACAGGACACCTCACTCCCGAACAGGCCCAGTGTGCCCCACCCTCTCTGCACAAAGAGGCCCGAGATCCTGCCTATGACACATTCACTTGCCAATCACAAGTGGGGCCTTCTTTCCTTATAGCTCCAGCAGAGCTTGAGGCTTGCCCCCACAGGGACCCGCCCACAGGAAGCCTTCGTGAATCATCGAGCAGAGGCATGCTTTGGGGAGACTGTGGGCACGTCTGCGCCGAGCAGTGCCAGGACTTCCCATGGTCGGTGGCTGTTTTACCTCAGGAAGATTCTTGGTGTCTCCATGGGAAGAGCACACTGCTCCCGAATGGGTCAGGGCCCTTTGCTATGAACACAGGACTATTGATGATGGACTGAGCGGATCCCTAATTGGCTAAGTTCATTGCAGGTGCTGAGAAAGCTTCACATCCTGAGAAATTCTATGTTGAGTCTGGTGTAGAAAATCCTCCCCTACACTTTTGCGTCCTTGGACATGGTCCCCTTCTTGTGCTGTCCCAGACTTAAGGCCATCACAAGATGTAAAGTGTTTATCTCTAAAATGCAGAACCTGATTGATTTCCTTAAGAATTGACTTTGTACGGATGCTTATGACGCCCCATATCATCATAGTCTTTCCTTCCGTGTAGCTAACACAGGCGGTCTTTAAACGAAAGCATGCCCAGTTCTCAGTGAGCCTTCTAGTGGATGAGCTCGGCCACTTGGGCTTGAAGGAATGATTCCATGTGGAGTTGTCTATTGCCTAGGTTTTCATTGTCTTAGAACACCCACGTCACTATTTCTAGAGGAGGGAGACGTTTAGCTGTGGATTCAAAGTCTCTCACAGTTCCCCTCGTTTCTCTGACTTAGGAGAAGGTTACTGAAGAGCGTGTCTGCACCATCGGTTGGGAAATAAAGTGTCTCTGGTTTTGTCGTGACAGGCTGTGACCTCACTTGTAGTCAGTGCACAGTCTTGGTGGTCAGGACGAATCCTTGGGAGCAGGTTAAGGACAGCCTGTGGGCCTCTGTTGCTCTGGGCTTCCCTGTGGAGTTAGCCCAAACAGCTCTGGTTCACTTTCTTCTCGCCTCCTCTGGTCCCATGAAGTGGTGTGCACATTGGGATGGAGGTGGGCAGGAGAAAGGAGGAAGGGCATGAAAATGCTGGGCACCACTCTGTGGGTGAGGAGGGAGTCCTGAGATGCTACGCTTTACCCAAACTCGGGGATCTATTTCTTTGCTTAAAAGGTTCCTAAAGACAGCCACATTTCTTTTATCTTCCCTCCCTCCCTCTCTGGGAAACCACTCATATGGTAGCAGGAAGGAGGAAGGGGGCGATAGTTCCTGCTATGCAAGACAACACATTTGTTCTTCCTTGAGCAGTCCTTGGAACCTTCTGGAGCTGAGGCATTGGAGCGGCTGCTGGCGTGGTAGAGGGAATGCCTGTGCTGAAGGGTAGGGATTTGAAAACCTGTGTGGGGAAAATGATCTCAGATGCTTTGGTTGTCTGCAGAAGGCCCTGAACGTATGCAATTACCATGGTGACTGTGGCAGTGGGGTCAGTGTCCCGAGTGCAGCTCAGCTCCCCCACAGGGTGCCTGGAGGTATCTTATCTTGGAGCACACATGATGGGGTATCCAGGATCCCCATTATTGGTACTGCCTCTGACAAAATTGATGGGTATATACCATTTCCTCTGAGATGCCACTGGGTTACTGATGCTCCTGCCGACACTGGGTCAGGCATGAGGATACTCTGGCATTGCCTGACAAGTCAGTGAAGAGACAAAACCTCTCTATGGTTGCTGAGTGTGGAGTTTCCTCAGAGTAAACCAGCCACAGGCTGTGTTCCACCAAAGGGGATCCCCAGGATATTCACAGCACCTTAGGAAGCAGTAGCAACACAGAAAACTTGTCTCCTTGTGTCTGGTACCCAGACCTAAGCAGTGACCGCATCAAGCAAGCCTCCCCACTTTTACTCTGCATCCCCTTCCCTGATGGAGCTCACAACATTAGCCAGACAGTACTGCATCCCCTTCCCTGATGGAGCTCACAACATTAGCCAGACAGTACTTCCCAAAAGAGGAAACAGTGCAAGCCACTGCAGGCAAACATCCCAAGACCAATCACAGATCTCTCTCTCTCTCTCTCTCTCTCTCTCTCTCTCTCTCTCTCTCTCTCTCTCTCTCTCTCTCTCTCACACACACACACACACACACACACACACACACACACACACACACTGCAGACAAACACCCCAAGACCAATCACAAAGATTTCTCTCCCTCTTCCTCTCTCTCTCTCTCTCTTGAATTTCTTGAAAAAAATGGGGAAACTCAAAATGGAAATAGCTGTTAACATGAATCTCATTCCTTCCTTCTTTTAAAATGCATCAAAAGCCCTCAGAGTGGGATCAGTGAGAAGACCATGTATTTCTCCCATTTGTTTTGAGTGGGCACACCCAGGATGTCACGTGCCCTGTGCTCCAGAGGTCTGGACAATGGGGCCACCAGACCCTGACCAATGGGAAGCCCATTAGCTGTGAATTTGTAGGCCTCCAAAGCTGGCACAAACTTCACTGTCTTATGTGTCTTCTGTTGGATTTTTGCACACCTTGCTCAGCTCCTAAATTTCTTGGCCTAGGGCATTTGAGTTTCTACCCTCTGAAAATGAAATAGCTAATGGGACAGTGCCTTTTGCACTGCCCCTCTTTCTTCCTTAGGGGATGGTTTCCCTCCCCTGTGATGCTTTTCTGCTAAATAGGATGCGCCAAGAGCTAATGATGAAAGACATCATCTAGCTTGGTTGTCTCACAGCATGCAACTTAATCAGGTTACAAAATGCAGTTCCCAGCCCATTGGTGGTGGTGCATGCCTTTAATCTCAGCACTCCGGAGGCAGAGGGAAGCAGATCTCTGCGTTAGAGGTCAGCCTGGTCTACAGAGTAAATCCAGGACAGCCAGGGCTCCACAGAGAAACCCTGTCTTGAAAAACAAAAGCAAACAAACAGCAAACAGAGAAGGCATTTCCACAGTGTCTTGGGGTTCCTGGTATGATCCCATTGTTTCTGCAGTATGAACCAAAGCAGGCTGTCTAAAGCATGCATTTCTTCTCTCCCCTGACACAGAAGTCAGCCCTGAGAGCACTGCTCCTGCCCAGCCCTACCCAGCCTTTCTCATTCCTGAGTTCATCTGTGGCCACCTCAGAGACCTCAGATGTTGTACTGAATGGTAGCAAGGTTTCATATGGCCCTACATCAGGAGGCCATGCCCAGGGAAGGGGATTGATCCCATGGTACCCTGTTGAGCTTTAGTTCACTCACAGATTGCTTCTCTATTTGTAAAGTTAGCTTCTTTGGGACTGAGATATGATATGATATGATATGATATGATATGATATGATATGATATGATTGATGTGCTATGATGATATCATGTGTCCTAGTGTCCTATGATATACATAGCGCACTGCCATGCGTGCACATACTAAGGTTTTCGAGAAGGACTTTACAGCTGAATTGTTTACAAGGCAAATGATGCCATATGACCAGGCAGTGTCATTGCACCTCTGTTCTTGTTTCTTTGTGACTCGGATGTTGTCACCCCTGCTGGTAAGAAGAGGTATGATGATAAAATATGAAAACATATTTAATCCAGTTTTGTTCCCATTTGTGACGCAGAGATCATCCTGTTTGGAAGGCTGTTTCCTTCCCTTCCCTCTTCTCTATACCTGGTTCACTGTCTTGAGCTAAGGTTTGCAAAGAGGGTTCCTGCCCTCAGCTGAACTGATGAAGGATGGGTACGGAAGGATGGGTAGAATGTTGGATGAGGGTTTGTTTTGCTCAAGACAAAATTCATAGGCTCTTGCTGGCTTCCCCCATTTTTTCTAAATTGAAACCTGTCTGAAATATTCAACAAGGACAACTGGGCTGTGACTGGTGCCTAAGTGAGGCTGGGCACATGATAGGAGTCCATGTATTCCCTGGACTTCAGAAGCACAGCCATGTCATCAAAACAATAGCTGGTTGCTTTCAGCCTCGGTGGTCCCCAATATGCCTCTTCTGTTTCTGGGAGAGTACCCAGTTTCCTCACCTCTCCTGGCCTGAGATGTGACCCTGATTTCATATTTTACACTGGAAATGCAGGTACCCAACAGAACAAAGCTTGGTCTGCCCCTTCGCCCTTTTCTCCACCTATGTTTATCTCACTCTTTTGAAGATCTGTTTCCCAGGAGAGGTGGTAGGTGGTCCTCAGCTGCTGAGGCTGACAGCTCTGTGTAGAAGTGACCTCAGCATGCTGGGATTCTTAGTACCAAGCCCAAAGAAGCTTAAGTTCCTTCTAATAACCTTGTCTTACACTTTCCGCTCTGGCTTTATGCACTAAAAGACAAAAGAAATTGTCTGACATCAGGTGAGCCAGGAGAAGGCATTGTGGCCAGTGGAGCACCTGTGGGCTGACCTTGCCTGCCCCCAGGCTGAGGGCAGGGGCATCTATGGAGTCCCAGGAGGGTTGGGTTAGCCTCAGGGCTGAGGCTGGCTCTGCCACAGCTGGAAAAAAAAAGCACCTTCTCAATACTGGTGTGCTTTTTCCCTGCATGTCTTTAATTCCGGCCTTTGTCTAAGATGCCTGAGCCATGTGGAAGCAGCAATGCTTATATCCAGCTCTCTTGGCCCTCTTGCTTCTGCGTCTTGGAGCGACGGTGTGTGTCATCAATAGACTCTGTGGGCATGTCAGAAGTGAAAGCTCATTTCTCTGAGAGATAGGCTCCAGGGGCACCGCTCAGAAGTCTTGAACTCCCTTCTCTTTCTGAGATCTCTTGGTGAGCATCCCCTAAAAGCACACGAGTATTGTTTGGCCCCTGTCCTTATTCTCCCTCTTACCCCTTTGGATCCCCACAGCTGCCACAGCAAGCATGGGGCAAGGCCTGTTGTGTCTAATCTCAGCCACAGTTCCGGAGCTGCAGCACGGAGCGGAGCTGGTATCCTCTGCACCCACTGTTTCTGAGGGACTTCTCAGCTGCAAATCTGGCTCCTGGTTTCTTGGTTTTCCCCCAGGCAGCCTTAAGCTTTTCCTGAGAGCAGGCTTCGCAAATGTTCTCATGGAGAACAAGATTCAGCGACAGCAATGTACTCTGGCTCCTTCCTCTCTCTCACACACATTGAGACCACATTGGTCTCTCAAGTGCTTGAATGACAGGTGTGAGCCTCCATACCAGGTTGAAACAGATTTTATGGCATTGGAATGCAGAAACACTTTATACTTTTATTATTAACGTAGGCATGTTCTTCTGGGACCCAATTACGCACAAAGCTTTACGTGGCAGTGCCTTCAGCGGCAGCCCCTCCTCTGCACCCATATGTCCTCTCCTCATCGCTGTGCAGGAACTGATGAGGGATGAGGTCAGCGGCAGAGCCTTCCCTTGTCTGGACACACTGGCTCCGTGCTTACTTTCAGCTCAGCTTCTTACTTCCCACTCTGCATCAACAGGGGGAAGCAGAGAGCAAAGCAGTAGGGCAGGAAGGGCCAGGTCAACTCTAACTCTGCCACCTAAGTTACCCATGTGAAGGACTTGGGCTTGCTGGGGTGCTGGGCATCGACTATGCAGTCTTAGAATCATGGTTTTACACATTTTGGGAGGTGCTCCAGAAAAATGCAGACAGCTCCTTATAGTGGTGATGAGAATGATTTTGGATTTTTATGGTGCAGGATCCTCCTCCTAGGCAGGAGTTGATACCAGGACCACAAAATAGTGTGGGAGCATCTCTGGGCAGAAGCCATCCTCCTGGTTCTACTGGTAACCTGCAACCAAAACTTGCCCATAGCAGGGCACATTCATTCAGCCACACAGACCTCTTTCATCAAAAGGGAAGAACGTTCTCCCATTTAATAATTAGCAAATATATCACCCTTTAGTTAGCAATGAGCGTCTTTAGGATAAAGTCTTCCTCCTTCTTGAACTCTCTCCTCTCAGCAATCAGCATCTCCTGCTCTGACTCTTTCCAGGAACAAGCTGGTGCTGGCTTAAGTCCTTCAGAGTGGTGGGCATGGAGACTTACAATGCTATCATTGTGCAGTCACGAGTTGAGTATCTCACTGTCGTGAGCCCAGGGCACACGATTTTATATCCTAAAGGGATTTAAGGCATGGTAGTCAGGAGAAAGAAATGCTGTGCCATAGCCTTGTAAATAAAATGAACAGCCAGGTGTGGTCCCTCATATCTACAACCCAACAATGACAAGGCTGGCACAGGAAAGTTAGCATGAGTTCAAGGCCAGCCTGAGCTACAGTGCTTCTTGTGTTGTTTTGAGGTTTTGCGTATGCTCTGAATCTCACTTCTTTGAGTTTTCCCATAAGTGAGTCAGTTGTAATGTCACTGTGTCACTCAGAGCTCTTCTGAAGGTTTGCAATGATACCCAGGGTCACAAATGTGGAGCACAGAGTGTGACTGTCA
This sequence comes from Arvicola amphibius, assembly GCF_903992535.2. Taxonomy (NCBI): domain Eukaryota; kingdom Metazoa; phylum Chordata; class Mammalia; order Rodentia; family Cricetidae; genus Arvicola; species Arvicola amphibius. The sequence goes on from NC_052048.2 coordinate 104,427,215, forward strand.
TTAGGCTTTTCTTTTCTTGTGGTGCAGGACTCTCTGCATGTTACAGCACTCTGTCAGTGAAAACCACAGAACAGTGGCTCTCAGTCTAGTCTGGGGCAACCTGGGTCTTGTGTGAGCATGTATGTGCATGAGCCAAGTGGTGTGCTTGTGTGTATGTGTGCATGCGTGTGTGCATGTACTGTGCACTGTGCACATAGAGGCCAGAGATGGGCATCTGGTGTCTTTCTCAATCTCTCTTCACCTGATATTTTGAGAAACCATCTCTGACTGAACCTGGAGGTCACTTGTTAGTCTGGATTGGTTGACCAGGGATCCTCCGGTCTCTGCCTCTCAGATGCTGATATTATAGGTGTTTTACTGCCAAACCCAAGTTTCTACGTCTCTTCTGAGGATCTGAACTCAGGTCCTCAGGTTTGTGGAGCAAACACTTAACCAACCGAGCCATCTCCCCAGTCCTTGGGGAAACGCTTAAAACATATCTATTCATCAGTTTCACCCTGCCCAGACCAGTCAGATGCCTGAAATTGGTTATAGGGTAGGTTCATGGATCCCTAGGTGACTGTTATATACTAAGTCTTAGTACTATCTGCCCCCTCCCACTATGCTTGTGTGTGTGTCTCTGTGTGCATGTGTGTGTATATATGTGTGCGTGTAGAAAGAGCTTAGTTTTAGCCTGCAGGTCCTCTGCTTGGTGTCAGTGTGCTCAATGGTGAGGAATTTGGCTTGAGTGGTTTACTTCACAGGTCTCTTTACCTCACATCGTGTATTGCCTTAAAGTTATGTCCTTAAGTCACACAAACCGAATCAGCACAATCAGATCTTCACTGCTGTCCTCTAACACAGCACCCTGGTTTGGGGAGAGAACGGATACGCATTCCCACGCATCAAGAAACACTTTATCAACGAGAGCAGAGCTCCTTGGGTGCCCTCACCCTGCCCGTGTGATCCTCAGCACCGTTTGCTCTGTCCACCATGCGGTGTGATCGCGGGCACTCGGGCAGAGACGCGGCTCGTCTAACAGCTGCCTGCAGCTGCAGATTGGCCCGAGAGCCCTGTTTTATCCCAATACACTGAAGTCATGTGCTGTCACTTGTGACTGAGTGCCCGGACCTGTGGTGATGGTGAATTGTCCGGACCGCTTGAAGGGAGTCAGAACATGAGTCCTGACACCAATGGGATCCCACATCCATGTAAAGAATGTTTCCCCCAGGGGACAAATGGCCTCTCAGCACCATCTGCCCCTAGAGCAGGTTGGAGTGGAGTTCATTTAGAGCCTGGTGCAGGTGAGGACTGGAGTTGAGAGTTTCTGGCTCTATAAACTTATAATTGGATTGACATCTAAAGCATTTCCCTTTCATGCCCTTAGAAAATATTAAGAAAGCCACACAGCCACCCAGTATTAAATGCTGCAAATACCATCCACACCCTTCATCTAGAGAGGACCTGGGGTCATCCCACTTGGCTCCTTTCATTCTCTGGGTGGCATCAACGGACCATCGTGCCGAAGGACAGCTGCTGGAGTCCGCAGGTGGAACCAGTTGGCAAGGCTTTATGGTGTTGCCATTGGCAGCTGTGCTGTGTTCCTATATTGGCAGATATTTTGTATTTACTTCTCAAAGCCCAAATTTTCCATAGATGTGTGTGAAATTGGCTCACTACTATAAAACTAGCCAGGAAGAAGTCAAAATCAGTAAATGTGGCATTTCAAAAAGTTGTGTGAACCACTCCAAGCCACCATATTTGAAATGAGGGGGAAGATAGTTGTAATAGCAAGGAAAATGTGAAAACAATAAACAAATTCGCAAAGAACAAGCTTCCAGGCTCAGATGCAGAGGCAGGACCTGCATGCCAGCCTGACCTGGATATACAATGCTGCCTGCCTGGCCAATGTCAGGAGCCACAGTCCCTTCCTGGCCTTCTTTTGAGACCATGAACCTTGGGTCAAAGAACACTATAGAAAAACAAATTAGTAAACAAGACAGTAGTTTATGTCAAATGGTAGAAAGTCTGTAAAAGTGTGATTTTAGGAGAAAAAATTGATATTTTATAATTTTTAATGAAGAAGCTGTCAACTTTAACAACACTCGACACTGCCAGGCCTGGCTAGAGGGGTTGCCTCGCTGACAAACAGGGAGGCGTTTAGTCTGGGCATCCCATTTGTGGCTCTGTGGGAATCTGCATCCAGCTCACTGTATGTATCATGAACCTTTTTAATGGGCCTTCAGAGCAGCAAGGCGCAGTGGAAATAAAGTACGCTATAGGTAGGATTCCACATTTGGCGGATAAATGGACAGTGGCAAAAACAAGATGAAACCGTGATTTGCTGTCACAATCACCCAGCCTATTAAAAGGATACAATGGCTGCAGATAATCAATTTGAGGTGAGGAATAAGGTCTCGGGTGTTCCTTCTCTTCTGCGTGCCCTGCATCAGCACGGCTATAGGTAATACAAATAACTAAGCTCATCTGCTCAGTTCTTTCCAAGATTTCGCTGTTGATTGGTGTGGTGGGTTTGGAGCGATGGTGGCAAAGACATCATACTCAGAAGTTAAACCATCAGGATTCAAATCCAACGTTTACACTGACGAGCTAAGTGACGGCAGCCAGCTCCTTAGGGTCTTGGGGCCTCACGCCTGTTATCTGCAGTGTTAGTACTCCGACCTTGCTGTGAGGACTTGGGAACATGACACTTGGCCAGACTCATACATGCTCTCTGTTTCTGACCGCTGGTCACTGATTGGAACAATCAGCCAGAATATGCCTATAGTCGGGGAAAACCGCAGCTCATCTGCAGAGTTACCTCCAAAGCTCCCATTCTATTTCCCTTTGTTCCGTTTCTGTCATAAGTGTCAGAGTCACCTTGTACTTTTAAATATTAGCTAAAAATATTTGTAATTGCAGACCTGTTTCCAAGAAGGGCTGGGATTAGGGCTGGAGAGACGGCTCAGAGGTTAAGAGCACTGGCTGCTCTTCCAGAGGACCTGAGTTCAATTCCCAGCAACCACATGGTGGCTCACAACCATCTGCAATTCATTCCAGTGTCCTCTTTTGGCCTACAGTGTAGGCATACATACAGGCAGAACACTGTCTGCATAATAGATAAATAAATCTTTAAGAAATGAAAAGGAAGACTGGGACCAATCCCTGCTCACTGAGGGTTCTTTAATTCTTTAATTCACCGTCATCACCGGCACACCCCTCTCTGCACGCTCACAGACACTGCACACTCTCAGGCTCTCTCACACACTCTGTGGACTGGGATGTTCCTAGCACTCAGTGATAACTGTGAAGCATACCATACTTGACTCAGTAATGGAGTTTAGTCCATGTTTTCAACATCTAAAATGTCTTAAATTCTTCACCTCTACCAGAAGTCTATTTTATTATGCGTATATTGTTTGTTTACCTTGGGGTGCCTTGAGACACACGTGTAATGACACTGGTGTGAGGCTGGAGGAAAATTAGTGGGAGCTGGGTCCTTTTCCCTACTCTGTGACTGAGTTCTGGCGATAAAAATTAAGGTCAAGTCTTCAGGCGTGGCAGCAAAGGCCGTTAGCCCATTGAGTCATCCAAGCAGAAAAAGAACAGTCAAATGTAATTTCAGTGGAAAAAAAAGAGAGAAAGGAATGAACAAATGAGAAACTATCTATATAACTATCACTTTATGGAGTTGATGTCCTCAGAAACAGCACACAGGGAGAGGGCATGGCTTTTGGGGTAGAACTGTTAGGCTTCACAGAGTTGACAAAGTGCTTGCCTTGCAGACATGAGGACCTGTGTTTTGACTACCTAGAAACCACATAAAAGAGCTAGGCATGTTGTTGCATGCTAGCCCAAAGCAGGCGGAGGCAAGATGATGGTTGGGGCTATTCTAGCCAGCTGACGTAGTCGATTTGACAAATTCCTGGTTCACTGAGAAACCTTGCCTCAAAAAACTGAGGTGGACAAGTGCCTGCAGAAGGACACTGGAGGTTGACCTCTGGCCATTCACTCACATCCATACACACATGTGTGTGAGCATCCACACATGTGCACGAATATACGAGCACATATATGTACACAGGGACTTGGCATATGGAGCATGACAGTGGATGTAAAGATGGTACACAAAGCTGGAAATACAGAAAAATATCACGTTTCTTTCTCCTCCCACAGAGTAGCTAAATTTGGAATGAATCTGGCTAATGGCTGGAAAGAGTTGAATTAATGTTCTGCAGGAACTGTCCTGTCCTTCCCTCACACAGTCCAGTGTTTCATGTGTGCCCGGAACACAAGACAAAGCAGAAGCTTCCTCCCTCCTCCCATGTTTCTTTACTTCTGTTTTTCCAATTGTCTGTTATATTTTTCAAAGAGGTGGTCCTGGCATGGCCTTAGGTACACAAGCTGATACTGGGGCCCTAGGGTCGTCTACCCTCTGCAGCAGGTGCCGCGCCTGTCTTGACACGATCACCTCCTAACCTGTGTCCAGCACTAGGGCACCGAGCCTCTGACTTCTGTCCCTGTGTTGGTGGCCTCTCAAGCAGGCCAGAGACCCAGGCCTGACCTGAGTTCTTTCGTTTTAGCAGAGAATGTGCTGTTGTAATGAGGGCACAGGCAGAAGGCCCTCTCAAACCATTGTGCCTTTATTGTTTAAAGTACCACGCCTTCAACAAAGGAAGCTGGAGAGCCTGCCCCGCGACAGTGCCCGGATGAGCTGGGCAGGCAGCTGTCGTGCAGAGTCTCCCCTTGCCTGCTGAGATGGACTAAGTTGCCAGGAAGCTGGCCATGCTCAGTAACTCATACACAGGACATCCAGTCACCACGTTCTCTTCTTCTCTCCTGCACAGGGGCCACAGAGAGACTGCTGCTGAGGTCCAGGTGTGCAGGTCTCAGCTGGGCTTTGCCCTACCCGTGTTGACAACTGCGGAATCACGGACTGTGGTAAGTTCATTCTGATAGAAATGTGTGGTTTTGTTAGGTGTGCGTGAGGTGTTACCTGCAGAACTCCGTACATGGTACAGCCATGGCCATGTTCAGGTGAGGCCAGTTGAGTCAACTTCTTTCCCACCAATCTTTGTGTTTGATACTTAGATGCTTATGGGTCTTCTAACTTAGAGCCAGTCCTATTCTCATACCTTCCATTGTGCCTCAAGTCAAGTGTCTGTCCTGCCTGGCAAAGAAACCTTATCAATATCCTCTCCAGACAGCAAGTCCATTGTATCCATTCACACCCAATGCCCACTTTGGTCCCCATGGCCCCCTGTTTCCACAAGGTTACATCTTTGGCAGCCTTGTGTCTGACTTGCCCCATCTTGAGATGGAAGCATGCTGATTGCCCTGGCCTGTTGGGTGGGAGCGTGTGAAGAGCTCCTGTTGTCCTGCCACCCCATGGTGACTCCGTGGTGGATAGCTGGGGCCCCATGGTGACTCCGCGGTGGATAGCTGGAGCCTCTGGGGGTTCTGCCTTCTTCACTAAGCCTGAGGATGAAAATGCACAGCACTGTTCTTATCAGTGATCCTCACTTAATTCTCAGCAAAGCTGTGAGAAGGGAAGAAACCTTTCAGTCTCTCAGGCTTGAAAGCTTTTTATTTACTACACAATTTATTTTTAATTTTTCAAAAATCATACTCGTTGAGAGAGTTGTGTCTTCACTTTCTCTTACTTTGGAGACCTCTGTCGTCCACAGTTGTCCTTTGAATAGTGCTGTTTACATTGCTACCAAATTGCTAGAGAGACAGTCTTTTAAAAATGATTTTCTTTACATGATTAATATATACACAATAGAAGAATTAGCTATTAAGATGACTTAAACAATAAAGCACTGAGAATCTCAGTTCAGTTGTAATTATCATTAATACTAGTTTAGAATTACATGCATAATTTTATATTATAATTAGTGATTACATGTATAATTTTATGTCGAGCTATGTCATTCTATACATTTTCTTCTTTACTTCCCATGTCTTTCTATATTAATAAATGCATTTCTAAAATAATTTTTCCATGGTGCATGCTATCCATTCTGAGATTCCATCAAGTTTTGCTCTGTGGCCGTTTCTCAAATAAAAAGACAACAGTCTTGGCTGCTTATTCCCATCTCTGTTTCAGCTAGTAGATCCGTCCTTCTCAGATACCCATGTAAGTGGCTCCTCTTCTTCTTTCTGGTTGCTCATGTTCAGTGATTAAATGATGGCAGTGCTCTGCACATGTGAACAGATGCTTCCCACAACACTCCGTGCAATGGTCACACTCGGGAGCAGCCCTGGAATACAGGGAAAGTACGTGCTGCCGTGAGCTTCAGCTCATAGTCCAAGGGCTCAGGTGTCTGCCAGAGCCTGCAGCAGTCCTACAGCATCGTGCTTGTTAATGTGCCAACAAAAGCAAATGGATAAGGGGGTTGAAAACAGTGGAGCCTCCTGTGCCACTGTGACTTGAAGGAGGAGATGACATGACCCAGTGATTCCCCTGATGCCCATCATGGGGACACCAACTTGGGGGCCAGGAGAGGGGACTGATGCTCTGAGGAGTACTTCAGAGTGTGGTAAGAAACAATGGACATTGCAAGTAGAGGGGTCTGTGATGAGGAAGGACAATTTAGAAAAGAGGAGGCTCTGCTGGCTGCCTGAAGCCACTGCCTGGTGTCCTGTCTGTCTTACCTTTCTTTGACTCAGCTTAAAAGGATGCCTTATCTTTAACTTCCTACTGCCTCCCTGTTTTCCTTTTATGGAACACATATATACTGTAGCCAAGGAAACATTAGGTTAGCACATCACATTTATCCTAAAACTTAAAGCCATAGCTATTGAAGATCTCTTCACTATATTACAAAATCATGGTGTAGATTTTTGGGTACTATTCACTGCCCTTACCCTGTTTGTGTTTAAGGATAAAGCCTACATGCTTGAAGTTGCTTTTGCAACATTTCAGGATATAATGATATGATTTCTGGAATTTACTTCCACATAGATGTGGTTCTAGAATATGATTTATAGCCACATGTGGCCTTGGTTAGCTGACACTACTGGAGCTGGTCAAAGGGTTTGTGAGGCTTATTGTTTTTCCATCTATATATGTGTTCCTTCAAAGTTTTTCATATGAAAATGTTTTAGTGACTGAGAGATCATGTGGCTGTAACAGAAACATCTGTTGGCACCGGGTGTTGCAGAATAACCTGGTCTTCTATACAGGAATCTGGAATCAGATTCCTCTCTGAGCCTCAGTTCCCCATCTATCAAATGAATCTGGAGACTGCAAGGTTGTATGGAGCATGCAGGCGTTGATGTGTGTAACATGTTGTGTGTACACACGGCAGGTCCATACCACATACAAACCACAGATGAACTACATATGGCTGCTATCTTGCCTCTGATACAGGTGGGGACCTTTCTCTCTCTTGGGCTAATTTATTTTACATTTTAAAGTCAAATGAAGAATTAAACTAACAAAGAACTCGCTTCCATGGGTTATGTTGGGTAGATTTCTAGTGGTATTTTGAGAAATTAATTTTCTATTTTGTATTTAAAAAAAAAACTTATTGAGGATAAATTAGGGATTTTCTCCCAAAACCATGATGTTTGGGTTGAATGATCAGCCACAGCACTGCCTTGTTCTCTTAAACATTTGTCTTTAATTTTTATTAATTTCTCCTTGCAAAAAACATAACTCTACTTTTTATGATTATGCTGTGAACTCACTCTTAACCCTTTTATAATCTAAGAAGAGTAGTAATATGGTCATTCCTTATTATTATTATTATTATTACTACTACTACTACTACTACTACTAGTCTTTCACATACTATTTAAACTCTCTCAGCTGTTCTGTGAATGGAGCCAGAATTGGGAATTTACCAGTTACACCCCAAAAAAGTGAACTGCCTCTTCCTGTTCACTCATCAGCAAAGCAAAGGTTTGAGAAGCTGCCAGTGCCTACAGGAGCGGCACCTGAGTGTTTCCGGCTCCTCTCCCTTTCAGATATAAGGTCACTTTTACAGGTTGTGAAGCAGCTATCTTTTCTGCTGCAGAAGACAGACAACAAAACAAAAGAAAACAGTTTCCCAAGGTCCACCTTTGAGAACTGCTCTGCTGAAATCATTATCGGGTGTGGAGGGCGAATGGATGAGTAGGGATTAAGGATACCGGCCAATGAATCCGAATTTAGCATATGAGATAAAGACAAAACGCAAATCATGAATGTCGCATGCCTCCCTAAGCCCTGGAACTCTGGAGAGGCTTGCTGATCCTGACGGACAGTCCAGGGAGGGCTTCCGAGGAGGGTGTGGGTTAAACAAGCTTTGTCTCTTGAAATGGGAGAAAGAAGCAGTCAGGTGGAGGGAGGGAGGAAGAATAAGGGCAGCATAGGAGCCGGAAGCCATGTCTCTGTGAGCTGAGCAAGTGTGGAGGTAAAATTCAGTTCCCCCAATGTTCTGATTCTCAGGTCAGCAGCTAATGCTACACTTAGGGAAAACACCACAGTCCTAGGGGCATGAGGACCATGGTCACGGCAAGGTGTCCGGGAAGAAGCAAAGAAGCAGACATTAGCAGGCAGTGGTGTCTCTACCCCGACGTGATTGTCTGCCAGAACTCCCATTCTTGAATTCGTCAAATCGTCTCTCCATCGTTGTAAAAAGACTTTATTAATTAGCAGCTGCCATATCTGTAAAATTCAAGCGCTGCTTTATCTGTGTCGCTGCAGCTGAATAGCTCTGATAGGAAGAACAAGGGGCTGCGTATGGGCACCTGCAACCTGGACCACGCTCCGCCACGGTGGTGGTACGTGGGAAATGCATGACAGATGCGGTAGGCAGGTGCTCTCAGAGGAGGTGTGTGGGGAGGCAAGTCACGTGCCCTGTATGCTCTGGGCCTGACAGACAATGGTTACAGACAGACTCTGACGAACAGGAACAGTTGCCGTTCTGTTCCGGTTAGGCTGCGTTCCCCATCAGCACACGTGCTCAGAGTCTGTGGTGCGCTGTGGTGTGGGAAGCCCCTCCGAACAGGAAACACCGCCCGTTGAGTCAAGCGCAGTCTGTCACAGCAGTGGATAGGCAGGGCAGTCAGTGGGGACGGGATCGTTTAGCGTGGCTTTGAAGGACAAGATGCTGCGAGTGCAGGCAGAGAGGGGTGGCCGAGACCTTCCCTTGACTTGGAAGCAAGGGGAAGAAAGGGAACAGGAATTGTGGTGTTATGTGACGAGTGGTGCAGAAGGACGGGCTGATAGGAGGCCATGGGGAGCAAGCAGGTCTGCGTCAGATTTGCGGAAATTTGTCTAACCGGCATTTGGAAAGCAAGGGAAGTGGAAACTGTCTATAGTGAGAACAAAGAGAAGGCCCTGGAAGGCAGGGAGGAGCTCCCAGGTAGAATCTGATGTTCGAATCTTGTCAAGACCACGCAGGTTAAAGTAGCTTGGTCCCTACTATGACCTCAAGGACGCCAGATCCCCTCTCCATGCTTTGCGATTCTTACCTCAAAAACATCCACGTAGCTCTTCACTGGGGTGCTGGGCTCTGGGGTGTCCTGCTAGTAGACTCTCAGCAGAAGCGACTGCAGTGTGGAAGCCAGGGGTACTGCTCCACAAATGCACTGTCTAGACCAGCTCAGTTGCACCTGCCTGCGATAATGCACACACACACACCTGCATGACCACACCTGCCTTTGAGCATCCTGGCTCAGTCCTCCTTTAAGACAGAGCTGCAGAGTTCACTATAGTGACACACATGTGTTCCCGGAGCAGCTTGTCCTGTGTGGAACAACTCCCCCACTGCTCTTTATCCAAAACTGTAGTGCTTCTAGTGGGGTAGCTTTCCTGTCCCCATTCCTGGCCCTGAGCTTGCCAGGTGTTTCTTAGAAGGGGTTCTGAGGATTTCAGGGAGTGACCCCTGGGCCTAGTCACGGATAGTGTCATCAGCCTCTTCTGGGAAGCTCTTCTGAGTCATTCCCATGCATCTGTGTGTTCCATCTCTCAGCGGATAGGCAGGACGATGTGAGAGCTGCCAGGAGAGGAGGCTTCAGCAAGATCTACATGTATGGCAGGGCAGAGCGGTAGCATCCTTAGTGCTCATGCGGTCCGTGCACCTGTGCTGATGGTGCTGATATTGACTGTTTCTTAAAAAAAGTGCTTTAATTACACAAGACCTCCTTTCTCAGACTATTCCCCCTAGTGAAAGAAATTACTTTGGAAACAAACAACAACAACAAAAAAATCGAGCCCAGCTTTCCGGGAACAAAATGCATCCAAGTCTGAAAATAGAAACCAGGACCTTTCACACGGTAATTAAGGGTGGCCCTTCCCCTGTTCTAAGGTTTTAGAAGAAAAATGAATTCATATTGCAAATAAATTCCAATGACATGTGAGTACTTAAAATTCAATAGGCTCCTCGTGGTTTCTCCCCCTCCCCCTTCCTTTCCTTTCTTGGTTTTACCTCAGGCTTGCCTTCCTCCTTTTCGTTTGTACAGAGAAAGATCTATATTTGAGTCCCAGGCCTTTGTGCTCATCCCATAATCACGTGGTTAGTGTTCTGGTATGTCTTGGTACCGTTTAAGTTTGTTGTTGTTACATTCGGGGTGTGTGTATGTGCTTGTGCGTGCGTGCACGTGCTTGCGTGTGTTCACGTGCATGTGTGTTTATGTGTGTGCATGTGTGTGTGCACGCATGTGCGCGTGTGTGTGCGTGTGTGCATGCGTGCGCATGTGCGTGTGTGTGTTCATGCATGCCAGGGCATGCCTGTGGAGTCTGGAGGTCAGTTTGCAGAAATCAGTTGTCTCCCTGCTACCATGTGGGGCCCAGGGTCAGGCTTGTCTGCAATTGCCTTTATCCCCTGAGCCATCAGGCCAGCTCCATTTTTTTCAAAAAACTTTCTGAGAGGCAAAATATTTAAACCACCAGAAAGAATGCCTTCTGATTTCCAACCACAGGAGTGGGTGGATGGAAAGTTTTGTTATATAATTCTCACCTCCTGGTGCTCACAGATCAGTGACACCGTTGTCTCTTCCAGGTTTGTTTTTCCTGCTTATAACCCAGATTCCTTCCCTAGTGATCGTCAAACTTTCAGCAGGCTAGCCATAGTGCTCAGAACCACTTGCTCCGCAGCTCTGCAGATGCCTATGGGCAGGCACATCTGGAGCATCCCTGTGTCGCTCTGAGGGCTGATGTGCAGTGTTTCTGCCTCCTCTAGGAACACACTCTATGCCAGTGTGTGGGCAAGGGCTGATCCTTAGGGGACCACTTCCTAGTGAGGAGCAGCATCATAATCCTTCTCATGCATACATTTTATTTAATCCATATGTCTTCAAGTGTTCTTTGGAGAGCACAGAGCAGTTCTCCTGCTTTCTCATCCTCAGGGTCTGCTCTCTCATACCTACACCTTGCCTGGGCAACACAGTTGAGTTATCCTGAAGGCCTGTATCCCAAGTGCTGTAGTTGGTGGGGGCCAGATATAGCTCTCCTGCTCTTATGACCTCAGGGCCAACTCTCCCACCTGCCCACAGGCAGTGAGAGTCAGGGGTGGGGGAGCATTTCTCCCCTACCCACAATACCACATGGCAGATGAGGGTTGGGGCCAGATCTCCCATGCTCACATTCTCGGGGCAATTCACCCCGCCACTCCCCCTGCTGCTCCCATCAATAGGGTGAGCTCTACTGTTGGGCCCAGGTAAGGTGCAGGGTTCACTTTCCCGAGTGCTGCAGTGGTAAGCGGGGAGGGTCAGCTCCCTCACCCACCATAGATGGCAGGGACGAGGGAAAGAGGGGGCATCTATCCCTCACCTTCACCACAATATGGCAGACAAAGGAGGTGTGATCAGCTAGCCCACTCTCTTCCCCTCAGGACCAGTTCACCCATGCCTCTGCCAACAGGGTCAGCTCTAGTGTACTGTCCAGGCAAGGAACACATACATACATTTTAAAAGCTGGAAAATTCTATCCTTAGATTCTGTAGGAATATGAGGGACCATAAGTTCCCACAGAGCTGTATCACCCATGCCATGCCTTGCTTCTATATACAAATTTTATTTGTCAATAGTAACTACCTGTTTTTAATTCCTGTTTTTTTGCTGGCTATTGAACTCTTTTTTAATGACTGGACATTATCAGTCTTGTTTATTCCTTTGCTTGAAAAAAATAATAATCATAAAGCTTGTATCCCAAACTCTAAGAGTAGAGCAAAAAGAGAACCCAGCACTTGCCTCTAAGGAAAACACATTTTTAGCAGGTGCATTTTGAGAGGGCGCATCAAGTGCACTCATTAATTAATACACGCGATCTGAGACCGTGCAGAATGAAGTAGGCCAGAGGGAGTGTGACGTGGGGTTCAGGTGGGAGAGATGCCCTGGGAAAAATCCTACCTGACAGAGATAGAGTTCAGGAGAAAATAAAACAGTGAGCCTCGGAGGTCTGAGGTTGACCAGGTGTCCCAGACAGCTTTGTCGAGATCTGAGGAGAGTCCAAGTGGGAAAAGAAGTCAGGCCAAGGTCCTGAGGCAAGCCAGTATCTGTAATATTCCAGAAACAAGGGAGCAGAATAGAAGGAGCTGCAGGAGAGATGAAAAATGCAGTAGGGGCAGCAGTTGGCACAGGTTCCCCAGTGACCTCAAATGGGTGGGTGTAGGTTGCTAGCAGTAGGAAGAGGCAAATCCCTAGAAGGCCTAGAAACTATGGTGATCTATGAAATGGGCTCTTCGAGAGGCTCCCCTGGCTTCAGGTAGGGAGGGAATAGATAAGGAGTAAGAATTAGAGAGAAATGGACAAAACCGTAGCCCCAGAGATAGTGAGATTCTGCACAAGGGTAGAAGTAGATAAGGACAGACATGGTGGAAGCACTCCAGATGATGTGGGAGCACTCAAGATTATGGTGGGAGCAGTCCAGATGATAGTGGGAGCACTCCACTTCAGATGGTGGTGGGAGCAGTCCAGGTGATGGTGGCTTTACTGGTTGGCTCTCCCAGTGATTGAGGAGTCAAAAAGAAAAGATGGAACCTGCTTGCTAAGAGGCAGTGGGCTGGAGGAGGAACAACTTACAGAAGGCATATGAAGCAAGACAAGCCCACCCAGGTGAGTCTAATGTAGTTGACAGAGATGCTGAAGATACTCGTGAATGTGACATTCAGAAAATACTGGTGGTACAGACTGGGATTTTTGAACAACCAAGTAAAGACTCAGTGCTGAGTTCTCAGAGATGGTAGGGGTTCAAACGTCATATCAGACTAGCTAGGAGAAGGAGTTGGCAGGATGTCAGGGATGGATAGAGGTTCTTCAGACAGGGGCTAAGGGTGTGAGTATATTATTTCAGCAGGTAGGATCAGATTCCAACAGAGTGCCCAGCCTGGCATGGTTATACCTGGGGCAAAACTGGCACTGCCCACAGTGGTGACTGTGGAGGCTACAATGGGAATAGCCCGAATGAGAGAAGGGTGTAGCTGGATTGGCCTCGAGCAACTTTCCTGATGTGTCTTCGTCAGTTTCCATTGCTGTGATTAAACACCACGAGCCAAAGCAAGTTGGGGAACAAGGGGCTTGTCTTAGGTTAAAACTTTCAGGTCATACTCCTTCACTAAGAGACGGTCAAGGAAAGGACTCAAAGCAGGGACTCAGAAGCAAGACCTGAAATAGAAACCACGGGAGAACATTGCTTACTGGCTTGCTCTCTGGCTTAATCAGCCTGCTTTCTTATGCTATGCAGGATCACCTTCCCAGGTGGTACCTCCATAGGCTGGGCTCTCCTACATCAATCTTTAATATAGAATGTGCCCAATAGACTGTCTATAGGCTAATTTTACAGAGGCATTTTCTCAAGTAAGATTCCCTCTCCCCAAATATGTTTGTAGGGGGTGAAGGTGATGAATTAGGGTCCTGAGGAGAAGGGAGCTCAGATCTGGGGGCCAAGATGGAAAGAGAAATGTGACTGAAGGGAAATAGTGTGTCTAGCACTAGTAGTGACAGGCTTGAGCTATCACCTCGGCCATGTGTCTGACAGCGGGAGAACAGGCCAGGAGCCACATAGGTGCAAGAACATGTGGGCACAGATCTGTTTCAGAGCCTTGGGCACAGAAACTCCAGACAAGGAGACCAAGAGGCAGGGTGGCTGCTGGCTTGGAGTGCAGGGGAATAGAGCCTCAATCTCTTGGTACAGAGCAAGAAGAGGTAGTAAGAAGAAGAAACCCGATGCACAGTGTTTCCAGAAGGAAGCCACAGTTCAGGGCAGGGCAGGCAGCAGAACATGTGGACAATGTTGCTGTGATGATTCCAGGATCTGCAAGGTGCAGGAGGCTAGGCCATGTCAGGACAGATGGATAGCAGGCTCATAGCCGAGGAATTCCTTGCAGTGGAGTCCATGGAGTAGGTCCTCTGAATATCTACAGCTTCACTGGATCTCATGGGCATTTGTGAAGCCAGAAACTGACCAAGCCAGGTGTGATGGTTTCTCGTGGCTGCCACCTTGGCTGGACTGAGAGACACTGAAGAGATCAGTAAGGTAACTCTCCATGCAGAAGATTGAGAAGTGGTGGTGGAAACCAGGAGGCAGAGCCTGGCTGGGAGAAGTAGGTCACTTGTCATGTGTCCTTGAGGGTTTTTGTCTTGCCAAGCCCTGTTCTGTTATGGCTTTGCTCTATTTCCTGTCTTCTGTGACAGACTCAAAGTCCTTTTTTCACAGCAAGGAGAAAAGTAATTCACACCCGTGACTTTGCAAAAATTTACCACACACGGTGTGTCCCCCTGTGTCACAGACTTTTTGGAATCTCAGAATTTCTCTGAAATCTGACACCACCTCTGGCAGAGCTATCCAAGCATGCCAGTGGCTAAAAGGGCCACACTGTAGCTGATTTATGTGTCCCCCAACACTGCCTGTGGAGAAGTTGTTACACTCTACTGTGACTACCTTGGCAATGAGCCTGGAGATGGATCATGACCCAGCAGAGCTCTCCCCGAAGGTGAGGACAAACAGACGGTGCCATCTGTAAGTCATGCATGGCAATCACCAAGGTTCAGATCACCTCATGTCTGGGTTTTGGCCTTCTACCCTCCAGACTTGAGAGGGAGTAAATTTCCAGTCTCAAACCCCAGCCTTAGTTTTTTGCTGTATGAGCTCCAGAAGGCAGAACAGAATCAAGGCCCCCCAGTGGTGTGGGTCAGGGTGATCATAGCATGTAGCTTCCTGGAACTCTCCAGAAGAAGTTCAGACAGACACAGCCTACGAGCAAACTGAGGCATGAAGAATCTAGGATCCAGCAAGATAATGGTTCTTATTCACTGGTTATCTAAATTAAATCCTTGGGGGTCCATGAAAAGGTGGAAAAGTGAACCGACTTCCAATGTTGTCTTCTGACCTCCACAGTGTGCCATGGCATATATGCACACGATCTCTGTGTGTATGTTTGTGTGTGACCTCTCTCTGCCTTTCTGCCTTTCTCTTTCTTTGTCTCTCTTTCCCTCTCTTTGCCTGTCTTCCTCTCTATCTGTCTGTTCTTCCATCCCTCCCTATCTCCTTCTCTTCTAATCCATGTTTCTCTGTCTCTCTCTCTTACTCTCCTTTTTTTCTGTTTGTCTCTCTCCCTCTCTTTGTCTCTCTTCTCTCCTTCTGCTTCTCTCTGTCTGTTGTTCTTTCTCTGTTTCTCTCTTTATCTGTCCGTCTGTCTGTCTGTCTGTCTGTCTGTCTTTCTCTTTCTCTCTCTCTCACACACACATAATACATACATAAATTTAATAAAATATATGAAACTAAGTAACATTTGAATAAAAGAAATGACTTCATGGTGTTGGAAGGAGAGGGAGCCCTTCAGCCTCTCCCATAGGTACCACTGTTCGTGTGCGTGAACCTTGCTCCTCATATGCTGTAATTGCCTTTTGACGACTACAGTGAGCAGATGGAGAGCCCCCATGGAACCAGGCTCAGTGTGCTCTGTCTGCGTGTCCGACAGTTTTACTTGGGGCTTCCTTAAAATGCTGAATTTAAAACCCTGCATTCTTGGCACAGTGTTCATTTGTGACCTGGTATAAACTGTTGACACAAAACCAAGAAATGCCACCTATGATAGGCTCACTAGACATCAAAACCCTTCACACGAGGCATAATGCATGGAGGGCAGGGATCCACAGACATGCATTTATATGTGCGGTGTCAGCTTGAAAGGCAGGAGATGCCAACACACGTGCACTCTCACGTAGTCTTGCAGAGAGGAGCCTGGTGGCCTGAGGAGCCTTTCCTACCTGACCAGACCACAAGAGTTACCACATATGCCAGAAGAGGGGCTAAAGCAGCCATGGGGACTGTCCAGGAAGGGTGAGACTTGAACAGTGGCAGGTGTTACTAACTCCGACAGGAGTGAAGCGATGGACAGGACAAGGGTGCTAGGCTTACTCCCAGAAACATCTGCATCCTCATACTAACCCAGAAGCACAAGGTGTCAGGCCAAACTGGGTTAGGGATTCCGAGGAGCCTGGGGCCATGGTTCACTTTCTTTAGGGTGGGGAAGCCGGGGTGTCCAGGACCAGCCTGTACTTTCTCTATTAAGTGCTTTTGCATAATTGCTTACTGTCCTCTGTGTCCTTCTGTGACTACACTTAAAGATCACCTGGCTAAGCTGAGTCTCAATTAAGGAGATTGGCTGTAATTTTTTTCTGTGTCTGCTTGTCATCTCTTGGGCAAACTTCAAGTTAGACTCAGATCTATGACTTGCTGGCACATCCTTTCTTCCCTTCCCTTTCTATCCGTTCCTCTTCCTGACATGTGGTAGAGACTCAGACAGAGGTTGTAAAAGGAAGCAACAGTGTTGCATGACCGACTGTCCAGGAGGCTACGATGACACGAGATTCAGACATTGTCTGTTGAGTTGGTCTGCTCAGGATGCTCCAAAGAGTACTGCATCTCAGGACTACTTCATTCTCACGGTTCCAGAGACCAAATCCAAGGATAAGACCCCAGAAGTCCTCTTGTCTGGATAGGGCTCTGTGTTATTTTTCAGGTACCCACTGTTTCGTGTATTCACCAGTAGACAAAGGGCCAGCTCTCCTCCTCCTAAAGAGTAGCGACTCTCACCCTGGGATCCAGTTGTTGTCATGCAAGTGTCATTGCACAGGGGCAATTGCACAGGAGGAGCAAACTGAACTCTAACCCTCAGCCCATGACAGAAGTGGACATGTGTACCCACATACACAGAGTACAAGCCTATCTATGTTTGCAGGGTATAAAGACGTATGTATGTGTACGCATGACTTATAGTATTGTATTGAAAGTTCTAAATGCCCATGGAGATGGAGAAGGGAAGTATTATGATTCTGGCATAGCGAGATGTAATTCAGGCTGAGAGGCTCCACAAAGACTACCCTGATGAAAGTGGGCTCGGTGGGATCCTGCCGTTTTGATTAGAGCAAGGCCTTCCAGGCAGAAGGTAATATGAGGATCCTTTCTTTCAAAATCAAAGCAGAAACCACAGGTATTACTCAGTCTCCTGGGATTTCGGGGAGATACAAGGCAGGATGGTGAGTATGTGGCCGAGATGCTGAAGAGCCCTGAATGTTAGCTCTGCTGAAAGGTGGTGAGTGTGGCCCGGGTTAACAGAGATCTCGAGGATGGTTCTCTCTGCCTCAGCAGTGACTCTCCATGGCAGTTCAGAGGCAAAGCAGCTAGAGATAATCTTCATAGCACATTAGATGAGATTAGGTGCGTTCAGAGAGATATGGCCATGGAGCCAGAAGGAAATTAGATCTACTAGCATATGCCAGTCTCAACTGTCTTCCTTAATGTTTCCATCTGATAAGAGATGATGAACTCAGGCCTTATTTGAAAGGGAGGAAACTGGGAGAAACCATGCTGCTGCTATGGGTGGCATTTATTTTGCTTTAGCATATACATGGTCTAAAACACCTCAACTGAACTTTTAAAGTACGGATGGAGGATGCTTGGTATGTGTGGGGATGAAGGTGTGCACCACATGGCATGAGGAGACCAGAGGACAGCATTGGGTTTACCCTTAAGAACTCCATTGACCTCCTTTGAGTAGGGTCTTTCATTGGCTCGAACTTCTCTAGCTCGGCCAGACTGGTTGACATGCAAGTCCCAGAAAGTCTCCTGTCTGCCTTCCCAGCTCTGCAGTTTTAAGCAGACTTTGATGCCCAGCATTTTACAAAGGGTCCTGGGGGCCAAATTCATGTCCTCATGCTTGTAAGGCAAGAGCTTTACCAACTGAGTTATTGTTTCAGCCCCTTCTACGGGGTTTCTGAAAATGTGTATTCTCCATAGGCACATAATGATATCCTTGTGGAGACTGTTCTAGAGACTAGCACCTTTGACCCTCAGTCCAGCACACGTCATACCAAAGAGCTCAGCTAGTAAACATCTCCCCATCATCCATAGCATCCAAGTACCTCGAGGAATAATACCACTGTAGAGAGACTTGTATAAGATGAAGCAAGGCAGGAGTTGATCCAAATGTCATTTCTCTCTGCCTTGAAAATGGCTGTTTGCTTTATTCTCCTTCCCTGCAGATTTATTGCACAATTATATTTTACTTAGGCTAATAATTAAATGAGTCTGAATTCCCTGAGCATATAATGCTTGATTTGGGGCAAGGGTGTTGTTAAGTCACTGCGAGGGGAAGTCAGCCAGGATTAACAACTCACGCGGGTTACCTTCAAAGCAGGAAATGCATCCACACAAGCAGATTGTTACCTGTGGATGGCTAGTTCTTTCTGGTAGCTTTTCCCAAGTGAAGCTGATTAGTGTTATTTGGTTTGTCAATTGGTTTGCACCGTGAAGGCTAATACACACTTTCTCTGAGTCGTTTGCCATTACTACTGAAAGATCATTCTGGTTATGCACTAGCTGGCTTTTGTAAGAAACTCCATGGATAATTTTTATAAACTGTAGTTTATTCTAATGCTATACGTTTTGATTTTAAAATAAAAAGTATACAATGCACACATAAAAAAAATCAGTGCATCAGCCAGATGGCGGTAGCACACAACTTTAATCCCAGCACTCAGGGAGGCAGAGACAGGCTGGTCTCTGTGAGTTCAAGGCCAGCCTGGTCTACACAGTGAGTTCCAGGACAGCCAGAGATACACAGAAAAACCCTGTCTCGAAAAACAGAAAACAATAAAAAAAATCAACGTATCTTTATATCTTGTCACACAAAGGAAAATCATTTCTCCTACACTAGGAAAAGGACTTGCTTATACACAACTAAGATGGAATCTCTTACTTAATAATATTACAGGTTATATTTCTTTTTTAATTAATTAATTAATTAATTAATTTTTTTACTTTAAAATTAAAAATTTCCATCTTCTCACCTCCTCCCACTTCCCTTCCCTCCCCTCCACCCACATCCCCACTCCCTCCCTCTCCAGGCCAAAGAGCAGTCAGGGTTCCCTACACTTTGTAAAGTCTAAGGTCCTCCCAATTCCCCCCAGGTCCAGGAAGGTGAGCATCCAAACTGACAAGGCTCCCACAGTGCCTGTCCATGCAGTAGAATCAAAGCCCAGGGCCATTGTCCTTGGCTTCTCAGTCAGCCTCCACCATCAGCCACATTCAAAGAGTCCGGTTTGATCACATGCTCCATCAGTCCCATTCCAGCTGGCCTTGGTGATCTCCCATTAGATCTGTCCCACCGTCTCAGTGGGTGAACATACCCCTAGCAGTCCTGACTTCCTTGCTCATGTTCTCCCTCCTTCTGCTCCTCATTAGGACCTTGGGAGCTCAGTCCAGTGCTCCAATGTGGGTCTCTGTCTCTATCTCCATCCATCACCAGATGAAGGTTCTATGGTAGTATGCAAGAAAATCATCAATGTGGCTATAGGACAAGGCCAGTTCAGGCACCCTTTCCTCTGCTGCTCAAGGAACAAGCCGGGGACATCTCCTTGGACACTTGGGAACCCCTCTAGAGTCAAGTCTCTTGCCAACCCTAAAATGGCTCCCATAATTAAGATTTATACTTCCCTGTTCCCATATCCCCCCTCCTCCATCCCAACCATCCCATTCCCTCAAGCTCTCCCCATCCTCTCTTTCTCCCTTCTCTACCCCATCTCCCCTTATCCCCACCTCACCCCCACCCCCGTGCTCCCAACCCCTGCCCGGCAATTTTGTCAATTTCCAATATCCAGGAAGATAACAATATGTTTTTCTTTGGGTTCACCTTCTTATTTAGCTTCTCTAGGATCACGAATTCTAGGCTCTATGTCCTGTATTTATGGCTAGAATCCACTTATGAGTGAGTACATACCATATTCCTCTTTTTGGGTCTGGGTTACCTCACTCAGGATGGTGTTTTCTATTTCCATCCCTTTGCATGCAAAATTCAAGATGTCATTGTTTTTTACCGCTGAGTAGTACTCTAAAGTGTATATGTATCACACCTTCTTTATCCATTCTTCTATTGAGGGGCACCTAGGTTGTTTCCAGGTTCATTGGAAGTATTCCTAACTCAGCTTCCTGGTCTTTCTTTTCTCTTATCTGACAAAACCTCCATAAGAAATTGCCCAATCTAGGTTCTTCAGGTTAATAGTGATTATACCCTTTGCTCTGACTATTTTCCCCTCTCAAATTACTGTATTTTTCTTTTTTATTACCATTTATTAATTTAACACACTTGTGTGTTTTTTATATTTCTCACACGTGTATGACATGCTTTTATTTTGAATCCCCATTGCCATAGCCTGTTCCCCACTCCTGTTCCTCACTCCTCTTCCCTCTTCTCTACCTCTAAGCCCTCCTTCTATTTTCATATACTATCTTTACTGTTTTCTTCCATCCTACCTATTATCGTTGCACACACACACATAAACATGCAAATATATAAGCACAGCCTGATGAGTATTTAATGCTACTCATATGCATGTTTTTAGAAATGACCCCTTGGTGTTGAATAATGACTATAAGTCACATCCCTAGGGAAGACTAATTCTCCCTTTCTCAGAAGTCATTAATTGCCTGTAGTTCTTTATCAAGAGCTGGGGGCCTTGTGGGATTTTCCCCATCCATGTTGGCACATCCACTGGTGTTGGAATTATTCAGGTCTTGTTTGGGTGAATGTATTATTAAGATATCATGGGTACAGCCTCCCTGTTTTATATAGGAGACACAGTCCCTTAGCAGACATCCTGGTCCTTATCCTATGTTTGCTACAATCTTTCTACCTATTCTTCATGTTTCTAGAACAGGATACCACAAAGCTCAGTTACTCTGGGTATTCTGATCAGTTAGGATTTTCTGGGATGTCTCTCTCTGCTGGATAAAGACACTTCTTTGGTGATGGGTGAGGACTACATTTACCTGTATGTATAAGGATAAGTGGGTAAGTGTTTGAGTGAATTAGGAATTAGACTGATTTAAGAACATTACAGTAGTAGGTTCTTCTCTAAGATTCATGAGTAGGTCAGTCACAGGTAGCCGGTACTGTAAGTCTAGCCAACTGTAAACTTTATGAGTGTGTGGGAGTGGAATTTTGTCCTTTGGAACTTGTTGCATTTATCTACATTTTTTGTTGTTTGTTTATTTTTGCACTCATATACTTTCCAAGTTGACAATGATATAGAAGAACACTGTTTCCTACTTGAAATTGAGAAGATAAAATGTTTCCTCCTAAAGTCAATGTGTGTCAATTAAATCTACGTGGATATTTTGGACTTGAAAATAATGATTTGGGGTGTTTTAAACTTTGTGTTCCTTTTTATGTCTATTTCTACCATATAAGATTTTCCACCTCTTATCTCTTCTCCCCACCACAGCTTATTCTTTATTATCATTCACTACAAGAATAATCTTAAGTGACTTTTACAATAGATATGCAAAGAGTACTAGAATCATATCCTTACAGGGCCCTGGCCATGCGGTGTTTGGGACTCCTCTGCCCTTGCTTGATTTAGGGATGGAGTGTCTTCACCACATCAGGATCCCTCATCTTTGCAGCTGGATGCACATTTCTGCCTGTAGCTTTCCATTGCAGGATATGTCTACCTAGATGACCCCAACCCCAACCTCTTCCTTAGAGGGAGATCCTACTGCGTGTTGACCTTTCTCCTCCCACTGCCCATCCCAGAGCTCTGTCATCGCTATCCCCATGCCCTTTGCCAGTCACCAGCATCTGTGTAATCACAACTCTTCTGCCTGATGGGCTTAACATTGATACCTTTGTAGTTCACCTTGCTTCTGGTGACAGGATCCATCCACACTAATTCTCTTTATCAACAATCTAATACATACTCTAATGGATTGTAGCCTGCCTCTGATTTCCATCTGTTTAGAGGCCTTGGAAACTCTCCTACCCACTATAGACGTTAGTTTCCCCATCTGAAATGATGGACAGGCCAATAAGTTCCCTGATAACAAAGGCTACGAGTGAGGAATGTGTGGTCTGTATTCTCTCAGCAAGAGCCACTAAGCTACCTACACCTGGAAGAGGGTGTCATTGTCATGCATCCCACCTCAGACTCTTTTTTTTTCAACCTCATTTTTGTTTATAAAAATGTATCACCAGGTGTGATGGTTAACATCTGTTGTCAACTTCAATAGATTTAAAGTTGCCAAAGGGAGATTGTGCCTCCCCCATTGAAATACCTCTTCTGCCAGGTCCAGTGTTGTATCCTGGTTACTTTGGGACACTCCTCTTCATATACCACTGTGATTGCACATCTGTGAACCCCACTCTCTGCGCCAACCCTCTTGTGCCACAGCTACTACTGAACCAATCCTCTGACCAGTGTTTGAACCTTGGTGCTTAGACAGACAGTCCAGAAAAGACCTTTAAGGACTGAGGTAAAATTGTATGTGGTCCCACTGGCTTTTGCTGCACACAAAGTAAATATTCATCTAGGGAGCAGGTGTTTGGACAGAACAGGTTAGTGATGTCAGACAGATCTGGACCCCAAAGCCTTTCTTCACCGTGGCTTCTTTCTGAGCTTTGTGGAGTGATGAAAATTGAGTTTCATGTCTGTAGCATAGTGAGAGTATTTGCCCCTATCTTGCAGAGCAGTATAAGAATAAAAAGAAACAACATTTATAACATTTCTAGAATATTTAGAATACTCAGGTTCTCTAAGATGGTCTCATGATAAGTCTTTGAGGGCTGAGGTACATGTCTATAGCTAATGGCATCTCCAGCAAACTCACCAGTGGAGCTCCCCCTCCAGCTCCACTGGGGACCGTGGAGCACACCACCCCGAATTTGAGGTCTTCCACCCTTCAGTTTTTCCCTGTCTGATTCAGGTTTCAGACCCCAATATGCCCTGTGCCTGTCTTCTTCTTTCCAACATCGTTGTGGGCTAAAGACACTGATTACATTCCATGCTTCTCGGGATGCTCCTTTGGGTTTCTGTATGACTAGATCCACAGTTGGCCTAATGCTGAGGTCCATACACCTTTACTTGGAGCATTTGTCATAGAGGACTCTGTCCTAGAAGTTGAACTATCTGTCTGTGATCACTTGGAGTCAGTCCCCCCAACAGGGGGCTTTCCGCACACTATGTTCATACCACATGAGGTTACCATAGCCTGGGCAGTTCACGGCTAGGTGGCCTCCATGGAGGCCTTGGCTCCTATTCCCTGGATCCTCCTGGGTTCTTTTTGAATACTACCACATGCTTTACCTTCAGCTCAAGGATTCTGGCTTAGAATAGTGCATGCTGCTATTCACTAATTTTCTTCATGTGTGCGCTATACCCCGAGCTAAGCACATCACTTATAATTTCATTTAGCTCTGATGACAACGTTAGAAGGTGGACGCCATTATTCTCCTCAAACACAAAACAGAAAAATCCCGAAATGCAGTTACCCAGCATTTTGTAGAGTAAGAGAACAGCATTGTGTGCTGAGGTCTGACTGCATCCAGATTTTATGATTTTTATTTTCATATTTTCCTAGTCTTTGTGCCTTCTGTAGCACTTGTTCCGCTGTCTGGGAGAAGTGTTTTGTTTGTTTTGTTTTATGAGTTGCTGATTGGCTGGGGCCCCTCAGCCTTGCTTCTCTGTGTTTGCCCTCCCAGACCTTGAGCAACACCAAGCTGTCTCAGACAGCGCTGGCTGTACAGTGACCTTCCAGTTAAGTTCTGGCTCCCTCCCCTACATCGCCTGTGCTGTGTAGTCACCAGGCTCTGTGCAGTGTTGATACACACACACAAGTGGTTGGTTCATACCTGGGGCACTCAACAAGGCCTCTGGGTCCAGGCTCATGTACAGAATCTAGACTGAGCCTGTTGAGGTCAGCCATGCCAGAATCAGGATGTCACTGCTGGCTTCTGCTGAGTCAGAGTCACACTATGAGACGGTTTGTGGTTGACCTCAGCTTTGCGATGTCCATGCCAATATTAAATGACTCATGGCATCGTTCTGGAGCACGCTGGTGCCGATGTGGGGTTTGGGGGAGAGATGTTTCTCCTGATCTCATGGGGCACTACCTAGATAGAGGACTAAATGAAAAGACCTAAGGCCCAGGCATTTCAGGGCTCTGGGCAAAACAGGACTCCAAGGAAGCAGGGATGTTG
Source organism: Arvicola amphibius (assembly GCF_903992535.2). Taxonomy (NCBI): domain Eukaryota; kingdom Metazoa; phylum Chordata; class Mammalia; order Rodentia; family Cricetidae; genus Arvicola; species Arvicola amphibius. Next base: position 104,451,661 of record NC_052048.2, read on the forward strand.
GGTCCCAGAAGGGCACAATTATTTCTGGCAAGCTATCCATGTTTTGAGATCCATAAATACAGAACAAAAGATGGCTAAATCCTAGGAATAATAAATAGCCCACATTCAGTTCTAGATGAAGGTAGGCTTCTTAGTCAAACTCAGACTCAGGTCAGGTTCTGGCTTTGTTCCATGGAGACTTTGTACCCACGTTAACCCCAGTAAGTCCGAATCTTTCAAGAGAAAAACACACTTAAAAACACTCACTCCATAGAAAGTCTCCGTGATGGAATCCCATTGTATACACATAGTGATAGCATCAGTCTTGACACAGAGAACATGTCCATGTCTGACCCTCAGTGCCTCACCTCCTAGGAGCCAGCAGCAACCAAAAGCTCTGAACCATCTCCTGTAAGCAAGACAGCCAAGGTGATTCCATGCATTGAGTAAACAAAGGAAGACAGTGGGACACTGGGCTGGGAGCTATGTCAGTTGTCATGGCTGCTGTCAAGCCAAGGAGGAGAATGGTACATTGGGGTAGGAGCTATGTCAGTTGACATGGCTGCTGTCAAGGGTAGGTGAAGACAGAATTGCCTCAAAGCCCAGGGGACTTTACTCCTGACCTTTGCTCCTGGCTGTGTGAAATGGGCTTCCTGTGCACCCAGCTGATACCCTTATTTAGTGGATCATCAGGAAGGGCATCTTCCACTGTGTCGGATGCTGGGATAGCAAGCAAAAGGTTACTTGAAGGCTAGAGCTGGGAGTTAAGGCAGTCTTATTGCATGAGCTTTGCCCCCAAATAGATTCCAGCTTCCTTCCACTTCCACATGCTTGTAAACTTGTAATGTTCTTAAATTATGAAAAAGGATAGCTCAAAGGCATAGTGAGATCCATACCAAAGAAGGTTTGGGCTAAAGAGATGGCTCAGTGGTTAAGACATTCACCTTTCTTTTAGATGAACCTGTGTTCGGTTCCCAGAACTAACATCAGGCAGCTGGCAACAACACAGAACTCCAGTTCCAGGGAATCCAATACTCCCTATTGTCCATGGGCCCCTGCACACATTTGATGCATGTAAATTCACACAGGAACATAGATGTACACATAATCAGAAGTAAATCATTTTTTAAGGGAAGTTAAATTTGGCCATTAAGGAAAAAAATGAAATGTACTTCTCTAAGCACAATAATGACTCTCATCTAAAAATTAGTGGTCTTAATATAGAGGATTTTTACATAAATACAAAGCAGTGCTTTATATTTGAGAAGTGTGTCTTTTTCATCCTTACTTTTCTGGAACTTGCTTTATTTATTTACTTTGTGCCACTCTCGCCACACCTCTGTTAAAGAAATGAAATTTTTTTTTTAATTCCTTGGAATGTTTGTATCCTACCCTGGTAGAGCTTAAAGTTCTTCCTGTTCACTGAAAGAAATAAAAATTCTGCCCATACTGACGTTAAAAAAAAGACCTCTGCAAGAAAGTGTATTCACCTCCCATGCTTCTGGATCAACAGAATTAATACTGTGAACATGGCCGCCTTGCTGAAAGTGAGCTACAGATTCAGAGCAAAATTCTAACATCATTCTTCACATAGCCAGAAAAGACAGCTCTGAACTCCATAGGAGAAGTGCCAAAGGCCTTGAATCCAATCCCAAACCTAAAGAACAAGGCTGGCGGTATCATCGTATGTGGGCTTCAGTAACATTACAGAGCCATAGAGACAAGGTCAGCGTGAGACTATGCAGAGACAGAAACATAGATCAGTAATATAGACTGATGACACCAGAAAAAAACCCAGACAGCTACAGCCACCTAACTTCTTAAAACAATGTCAAAAACACAACAAAACTCTTCAACAATTGGTACTGGGAAAAGTAAATATCTACATGTAAAAGAAAGACATCCAGACCATGCCCATGATAACCTGTTCAAGATGGATGTGATGCCTTGACATGAGGTCCAGCTCGTAGAAGCCACCTCAGAAAAGCAGAGGGAAATTGGCCAAGATCCAGGAGTAGACAAGGACTCTCTGAAGAACAACTTCAAAAGCATAAGATATCATCCCAATAATTGCTGAATAATTATATGAAATAAAAAATCTGCAAAGCAAAGGAAATATCATCAAAATGAAGAGACAGTATACCGGGTGGGAGAGAGCCTTTGCCAATTATATATCATACAGGAAAATAGATAAAGAACTTTAAAAATTAGACATAGAATTCCCTCCCCCAAACCTTCCAATCAATAAATGGGCTAATAAACCAAATAGACAGCTTTTGAAATAAGAAGCAATCATGTCTTGTAAATTTTGGGGAAAATGTCCAACATCCTTAGTCATTTGGAAAATGAAAATCCTTTGAGATTCTATCTAACCCTAGTCAGCATAACAAAAATTGAACAAGGACAAGAAATGCTGATGAGGAAGTGGGGAAGGGGACCCCTCATTCACTCGTGGTGGGAATCTGAGCTAATCCGTGGGCATCAGAATGGACGTGCCTCAGAACATGGAAAGTCGAACCACGGTACGACCCAGCTGTACTACTGTTGGGTAGATGCCCCAAATCAGTGTGCCACGGAGGCATCGGGACATCCATGTTTTAACTGTCTTATTCACAATAGTCAGAAAATGGGTCAGCATAGATGTCTGTCAACAAATAAATAAACAGTGAGGTACACAAACACAGTGGTATTTTATGTAGCCACAAAGAGGAAAATGAAATGATTATGATTTCATGAAAATGGATAGAACTTGAGACCGTCATGCTCAGTGGATAAACAGCCAGACCCAGGGTGACATTTCTCTCATCTGTGGACTATAAATTTTAATGTGCATAGGTGTGTGGAGGTGAGTGTATAAGTGCATGTCTGTGCGTGCATGTGTGTGTGTATGTATGTGTGTGTGTGTGTGTGTAGTATAGGCTTTGAGACTGCAAAGGCAATCATGAGAGAAGAAGATACCTTAAGGGAGTGAACAGAGGAGGGGAAGGAGGGGAAAGGAGAATATGCAGTGTACTAACAAGGATGCAAGGATGGGAAGGAAGACAGCCAACAAGAAGTGACGGGGGTGGGACTCACTGGAGGGGACAGGGATAAATAAGAGCAAAGGATGCATCAAAATCTAAGACTGAACCCACTGCTTTATATGCTGCCTTCAAAACTTAATAAACTAGTTTAAGAGGAAATAAAATATAAATATTCCTAGGGCAGAATTTATTTGGTTTAAATTCATAGAAAGCTTCAACTGGGCAAGAAAGAAGCTCAGATCAAGCCTTGTTATGGTTCCCATAGCTGGGAGTGAAAATGTTTGGAAAGTCTGAAAATTTTCCAATGTTGGGAGATGGGGGAACACTGGTATCTTCCTTTCTCTTTCTTCCTTTCTTCCTTTCTTTCTTTTGTTCCAGAGCTGGTGCAGGGTTTCCTATAGAGAAGGTGCTTCTAGGTGTTATGACTCAGTGAAAACCCAGTCTATCCAGATTCGCAGCCTGATAGAACTCTAACGGAGGGAAGACCTAGTTCCATGAACAGATGGTAGAATCCCCATTACTCTGTTTTGAGTCAATGCAATTTTATCATGCTATATTTTTACTCAAAACCACACAGTATGGACTCATGAAGTATTAAAGCTTTATCTCACTTCACTGACTGGTGTCCCTGTGGGTTTAAAAAATTAATCTTTATTCTTTTAAGGAAGGGAGATAGTCTCTGTTCTAATTGGTTCTAGAACATTACATAATGCAGCATAAGTGACTCCTGGTGGGTTTATTTTGTCTCTTCTCACCAGAAGGACACAGCCATCAAGCCACTTGCTAAAAACTGCATTGGCAGAAAGGATCGCTATAAATGTATTAACTTACTAAACTCTGGCAGCGTCACCATCTTCAATGTCTTGCTTACTTCTGGCTGACTTCTGGCACGGATATGTAGCATATCAAATTCTGCTGTCCATCTCATTGGCCGAATCTGAAAATCCTCCTCAGCCAAGTCCCCATTGATAACAAGTTTTGGAGACTTAGAGATAGAATATAATGTTATTGTATACCTATTGAAGCAGGAGGACTAATGGGTAGCTCTCTCCCAGCGGGGCTGGGCAATCATTTTCTTAGTTCCATTCCAGTGATTCTGTTTCTATTTAACATTAGGAGATGATATCGTTATGTCCCTAATTTGTAATAGGCCTTCTTCATTTCCGATTTGTCTAAAAGACTATAATCAGATTTATGATGCAAATGAGCAAAAATATCAAAGGCCGTATGTGTGCAAGCTCAATGGAAATGCAACCATCGGCTTTGCTGTGATGTTTCTAAAAAAATCCACAGAAGAAGATGTCAGAAGAAAAGGCCAGAGAATGTTTAGAAACATGCTTTGGAAACACACACTTGTGTACCCTTGTGCACGTACACACAATCCGGCACACATGCACACTGCTGGGGAAAGGCTGGCGAATCCAGTCCAGGGCAGGTCGGGACATGGATGCGAATGTTGAGTGGCTGAGATGAGGATGAGGTACTTAGGGTGCCTGAGTGGCCCACAGGAAGGGGCCCACATAGTAGAGCCAGCTTTGTGTGCTCAGCTGAAATTGCAGAAAAGAGCATTGAAATCAAACAGCAAGGAAGGGCTCCTAAGGGGGACATATTTGAAGTTTTTGTATAATTTCATGAGAGAAATGTTGAAGTGTTGTCCCAGAGTTTGTACAAATGAAAGGAAAGAGCAAATAGCCACCCCTTTTTCATAGGAGCCAGAGCCAGCCTCCTGGAGACTCAGCTGTGGTCTGTGTCACCAGGGACACACCGCCCTACTATAAATAAGATACAAATAAGAGATAAAAGAGAAGGGAACCCCATGGGCACTTGTTTGGGGAAGTTTAGATAAATCCACCTGCTCATTCAGTAATAAAATTCCTTCCACTGGGTAGTAGATTCTATGGGATAGAAAGGTATGTAGGATAGATCAGTAGACCGACCCTTCAGAATATGTTGTCTCAGAGAGGTTTGCCCTGAGCTTAAAGCAGAACATGTGTCTTTAGCCACTTGAAATGGCAAGCATCAATGACTCAAGCTACTGAGAAACCAGAACCACAATTTTCAGTTCTGGCTAGATGCTCCAAGCGCCAAACACTCCTGCCCCCATTTGAGACACAGTCGTGATCTTGGAGCCGAATAATATGTAAATGTTTTCTGATCTGCTGGAAGTTTGTCCATTCCAACAATGAGGTCACTGAGGCCCAGGTAGAATAAGATGGGCCTTTCAGGGATCACTTAGTTAAAGAGGGTCCCAGCTGAAAAAAAAATGACCAATCGTATATGCTGTTCTTTCTGATGCGTTCCCCATGCTTTCCCATTCAACAGATCTGGGAACACTGGGGAGGGAGTAGGCCAATATAGTTATACTGAGGAATGCCAGGGAGCCAAGGACACCATTTTGGGTGGGGAGAGTAACTCCTGCTCAGCAACCACCGAGGAGAGCTCAGTGGGATGTCATGTGACATATTGGCTGCCCTGGGCTTCCAGGTGAAGTTAGGCTGTCTTCATGGCATCTCAGTCAGAGTTGCCAATGTCTTCTTTCTTATGGAAGACAGATGGCTCAGAAAGTACCGAGAACACGGCTGTGTGCATCAAGCCGATGGGGTCAGAATGGCAGTCAAGGCCGTCCTTCAAGTTAGCGTGATTAACACCGCCTCGGAGAGAGACAACAGGAGCCACATTTGCTATTTGCCGAGTGGTCTCACTGGTCCTACAAATCCAGAGATTTCCAATTCACAGTTTTCCCTTTGGTAATAGACATACGTTCCCTTTATTCTTTGGTTCTGTTCAGAATTAATTTATGAACAGAATCTGTCTGTACTTAGAGCATTCGGTGTTATGACTTTGGACAGGTGTGCTCTGTGAAACCATTGCCTCAGCAAATGTCGAGGATATACCATGGTATTATGAACTTTATCTCCAGAATCTGATCTGGAATCTGGAATTCTGGGTCCTAAGTGATACCTCCCCATCTCTGGCCCTTAAGCCAGCACCTGGCAACCGTGGTTCTACTTCCTGTTTCTCTGGGTTGAATCCACTGAGCTCCCAAACTAGGGATCCTGAAGCTTTTGATTCTTGGTAGATGGCCGGTTTCTTTTTCACACTATCCTCGGGCTCTTCCTGCCACCTAACATGGCTGTAGCCCCTTGTAGAAGACAGTGTATTCTACTCTCTCTGCCTGCTGCTGCTGACTGATGCTTAGCTGTCTCGTGGTGTCACATCACACACACACACTGAATATGTGTCTTCCCGTTTCTTTAGCCTCTTAAATAGGACACTTTAGAACCATCAGGTAGCCGGGTGGTCGTGGTGCACGCCTTTAATCCCAGCACTCAAGAGGCAGAGGCAGGCGGAACTCTGTGAGTTTGAGGCCAGCCTGGTCTACAAGAGCTAGGTCCAGGACAGGCTCCAAAGCTACAAAGAAACCCTGTCTTCCAAAACAAAAAACAAAACAAAACAAAAAAAACCCAAAACACATCAGGTAATAAGATTATATATTTTAAACCATATTGACCTTAAGCCAAAGTTGCTTCTGGTATCTGACTCATATTTCCATCCAGGAGTCACTCCATTTTTATTTTTCAATAATTTTCTTTGTTTTTCTCATGAATGTACGCTCAGAGAGGAAAGTCATCCCCATGCTCAGGAGGTGGTGCTCTTGGATCCTGGCCCAGAATGAACTACAGGAACAGTCACAGTGTGGGAGCAGGGGAGCAACCCTGGTGTTCCTCCTGACTCACTGAGTCTCTTGTCACAGGACGAGACAAATGCCCTATTTTGAAAAAGAAGGCCTTTGGGAGAGCTTTTTGGGATTTTTCACAGTAGTCTTGAATGTGGGGAAAAAATAGGATATGTTTCTTTTTTGTTACTCTATTTATTTCTGATTAGAGGGTGTGATGTGTATGCCACATGTATGGAGTTCACAGGACAATGTGTAGCAGCTGGTTCTTCCTTTCCACCATGTGGGTCCTGAGAATGGAACTAAGGTCCCCAGGTTTGGCAGCAGGTACCTGCTAAACCACCTCGTTGGTCCAAGTGACATTTTTCATAGACGTTTATCATGTTTTTATATGATGTTTCTTCAAGCCGTAGCTGTTCCAGTGGTCACCACACCCCCCCGGTCTCCCTGTGTGAGGATTTTCATTTCTATAGCCTCCAATTGACTGGCTCCTATTTCTTTCTCCTCTCTGCTCTAACAGGATGTGCTGCACACGTCATTTTCAGGGACTTCAAGGCCACCGTTGCCCGCTAGAGTGGTAGAGGTAGCAGAAAGCAAAGATCCGTGTGCACCAGCCCCGAGAAGCGGGTTTAAAAGTTACAAGTGCTGCCAATACAAAGGCTAAATCCAATGTGGAAAAAGCAAGTGCAGGGCAGTCCTGCTCGTGAATAAATCCTACTGTGTATGGAATATGAGGGGCTGCGAGCTTAGTTCCAGGGATAAAGAATAGACGACCACTTAGCTTAGGCACTCTTCTTTGTGAGGTCTTGTCATCAGTCAGGACTGACATCCGGGAACCTATTTGAAAAGCAAATTATTGGACCCCTCTCACATTACAGAATGGAAGGCCGGGGAGCACAGCCTATGTTTAATGAGCTGTCAAGGTGAGTTAAGGCCAAGATTGAGATTCCCTATCCTGTAGCGGTAGGAGATAGACCGTATCTACACATGCAGGTTCTCAAGTACAGTCTCTCATGTGCATGTGTCTGTTTGGACATGTGGGAGGTATTTGCATACACTCACCCACTCACCCAAGTAAACAGATGTGAACATCAGCAATGACACTGCAATTGTACATGCCTGCCTTCTCTGTTACTGCTGACGCAAAGATTACTATGTCTTTGCCTCTCACTCCAGCTTTAGCTGCCTCTCAGCAGCTCCTATCTATAGCCAGTTGTTCCTTGTTACCTAAACAGCACACAAGAACACACACGCACACATGCACACACATACATACACATACACACATACACAAACATACACATACATATACACACAAACACACATACATACATACATACACACATGCACACACAGGCACACACAAACACACATACACACATGCACACGCATACACACACGTGCACACTCATACATACACACATACACACACATACACAAAAACACATATACACATACATACACACACATATACACACACACATACACACAGTCTTCTTTCTGTTGTAGAATACTGCTTGTTGTGTTGGACTCTGTTTCTACATCTTCTCTTGAGCAGTTTTCTTAAGATTTTAGCCTCTTTTGACCTGTTTCCAAGGGAATGGCTGAAAATTGGATTTGAGAGCTGTTGTTTTTTAAACAGCAGATAGCTAATATTTTCAAAGTCCGGACAATCTGGTCCCTCTTCCAACAGTTCAACTCATGGCTACAGTCTGTGGCCTGAGGGTTTGGGGTCAGTTGAAGACATGACAAGCCATGCTCCTACTATGGGAACACACAAGGAGCTTCCTTTTTGGAAACCCTGCAAACCCTGTCTCCTGAGCTCTGGATTCTGAGCAGCTGTAGAGAGGCACCAAGGAGCAAATAGTTAATGCACTTCACAGAGAGAAGGGCAGAGGTTACGAGGACACACAGCTGGATAAATGCCCATTTCTTTGACATGACAAATGCACTCTGGTGTCCTTGGGCTTGCTTTCCATCAGCGACTCTTTGGGATGATGGGGTATCGAGGGAGGGGGCACCATAGGCTCCACATGTGCACAGGGTGGAAATGACTGGAAGCTAGAACCTTGACTCAACCTGAGTGTTGTGGACCTTTTATGTTCCAAAGATTCATAATTTTAGATAATAGGGCTCTTGATAGTCTTTTGAAAATTCCATCTTCCAATGGGAGCTGGTTTAATCATTGCTCCTAAAGTCATCTGGATTCTCAGTGGACAGAATGGAGTCTCCCCCCTGGCTCCCTTCCCTGCTTGCCTTAGGCAGGCTGAAACTGCATGAAGGATAACAAACAACCTTACAGGAATGGGTCCTTTGGCTTCTTCGCTGTTGCTACTGCCATCGTTAAAACTGGTTCCAAGTGTCTATGGGAAATCAACTGAAGACAACTAAATCTTGGGGATTTAGTTGACACATTTGATCACTTGGGACAGCTTCTCGACAGCGTAACCATCTTAACAGGTGACACTTGCCTAGCACTGCATTCCAGACCTTGAGATAAAAAAATGAATTATCACTTCATGTAAGGCTCACAGAACTCTGTCATGAGGAAACTGAGGCACACTGAAGCCAAAGTACAAGATCTTATAACTAGTGTGATCTCTATTGCTTCAAGTTGAAGACATCTCAGCCACATGGAAGAGGGCGTCCCAAACAGGAGAGCCCAAGGTGATCATGATAGCATGCCTTCAGTTAGCCTTAGAATTAGACTCAGGATATATAAGAGCAAGTACTGTAAGATGAGCATACTTACTGTTCTTGCAAAAGACCTGGTTCAGTTCCCGGCCCCCACATCAGGTGACCCACAACTGCCTGTAATTCCCAGTTCTATGGATCCAGTGCCCTCTTATGGCCTGAATGGGCACATGTATATATGTGGTGCACATTCAAACATTCAGGCACATGAATAGAAAATAAATATATTTAAAAGTCTGTTAAACGATGTATAAATATATTAGTAGATATAATCACTGGACTACTGTTTAATCAACTGATCTCTAGAATTTTCTTCTAAGGAAGCACAAAGTTCCTGGGAACAGAGAATTCTCAAAGATGTCAAGACAAGTAGGTGTGGTGTGCAGAATAGGACTGTCTCCCTTTGGGACACACAGGACTCAGTAGTAGGATTCCACCTATATCCCAAGTAATCCTTTGCCATGGAATCTGTGGCCCACACAAGGCCTCAGCCCCTGTCTCTCCTACTATCATTTTCCAAATTGGATAGTCAGATGCAATTTTGCACACAACTGCTACAGGCAGAAATGTTTTCTTTAATTTCTCATCTCTCTCCTAACAAGCACGGCAGAGTAACCCTGCAGGAGGGTGCATCTCAGCTCCTCCAGGTAACCTGGTGGGCTGAAGAAAAAAAAATAGAATTATCAGTTCTGTTTTCTGGTGAGCCTGGGCTGCTGGCCATAGCAGAATTCCAGGAAATGCCCACTCAGTGGCTGCACAGGATTGCCAAACACAACGCCTTTGTAGATTGTTCTATGTTTCTGATGCCAATCTCTCTTTGGCTGTCCTGCCTTTAGTAAGCTGGCTCTGGGGTTGGAGCTATGGTCTGAGAAATGTGGCTTCTTGCTAGCAATTCTTTCCTCTCCTCTCTCCTCCCCTTTCTCCCTGTGCCCCCCTCCACACAGGCACACACACAAAATCCTGCTCTCCAGCAAGCCTGTTTTTCCTCTGGCATCCACATCCTCACATAGGATATGGGGGTGGGATTTGTTCTGCAACTGCACAGCGTTGTAAGAACAAAGAGGAGACTGGAAGGGAGGGATTCTGTATTCTGTAAATCAATAGGAAAGAGAGATTTATATTTATGCTTTTTTGTATGTTTATCAACCAAAAATCTCTCAAAAGTTTGTTATTAAATTTTGGATATACAAACCAGAATACTTGCTAGTCTTTGGGAAGTCCCTTCCGCAGTAAAGACAGATAGCCTTTTTAAAAAAATTATTCTCTCGTGTGTAGATGTGGGCAAATTGATGCACAAGTGTGTGTGTGTATGTGTGTGTATGTGTGTGTGTGTGCGTGCCTGCCTGCCTGCCTGCCTGTCTGTCTGTCTGTCTGTCTGTCTGTCTGTCTGCCTGCCTGCCTGCCTCTCTGTCTGTTGCTCTGTCTAGATAGGTAGGTAGGTAGGTAGGTAGGTAGATAGATAGATGATAGATAGATAGATGATAGATGATAGATGATAGATAGATAGATGATAGATAGATAGATAGATAGATAGATGATAGATAGATAGATGATAGATAGATAGATAGATAGATAGATGATAGATAGATAGATAGATAGATAGATAGATAGATAGATGATAGATAGATAGATAGATAGATAGATAGATAGATAGATAGATGATAGATAAATGATATATAAATAGAGAGATAGATATAGATAGATAAATGATAGATAGATGATTGATAGATAAATAATTGCTAGATAAATAGATAAATGATAGATAGATGATAAATAGATAGATAGATAGATAGATAGATAGATAGATAGATAGATAGATAGATAAGTGTGCACATACCATTTGGATGAAAACCTTGGCTGACACTTGTCACCTTGCACCTTGTTTGAGACAGGGTCTCTTTTGTTTACTGCCATGTATACCAGGTAAGTGAACTCACTAGCTTCTGGTGATTCTGCCTCACCCTCCCTTCTCCTGGAGGGAGCATGCTGGAATTCAATGCATGTGCTACTGCATCTAATGATTCTTATCATAGCATCTTTTGAGAGCTTGAGTGTTTTCCTACATGCACCCTGAGTATACCTCCCTGAGAAAAATCATGCTCAAAATGGTCACGCCTATGCCATATAACTGCTCATTGTAGAATTTGTATTTAATCACCTTTTGAAGAGCTGGAGTCTGCTGGTTCATGGATTGCCCAGCCCTTGGGTAGAACTTGCTGGAGACAATCTTTGCTGGCAAGGCTGGCCATCTGAATGAATAGTTCCTGCGATGTGTAAATTTTCTACACTAGACATAATTTACCAGTCATCGTGATCTGCTAGGCTGCAAGAACACCACTGGATGTGCAGAATCCAACACAGACTCCCCTGAGTCACTGGCCTTTCTTTCCTGAATCCAAAACAAAATGTACAGAACAATTTGAGAGAGTTATATGGTTTCTGTGCATTCTACAAGCAACGTTCATGTACCCCTATAACTGAATCCAACCCGAGAGATGGACCATGGCACAGCAAGGCCCTGCCTGAAAGATTTTATGCTGACTTGCTATTAGGTGAGACTGAGGTTTCTGTTTTTGCTGTTAGTTAATCCATGTAACTGGTTCCCGAAGAAAGTTGCAAGTTTATATGGTGGTTTTCTACAGCTAAATTTTAAAATTGTATTACGACTGTTAAAGTGTGCATTTAGGAGGTGTCTCTGAATCTATATTAAGAGATATGCCATGTGAGGCCATGGTCTGATTTAAACCGTATGGAGATAAGTTTATATAGAAGATTACTTATTTCACAGAAGAAACATTCTGTTTGCAAAAGAATTCACTGAGAATGTCTTTGAATAGTGAACTCTCTTAGGGCTTTTAAATAGGATTAGCCTTCCCAAAAAGCTTGGCTCCTAACACTCACGTTCAGGAAACTAGAATTGCATATAATTTTTGCTTGATGCAATTTCAGTTCTTCATCCTCAACTTGCCTGTCTGTACTACTTTATCTTCCAACTTTGGAAGCCTCTCTGCTCATGCTTCTACTTGTCTGGGTCTCTTCTCTGTGGACTCTGTCTTTTCTTCCCCTTGGACCTGTTGGATGTTTCCTTAGGCCTGCTCCTCTAGACCTACCTTAGCTGCTCATCTTCCTGAAGAGCCCAGGCCCCTCTCTTCTTAGTGCAATAATTTAGGTGCCAGTTTTGCAGGTACCCTATTTTATCGAAGGGCTCAAATGAACTATGATCATATTCTTTATTATACTATTATGCAAATAGTTGTCCAAGTGTTAGAAATTAGCTTTCCTCCTCAGTGAGCCTTTTCCCACATTGAAATGCCCTTGGGGGTACATCCCAAGACTTCACAAGATTGTCTGAAACCACCAATGGCTTCAAATCCAACACACTGCCTTTTCCTGTGTATACCAATCTGTGGACATAGAAGGTATTAGTACCACAATAATCAATACAAAGTACAACTCTGTGTGTGTGTGCGTGTGTGTGCGTGTGTGTGTGTGTGTGTGTGTGTGTGTCGTATGTTCTATAAGGCTTAGAAAGTCTGGAACGTTCCATTTAATGCCTGGCAGCTGCATGAATGGACACAGAAGAAGTTTGCTCCTCCAGGGTTTCTATTCAGAGTGTGTGTGATGTCCGAATGCTGTGCTTTCATTATGGAGGCAAAGTCTAAGTAAAGCAGCCAGGGAGGGAAATAAAGACACACGGGGCATGGGCTTCTAGTTTAATTTTCAAGGTTTTTATGTCACACAGAGTGGAGATGTGTAGTTTCCTTAGATACCAGCTCGTGAGTTGCTTTGGAGGTGGGAAGAACCACTACCGAACTTCTCCTGTGGCCTTGCTGATCAGAGTGGTCCTTGTAGCCTGCGCGTCTTGTTTGCTCGTCCATTTGGGATATAAGTAGTGAACTTACTTGGGGTGGGGTATGTGGGGTATGTGGTTTACAAGAGTTTGCAAGGGTGTGGAGACAAATCTGATCTCTGTGTTTAGAGTCATTCTTAGGAGAGTTTTGCTCATGCCCAGCTGCTGCCTAAGTAATAAAAAGCCAGTGAAATGGGTAAGGGTGCTTGCCACCAAGCCTGATGACCTGAGTTCAGTCCCAGAGATTAAAAGAGAGAAACAGCTCCCACAAATTGTTCTCCAGCCTCCACATGTCCACTACGGCATGCGTACACATGTGCATGCATGCACACAGACACATGTGCACATGCACACATGTATACACATGCACATACAGAAATATATAAAACATTAAAAATTAAAGCAATGGGGGAAACGGACTACAGATATTATTTTTCCCATCTCTTTGTTATGGCCTCCTTTCTCCCTTCCTTTCCCCATCCATCTCTCCATTCACCCACCTATTAGTTCATATATATTGAGCTCTTTACTCGCTACAGAGAAAAAATGGTCAAAATCCATTTTCCTCAGTCCCTGGCTTTGCATAACAACACGAGACAATGTGGGCAGTCCTGAGGCCATTGTAGCTGGGAGGGGGAGCACACCTGATCCACCTCCTTTGCTATTTATGTGTATGTTACTAAATAAACATATCTGACTAGAAGCCAATATGTATTTAAAAGTCTTTTGTAATCTAATGCAGCTTTTTTTTTTTTTTGGTCTCCTGGTTGTGGTAGAAAAGGAGCAATAAATTGAAATGAGGTCTGCTGAGGAGCTCTGGAATAGATACGGGAACTTCTTGTTTTAATTGGTAAAACTCAGGTACCACATAAGAACCTCCTCTGTGACATTATTATGTAATATTATTATGTGATATTTCTATACCACTGAATAGCAGAGAGAAAGAGTCCCCACCTTACTCTTGGATAATTCTATACCTTGTTTTCCCCTTTGTCTCTGCCCCCACATTTAGGCAACTGCTCTGTGCTATGAATATCGTTCCCCTGCCCCTTCCCCTGCCAAGCAGCAGCAAAACAAAACAAAACAAAACAAAACAAAACAAAACAAAAAAAAACCACAGCTGGAAGCTCAAGGATGCTATTATGGTGGGGTGTCTTAGTTGGGATTTCTATTGCCATGAGGAGACACCATGACCACAGCAACTCTTATAAAGGAAAACATTTAATTGGGGCTGACTTAGAGCTTCAGAGGTTCAGTCTAGCATCATCATGCTAGAAACAGGGCAGCGTGCAGGCAGACGCGATTTGCAAAGGGAGCTGAAAGCTCTACTTCTCGACCCACAGACAGCAAAAGGAAACTGTGTGTTACACTGGGAATAGCTGGAGCTTGAGACCTCAAAGCCCATCCCCACGGTGACACACTTCCTCCAGCAAGACCACACCTACTCCAACAAGGCCACCCCTCCCAATAATGTCATTCCCTGTGGGCCAAGCATTCAAACACACGAGTCTATGGGGGCCATATCTACTTAAACCACCATACGGAGTTACCTCGAGTCCACGGAAGAGGCACAGACCCACAGGCCCCTGCCTTGTCTCTGGTTGGTACCTTCCCCTCCTGGATCCCATACACAAAACAGCTAACTCTGTCTCTCAGCTACCTCCCTCAAGTGAGATTGTTTCTCACATTTTTGTGGCGTAGCTGTAGTCTGGACTGCCAAGTTATCCCATAGGCAGGATGGAGTTGATGATGGGAACAGATAAGACCCTCTCCATCCTCCATCACAGCACTGAATCCCCAGATACTTCAAAATCAACACCACACAGGCACTGCCCATCTTCCTCATGTAGGATGAAGGCATTCCTGTCTAGACTGCTCTCGTCTTCCCCCTTCCCCCAGTGGCTGCTGGCACTCCATAAAGCTCTTTAACCCACAGTTATTTAAAATGTCTATAATGTTTCTTGACTGGTGAATTGAAACAATCTTACCTGCTGCTAATATACATTACTGCAAGAATGATGAGTATAAAGGAGTATAATTCTGAAAGCAAAATGTCCACCAAGTAAGAAATGTAGCCTCCTTGGAAAAGCACTGCCTCCCTTCCCCCTCTGAATATGTGCAGTCATATGCATGGATTTGACAGGCTTCTTCCCTGGCATATGCTACCTTCAGGTGGTTCTGAATGCCACAGTGAAGAGCCAGTGCGGCTCTACCCTGGAAATATCAAGCGCTCTTACCTTCTTGGTATGGAATTAACTTGTCTATATCATACACTGACAAACTAACATCCAAGTAGAAAACATCTATTTATCACTTAAGCCAGGCTCAAGGTGGCAGGGAAGTGTAATCATGGTCACACAGAGCTGGGGTCACAGGGCCTCACCCACTCTGATATTTACTATAATCCCAGACCTCCTCCAAGACTAAGGTAAAGAGAAAGGCATAACATGGTAAATAATGAAATTACAACTCTATGAATATTGAATGTGACTATTGAAAGAAGTAAATAATGAAATTATTTCATTTACAAGATGCATGGAACTGTACATCACCATGTTACGTGAAATAAGCCAGACACAGAAAGGCAAATAATCACGTTTTCTTTCATATGTGGAACCTATATTTTACACACACACACACACACACACACACACACACACTATGGAAGGTGAAGAGGACTGTTTGGGAAGAGGAAGGAGATTAGTGGGAAAGTTGTAAGGAAAGAAAATAGTTAAAGAAATGACACACTCAGATAAAGTTGCCTTGGGGAAACCCATCACCCTGTATGGTGAGTACAAGCTAGTAAATTATTTTTTTAAAAAAGAAAGGTCAGCAAGAGAGTGAGGGATGCTCAGTATAAAAAGTTATGAGTGTAAGGGATATTGGTGTATAATATCACCATGGAAACAAGCTAGTTACCTGAGGTTTAAGTCTATTGCCAGGGCTGTGGTAGCTCTAATATGGGAATTGGGGTCTAGGTAGACACACTAATCGATCAGAAAACAGCAGAAGGCTAAGCTATAAGACAAAAGCACCCAATTGGACAGAGAAGCTAAGAAGTTAGTTAATATGCCAGTGATGTCAAGACCCAAAAACAGGGGTGACACCAACCAAGATGGAGCTATAAGTTGCCAGGACCAAGTAGGAAAAAAGAGAGTTGGTCTATTCTAACAAAAAATGTTAATAGTAAGACCTTGGGCCAAGGAAGAGGCAGAGAAATGAAAGAAATACAGAGAGGCTTGAAGCCTATAGACAGAGCCAGGCAAATGGTCATGATTGCAGACAGAGGGAGCTAGAGCCTGAAGCCAGAGTGTCAGAGAAACAAGGCTTGGAGGGAGGATGCAGCTGAACTGTCACGGCGTTGCATTGTTATGACAAGCACTCAAAGACTGTGTGGTCGTCTGGATGTGGAGTGTCTAGCAAGGACATTGGACAACCCGGCTCCACCCACTGCTTCTTGGAAAGGACCACATGGAAGCAGGAGGACTAGAAGCCAAGCAGAGCCTTGAGGGATGCGGCCCCAGGAGTACATGCTGGGGCAGCACAAATTCCTCCCACTGACCTCTCCAGCTCCCTTTCGTCTGAAATCTTGTCCCAAGTGTAATGACCAGCAGAGTCACCTGCAGTGAACCTAAAAATGCTCTCTCAATGCCTTCCAGTGTCTGCCCCACTGAGAATGCCACGCCTGAGACACCCATTTGATGGGGATCTTGGGATTCAGGACACGAGGCTCTGTCTTTAGTGCCTTGATCTTCAGACCCTCAGCCATGCCTCTTTCTTTTATTTCTTCAGAGTAGGAAAGCCAAGACAACTGTGAAATTACAAACCCATCCAACACTATTATTTTTAATTGAAATGGCCCAGGAAGCAGCCACATGTGTGAGTTATATTCTCTTTCCTTTCTACACGCGCAGTTCTCATTTGCAGGGAATAGAAAGACAAGTGTGCGTTGAGACAGATATGTCCCTGCATGTCATAAATGTAGCTTTTGACCTGCTCTATATGGGCAAGCTGCCATTTAAAACTTACAGAAGAGATTTTCATAGTAATTTGAGTTCACATTCTATCACATAAAATAAGCCCAGGCTTAGGCATCAGCGGTAAACCTGCCTCTGAGTTTGTGTTCTCCGTCTCTCCAGCCCTGAAATGGACTTATGTAAAGAAAATTCATGTGATTGAGTGCATGTATGCTCACACACACACACACACACACACACACACACACCTACCTCTGCATAATTAGAACTTTTTTCAGCAGTGACTGTCACCCCTCTTGTCCCAAACACTATTGTTCTCAAAAATTTTATTTTGATGTATATTGTGTTTTGCCTGCAAATATGCATGCATGCCTGAAGAAGCCATTGGATGCCCTGGGCCTGAAGCTGCATGCAATTGTGAGTTACGTAGGTGTTAGGAAATGAACCCAAGTCCTCTAGAAGAACAGACAGTTCTGTCAACCACTGAGCTATCTCCCCAGTGCCACAAATGCTTTGTGATTGGGCAAAATGGCATTGCATTGGAGCACCAAATGACTGCGAGTTCTAGGTCCTCTTTTCAGCACCCTGTGGACCTGTGTTCCACAGGGTGTTGTTCATGTTCTGTGCACCTGCATGCTCTTCTCTCCAGTCACCGCCACAAGGCAAGCTGGATTCTGCTTATTCATCTCTACCTACCTGAGGCCACTTTTCTCTTTCCACATCTTGGGTACAACAATGTGTTCAGGCTCTGAAGCCCTTCCAGCCTGCTCCAGGGTCATGGGATGCAAAAAGCCTTCAGGAGCCTTAGCAAGCAACCCAGAGGCACAAGGAAGGACCACAGAGCCATTGACACCCTTCAGTTCATCAGCTATTTCCTCCATCCATATCCTGCTGGACTGGGGCAGAGAAGCAAGCCCCATCTTCTGTAGGTCAACTGGTGTTGTCTTCAGTGAGGGAGCCAACCCTGCCTTGCATCCCCTCTGTCCCTGTCTTGTTTTGCCTTTTAGAAGTAGGTGGTAGGAGGCAGTCGTTCTTAGGCTGAGCATGACCCCATGCCAGCAATCTCATTTTCCCTTTGTTTTAGCCCCATTTTTATTAGTGTATAATCATTATACAAAGTAATGGGTTCTACTATGGTATTTTTCATTCAAGCAGATACACACTTAGATCATATTCATTCTCCGTTATCTCCTCCTATCCCATTTCCTGCTCACCCTTTTCCAGTCCTTTCGTTATCTCCATTCTATTCTCTTGTCACACACAGGCATGTGTACATGTGCACACACACACACACACACACACACACACACATGTCAAAACCTAGGTTCGATAGAAGACAATATAGTACTTCTCCGTGTCTGGTTTTTGTGTGTTTGTTTGTTTTGTGGGTGTGTGTCTTAATATAATTAATGACCTCCTGTTCCATCCATGAGTAAACGACATAATATCCCTCTTTTTTTTTTTTTTTTTTTTTTGCTGAGTAAAATTCCACTGTGAATATACTGTGCTTTTCTGATCCACAGACTCGTATACAGCACCAGGCTGGTGCCGTGTCTTAGTTGATGGGAGTGGCGATGTAGTAGTCACGGGTGTGCTGCCACCTCTGTGCTGTGCTGACACAGAGTCCTTTGGGGACAGCACAGCTAGACCACAGAGAGCTTCCTTCATGTCTGTGAAGAACCTCCATACTGGTTTCCACGGGGGCTGCACCAGGACACCTTGCAGCCCTCAGTGTGAAAGGGCAGCTCCAACCCCACCCCTAGCCCCAGTTCTCTCCATCATTTATTGTTTATTAATGGGTAGTCATTCTAACTGGAGTTATTATTTGGATTTGGATTTTTTTTTGTCCATTTGTATTTTCTCTTCTGAGAAATAGGCAGGGATTTCCTGAAAAGAACCCCAATAGCTCAGGAGGCCATGGTGAGAGGCAACAAATGGGTCCTCACTTGGTTAGAAAAGCTCCTGCAGAGGAAATGCATCCGAGTGGCAAGGCAGCTGTGTTTTCTTGTCTGGTTTGTTTAAAAATGTGTTTATATCAACAGACTGTAGTTGTATATATTGATGAGGTGACCAGGGGTACAATGACTTTGAGGATGTAGGATGATTAAATAAAGCTAGCTAATATCATGCCAAGAATTTAACTTTTAATGATGAGAATATTAAACTTTAATCTCTCAGCAATATTGAGATGTGTCAAGTTCTTAGCTGTGTTCATTGTATTACATAGTTGACCAAAGAGAATTGTCTTCTTCCCTCCCGACTGAGCCTTTCCCCACTTCCACCCGCAGTCTCTGAGTCTGTTTCTGTTGCTATAACAAAAATAGAGTCTGGATACTTTTCTTTTTAAAAAAATATAGGTTTATTTAGCTCACAGTATTAGAAGCTAAAGTCCAAGAACAGTGGGCAAGACACCAGAACATGTGTCAGCCTCTGCTGAAGTCCTTGTGGTGCATGGAGTTCAAAGAAAGTCTGAGAGATGGAAAAAGTTCCCAGAGCCGTCAGGCAGGAACCACGAGAGGCTTGTAGACTAGGCTTACTTTTTCTATAAAAGCCCACTCTCATAGGAGCTAACTGTAACCCACAGGATCAGCATTAACTTTTTTCTGCTGCTTGTACCCCGAATGATGCAATCATTTCCTACTGTGCCTTACTTCAGATAACGGCACCAGCAGGCCAACAGTGTTGACCCAACACACGCACCGTATGGGAACTCACACCCACCTGGCCCAAACCCCAGAATGGATAAGTTCTACTGACCTTGTGAGCCCATGGGAAGGAGGGATGCCCAGGGAAAAGACTTGAATCCAGAGTTAGAATTAAGTCAAATCTTGGTCTGCTAGCTGTTCATAGGACCCTGCTAGGCACAGCACTGGGAGCAAGGACTATCTCCAGGGCTCCCCAGGTGTAAACTGTGAGACCTACAAAGAGCATACTTTACTAACTCTCTCACTCAGAAAGGATGTTACTAAATGCCAACTTGACAAAGTTGGTCTCTGGGTTTGTGGTAAAGAACATCCCTTATCAAGGTAGACTGCATAAGAAGTGCCTAGAAAAAAGTAGAGCACCTCTGGGGGTGGGGTTTCAAGAGAGGATTGAATGACAGTCAGGCTTGCTCTGAATGTGGGGGCACCGTGACTTTAGTAGGGACCACTGGAAGGCCCATATTGAGTGCAGTGTTCTCTTACTTGCTGGTCACCATGATGGGAATGTCTCAGTTCTACCCACCTTACCTCAAGGATTTAAAGCCCATGAAATTGGAGCAGAAAAAGGCCCTTCCTCCTTAAGACAAAGTATTTGCTGACCATCTACGATGTTGAAGGTGATATTCAGGGTCTGCACTGCAACCTCTCCACACCTGTCAGCCAAGGATGCTTCGTGCTACATCCAACCTTACTCTTTGTCAGACAGAGGCACTCTGCAGGACCCAGCGGTGACACAGAGCAGAGATTAAAGAGAAATATCAGGTCAGAGGCAGAGTAGAGACAAGGGAAAGATGGTCAAACTTAAAGAAACTGAAACCATAGTCCCAGGTGGCAAAAGGAACTGGGGAATATTAATTTATGTCTGTCAGCCAGGCCGTGGTGGTGCACGTCTTTAATCTCAGCACTTGGAAGGCAGAGGCAGGTGGATCTCTGTGAGTTCAAGGCCAGCCTGGTCTACAAGAGCTAGTTCCAGGACAGGCCCCATAACTACAGAGAAACCCTGTCTCAAAAAACCAAAAAAAAAAAAAATGTCTGTCTATCCTTCTCATTCCTTACCATGGCCCTCCTCAGCCATGACCATGCCCTTCATTGCCACTATGTTGATTTGAAAGAAGGCCCACAAAGAGAGTGGCACTATTAGGAGTGGCCTTGTTGGAGTAGGTGTGGTGTGATTGGAAGAAATGTGTCATTGGAAGAAGTGTGTCACTGTGGAGGTGGGCTTGAAGTCTCATATATGTTCAGGTCACACCCAGTGAGACAGTTCACTTCTTGTTACCTAGGCAAAATGTAAAACTCCCAGTTACCTCTCTAGCATCACATTGGCAAGCATGCCTCCTCCATGACCCACCATGATGATAATGAACTGAACCTCTGAACCCTTAGCCATTCAATTAAATGTTTTTATAAAGAATTACAGTAATTCTTTAAAATGGTGTCTCTTCATAGCAAAAAAAAAAAACCCTAAGAAAACCACAGCCCCTCCTCAGTCCTGACCATGTACCTCCTCAGCCATGACCACGCCCTTCCTCAGCCCTGGCCACGCCCCTCCCTAGCCCTGGCCACGCTCCTCCTCAGCCAATACCTCGCCCTTCCTCTTTCCTGATCATGACCTCATCACCACTGACCATACCTTGACCTAACTAACACTGATCACACCTCTCCGCACTGCTGACCACTTTCTTTCTCACCTCCAGCTCTGCTTCCCTTTACCACAGACCATGTGCCCTCTACTGACCAAATCATTCTCCTAGCTCTGACCTCACCCCTCCCACCACTGGCCACGCCTTTCCTGTTTCACCTTTCTAACCATGCCCTTAAGCAAAGAGCTTGCAAGCCTGCCGGATTTGTGGGGGTGGGGAAGCACTGAGCATCAGTCACATGAAAAGCTCAGTATGTCCTTCCCACACGGCTACACAGCCTGGCTGTGTACGTCGTCCTGACAGGCTAAGCCTGTGTGGTGTGTGGTGTTCATGGATTCATAACAGCCCTCAGCAGCCGTTCCTCCCCTTTGATGTGCTTGCCCTTGGGTAATCTAAAGAGGGGGTAGCTGCTCTGACTCCAAGCCCAGCATGCTTCCGTGGAACACTGACTTCAAGCACAGTGTACAACTGGTGGAGCAGGAGATTTATATGCTCAGGGAGGGTTCAGGATTCTTCTCTGTTCACATACTAACACTAGGGGGACAGGAACCTGCTGATCAAGAGTGGGGTTGTTCTCTGCCCTCATAGTCCTCCATAAATACCCATCTCTCCCTAGCTTTTATAGCTGCTTCCTTCTAAATACAATCTGTCTGCTTCCTGGAACCTCCCTTCCCCATACCCAGCATGTCCCAGCTGAAATCATCTCTTCCTCACACCCAATTGATCCAGCTGAAGGCATCCCCATCTGACACCCAGCAGGTTCTAGGCTGCAGACATTCCATCCCAAACACAGTGAGGCCTGGGCTGCATTGTCTTCTTCCCCTTTCCCAAAGAGAACCCATAGAAGTGTGGGCCTTATTGAATGTTCAACACTGTGTTCTCTATCGTAGGAACATTTTCCAAACTGTGGAAAGTTTGTAGAATCGATTTTCACTATTTCTGGCTCAGGCACAAGACGTGTGTCACTCTGAGGACCGCTGTGACCAGTGGCCTGTTCTGCTGACTTTTCAGATCTAGCAAAATTAGAATCTGGAGAACCAAACAAAGCAGGACGGCCATGGCTATGGTGAGCAGCAGCGAGTGGTCAGAGCACGGACATAGAAACTCGGCAGTCCTGAAAACAGTCATCACAATCTGCCATGGTGGCATATACTTTTAATCCTAGCACCTGGAAAACAGAGGCAGAAGAACTATGAGCGAATTCAAGTCCAGTCTGGGCTACATAATGAAATCCTATATCAAAATAAAAAAGGAGTCCTGGTCTATTTTTGTATGTATCATTTCCCCCAACAAGTCTGGGATAGTGTAAGCCATGACTCACTCAGCCTTGAAAGTCTTATAAATTAGTAAATGGTAGACAGATAGGCAGACAGACAGAGGGAAAACAAACCAAATGGGTGGAAGAATATATAGATGACAGTGGAGATCTCTCATACCCTCTCATGGCGTGGCATTTTCTCTCAGGCTTGAATATTTAGCTGTTGATTTTCTCTCCCCATCTGACTCACTAGCTCTGGAAGAAGCAAAGCAGAAGGCAGAGGAAATAACAAAGCTGGGCTTCTGGTGGGAAGGCTTGGAGGATGCAGCCACAGTTCCTTCTTGCTGTGTCTGTGCATTTGAGAACACTTTGCTATGTGCTGCCTCCACGGGCATGGGGGTAACTTCTCTAAGGCCCCTAGGTGGGTGTCCAGAACCCTGGGACATATCTGTGCAAAGGAAGTTGATTTTCTAATAATGTTCAGTGAAGCCTGACTCCCCTCTAGCCACACTGTCTTTTCTGCACACGGGAAGATCCCAGGAGGAGTTTGCCAGGTTCTCTTCTTCCACACATCTTGGCATTATGCAAATAGCTATAAAACTCAAAGGTCAGCTAGGGACAATGGCTTCCATGGTGGGGTACCTCAGCACAGTGAGCAGCCTGCTGAGTGACAGCCACAGGTCACTTCAGGATGTCAGATTTGCTACCTGTGAAGGGTCTCTTCCTGAGGCTACTGCTGGAAGGCAACTTTCTACAGCCTGCTGTTGGACAGAAGTAGCTGCTCCTGTTCCATGTGACTTCTCAAGCATGCCGTTTGTGGGTGGCTGTGGACGGGCACAGAAGTATCTAGCATTGCCATCACAATTCAGTGAGATGTGCAAATAGCCCCTCAAAGAAGAGACTGCTCACTAGAGCTGGGCTTCTGGACTCAGCCTCTCAGGAAATCTTCCAGAAATGGCCACAGGTATGGTATAGCATGCTTTGTGCTGACTTAATGTCAGGAATCAGAGTGTGAGGTGAATCCCTGCCAGCAAAATCACATGGTCTTTTTGAAGTGCAAAGGACAGAAAAAGCAGCTGCTGATGGGTTAGGGTTAGCCCACTGGACTTCTTGATACCGCTATTACCACTACAACTAGTTTACTCATGAAAGAAAGTTGACTTGCAGCTGGTTTTTCAACTGAACACCCACCCTTCACCCTGGAGAAGGGTAGTCAATTGGAACACGAGGAACCATCTACCAACAAGTCAGGGAAGATGCCGAGTATCCTCAGTGAAAAGTGAAGTGATTGGTTTGCAGTCAGAACTTGCATGTAAATGAACAGTTAAATGGGGTTGTGAAAATTCCCTCTAGCTCCCTGCTTAATCAAAGCAGGACTTAGAACAAGTTGTTTATTCTCCAGAGGGATTTATACATTATAAATTACCAAACATGGTTTCATTGTATTTTTATTAGTGTATGTTAATTGTATAAACCCACAGGCTTCTTTATGACATTTTCACACACATACATACACATACACACATACGTGTGTATATCTCTTGTGTGTGTGTGTGTGTGTGTGTGTATGTAGTTGTTGCTTTGCTCCTGTATACCTTCCCATACCTACACTAATTCCCATTGTCTCTCTACTGGTCCATAGTTTTATTCTAGGTAAGGCTTCACATTGTGGCAAGAGGATGAATGCTGTGGAGTAGACACACAGGGGTTCAGGTTCCTTTTAGCGTGTATTGTCAGAGCTGTCTGGCACACTGTCCCTCCTGTGTGTGTGAGATTCAGAGGCTTTATACACAGCAAGTACAGACACAAATAGAGACAAATCCTCACTGAACACAGGGCCCTGTCTGCAGTGTTTGCATGCTGAACCAATGATGTCCCTTGCATTGCTACTTCTCCTTTATTAACAATAGATTTAAGTAACCCAAACAAGCTATTTCTATGACTCAGGGGCCCTTCGGCTGGTATGGCGTTCTTGGTCTTACAACGCAAGGGCGGCCATGGTGAGGGTAATGCCCTTTGCCTCAGTGACTCCACTGGAAGGGGATCATCCCATAGTAAAATCTTTAAAACTGTACAAAGGCACACACATCTTGTTGTGATATAGTCTAAAAACATCATCGGAACCTTCATGTTTCAAATTAAGGCAAGGGTGAGTACAGATATGTCTACACGTGAGTCTGAGTCAGTGTGTTCCAAGAAAGAAGGAAGCAGATCTAGAAAAGTTAATAAAGATAGCATAGATATGATATAGGATATATATGCAAATAGCTCCATCCAGATTTATTTAAGAATATTATTTTATTTGTATAAACATTCATTTTAAATAGTTATGTATGTGCAGGTATATAAAGAGCCTAGTTCAAATACAGATGTGTCTGTACCTGTGCTTTTGCACTCATTTGAGCGTGCACAGGCAAGTTGGTGAGGACATCTGGCACATCTCTATGTGTTCCCTGGAGACTCCTCCCTCAGAGGGATGGGAACAAAGGTCCTCACTGGCAGAGGAAAGTCAGAACCATTTGACTCGGTCCCTTCCCATTGCCTCCGTTTCTCAGTATTACTCTTACTTATCCTAAAAATCTTCTTCATCTTGCAGATAAGAAAATTTACGGTAATTAAATTAGCACCCAGGTTTCTTGATACGCACACCCAGGATGCATCTACAAACAGACCAGGGACAACATATCCTTCACCAGTACCATTGATGGAAGCATCCATTCCTGTCTAAGTCCAGGCCGGGGTAGATATTCCATATCTGGTCTGAACAACGGACTAAGGAGTTTAACTTCCACACCACTAGAAATGACAGCTATGTGAGAGTCTGCTATGCAACTCTCATCCAGTAAAAGGCGGTAGGGTTAAAACTCATGGAACAGGCTTACTTAGACTTATTTCTCTAGCATTCAATTTCAAACACAGCCAAGGAGTAAAGAAACGAACCATAAAATAAACAGGTATCGTCTCTAAATAATATCAAGCATTTTAAAATCCCACTGTCTAATGAGATTGAGAGTTCTTGCCCAACCTACAGGCCCACAAGATGAGTTGATAAGACACACTTCCCCATGTTTCTGGCCTAAAACGGATTGAAATGTAAACCAGAGCTCAGAGTCTGGTAGAGAGCAATAGTCAACACGCTAATCTCCTTTCCACTTTATTTTGAATATTATCAACTAGTTTTAAAACTAATTAAAGTGATTTTGATAACATAGAAAAATTATTTGAAAAAAATACATGATGAGCTTGTATTTCATCGGCTGCACTGCAAACTTTGTTTCAAAACAGTGGCAGAAAATTTACATTTTAAATCCTATCTTCAGCGGAGTCTTTCTCTCAGTTGAAACAAATAATAGGGAACATTTGACAGGGAATTTTTAAGAGACAGTTACCTTTCCATATGAATCGTGTGGGGCTGATAAGGTTGGAAGGAGGTGAGGAAATGGCTCCCATGGAAGACCCCATCAGGCCTCACCATTCGATAAACCCCACCCTTGCCTGGGCTCTCACAGTCTACCCTCCCCCAGATTTGGCCGTTGGACCATTTCTAGGAAGCATGTGGTATTCTCCTATGGTCAAAGGAAGCTTAAGTCCTCAGGAATTGCAGTGGACATGCTAAGCAGAAAATGAAACCAGAAGTCAAAGGTCAGGGGTGAACTTCGGGTGGCAGAGATGCTTTCGTGAGTCGCCTGTGTAGAGGTGGCAATCAGACACAAACACCTAGCAGGTGGCAGAGAGGGCCTGGAGGCTGAGCTCTGCAGTCTCTGAAGACAGGCCAT
Organism: Arvicola amphibius; assembly: GCF_903992535.2. Classification (NCBI taxonomy): domain Eukaryota; kingdom Metazoa; phylum Chordata; class Mammalia; order Rodentia; family Cricetidae; genus Arvicola; species Arvicola amphibius. The sequence goes on from NC_052048.2 coordinate 104,478,236, forward strand.
AGGGCAGGCAGCTGACTGTCTGTCGGGCTGGGGGGCAGGGAACCCCGGGCTTTCTCAAAGTCTGGCTCTGTTTGTTTGTTTTCTGTTTTCATTTGTTCTTTGAGAATTTCCTACAATCTATTTGATCACATCCCCGAACTCCTTGCAGATCCTCCCTCGTCCCCTAATCATTCAATTTCATGCCCTTTCTCTCTCTTAACACAGACACACAGACACACAGACACACACACACACACACACACACACACACACACACACACACACACATACCTCAAACCATAGAGTTCTTAAGCATGGGGCCCTTCCTGGAGGGTGGTTGATGTCGTCAATGACACTCTGTAGAGTAAAACCGATTTTCCCTCTCCAGAAGCTATCAATAGTGAATCTCTTCTTGGCTAGGGGTGAGATTTTGTGCCCACTCTTTGCCCGGCGGAGATTCTGTCTAGCTTGAATTTGTACAGATCTTATGCGTGCTGTCATAGTCTCTGTGAATTCATGTGAACCTACCCTAATTTTTATGGAAGAGACACTTTCCTTGAAGTCATCCATCACCTCTGGCTCTTACGATTTCTGTCTCCTCCTCTGTGTGGATCCCCAGCTTTGAGGAGACTCCAGAGCATGATATAGACATCCCATCAAGGACTGAGCACTCAAGTCTCCCACTTTCTATACATGGTTCAGCTACTGGACTCTGTGTTAGTTACTGTCTACTGCAAGAAGAAGCTTATCAGATGGGAGCCAAGCAATGTCCCTGTGTATGGGTATGACAATAGGCCATTAAGGGTTGTTTTATTGCTATGTTCACTTAGCAGAGCCACAGCAGTAGGTTTTCCCTTAGGGCTCATGACCTATCTAGTCTCAGATTCTTGGCCTCATTAATAGTGTCAGGTATTGGTTTGATCTCATGGATTTTCCACCTGGCTTTGCTCTGCTAAGCCATTGGCTGAAACAGCTTTATTCATCAACCAATAAAAGCAACACATATGCAGAAGGACATCCCACAGCACAGAGGCCTTCTGCCCTCTGCACTCCTGAGAACTAGATGGCTTCTAGAGGGAATTCTTCAGTATTGTGCAAGGAATGCTGTGTTTGGGCAAAAAGCACAGCCCAATTACAGAAAGTTCTGCAGTTCTACACAGCAAGGTGCTCTGTACAAGTTCGCAAGTTGTGTGGAGCACCTTGTAAGATTGCACAGGAAGCCCTGCAGCTACATGGGAAGTTCTGCAGTGCCGTGGGAAATTCTCCAACTACAGGGTAAGTTCTCCAATGACACAGGACATTCTGAAACAACATAAGAAGGTCTACAGCTAGGTAGAAAGTAGTGTAGTACTGTAGAGAAAGTCCCAAAGCTAGCTGGGAAGTCCTGCATTGTTGTGCAGGAAGTTAACTACCTGGGAGGTTCTGCAGTGTTGTATGGGAAGTCATGTAGTGCTATGCAGAAGGCTGTGCGATCCTGTGAGGATTTTCCTTAGGCAGACCTGTAACAATGTGTGAACGCTTTTCAGTGCTAAACGTCAACTTCCAAAGCTTCCTAGGTAGTTCCGCATTGTTGTACAGGAAGTTCCACAGCTACCTAGGAAATTCTGCAGTGTTATACAGGAAGTTCTACAGTTGTCTAGGAAATTCTGCAGTGCTGTACAGGAAGTTCTACAGTTATCTAGGAAGCTCAACATTGTTATACAGGAAGTGCTACATTGTTGTACAGGAAGTGCTATAGTTATCTAGGAAGTTCTGCATTGTACAGGAAATTCTAAAGTTATTCAGGAAGTTCTACACTGTTGTACAGAAAGTGCTACAGTTATCTAAGAAGTGCTACATTGTTGTACAGGAAGTGCTACAGTTATCTAGGAAGTTCTACATTGTACAGGAAGTTCTAAAGTTATCCAGGAAGTTCTACATTGTTGTACAGGAAGTGCTACAGTTATCTAGGAAGTCCTGCATTGTTGTACAGGAAGTGCTACAGTTATCTAGAAAATTCTACTTTGTTGTTCAGGAAGCGCTATAATTATCAAGGATGTCCTACATTGCTGTACAGGAAGTTACGCTATACTGTTCTGGAAGTTTTCCAACATATAGGAAGTCCTATACAGAGTATTCTACAGTGTTGTGCAATATGTCTAGAGCATTTTACTGCATCTAACCCTAACCCCACTGTGACCTAGACCTCACCCTTTACGAAAGAGACAGGCCCAGACAAGCTATCCCACATAGGAAATATACAGGGGCACCTGCCAGGGATCTCTGCATCCTCAGGCCACACAGTGTCTAACTTCGGGCATAGCACAAAACACGGGTCTGCCAACATCTAAATGAGGTGATGAATCTGCAGAGGCTTGAAGAAAGAAAGGGCTGCCTGTGCTTCATGGGCCAAATCCAAGATCTGTGTGTGTTCAATGTATTATTTGGGGCATAGCAATGACCACAACTATAAGAGCCCAGCATAGTTAGACCATAGCTAGGTGAGCACTGTCTATGATACCAGTGATCTGCGGCTATTAAGAATGAGGGGGACGATCAGAACTGAGGAGGGAAAAGGCAGACATCTGAATTGAGGCTGCAACAGAACACCTAATCAACACTGATCCCAGCTGTGTGACTTATGTAGTACACACACACACACACACACACACACACACACACACACACATACACATCTTGTAACATGGCAACTATGGGGTTAAAATCTAAATCTGTGGACACTGAACTAGGCAATGGATATGAGAGTGTTCTTAGTAAATTATACGCACTTGTTTATATAATGCTTAGGACTGTAAATCATATAGGTTTAATAATTCTTCATGCTTCCTATTCACAAGAGCAGCACTGGAGATCACAAATCAGGTTTGTTTCTCAGCATCATACGTGCTCCTAAGTGACGAGCTGGTCTGTTAGAGAGGAAGTCCCTAAGGTATGATCACCAGCGCAGGACTCCAGGACGTTGACACAGGAGGTCTAAGAACAATAATTTGTATCAGAATTTGGCAAGTCTGTTGTTTTTCTAGAATAAAATCTATGCACCCATATAAATGCTTCTCCTTTTTCAATGTCATCCAGACATCTGGCAAAGTCTCCTGAGGGGAGGGGTGGAGAATAACAATAAACAAACAAACAAATAAATAAATAAAAAACAAACAAACAAACAAATAAATGGATGAATAAATAGGAGAGCTGACCAGGGAACCTTCTTTCTTTTCTTTCTTCCACTGGCTTTGCAGTTGGTCTCTTCTGGCTAATTATGAGGCCTCAGCAGTGGCTGTCCGAGCTCTCCTGCAATGTTTTATACTTTGTAACAAAAGAGGCCTCAACTGTGGAAATCACCAGTGCCACCCAAAGGTCTGCTCATTATTACATGGTACAAATGCCACAGAGCTGTCAGCCTTAAAGCTGTGGTGTTTTCGGTCTTGAAAAGACACAGGCCCCCAAATTGCTGTTAACCGATGGCAGCAGCCGAGCACAGAGGCAGCAGATATTTTTGGAAAAATACATTTATTCTTGCTTCAAAGTAAAATTCAGTAGTAACAATTAACGAGAAAGACTCATCTTAAAAGCAACATTTTGAAAAGGGATTCTGCGTTATGACCTTGAAAAAAATTGTGATGAGTGGTATGCAAAGTGGTATGCAAAGTATTCAAAATGCTCACATTTATACCTTTAAAAATTGCTAAAAAATAAGTATGGAAATTTAAAATTACCAAAAGTTAAGTTGAAGCCTATAGTTGTGATTCCATTTGTTATAAGCATAGAGGTTGCTGGTTAGATTGATCAATTGACACACACACACGTGTGTGTGTGTATGTGTGTGTTTGTGTGTGTGTATAGGCATGTATGTATGTATGTATGTATGTATATAATACATATACAATCTTAATGTATGATTAATTTACCATGGAATTTCAGAAGAGTAGAAGCTGTCCACCTACATTTCAGTAACACTGAGGACAACTTATAGACAGACATGAAAAGCAAACTTCTTGGCTTAGTTACTGTATCCAGAGCAGAGACCTACTCCTATTTGAGAAGAATGTGTCTTTGTGTGCTGTCTCTCCGACTGTGACAGGTCTCAAAATCAAATGTCAATATAAATTGTTCTTAGAGATTGAAATCACTCTTCCTAGAATTTCAGACACAATTTTTGAAAATAATGTCATATTTGAAGATCGTTCTTTCATTTTAGCAACTTTCTTCCTATACTTTGAAAGAGAAAAGATCTGATACATTCATAAACTTAGTGGGGGATAAAACTGAGGCTCAGGGAGTGACTTTGTTTCCCTTGGAGGGATGCTGGAATCATAGCTGCTGGGATGATGTAGCGTACCCCGAGTGTGGAGTAAGGATGTAACAGGACAGGAGGCCCGCTGCTCGGTTGGGCTAGGGTAGGCGCTTTCCCTGCTCTCTCCCCACACAAGCATAACATAAACATGTTTCACTGGAGTGTGCGTGTGTGTGTGTGTGTTGCTGGAACTTGAACTCAGGGCCTCGTACATACTAGGGAAGTGTTAGCCGTGTGTCCAGCCACAGGAGCACCGAACAGCCTATTTAAGTACGTGCAGAGCTTGGGTTCAAGTCTTCTTGACAAATTAAGTAATTAGCTGATCATGTGCTTTGAGTATATTTTTAAGACATCACATGCATAGTGTCTGACACTGCAGAATGGTAGAAGTCTGGCCTGTGTCTATGGTATGGCTCCATGAATTCCACACCCAACACTAATAAAAAGGAAGGGAGGGAGGGAAGAAAAGGGAAGGGAAGGGAAGGGAAGGGAAGGGAAGGAAAGGGAAAGAAAGGAAAGGAAAGGAAAGGAAAGGAAAGGAAAGGAAAGGAAAGGAAAGGAAAGGAAAGATTGGCCTAGGTACACTTAGGCAATCAATTTAATATAATATTTCAAAATGTTTTTCTTTTCATAAAGCACAGTGAAGAGCCAAAACTCCTTCAAATCCCTGGCTTGAGTTGTGGGAGAACAGACCTCGTTTTATGTGGGTTTATAAATATAATTTGAGTGCATAATAACATATAATCTACATTGCTTTACAACTGGCTCTGTGTGTTCAGTCCATTGAGAACCACCGCTCCTGGGGAAATGCAAGGCTCGCTTGCTGTAAGCGTCTGGTCACCCCATCTTGCAAACTCTCCACAGCATCCCTAGTGCTACCCGGGTTCCTGCCTAACGACACCCCACCTAATCCGTGTTGTTGGTTCTTTGACACTGACCTCACTACTACCGGCTCTTCCTTCCAGGCACTGAAGGAGATGAACCTAATACCTTTGATTTCACTGTGCTGTGCAACACAGTCTTCTCCTTTTAGGAACACCAAACTGCTCCTCACTTTAAATCCAGAACAACAAAGGGATAACAACATGAGCACGTGCCTTAGATAGATTGCGAGATGGACACTCGTCTGCAGTACAAAGAGGAGTTGACAAATCTGAAGTATGGAAATGTACACATTACAGGGGATTATGTTAGTGGCCTAGGGAGAGTGGACTGTAGAAACGCCATATTGCAAGTGAGTTAGCTGCACTGAATTTACTTAAAGGGACTGTGCACTATTCTAGACATGATGCTAGAAACAAGGATAGAAAGATTCACAGACATGGTCTCACCCTTGAGTGAATTACAAGTAAGGACGAAGTATGGACTCATGGAGCTTGTGGACTCTGGCCTCCTACAGGAGCATCCCCTTCCACTTAGTGTGTACACAGCAGCCTGGATGCCATGCAGGAAGTTTCTACTAGACTGGATTTTGAAGGATGGCTAAGACTTCATTAGGTAAACAGAGAACAAAATTAGAAACCTGTGCTGTCCCTGAAAAGGGCACTTAGCTGGGAGCTAAGAATTATTTTTTTTTTCACACAGTAAAAGGAGAGCAAAAGCTAACCTAACAAGAAAATCTGTTTTCATATGGTGAATTTTCCTGTGTCTCTTTATAGGAATTTTATTTTATCAATTAGTTTCCAATAGAAAAACCTTGCTGTTGTAGTGATGTCTAGGTACCATTAAACATGAGACTTGGAAGGACATGTTAGGGACATTTTGTCATTAGCAATAAATTTTAATGTAAGGACTTGTCTAAAATGCCATTAAAAAGAAACTTTAAAAGCCTAACAACAAGGCGGGGGATTAGTTCAATGGTAGAGCTCTTATGTAACATAGGTTATAGGTTCAATTTCTACCACCACAAAAAAATACAACAAAAATAAGTCAATTGCTAATCAAAAAATAGTAGCAATAAGACATTGAAGGCTGTAAAATGATAGCTTTGATAATAGGTAAAATACTGAGCTTGTCAGGAGGGCCATTACCCCTGGTTTTCTGGGACCTCTGAGATGGGCAGGCTCTCTGATAACCCACGAGTCCATTCGCAATGGTGTCATGTTAAATCCAACCCCATACCTCTCGGCTTCTGTGTCAGAAGTTTTTAAAATTTCAGTTTGTTTTGTCCCTTTGTTAGCTGGCAGGGTAGCGCTCAGGTTCTATGCGAACCATTTCACTTTAGGTCACTGTTTATAGAACAGGTTGTTTCCGGTCTAAACCTGCCCCGTTCAACTGTGGCCTCATTTTGATGTGCTGGGCAACCCTTTTCCTACATTATTCAGGTCAAGAACTGCAGGTTTGCTGAACAACACCAGAGCTGTCTAGGTAGGTACTGAGGGCTGCCTTACTTTCAAAACATGGTGGGATTGGGGAAACTTCCTCTTTAGAAGAAGTGTCATTATACAATAGGAAGAGCCTGCCTAAGAAGTCTCACTTCCTCTGTGATTCAGCTCTATGGTCTGGTGAACGGAGTGTGGTTGGCCACTCTGGAGTTCCTGAGCAGGAAATCATGGCAGCTACACTATAGAGGAATTTGTGGGTGTGGTAAAGTTAATGATGTAGTGATGGGAATTAGGTCTTAGATTGTAGGGGAGGCCCAATGGAGTGCAGGAGTCCTCGTATGGCAGAGGCAGAAGGACATTCTCAAGGAAGGATCTGCAGTCATGGAAACAAATTGAAGTGCTGTGTGGAAAGGCAAGGGTCGAGGCTCTCTCCTGAGCCTTTACAGGAAGGCAGCCTTGCCAGCACTCCAGTTCTTTGGACTTTTGCCTTCCAGAGTTGTCAGATAAGAAATGCATGCTGGCTTCTACCACAGAACCAGTTTGTTATAGGAATTCTATGGTCTTAAGAAGCCATGGACATCCAGGATGGGTCTGTACCATGTATTTAAGTTGGTGATGAAGCTAGCTCATGGCACCTCCAGAGGGAGCAAATGCCAGATGTGTAGAAACACCTTGTGAACAGTTAAGATCAACACAGAGGTCAGAGACTTATCTAGAAGACATATGTCTGGGAAGGGGCAGTACCATGCTATGGTTTCCTGGTGAGGTGCTCCCTCTCCCAAATCCTCAAGCTTGTACGGTTGAGTTCTGAGTAAATATGAGGATCACACTGAGTTTTTGTACTTGTCTTGTTTGCTGAAGTCCTTTCAAATGGGCCTTGGTATGTTTCCCCCTCTCTGGAAGAAGCAAAAAGCTTGTTTGTATACTTTCTTCTTCTGTACCCAAGGAAGGAAGTGACCTGCAGGTGATTTTCCCTGGCAGCTAGTTCCTGGAAGAGAAGACAGTGAGGTGCTTTAAAGAAAGAAGAGTTGGAGTACAATGGATATTCTAAGCAAACAAGGCCGAGTATGAGCAGGACTCTGCCCCACCCACTTATAATCAGTCATGCTAAACTAAGGGCATCTGTTGTTCACCACAGTAAAGCAAAGCACATCCCTGGATCCTAGGAGTTGTAGGACAGGGGGCAGCGTTGCCCTGCACAGCCGCTTTGGGACTCTGCCATGGACTCCACCATCTTCCTCTGCCTCGGTGAATGGATGGTGATGAAGGCTTACGGACAAACGTTACTCAGGAACCAGGCACATTGTTTGTGTTTGGCAGCAAAGTCACCGTCGGCTGTTTGCCGTTATCACAAGGGGGATTCCAGAGAACAGTTTCACGAGCTAGAAATGGCAAAAGGAAGTCCCTGCCCCAGCTTGTGATGGACATCATCTTTTTAAAAACGCTTATCTTTAGAACTTGACATTTGCAAATATTTCCCATCAGAAAGTGTATTTGCTTTTTCCAAGACAAGCATTGTTATGATAAAGCAGATCCTTGCTACTTTATGATCAGGGACAACATTGTCAAGATCTCATTGTCTGGTCCCCTCCCACTGTTAACCTCTCTAAGCCTCCTCTTTCCTCAGTAAACCAATTAAATAGGCGACGAGTCTATGAAGAATAAACCTACCGTTCTCTCCAAGCTCATCTTTCACTGCTGTGGTCTGCAGCATTTTATCTTGTGTATCTGTGAGACCTTCTCCAGCTCTGTCTCTCACTGCAGATAACTCAGACTTCTGACTTCACGCACCACTTAGCTAGTAGGAGTTCTCATTTAAGTATTGAAAAATATGGTGGCCTCAGTTTCCTATCCACAAGAGCACAGTTCAGCCTAGACCACTGAGTCTCAATAGTGTCCATGATGATTACCAGGTCCACTTTGATGACCTCCTGGCCTTCAGCAAGCCTCACAACCCACAAGCTCTAGTGTCAGGTCCAGGCAACAGTATTTCCAATAATTGTACACGTGATGTCTGGTACATTTACACTGCGTTTATTTTTTCATCTTTTACTCACTACCCAGTCTCAGACTTCAGGTGTGAGCAGTATACATGAGTGTGCAAGTGCATTTATGTGTGTGGATGCATGTGTTGAGACCAGAGGACCTCAACTGTCATTCCTCAGATAACAACCACCTTGTTTTATTGAGTCTCTCATTGTCCAAGAATTCACCAAGTAGAAAAAGCTGGGTGTGCCTGTCTCTATGTTCCTAGTACTGGCACTATGAGCATGAGCCACCTTGCTTGACTGTGTGTGTGTGTGTGTGTGTGTGTGTATGTGTGTGTATGTGTTGTGTTGTGTGTTCTAGGAATCCATCAGGCTTACAAGGCAAGCATCTCCTCAGCCTCAGCTGTAGGTTCTGTAGTCAGCATTTACTTGGCTGATAATCCTTGTTGTTGTCTCCTCTCCTATGACTTTTACCTTACATTTGTTTGTTAGATTGCATGCTTCTGTTTGGCTGTACAGTCTTTCACCCTCTTTATCTATGTTGCCAGGTTAATAGCCTACACTTTAGTCCTGTTAACATTTGACATTCAAAGTAGCTCAGCTGCTTCCCAGAGCCAGAAGCATCCTAAGGCTTTGCCTACAGCCGGCTGCTGTGGTTGTGTGACTCTGGGGAGTGGGATACCTCCAAGAGCACAGAGGCTCATTGGTTACCCCTGCTTATCTCCCTTACATGCAGTAAACCTCACGAGATGTCCGTGTTAGTTGTCAGATGGTCAGCTTCCTGTTTAGTACGGAAGGTGCTCTATCCCCTCACGCTTCCCTGAGGTATACTCATCATTTCCCTTCTTACTATAAAATCTTTCATGATGATTACCCTTAGTTCAGACCTGTGGGTGCCAGTCCGTTCTTCATTATTCTTGAATCTGAAGATGCCCTTCCTTGGCTTTCATTTTGGAAGAACTTATCAGCAGGCCTTTCTGTAAACATCTTTAATGTAAAATTCCATTGTCTTCCGATGTCTACAATTTTGCTGAAAAATTAACCACAGGGATTCTGATGTTTGTAGAAGCTTTCTTCTTGGCATTTGGTTTCCATTAGTTATCGTCTTTGTGGCTCTCCCAGTTGGAATCCCAGAATATTGGGCTCGTGGAAGGATATCTTTCATTCCATTTGGAAAGTTCTTAGCCTGGGGCTCTCCAAAGTCTGCTTTGCCCCTGCTGATCTCGGGGTCCCTTGTGCATTTGCCTCCTAGCTACTGTATACTCTTTCGTGTGTTTTGCATCATTGTACCTGACTACATTTTAGTCATATGCTTATTCATGTGGGTGTGTGGGATGGTGTGAGACTGGGTGCACATCTGCCACAGGTTCATGCGGAGGTCATGGGAAAACTGCAGGTGTAAGCTCTCTCCTTCTGCCATGTGGATCCAGTGACTGAACCCAGCACCTCAGACGTAGTGATATACTCTTTTACCTGCTGAGCCATCTCAGTGGTCCCGTCTATAAACCAATCATTGTTGTTTTTCTTACCCATTCCCAATGCACTAATTTTTCCTCTGTTTCATAAGGATATTGATATTAATCCTATCTACCATGTTCCAAATTTCTATGGTTTTCAATTGTAATGATTTTACTTACTTATTTACTCATTTACTTAATTTACTCATTTACTTAATAAGGAATATGACTGTGTAGCCCAGGCTGGCCTTCAATGTGTTGTCCTTCTGCCTCTATTCTGTAAATACTAGGATTACTTTCATGTGCCGCTACATCTGTCCTCCACTTTATCTCCGAAAATGTATCATCTTGTTAGATCCATTAAGTGTTTTCATGATAACTTGATTCTTTCAGATATCCCCATAGGTCCGTTCTATTGGCTGTCACTTGAGGGGCTTTGCTCAAACCGACCTAGCTGTATGCCTGTTTTGTTTTACTTGCTTGAAAGGTGAATACCATAAAGAATATATTTTCACGTTTTTTTTTTCTGAGGTTGATGTCGTGTGACCTTACCTGGGCATATGTTTGCTTTGACACTTCTCTTGAATGTCAGGGTTAAGGATGGAGCGCCTCACTCCAAACACCTCCATTCCTCTTGTAATTAAAGCTGTGGTTCAGTTACTATGGTAACCACACTGTTTCCTGTTCTCTCTCCTACCAAAGAACAGCACTCACTGAAATCTTCTCACATTTTCCTGCAGTCCCTTCTCAGGGGGCCCTGAGCTCTGCCTAGAGGCCCTCAGCCAGGTACCTTTGTGTGACTCTCTGTTTAGACTCTGGTATCTACCAACAACTTTGTAGCAGCTCTTCTCAAGCAGGTAGCTACTGCTAAGTTCAGAGCCATCAGCCCAGGCTGCTCTCTGCCATGAGTCTTGGCTGTGCAAGCCATGGCTGCATTCTGAAGCCATCAGATAGGTAATGTGGAGATAATCTTTCTTCTTGTTCTTGTCTGAGGGGTCTTCTCCAGTAAGATCGTATGTCATTGCCTGTCCAGTCTGCCAGGGGTGGTTATGTTAGCCAGGTCTGAAGACTGTTCACTGGAGAAAACTCTTCTAGCAGTATTTCTGTTATACATCATATGGTTGAAGGCAAAGATATCACAGTAGACATGTGACCACAATGAATCCATGGATGTGCTTCTCAGAGTGCTCAGGTCTGATGAGCTGGATGCTCCTCGTGGCTGTCTAGCTTTGGGATACCTGCATGTATAGGTTTCCTGGAATTGCAGACTGACAACTGCTTCTCCCTCCCTCCCCCACATAGGCAGAGAGGGTGTTCTCCGCTGACCCCTCAAAAAGCAATCATTGCCGACACAATCCCATTGTAGCAGATGGAAGTCCAGGGCAAAGATCCTTCCCCTTCTCCCGCCCGCGTCCATGGTACTTCAAAGGGAGACATCCCTAATTCTCACTTCCAGGATAATAAAATTCTGGCGCCAAAAGTTTTCTGGCATGTTCCAAAAGAAGACCATGAATAGTAACTACAGAATGACAGCCACTGGGTGAACAATCGTATAAATGAGAACATAATTAACAAGGAAAACCGCAGATTCACAGCTAAGACCATTACTCTGGCTTAAGGAAGAAGGACATAGTAGATGCATTCTGCAGAGAGAGGACAGTAAGTCTTTTAAGCCTTGGCTGTGAAATATACCCTTGAACTGTTTTGTATTCTGAGAAATTCTGCGAGCTCAAATGTGATCCAGAGGGAGCGTGTGCTGCCTCACATTTCTGAAACCACATCCACAGATCCAAGGGTTCAAGGTATGCTGACCCGCTATCGATCTACTCAAACCTAGCACACTTCAAATCTGATAAAAATCACAGAATTCAGTAATGAGGCAGCAGAATTCTGAGGAAATATTTTTAATTCTTATTCTTTTGTCTTTTGTTTAGGAATTTATCAGGTATAAGTAACGCACCCAGGATCATACTCTAGATTGTTCTGTGAGGTATTCACCAGAGAAGACCACTCAGACACAGACTCAGACACAGGTTCAAGGCAGTGGAAAGTCTTTATTGGCTGGCCAGTGACTACACTGAGTATTCAGGACCGGAGTGAAGTCCCGAGCCTTTCTGAGGGTGGATTTTAAGCACAGAAACCGCTTACATCATGGGTTGACACACCTCATTTAGCCAGAAGCAGAACACAGAAGCCCAAAAGCACGGTTAGTACATTTAGGGGTTTCCCCAGAACTATGACTTTGATGGATTAGGCTACATCTTAGTTCTCATTTTGGTTGGTGTTTCTGCCTCTGTGCTGGGATCCAAGGCTTCAGTGGTACTTCCATCATGGTGTCAGTTGTGCTAAGATTTGGTGCGTCCTAAGGTCTGAGAGCCTGCTACATAGCCCATAGGTTCTATGAGCACACGTCAAATGGTGGACTTGTCTGGGAGCACGGGGTTGGATCTCCTTAGCAGTGGTAGTTCAGCCAAACTTATGCTCTGCTTCACATTGTGGGGGAATATTATTTTCAGCTGCATGACTTTTGTTTACGCTGCATTTTTTTTTAACTATGTGGGGCTGTGATTCGTTGACTGTCAAAAGCACCTGATGGTCCTAATAAAGATCTGAACAGCCAATAGTGAGGCAGGAGCAAGGATATGTGGGGCTGGCAGTCAGAAAGCATAAATAGAATCGAGGCCTAGAAGGAACGAGAGAACAAGGGGAAGAGGACATCAGGGGCTACCCGGCCACCCAGCCAGCCATGGATGCAGAAGCAAGAAAAGGAATAAGTCCAGAGGCAAAAGGTAATTGGGATAATTTAAGTTAAGAAAAGCTGGCAAAAGACAAGTTAAGCTAAGGCCGGGCATTCCTAAGTAAGAATAAGCCTCCATGTGTGAGTTATTTGGGAACTTGGTGGTGGGTCCCCCAAAAGTAAAAAGACTATAAAGCCAAAACAAAGTAAAAACAAACAACATTATATAGCTTTGTAGGCAGCTGAGCAAGCAGGGCTCTACAGTGAGACGTAGCAGCTAAAGAATTAGTGGTGTAAGGAGTTCTGACCAGGAGAACAAAGATTGGTACCAGCTATTACATTATCAGCATCTCCTTCCTCTCCTTTCAAGGTTATTTCTGACCATGGCTAAACTTTTTCTAATTATCCCTGGTTGATTAGCACAGAAGCAATCAATTTCTCCCAGTGCTACGCAGAAACCTCCATATCATAAAGAAGCCCAATCCTCTTTAATTCTGAAGAACCTCGGCTAAGGAATCTAACTGTGCTTCCAGATGGGACTCCGAATTTTCTAGATGTGCTTGGGCCTGTGTCTGCTTGAGCACTGGGTTTCTTCAAGTTTTTATCCCCTATAACTAAGGCAGACGTTCCAACTGTAGTGGAGTCTATCATGCCTGCCCCCACCAACAGGAGAATGAGAATAGGGATGGCTCGTTGTGCATAGGGAAGCCCAGAATCTAGATTTAAGTGGGCTCTGCCTTCTCCATTACAGATGAGCCTCTGTGGTATAACATACACAAGGATGCAAAGGAGTGGGGTCTCCTTCAATGTAAACAATGCAGAAGATGCACACTTAGTTAAGCTGTTAGTGTAAGCAAGCCAGTTAGTTTCTGGGGTCTGGATTACATTCCATTGCCATTCCTGGAAACAACTTTTTGTGTATGACTTCAGGAATCTGCATGGTGGGAACTACCTAGGGGGTTTCTTGATGACATTAAGCAGGTGCTCCCAGAGTGAGCTTGGGTTGGTCCCATTTATAACTCTTAATGTTGGAATTGGAGTTTTGTGCGTTCTAATCCCAATGTAATGTGGGGCTTGGAGCTCAGGCACAGAGAGCAATGCTGACCTATGTCTGACTAGGAAAGGCTAAAGAACTGATGTATTCTTTCTAGCATCCCAAACACTGCAGGCGGGGGTTGGCTTCCACCACCTCCTGAACCTTTAGCTTAAGGTTACCAGAGGAATTTCTGGAGAAATTGGAGTTTTGAGCCAAAATAAGGGGGCTCATATACCAGGGGTACCAAGAGGGAGCAGTTTGGGACAATGGGGAAGGCAGATGACTCTAGGCTCAGGTTTCTTTGGGATGCTAACCATGCTGCCTGGATCTGAAACACTTAGGTAGAAACTGACTCCCCAGGCTCTTCATCTTCGGCTTCCTGTCAGGCCCTAACCTTTATAGGTATGGCGTTGTATGGCCAGTGAGCAAAGGTGGGGACTGATACTTCCCAGTCTAGGACTATGGGATGATCAGTGTGCTCCCAGATGGATGCTGTTTTGCAACCCCACTGAACACAATGGTATTATCCTGGCTTCTAGCAACTTGGGGAGTTGTCATCAGGGCAGGCACAGGACTAGACTGAAGCTTCTTCTCTCCACTGGTGGACCCACTGTCCCAGGAGTGTATTCCTCCCCAGAAGCAAATGAACCACACCCCGGTACCCTCTAGATACAATATTTTATAGAAATCTACTGGAAGGTGGGTTGGGTCTCATTGGATATGTTAGATATGTGTTTCTGGGTTCCAGTCTTTCTTAAGTCCCATACCCAAGGTTCTGGCTTATAAAGTTTTAGTCCTTTCCCATGGAGAGATGAAAAGGACACAGTTGGACAATCATAATTATAGGGCCTTCGTCAGTCTTCTCTTTAGAGACTCAGAGAAGCAGGTGATGACTTCTCTGTTGTTATGTTCTGTCGATTCCTTTAGCTGGGCATGGTGGGTCCTTTTGAATCATCTGATGAGTTCTGGGTCTGTTGCAGCACCTGTAAAGATGGAGGAGGGAATGCTTAGTCATCTCTGCCTTATGAGCTTCTTGTTAAAGCATATGCCTGGCCCTTAGGAGGGCAAAACGTAAGAGAGTGACTCAATATTCACTGGCCCAAATGCCTGTCCCACATCACACAGGTGGGAATGGAGAGACCAAAGTGCATATGCACCTCAGGTAATGCAACTTAAATGCCAGAGTATTAGAGCTTTGGCTGACCTCGCACAGGGTTTGCAGGAGGCCACATCCGACACGGCCAACAGTAGAGCCTGTGATCTCGCTGTGATCTCTCAAAGCAGTCAAGTGTTTCATGATTCATAATTAGCCATGTCATCACGCTAAGGTGATGCCTTCCACTTCAAGGTCCACAGAGACAGAGTGGCTTTCTGACCTAGACCCTGACAGAACGCCTGAAGGACCAGGGAGTAGACAGCTTAGTGCAGCACTGGGAATCCTAGTTGAAGAAGCAGGCTTTGCCAGCACATCTGCTTTGACAGACCTGGCCTGACGCCTTGCCGTGACTTTGCCCAGCTAATGGCACTCCCCTATAATAGCAAAGGCAACCTAACTGGACTCCACACCCTGGTCCCAGGAAGAGCCTTTCTTCACAAGAGAGCTCTGGAGGTATCTGTCTAGGTTTGTACTCTACAGTATAAGTTCAAAGTCTGAAAGGCAGAAGGACAGTCAGACCTTTGAAAAGAACTGAAACCTAGCTGTTGAATGCAAACTGAGCACATGACAGCCCCCATCCACTGCCAGTTCCAACAGGGGCTCCCTGCAACATTGGCACTTAGGATTCAGGTTCAGGTTCTGCTGATTGTTCTAATAGGTGCGGCATTTTTGGAGGGGCAGGGTAGCAAGTTGCGGTAGCGTGTAGCAAATACTGAATTAGCCTGGAACAGCAAGGAAGACAGTGGAGTGGGAAATACCGAGTGTCTGTGAAACGAACCCTACTTTCCTGCTCTTGCAGTGTTTTGCTTTTTAAAGTAGAAAATGAGGGGTTAACTACAGGCAGTGTTCTTAGACCACACCCCAAGTGTGCCTGCACAGAATCTGTTTGCCCTGAAACCTAGACTATATGACAATTACATTCGTATTGAATAGACTAGAAGGCAATCTGGGTCAGCCCTTTGATTCTAGAGATTTAACACCCATAGGAAAGATAGGGCAGAGCATAAAGCCAAAATGTCCCCCAGAGATGATACTGATACATACATACTAATACATATATACATGCATGTATGCATGCATACACAATGCATTGGGACTTTTCAGTAATTACTCTTACAAAGTAAGTTAGATGGGTGTAGAAGTGCAGTCACCACGCTGTCCCCAAACTCATGAAACACCATCTCTTCCCCGCTCTCTTCGGCTGACGGGTGAAAGATGGGAAGGGGTTCTGACTCTCTCTGCATCAGCATAGTCTGCCCTTGGTCTTCCCACCTGTGTGGGCTTGCAGCCAGCTTTTATTCTGGAAACGTGTTTGGTGCCCCCTGGCACCTGAAGCCTGCCTCTCTCTACCCTGGACCCAGCCTGATGCCAGTTACTGACGCCTCGCCCCTCCTAAGGGGTCTCCTCTCCCGGGGAGTGAAAGTCACGCAGTCTGCAGATACTGCACTGCCACACATCAGGGAGTAGTTTCAGGTCTGTCGGTCGGTGCTTTGTGGGATGCTCTATTTGCTTTCTTAGATTAAAAACTGCCTGGCAGGAAGCTCTCCATCCTTCATAGAAATATTGTGCCAACATTTTTCCTGGGTCCCTGTTCCTGAGGAAAAGCCAATGGCAGCAATGGCAGTTGATCCAAAAATTCAGAGACTGGCTTCGCTGTGTCCTACAACCTGGGTCTGAGGCTGCTAGCAGAGTGGGATCCTGCAAGAAGGAGGCCTCCTCAGAGCTCTGACGTCACACTCCCCGCTTGCACCCAGGGACCCTCCCACAGACTCCCTGTCTGCTCTGGTTTCCCTAAGTCCCTGTGCATGTTCACCATCCAGGCACCACACGGGAGCGCCCTTAGAGCCTTGACAAAGGAATCTACTCTGCACATGAATACGGAAAAGAGGGCATTAGTGGATACAAGGAACGGTCTGTCCTGAGATATGAGAGTCCTTTAATTGTCCATTCATCTCTCTAGTTACTATCAGACAGTGACGGCTTCCTGTGTGTCGGGCCTTATGGAGATGCCAGAGGGATAAAGGTAGATGAGTTCTGAATTTCAAAGAACTTTGTCACCATCAGAAAAATGGGGGTGGGGCTAAAGAAATATCTGGACCTCAAATACTGACACCATGAATGAGGAAAAATCTCAGACAGAGAAGAACATCAACCCTTACTACCGAGAGGAATTCTCTTCAGGCATGGATAGGTTGTCTCTGTCAGAAACAGCAGCCTGTGACAGGGTCCCGAGGCACACCCAAAGGGTGCTCAGGTGTGCGCGGGTGTGGGGGAACTGTGAACTGCCCTCAAGTTACAGCTATGAAGAGATTCGGATGCCAGGCCCGTTCATGGTCTTATTGCTCTGAGGACCTCAGAGCAGCTTGTTTATGATGGCTATAGCTCCATTTAAAACTTTAAATGGAAATATTATTAAACATCATTTATTGGCTTATTTATTCATTAAAAATAATTAAAAACCCATTACATGTTAATAGAAGTGATATGTATTTGTGAAAAATGACCGTATTTTCTGTAGCAATTATCAGGGAAAGCCAGTGTTTCACACTGAGAAAGCTCTTTTGTGTTGAATTCTCCTGTCTTGCCTTACTACACTGCAGCGGTGGTTTTAGCTCACACATCTGAAGACCATGTTGTTGGTCAAAGGAAGACCTTGGCAGGCCCTTAAGGTACAAGGCGGTCGAAAGGCCTGGAGCCACACTCCAAGAACTTCTGTAGGAGACTCTGGCCTTGCATCAGGAGTGGGAGAGGGAGCGACCAGAGCCTTCTGCAGTCTTGGTGGGAGCAAGGTCACAGAAGCTCCTTAGGGACAGGGAGCGCTGCTGGAGTTCTCTAACTGGAAGGCTCGAGGCAGCTCTGTGCAATCTGGCCTCACCAAGGTCATTGTTTTTGCCCAGTGGAGCATGCACGGGACTGCTCTGGGCAAAGAATCCTGAGCATTGCCTTCTGGAAGGCGGAGGGACGTTCAGTCTCCACCTTGCCTGTGAGCAGTGCCCTGCAGTCAAGGGTAAATGATCCAGAGAGGTCAGGCATGGGGGAATCTGTCTGCAACCCTAGCACTAAGGAGGGGAAGTGGGGAAAAAAATAAAACAGAGGAACGAGGGTTTCCCAGAGACTCAGGGCTTCCAGATGTCCACATCCACACACAGTTCGACCCCTGCATCTGGCCAAAAAGAAGGCAGCTTCTTCTCTCTTTCTCCCTGTGTCTCTGAGCCCTTTCATCCATAAATAAACACCAGGCTCAGGAAACATTATCATCTGAAAGACAGATACCCATTGTGGAACCACAAAAGACCAGGACAACGCAGGACAGGGAGGGAATGCAAAAGGATGCAGGCCTCCTCTGAGATCTGGTCTGCCCCCTGGCTGTCAGTACAGTGTATGACAGCTCCCAGTAGACCTGGTCCAGCATACCCACCCCGGCTGATTTTCTAGGCCATTTAAATAAGTAAAATGATGAAGCGGTCTGGTGATGTCACTGGTGGTAGCTCTATCTCAGCAGCATGAACACTGTGTGCGTGACTCCTAGCTGCCTGAGGGCAGATCTGTGCCATAAAATCATGTCCACTCAGAGACCACCCTCAAGGGGAATGGAGTCACAACCCCCACCCCACAGACAGCACCTCAAATTCAACCTCCAGGGCCACAGGAGAACTGTAAACAAAACAGTTGTGAACGTGGCTTCCATCCTAAGACTGTTAGTACATGAAGACTAGGTAGTTTGGGGCTTGGTTTATGCATGAGTACAGGCGTTTTGGATACATGAAGGAAGCATCTATATATGTGATTCCTGTCAGTAAACAGATTTGCTTATTTATTTGTGGTACTGAGGCATGAATTTCATCTTGAGCATGTTAGCCAAGCTCTCTACCTCTAAACTACATACCCAGCCCTGACTTTTAATAAACAGGCTATATTCAAAGATGGCTAGGTTTGCATGTAAACATTAACAGATTAGTTCTCTAAAAGATATTTTCAACTCAAATTTGATATTTCAATGTGGACATAGGTAAATATACTGTATACAATGTTCATTTAGTATAAATTATAAACAATTAACATATACATATTACTGTATACATGAGGAAGAATATAAGGACTTTTTAAGGATGCTCTTGGGTTTCTCATAAAGAATTAGTACAGGGATGATAACTCAGTAAGAAAACTGTTTGCATTGCAAGTATGAGGATTTGAGTTCAATCTAGATAGATAGATAGATAGATAGATAGATAGATAGATAGATAGATAGATAGGAAGATGATAGATAGGTAGATAAGTAGATAGATAGGAAGATAGATGGTAGATAGATAGATAGATAGATAGATAGATAGATAGATAGATAGATAGACAGATAGATAGACACACAGGTATGGAGCATATGCTTATAATCCCAGTTCTTGGGTTGTAGACAGATGGATCCCTGGATCTTAGTGTCCAACCTCTAACCTGCTTGGTGATTCCCAGACTAATGAGTGACTCTGTCTCAATGCAATGAGAACAGTCAGTGCCTGAGAGATAGCAGCACAGTTTGATCTCCAGCCGTGGTATGCATGTGTATATATGCTACCTGAGTCTGCACACACAGAGAGACACAACACGAACAGATGCACACACACACACACACACACACACACACACACATAAAGGATGGCAACCAAGCACACAGTCTGCGTGAACACATTTGGAGTATCTTTGGGGACGTTAGAAGAGAAGGCCGGGTTCAAGACAGACCGCAGCACTGTGAGAAGCAGCTCTGAGTACAGTGAGTCTGTATTGAGTCTGATGACGAGCACAGCAAACAAGGAGCAAACAAGGATGCAGAACTCTCACGGTGTATTTTTAGCTGGCTCTAAGGTATACTGCCCTCCCCTCATGCAGAATTATTTTTAATTCCCTGGAGCATGCTCCCTGCCACTCATCACCACATTCGGGGCCTGCTCTTTTTCACCAGGGCTGCACTGCCTTCCTCTGGGTGCCGCTCATCAATGCAGAACTGATTTGGAGCTGAACTGTATAATAATAAGCCTTTCAGCGCCAGCCCCACGCTTGCCTTGTAATTAAGGCCTGATGGTTGTGTTGACGGCAAATGAAAGAAAATGGCTTTGTTCTCCCTTCCCTGGCTTGATTGCGGGTTCTCTCGCTCACCTGAATTCCACCCATTCTGCATTGTGCCTGTGATTGCTGGAGGGCCATAATTGCAGTCCCGGCAGATGCCATTTCAGGAGGTACAGTCTCAGGGGGAAATGATGGAGTCATGCCTGGGGAAGCTCCTCCAGAGTAGATTTAGGGAAGGCCTGTGTGGAAGTGAAGCCGTGGCCAGACACCAGCGCTGTCCTCTGCCGTCTGCATTATCTAGCTGTGCATGTCTGCAGCCTGCCTCCCCTTCTGCCTGCAGTCCAAAGAGACAGAGTGCAGACACCATTGCTAAAGTTCATGGGGGTGCGGGAGTCACTGTGGCATATTTCTTAGGACTGAAGAGATGGCTCAGCAATTAAGAGTATTTGCTGCTCTTGTAGAGGACCTAGATTGGGTTCCCAGAACCCACACAATGGTTTACAGCTCCCTGTTCTCCAGTTCCTGTGATTCTGGTGTCCCCTTCTGGCTTCCACAGGTACCAGACACGCACACACATGCACACAGTCTTACCACTCATGCACACAAAATAAAACTAAACAAACTGTGACTAGGGGAGCACCTTAGTGTTAAAGTGTTTTCCTTGTGAGCACAAGGACCTCATCTCAGATTCCCAGCACTCAGGTTAAAAAGTCAGTATGGCAGCTTGCCCCTGTCACCCCAGAGCTTAGGAAGCAGATACAAGAGAATCCCTGGGGTTATTTGGCCAGCTAGACTAGAGAAATCACATTCAATGAGAGACCTTGTCTCCAAAAAGAAGGTGGTGAGTGATTAAGAAAGACACCAGATGTTGATCTCTGTCCCCCCCCCCCCCACATACACACATACTCACACACGGAACACATGCACACACACACCCATAAATATATACAAATTCCTCTGGCCATGTTTTGAGAATAAGATCAGAAGCAAAAATACTTAGGTGAAGGCACAGTCCATAGAAGGGTCAAGGCACACCTCAGTTTCTCTGTAAAGTGTTGCTAGAACGTATAGGCAGCTTGAAATTGTGCTCATCATCTCTCTTTACTCATAAGACTGAACTCGACGCCAGAGAAGACATTTGTAGACATCCACAGTGCATAACCTGCCAGCCTCCTAAAGCTGGTGTAATCTTGGCTATCAATTTGACTACATCCGGAATCAACTAAAACCCAAGCAGCTGGTTATACCTCTGAAGGAATTTTCATGATTGGATTATCTGAGGTGAGAAGAGCCAATTTAAACCCTGGTCGTTTGAGCTCAGAAGACCCACCCTAAATCTGGGAAATCTAGGCCACAACTTCTGGTGGCCGCCACATCCAATGGCCTAAAAGAGGAAAGCTTTTGGTCTTTGCCTGCTCACTCTCACTTTAACTAGCAAGTGCATCTACTCTACTGATGAAGTCTTCCTCAGCAACTACAAGAACCTAATTCTTTGACACTCCAACATAGACCAAAAACCAGCTAAGACTTCAGCCTCATGGAGGGATCACCTACGAGATTCTTCCCCTTTCTGTTGGGAGACAGCCATTGTTTGACTCGCCTAACAGCAGCCCACAAGCCACTCTAATAATAATAATAATAATTTAATAATAATCCCCTTTAATATCTCTTCCTCTAGAGAGCTCAGGCTGATACAGCTGGTTGTATGTGCGCTTGGTACTTGGGCTTGACAAGAGATGCCCATAAGTGGGGCATATGTCTGATAACACATAACCGAAAAGAGTAGCCAAAGCTGCACCAGCATCCACAGGATATCACATGGGTCCTCCCACACTGCCAGCATTGTCTCAGGGTAGGCTTCTCTCAGTTAACATCGTATTTACTCAGAGAAGCCCTACACACTGTCTCCTGCAATGGCAGTCATCACGTACAGAGGAAGACAGGCAAACCTCCTTTCCTGGCCTCTGGGGGCTGACTCCATGTTCATCTATCGTCCTCCACTCACCTGCTGGATAGGATGCTCAGTGGGAAGGACCACAGTGCAGATGTGAGGGTTGGCTCGCGCTGAGGCCTTGGGCAGGCTACTCACCCACTTCCATTCCCAACAGTTCTGCTATAAAAAAAAAAAAAAACAAATTTAAACCATCTGGTATGGTGGATGCCTGTAATCCCAGCACTTGGAAGGGAGGTTTGGATAGGAGAATTAGGAGTTTAGTGTCAACCCTGGCTCTATAGTGAGTTAGATGTTATCCTGGGATGTCTCAAGGAAACAGAAACAGGGGAAAGAAAACTTTGGTATGTGACAGAGAGCAATCATTACTTTGTTATCGTTAGCTTCATGTTTTCATAATAATTTTCTCAAAATATCTACATTTTATTGAGTTTTAAAATTTGCATCAAGTATAGCAATAATTCCATGATAGCACAGGACAAGAATGTTCATAGGTCAACTTGACTTCAGGCATGCATCCATCTTCAGGCCAAGACCATTTATAATCTGGCAACCTTTTAGAATTCAAATATAAGAGTTTGTTTACAAGACTATTTCATAGCAGCCTGGTAAAGTACAGATTTTTTTTTTAATTCTGAGATGCTTTGCAAAAAAAAATAGTGTGAAAAGTGAACAGGTTGTGAAGGCAGGAAAAGCCAAGGGATTTTATTTCCTAGATTGAAGGGGAGTACATGAGACCACGATGGGCCAGCAGGCTACAAACCTGTGCTGGCAAGGTGGGACTCACCAGGTGGTAACTGCAGATCCTGTATGTCAAGGTCCTGTCTCTCTGGACGGGTGTGCACACAAACCTGGCTAGCAGGGATGATGAATAATGTGACCAAGCTCTGAGGAATCCACCAGTGAGCAATGAAGGAGTCAGGAAGGGTAGACTTACTCACCATTTGGGTACCAGTCCAAAGAATGGGTTGTCTGCACACAGCGAGTTTATCTGAGTCACGTCGTGCTGAGTGGCATTGCTAGAATACAAGCGAGCTTTCGTTTAACAAAAAGCATTACATACATCCTGGGGGCTAGAATACTTAACAAACTCGAGATGTAAAGAAAGGTCTCCCCGTGCCACTTTTGTTCAGTCTGTTGCTATTTGCTGTTCATATTACGGGGTGGAGGTAGGGACATGTGTGTGCTCCTATATGTGGATGCCAGGAGTTAACCATGGGTGATAGTCCTTGGTAGGTCTGCCTTGTATTTTGAGACAGTCTCTGACTGACCTGAAACTTGCCTATTAGGCTAGTCTGGATGTTGTGTGAGCTGCCAGGGTCACTCCTTCTCCACCCCGAGAGGTTACTACAAGCACATGTTACCATAACCGGGCATTTTCACATGGGTTCTGGGGATCAGGTCCTCGTGCATACACAGCGACTTGCCCACCGATCCCTCTCCACCCATCACCATTCGTCTGGTTCAAGGCTGGCTCCTCCCTACCCTGAAAGGACCCTCTGCTCCAGGATGAAATGCTCTTTCCTCCAGGCTTACTGTACAGTCTTTTAAGGTGTGTGCTGATGGTATGACCCCTCAATGTTCTATCCTTCACTTATTTGGAAACCTTTTCAGCCCCAGGGAGAATGTGTTCCCTTCTGGGTGAGCATGGCATTAAGTATGCCTCTACCGTGGTGTTTCCAGCTAAGAACATGACGGCCTCTCTTGGTGCCTCCTCGGAGTCGAGCCTATAGAGGGCTAGGCCGAGCCTGTATCCTGTGATTCTTTCAGGCAGGTCAGTGTGGCTGAACTGACTCCCTTGTTCTTCCTATGTTTTGTTAGGGAGCTGGGAATCACCAAATTACAGTCCCTTCCCCAAGAGAACCAACAGTAAATAGCCAAATGGGAAGCAGAGTATGCCTCTTTTTCTAGCCACTCTCCCTGAATATTCATTCTCTCTCTCTCTCTCTCTCTCTCTCTCTCTCTCTCTCTCTCTCTCTCTCTCTCTCTCTCTCTCTCTCTCTCTCTCTCTCTCTCTTTCTCTCTCTCTCCCTAATTTAGAAGAGAGAGATCAACTAGTCCACAATAATTTAACTAATTAGCTCATGATAGCATAACTTACTAGCCCACAACGAGTTAACTGTCCTTTTCATAATGATTCTGTATTTTAGCTGTCTAGGACTGATTATACTTTAGGACATTGAAGAAGCTAAATTCTTTAAAGCAACACTGAGAGAAATGGGCTTATGATATGATTTTGGGAGTTGACTTAGATGTTGGTTTAACATTCTGAAGATCTCCCCCTCCCCAAGCTCCTCCAGGCAGATCCTGAAGGCAGAAATCCCCTTCCCCTTAGTCTGAGCTGGGAGGGGATAAGTAGAGCTATGTCTGAAAATACAGTGGATTCTTTCTCTCACTTGCACAAGTCCTTAGAACCAATGGTAGTGTGGAAACACGGTCATGCTCTGCTAGGGATCTTCAGGTCCACACCCACTCTGTGATCACAGGAAGGCCACCTTCCTGGAAATCAGTTTCCCTAAAAACAAAGCTAACTGAAGCTTCTTTGCCATGTGCTCAGGATTATTTTGAAGATCAGAGAAGGAATTGGCACAGAAACCCTCCCGTTGAAAGTTCTTTATCACGGGGGAAGCAGAGAGCTGGGTACATCCCTGCAGAGGAACCTCATTGTCCCCCACACCCCCTTCTGCGGCTTCTCTAAGAACAGTGCTGTAACCGAAGATCACTAGTGAGCCCTGCCTGACCGAAGGCCCTGTTTCCATTTGGCATGTGGCAGGGCATGTTGACCCCAAGAGTCATCCACATCCCTATTCCCTTGTTGTTTCTACTCATATGCAGCTTTTGTGTAAGTTGAATTAACAGTGTATAGAAGCCATGCTCTGCCATCACGACCCACGGAAGACAGTTATTTATCTAGATCCTAAGAGCGGTTTTGCCATGGCAAGCAACTCTTCTGGCCAGTGACTCTCTATGCAGGCATGTTGGAGTCTGGTGAGCAATGACTAACACCATCCAGGATCTTGCTGTGTTTCAGAAACAACAGGTAAACATGCCCTTGTGCATGTGCCTTCCTCACCCCCACATGCACACACCCCTTTTCTATACCCGATGCCCACTCCACTGTGGTGTTTCCCGACACACATATTCACATCTAGGATATCACAGCTGATCCGGATCACCCTGGGCTCCATCTTCTTTTGTAATAGGCTGTTGGGTTTCTGTTGAAAAGGTACTTGTGTGTTTACAATTGATTAGCAAACACTGACAAGGGTACTGTGTTCTAAGTGCTGGATGCTATAAAGGACTCAGAGTCCACTTTACTGTTTCTAATTCATGTTTGTGACAGAATCCTCCTCTGGTTCCTGGTGACCCTTGTCTCCCATAAACTCAGTGTCTTTGGTAACAACAGCAGAAGGGGGCTCCTGACTGTGTGAGGGGCTGGCCAGGAGATGGCTGTCCCCGCACTTAGAGGACACAGGCCCCGTTGAAAGTTGAAATATCTTGAAAAGTGTCAGATTAAAGAAATATTGGGGAGTGATATGAAGGCTGACCAGCAACTCTTTGAAGTTTACACAGAGAGGGAGAGGTGGGAGCCTAGATATGAAGATCTGTTCGATTCTCGAGAAACCAAGAAGAGAGAGTGCAGCCTAGGAACTGGGGGTATAACCAAGTTTTAGGGGACCTCAAGGCCAGGTTAAGCATGTTTTCTGCCCCAGCTCTGCTTCTCTTTTGCTTGTCATCAGCTTCATGGGTACAGTTTCCTTATCTGTGCAGCTGACAAGAGTCTACCCACACGTTTGTTTGTGAAACCAGCTTAAATTTTAATTGTGATCCAAGTGTAAAAGTTGTACTGTGATAATAGTTTATTACAGTCATCATGTATTGTGTGTGATGTGATCAGGTGTGAGACGAGAGACACGACACAGACCACGGCAAAGAGATGTTTCTAAGGGTTTGGAAGAATAAGAGACAGTTAAGGAACAGGTATGGGGGCAATGAGAGATCAACTGAAAAGGGCTTCCAAGAAAAGAAAGGAAGGCAAATAATGCCGGAGTCCCCTGGTTTGGGTTTGTTTGGGTAATTACTTCTTGTGAGGCTATAGATTCAGGGGGAGGCATAACTATTTAATTCATCATTTGTCAAGGGACACTAGCAAGTGGACAGGTGGGTGGGTGGATGGGTCCCTCCCAGGGTCAAAGGGTGGCACAGCTGATCAGCAGCCTATGTGTGAAGATTCATCCTGTCAATGTTTACACAACCGGACACTGCCCATAAGACAGGATGAGCAGAACCCAAGCTAGTCCTCTTTGACTTGTGTTATCTTCACCTTTCCCATTCTGCCTGAAGAGTTGCTCTGTTCTCAAACGTGTTTATTGCTAGCACAGTGTCTTGGAGATGAACCCTTAATCTCCATGTACGGTTTCCACGAGGACATGGGAAGCCAAATGTCCCCCCATTGCTGCGGTAACCAAAGCAGAGGATGAGGGTGTTCCCCAGAACTGATTATTCTTAGCTTTAGCTTTAATTATCTCTGTTTTTAATTGCCTGTGTCATTTTGTTTAATCTAGAAGAATAGGCCATACTGCTCTAGCCCTGTTATTTCCTTGGCGTGAGATTTCCTGGTATGTACACAACAAGAGACTGTAGGACCAGTCTTTAAACTATACCTTGTGGCAGCAGTGAATGGTTAGCGTATCATGGAATTATCATATAATGTTGGATGCATAAATTCTTAGCCTAAATTCATCATTGGTGAATGAATAGATGACATTATCATTTTTGTCTATTACATAGTTACACATGACTATACTTTCATAATAAAATTTTAAATTATGAGAGTATTTACAGAAAAAGGTAGGCATGGTTTTTCTTTCTGAGGATGACTTCTGCGGGTCTATATCCACTCTCACTGACAGGCTGCACAAGCTGTTTGACTCATGGAAGCATGAGTGGTAGCGCTAGACCTTGGTTTGCGTGCTGCGCCTTACCAGCGTGAGGGCTAGGTTTTGTGCTACGTTCATCTTGCCATCTCGCTTGTCATACACGAGGATCAAATCTGCAATCATGTTTCAGAATCATTGAATCAGCTCAGCACCCAAGATTTTTGATCATATGCAATACTCTAATGGCAATTTTAACATGCATTTATGCACACGTGTGACTGAAACATATTTGGTAGACACCAGGAGCTAAAATTGTTAAATCAGCATATGCATATTCAAAATTAGCGCACAGGCTGCCAAATTCCTGACAAGGGTGTTCCATTTAGACCTGTTTAAACCTGCTTGAGGGTTCATTTGCCTTGCCTCTACCACATTCAGGAGACTGGAGAAAGCCTCTGATATCCCATCCCAGGATCTAAGGGTCCTGCTTGCTCTGGCCACATCATTATGGCATCGGTATGGAGATGACCACAAGATAGAAACTGTAAATATAGGTCTGAGGGACACATCTTCACCTATGGGGTAGGTTGTGCGTAGGATGTCTAGATCTATCTGTAGCCCACACTGCAAACTCTGAGCACTGGCGTCCTTCATATTATCAGTTTGAATGAGGATCCCTCACCAAATCAGGGTTACCTTATCAGCACCAACCCTTCCAGAACCTAGGGAAGCAATTGTAATATGCTAAATTCTGTCAACTTGACACAATCTAGAATCACCTACAAAGGAAGCTGAGGTAAAGAACTATCTAGAATAGGTTGTCCTGTGGGCATGTCTGTGAGGGGTTTTCTTAATTGGATTAACTGAGTTGGAAAAGTCTACACAGAATATGGGTAGCACCATTTCACGAACCTGTCACCATTCAAGAGGCAGTGGGACCTGGGAGAATGAACCCAGTACCTCTCACGCCATAGACAGCTTAATTCAGAGCCCCAGATAGCTTATACTTTGGAGGTTAAGAGAAACCACACCAGTAATGTTCTCATGAGTTCAAGCTGTATACAATCACAAGGACAAGCTGCATGTGGCAAAATCATGTTTTTCCATAGAGGCATATAAAGGATACTTTAAACATTTAATTGAATAACAGCAGCAGGCAATAATGGGTAATCTGAAGTCAATTCATTCCTATCTGTTACACCTGGGAGGAGCAGGCAGCCACATTCCAACAACGGTTCCCTCTTTTGAAGAAAATAAGGTCACGAGACTCTTGCCTTGCGTTTTGGTGTGTTCTCACGAGCCCTCAGAATTCTCCTCACACAACTCCATTTCTGGACTGTGTTCCAGCGGTGGGAGGACTGAGCCCGGGCTGAACAAAAGGAAAGCAAAGTGAGGACAGACAAGAATACATGAGCTCGCGCTCTCTCTCTGCTTTCGGCCATGGATGCCACTCACAGCTTCAAGCTCTTGCTCCTGTGAGTTCCTGGCAACGATGGTCTCTGCACAGAAGTGTGAGCTAAACGAAGCCTTTGCTCCCCTGTGGAGCTGTGGTCAGGTATTCGTCACGGCAATAAGAGCAAAACTCCTGCTGTGTGGTAGGAAAATCTGCACTCGCAGTGAGGCTTGGACTCTGAGTTGTCTCGATGCATACCAACACACAAAATACAGGGAGTCCAGATCTGATCTGGACTCTAATCACATGCAAAAAGGTGTGTGGCATTTAAAAATTGTAAGGAAAGTTTTGCTATTGCTCTGTTTTTCTGACGTCCTGTTATTTCTTTCTAAGCCACCTATTACCTCTGTTATAATGAGCCTTCCTGGCTTCTTGTAGTCTTTATTTTTTGTAAAGGCTCCTTCCCTTCTCTTTTGAAATTCTGGAAGTGGACATACTTTGAATTTCATAGACATAAGAAAATGAATTATCTTCTCACAAGCTGTTCTAAAACACAGTGTCAGTAAGCATGGAGGCGGGGGTCCTCACATATGGGTAACTTGGCATGAAGGGAAACACAACCCTATTCCTGCAGGGAAGATGGTGAGCCAGAGAGTTCACATAAGTTGTTAGCATAGGTCCTTCATCCTTCCCTAGAGTATGATCCTTCTATCAGGAGAAGCACACAGAGAGGAGGCAGAGCTGTGCACGCAAGCCACAGGGCTATGCATTAAGCCGGGGCTGCCCACCATAGGCAGCTGGGATGCACTGCTTCCTCTCCGCCATCTGGGCTCCAGACGTGACCACTAAACTAGAAGGGAGCCCTGTTGGAAGTTGCCTTTCAGGTCCAGATGGTGCTGAGACACCAGTCTAGGGAAGTGAGCCACGCTGAGGACAGAGTCCTTGGGCTGTATCTCACCTCACGAGGTCTCATCATTAGCTTCACCTCAGTCCACTGAGGAGTCTCTCTCTTCGCTCTGCTGCATGAGGGCTGCCAGGCAGCTGTCTGGCTCTTTTTGTTCACTGTTGCGAGCCAGAGGATGACGTACTGTCAAAACGTGTCCCTCATGTTTTAGCCTAGCTCATGCAGAACTTTGAAGAAGGAAAATTTTAAAAAGCTGAAATCATTTCCACGGGCATGGAAGTGATGCTGTGTTGGTAGCTTACACACATTCCATCATAGCTGAAGCTTCTTATATGAAAGGCATTTGTGTCATGAGAAACCTCAGGCAAGCCAGACATGTGGGCCTGAATGTACAGGAAGTCTGGTTCTGGCATCTGCTGAAGTGTCCCAGGACCTGAGGCAGAGCAGGGAACATGTCCCAGGCATGACTGGGAGGGGCTCGCCATTCCTGTCCTTAGCAGGGCCCCTTTAGAAGCGCTGTGAGGCAGGAAGCCTTCTAGAGCAATTCCTAATGCCATTCAACCGAGGCTCATAGCTCATATGTGGCCAAGTCAACTAAACTGAAGAAATGCTTTGAACCAGCAACGCGGCTTCCTATAGGAAACTGCTTCCTGGCCAGTCATTCCTTCCAAATATACAGTGGGTCATTGGGGATTCTTGGGGGGAAGTCTGAGGTAGTGTACTGAATAACGTTTCATGTCAACTTTTTACAACCTAGAGCATCAGAGAGAGGAGAGCTCAACTGAGAAAACCCCTCCATAATATCCAGCTACAGGCAAGCCTCTAGGGCATTTTCTTAATTAATGATTGGTGGGGAAGAGCCCAGTTCATGGGTTTTGCCACCTCTGGGTTGGCAGTCCTGGTTTCTCTAGAAAGCAGGCTGAGCAAGCCATGAAGAACAAGCCAGTAAGCAGCACCCCTCCATGGCCTCTGCATCAGCTCCTGCCTCCAGGTTCCTATGCTGTTTGAGCTCCTGTCCTGGTTTCCTATGATGGTGAACAGTGATGGCAGGGCATCAGCCGAATAAACCCTTTCCTCCCTGAGTTGCTCTACTCATGGCGATTCATCAAACCATAGTCACCTCACTAAGACAGATGCTATGGGTAAATCTTCAACTTAGCCCAGTGACATGTATGTCAGGTAGAGAATATGAACTTCAGTGGTTCTGCCATTCAGAAAACAGAATTCTCACCGCAGCTGATTCAGCCAGGTTCTGTGACCCCATGGTGTACTTGAAAAGAACAGTGATATCACTTGAAAATCAGGAACCCGAGTGTGTAGGCTAAATACCTTCCCATAATCTGACCTGGACAATAGCTACCAGCTGCTCAAAAGATCCAGAAACCAGATTGCAGAGATGCGCCCCTCGGTTGTGGAGAGCCAGCAGCACGGATGAGGAGGCTCTGATCTCTGGCCCCTCTGTCTTTGCAAGGTTGAGGATCTGGATTGTGAGCTATAGTGGTCAGTGTCCAAGACTGAGGATGGAGAAGGTGTTGATTGACCTGGAGGAATGCCTGAGTAACTGGCTCCTAGAAGAGACTGACTGCTAGCAGTTCAGACATTTGCCACAGCTGTGTGAAAGTTACGTGTGTAAATGTACTGTAAATAAAGGAGCAACCATTGTAGAGGAAACAAAGGTATTGTGTGCATTTGTAGTATATGCATGTGTATATACACATATTAGTATGTATGTGCATGTATATGTGTGATGTACCTGTGAGTTCATGCATATGTTGGTATGTGCATGTGTGTACATGTGTGTGTATGTGTGCCTATGTGTGTATGTATGGGTATATGTGTGAATGGGGGCACTATGTTGCACATGTGTGTGCATATTTAAGCATATCTGTATTTGAGTATGGATGTGAGAGTATATGTGCCTCTGTGTGTATGGGTATGTTAATGTGTATATGTGTGAGATATGCATGTAGCTGGCTACACATGAGTGTGCAGGTATGTATGGGTACATGAGAGTGTGTCTGCTTAGTTGTGAGTGTTGAGTATGATAGATAAAAAAAATCCATACTAAAGTACTAAAACATTAGCATGTTTAGGCATGTCACGGAATCTTTTACAGACTAACGGTTCTAGACTGAGATCACCAGCACCATTTGGGTTGGGGGTAATCTGAGCTCTACATGGGTCAAATGGGTCTGTGCTTTGTCTGTTGACTTCCTGTGCTCTCATTAGGGAAATCAGGAGAATCTGCTCCTGCCGTGCTTTGCAGACCAGGGTGTATGATGTGGGAGCCGGGTGTTGGCCTCTTAGTGCTGTGGCTGAGCCCTGGGAAGGCTGGCTCCTCTCCAGGTAGCCCAGGAGAAGTGGAGCGTAGTGTCTTTTAGAGGATTTATGGTAAGGCTGCTGTGTGTGGCTGATGTAAACTGGAGAGCCCTGAGGGTCTCTTCATTCCCTGACACACTTCACTGCCGCCCATTAACACCTCGGCTGTTATTGCCATAGACTGGATTTAATGAGGCCTCTGAATTGAAGCTTAGCATCAGACACAATGGCTTCAACAACCAGGCACCTAGCTCTCTAGCTCTCTCCCTCTGATTCTCTAGCTTGCTGCTGTCTCTCTCTCTCTCTCTCTCTCTCTCTCTCTCTCTCTCTCTCTCTCTCTCTCTCTTTCTCTGATGGTATTCTTTAGATAATCTAGGTATTTAAAAATCAGAACCAAGACAATATTATAGAAAGTTAATAAAATATATTCTAAATTTCTACTCATGAAGATAATTTCTTTTGTGTTTGTGTTAAAGATAAAGCATGGTGACATGTGGAAGTCTCCTGGGGCATTGGTAGACTATATTTTGTTATGATCAAAAATCCCTAGTTTCAGAGAAATTATCATGTACGATATTTCTCACCTAATGCATGGTTTTCTAATCTCATCAAGGCAATGAGTAAGGTTGATGACTGCACAGATTGTTTGAAATTGGTCAGTCTAAGTATTATGGGCACTTAACTTTAGCCTCAAACAGGAACATGTATTTTAAATTGGCAAATAACCTAGAATTCAAGGTGAATCAACGAAATCAATTTTTACACTTATTTGTTTGGTAGCTGGGGGTGGGGTTGCCACGGTTCAGTTATGGAAGCCAGTTCTCTCCTGGGATCCTAACTCCCAGTGTCAGTCTCAGTGGTGGGTGCCTTTTACACACAATTATCTCCCCGGACTTAAAAGTTTAAAAATGGTTTAGCACCAAGGATTCTAGGGAAGCCATCCACATACCTTCTCAGCCTGCGGATGCCTGTCTTTAAAGACAACTGTTCTGAGTGTCAGTCCCCACCTTTGCCCCCTGTCAGTCACTCTGTCCCTACTGTTGTTCTGCTCTACAGGAAATGAGCACCAGCAGGAATTGGTGACGAAATCCAGCCAGCATTTCCGAGTCCTGTGGCAGGAGCCAACAGCCCTGGTCCAAAGAGGACCCCGAGAGCGAACTCAGGTACCATGTCCCTTCCCATCCGATGCCGTGGCTTGCCCTCCAAAGCCTGTGGGGGCAGACATCCCCCATCCCTTTTCCAGCACAGCCATTTCACACTTGCAGAGCATTGGCTGTTAAATTGAATGGTGTGCTGTTGTTCTCAATACCGATGCTACACACAGGCGGCATGAAGGGAGCACCCTGTAGGTGATGTGCGGAGTCCTCGGGCCACAGTGGTGAGAGGATGAGACGGTGTTCCCTTTCAAAATCATTACATTCGGTTCCACACTCAAGCAGAGAGGTCATGTCTGGGGTTCACAAATTCTAGCCTAGAGGCTCAGATCCGATGGATGACTGTGAGGAATGCCGCCAGGGGATGACCCTCAGGTGTCAGAGCCAGAGGTGAGGGTGACTCTAATATGACCCAGACCTCTGAAACCAAGTCTCCAACTCTGGGCACCTACAGTGGGCTTGCTTCAAAGCCTCTGGTGCTCTCGTCCTGCATTTACACATCTCTGCTGGAGAAAAGGGAACGCCAGTAAGGTGGCGCCGGGCAGGATACATTTTGTGTGGCAAGCCCTGGTCTCCACGGTCAGGTTCACAGTGCCACAGTCATTTGTTTGTCTGCCAACTGCCCCATTTGCCTGTCTGGTAATGGAACTCCATCCCACTCCGAGGAAGCGAGAGGCTGCGATCAACTCCCATATGCTGCAGCCTGGCGGGGCTGCTGTCTTTAAGAGCTTTAGGAACTGCAGTAATAGGTCACAGCCATTCCTGTTCTTTTCCCTTCTACACCCACCTCATTTCCCCCCTGAAGAAAGCCAGTGTGTTCATTGGTTCAGCTCGGGAAAGGCATTAGGTTTAATTGTACATTTCTTTGCAGTTAAGAAGCGGGTGGGGGCGGGGGCACAACAACAAAACCCTGTTCAGGTTAAGTGTTAGCTCAAACTTGGCTTTAAAAGCAGTTACGTTTCTGAATTTTAAGATTCGTGTCTACAAGCTTCCTGGTTCTGTCAGATCTCTTTGAGGTTTAGTGAAGAGACAGCTTGGTGGACCATTTTATATCAAAGTCATATTTTAATGGGTCTTTATTGAATTGGTATTTTTAACATTGAATAAATGTTCCCGTTTAAATGAAGATTATCAATGTAGTTTAATTAAAAGTGTTCAATACAAACCTCATCCAAAAGTAAACAAAGTATCAAAAATGAAGAGGCAGCAGCTGGGTGTGAAAGAGTAATCTATGTATGGGTGTGAAAGAGTAACCTATGTATGTTCTAAGGAACTTGGCCCTCTGCAGGGCACCTTTCTGATTCTGTAGAACAAACTGAACCTGCTCAAAGAAGAAAATGTCTCTGAGGTCCTTAATGTCTTCAATCTCTCCTTGCCTTGCTCTCAGGACCTTCCTAGGACTTCATGTGACCTAGCAGACCCTGGGTTAGCAGAGTGTCCTGGGAGTAAGCGCCCCTGGTTTCCAGACCCAGTCAGAAGTACAAGTACCTGTATTTCATGATGGCCATAGCACCCAGTCCTCAAGACCTGTGAACTGCCTCTCATGCTGGCTTTGGGGGTGACTGGATGTGAAGTTCATGTATAGAAATTCTTAATCATAACAGAAGATATGGCCAGTGACTTCAGGAACTGTGGGGTAGCGTGACATTTGTTTGTGATTTGGTTGGCTTAGTCTTTCAAGAGGGTCTTCTCTTGTAGTTTACGCTGGTCTTAGGTTTATGATAATCCTCCCTCCAGTCCAGGGACAAATGTCAGTGTTCATATGATCATGAACAAAATTGCACTCGGGGGGGGGAGAGGGGAGATTGTGGCACAGCTCAGGGTGGCAGACCATGCTGTTTAGATGCCAGTGCAATGGCTCTGATCGTAAATATCTCCCAGAGGCCTGTGTGTTGGAACTCCCAGCCCAGGTCCAAGTAGAAAGGTAGAACTTTCAAAAGCTGGGTCATTGGGAGTGTGTGCTGCAAAGAGGTCCAAGGAGTACCAGTGTGTTTTGAGCTTGCAGAGATTGTGTGTAAGTACCATTTCCACTTTTGTGCAAGTGTGTGCAGATGGCATTCGTGTGTGTGTATGTGTGTGTGTGTCTTTCATGTGATCCACCTGAAACTACAGGTGTTTACCCTTATGGGGAGGGAAGAACCCAAGCCCATCCTTTTCCTCTGTCATGTCCGGACTGTCTGGTGAATGTATTTGCCCTTCCACTTGCTCCCAGCATGACAAGCCACCTCATTATAGAGCCAAAGCCAAGGGCCAGTCAGGCACCAGCGACATCTCTAGACTGTGAACTAAAGGAAACCTTTCTTCTTTATAAGTAGACACCTTTGGTGTTTGCTATCATGATGGAGGGTAAAATAGCACAGGTGAAGAGTAGACGTTTTAGCGGCTGTGCCTGCAGAGTCTCAGAAGACCAAGAGTCACTGCCATCATACAAAATGGGCTACAGGCAATACTAGACTAACCAGACAGGGTTGATCTCAGAAAAACTCTATTTGCAAAATGATGGCAGGTAGTGTCTGGATGGCAAGGATGGAATATCAGGAATGCTAATAATTATGTTGGTTTCTGAGGTGGGAGCCTCATGCTGTCCCCTCTTAAAGATTCCCCAGTATAGTGTGTCTGTAGTGTGTCCATCACGGGCTCCGTCTTCTTACAAGGCCTGTGAGTCGGGACCCAGCATGAGCCAGGAGCTGCTATAAATTCCACAGTCTGTGGAGAACAAGTGGGGCCCAGGAAGCCTACAAATTTCACAGAGAGAAGTTTCTAGTATTTCCATGGCAACACCCCTCTGCTGACCACCTTGAGATCCCCCACATGTTTGTCTCACTGCTGGGGAAATGACTGGCAAAAGCAGAGAAGCCGCTTATTTTGATCACAGTCCAGAGGAACATGTTTATACATGAGTAGAGAAGGCGTGAAGGCAGAAGTCGCATCCTGTCTGTAGTCAGGAAGCAAAGAACAAAAGAATTCAGCTGGCTGTCTCTTTTTTCCTTGTTATTTATGCTGGGACCATGTGAAACAGCTCTGGAAACTTCTTCACAGTCATGCCCGGGGTGTGTCTCCTAGGTGATTCCAAATCAAGTGGCAATGAAGAATAACCCTCACACCAAATAAAGCTTCTCCCTGTGACCCTGGAACCCAGGGAGGAGAATGGCCTCATGAATCCACACAGCACACACCCTGGAGAAGAGTTCAAACCTAGAAAAGCTAACAACACCTGAGCAAGTGTCCCTGGGACAGTGCAGGAGCTGGGCTCCTGTGCAGGGCAGCATGCAGACTTGATACAATATGATTCACAAATCATATCTTACCAGTTTTTACAAATACTTTATACTAAGAAACCAAACAGAAAGAACATACTAGATGCAAAAGCGAGTTATTTCAAATTCTCGTGTATCACAGCTTTATAATAGGGCTAATTTCAGGAAAGACTTGATAGGGTACAGTAGAGTGTTTTCAAAGGCCGTTTTATTGCAAATAAGAATTTGAAGCCCAGTTGTTCACAGAAACACACCCCAGATTATTTTAGAACAACCCCATGCAGGCCTGCGTGGGGAAAACAACCTCCAGGGCATGCAGCTGCCACTCTGCCCAGGAAGAAGGGGCTTCCAGGTCCAGGGCAGCGGAACACCCTGCAGACATCTGGGTAGCAAATCCTAAGAAGTCAGACCAGGGAACTGACTTCTGCTTTTGCCTCATATCATTTGAGCCTCAGGTGCCCCATCCACTAAAAGATAATAGTCATTTATTGTTACCAAGCAACAAAAAGTCTACAGAGCCCAAAGTTGGTTCATGAAACACAGAATGTAGCAGACGGTTGCAAGTCTCTGTGCTGTGTTTGAGGTAAGGGCAGATGGAAGTAAACCATTGAGTCAGGCACCACCTAGTGCCCAGAGCTCTTGGACGGCTGTTAGGGAGGTGGATCTGGCCATCACAGCACTTACAAAGAGGTGTCTCGGGGAAATCTGCTTGTGCAATGAACAGGCTATACTAGACCTCACTGTCTTGCTCTGTTACCCCAGCATTCCCATGTTGGGGCAGCTGGCCCAATCCCTGCGTTCAGGGGCGTGGCTGCTCCAGCGGGGTAGCATTCCCCTTAAATAGGATTGGGGAGCCGGAAGGCGCCCCATTCTTTTGCGCTGCCCCGCGCTCACCTTCGGCTCCGCTGGACCCTTGGTTCTGTAAGTTCCCTTATCTCCCCTTGTATTAAAATTGAGTAATTATAAAAGGACTATTTTTGGTTATTTCCAATCTTCGCCGCTTCATTCCCAGACTAAGGAGACCTGTACAGACCTTGGAGCTCCTGCAGGGGGAGACATGATTTATCTGTAGTCCAACCCTTAGTCTGTGGCTTGCTCCCTAGGCGTCATGGGTGACTGATCTCAGCAATGAATGAATGATTTCACAGTGAACTGGCTGTTACTGTGAGCTCCTCACTCAGAGGAGCTGGTAGGATGCCCGCTCTGTGAAGAGTCTAATGTAGATCCTCTGACCATCTTTGTGATAGATGTCTGTAGTAAGGGTCAAAGGTTAGAAGACCCATGTTTCTTACTCTGACCCTTCTCTGCAGTGTTTGCCTCTGAGTTCTTAATTCCATTGAAGCACAGCGCACACCTCAATGTGGGGCTCAACTTTCTCTCCTCACCTGGTGCCTCCTGGAACCACCATTGCTTCCTGGGCATGGCCTTGAGCATCTGCATAGTGTGCATCCTGAGATCCATCCATGCTGACCCACTGACTGCAGATCCCCTATTTCTAGAGTTCTTTAACTCACTGCTTCTTAGAGCAGTGCCTGAAGAGAGGGAAGATTGTCTATGACTGAATTAAACAGATGGTTCTCTTCTTTATACAATAAAACATCTTTAGATAAATTATTCCAAAAGTATCTCTCTCTTTCTCTCTTTCTCACACACACATACAAATGTATGTCATGCGTTTGTTTGGTGTCTTCCAGCCAGTACTGCATACCAAATACTAGACAGGAAAATGGAACGGAAATTCTGCTGAAGAGCTATGATGCTAACCCACTGAATGGGAGGGACATATATTCAATATATTCAATGTATATATTAAAAAGCTTAACACCGTAAGAAACCACGGGGAGTCTAAAGTAGCAGGAAGATTGAAACATCCAAGCAGGAGAATGTGAACATGTCAGGAAGCAGCTCCACAAGAGACTCCTTCGACCAGGTCCTTGAGTTCCCCATCTTCCAGACAGGCATTAGGGAATCAGGAATATGAAGCAATCCTTTGGAGCCAAGCAAAGACACTATCATGAATTCAGATGTAGTTGTGGAACAAGGAGGGGTGGTTGCTGAGCTATACCATGGAGATAGGTATGAGAGAGAAACCCCAAAACTGGACTGAATCCAAGTAGACCAGCATGCTCTGTGAGGGCATGGAAGGTGTGATCAAGATGGAGCCCTGAGCTGGGAAGACCTAGGATAAAAAAGTGTTCAGAGCGCCCACCGTCCTGCGGGTGGGAGGAGCTTGCACTCGCTCTTACTACATCAGTTTTGTGTGGAAATAGTGGGAAGGTACCACATCACAGGGCTGTTAGCATTGCACACATCAGGCTGAACCATGTAGATCTGTGACTGCACAGAGCCCAGGCCCCCTCATGACTATTCACAAAGAGCCAAGACACATGGGCTTTACCATAAAAGACCGAGGCAGGGCCATGCTGATTTACATCCGCACTGTGCGCTTATGCTTAGCTGTTTTCAATCAAAGTGCCTCCACACACTCTGCAGCTGTGTCAAAAATGAAGCGGTGCTCTGCCGCGGCAGGAGGATTTCAAGGACATTTTGTCAAAGGAAAATGCAAGATGCAGAAGAGAGATAAGGCTATGGCTGCACACATGTGTATATTTGCTTATATTTGCATAAGGCATCAAGAAATGATAAGGAGCGAGCAGAGATGTTTGTGTGTGTTTCTGCAGACGATTCAGGATCTGGAGGAAAACTTCTCATTGTTTTTCTTCGTTCATTCTTCAGTTGCATTTTTTTTACGTTTGAAACACGCAAATGTATTTCTTAGTCAAAACAAACTTTAAAAGAAGCCCAGAAGTATTTTCAATCAAGTCTCCTAATGTGCCCCTTAGGCCCCCTGAGTTCAGGGATGTGCGCAGCTCAACTTTACCGGTAAGGAACCAGCAGAGCTCATGAATGCCATGACTGGTCTTGAACTCTGGCCCTAAAGCGGGAGTTACCCTGGTTCCCTTGTCATGAGGCCATAGGAATGTTGTCAGAATCCTGTTTGACGCTGATTGTACAGGACTGAAAGTGCAGACCCAAATTTATCTGAAAGCTTAAAATTGGAGCTAAGAAATGAGGACTAAATTAAGGCCCATGGTGGTGATGGCCACATGGGATGAGAAGGACAGAGGAATATGGGAAAGGAGGGAGATACAGGAAGGAAAGAAAGGGAGCAGAGCAGGAGGAGGTTTTGGAAGTGGGAAAGAGTGAGGGAAGAAGTGGGAGGAAAATGGGAGGGAGGGAGGGAGGGAGGGAGGGAAGCAAAGAGGGAGGCAGGAAGAATAAGGGTGGGAGGCCATAAGAAAGGAAGGGGGAACGCAGAGTAAACAAAAGGATGGGGACTTCATCTCGGCTAAGGATGTGTTTGCAATGGGCATGGTCACCATTGCTATAGCTCCGCCATCACATAGGACTCGCAACTTGATTTACAAAATCCCCATGAAGGGCTTGCGTATTCTGTTATTTGCTCACTTGATAACTGAGTGGTCAGCTAAGGGCCGAGTCTCAGCTTATTTACATAGAGTGGTCTTAAACACAACACTCAAGAAATAGCCATGGAACCAGACAGCACCAGCAATAGTAATGGAGATTCGTTAGGACACTAAAGGGGAAGGTGCCTTGTAGCTTAGTTATGTTTTATACATTAAAAGAGCTATAGAGGACAGATGGACTGATGGGAGGTACAGACATCAACCATGAATTTTATATGTGTGTATGTGTGAGTGTGTTAAATAGCCTTTTGTTAAAGCAACATACAGATTATGTATGGAAATAATAGATTTTTCCCTTAAAGAACAAATATTGAAGTATTCAGCTACAGTTGCCATGATTTGGGAAGCCTGCTTTCCAAAGACTCAGAAACTAGTTTGTGAGTGGGTATGGATTTCATGTACATGTGAATACTATATGTGTGGGCATACATGATATGTGTTGTATGTTTGTGGGGGGGGGTGTGATGGTCATGGTTGTTGTGTGTATTCTATACATTATGTAAACATCCATGCACAGGTGTGCACATCTGTTTTTATGGATATGTGAATGTGTGCATGTGTGCAGAATGAGGTACATCTTCAGCATGCATGTGGGTACATGTATAAGTGGACACATCTCTGCTTCTTTATGTGACACATGTGTGACTCATGTACTCCACTTTCACAGTATCATAATATAGACCATAGCATCCAAAGTCAACCCTGATACGTGGATTTTTCTTTGAAAATGTGTTTCTTACATATTCATGCGAATATCATCGGTGGAGAGGATGTTTCACTCTTTCTTTGTTCCCGTCAGGCTGAGTCTTTCAGTCGGTAGAATCTTGCGAGCTCTGCTCCTAATTTCCCTGGAGAGATGCCTACCTTTCTCCCAGAGGCTCCTCGCGGAAACACCAGCCAGCGAGCTGCCTCCCCTCATTAACAGAGGACTAAGGCAGCTGGCGGGATGGATAGGCGGCTGAAGCCATGGCATTATGGCACTCAAGATGAGCCACAGATGAGTTGCCAGCACAAGCTTTTCCCTAGGCTGCGGTGTTGCGTGGATGTACTGGTGCCTGGTGGATGGGGGTAAACGGTGTGATTCCGGTGTGAAAAGTGTGAATAGGGGCGTGCCATCCAAGGGCAGGGGTCATGAACAGTGCTCCGCTTTAAAGTGGTATACAGTTCTGGAAATTCCCTGTCTCCTCTTTCCACTGGCTATGAAAGCACTATGTAAAATGCCCTTAACTTAGGAACATGCTTGTTTCTGACTCATTCTCAAAGGACAGCTACTCAGCAGCTCCTGGTTGCGGCTCTTACGTGAACGACAGCTTGCTAGAGCTTTGTCCTGGGAATACTAGCAAAACTCAAGGTAGCACTGAAATCTCCACTCCCCACATCAGCTTGTTCGTGGTTCTCAAACCACCTCTCCTGGCTGGACAGGTACAGCCTTAGACAGTGACCAGGAGGAAACACACGGCACTGAGAGCGACAGCCAAGGGTGTTGAGCACTGTGAAGGTCCAAACCCACAGACCACATGGAAGAAGGATGAGGTCAGGTGGGTCAGGAGCACAGAGAACAGGGAGCTGTTTATATGGAGAGGTATCGTCATCAACACCTGTTTAGCTGAAAGTGTTAACTCTTAAAAGCCAATGAGGCATCACTGAGCCTAACAAGCCAACTTTCAAGGGCAAGGTCAGGTCACTGTACTGGGCAAATCTTGAAAGTGTGGCCCTGTTGCTAGGGAGCATTGTGGTTGTGCTGGTGCATGATTTATGCTCTACTGCTTTGTTAAAATACCATGATCAACTGACTTAAGGAAGAAAGGGTTTATCTGGGCTTATGGTTCCAGAGGGATTGTGGGAAAACATAGCAACAGTCAAGGTTGGTCACATGTTCATCCATACACAAAAAGCAGAAAGAGGAAAAAAACCAGAAAGCCCTTGTAGCCTATTGTTGGTAAAAATACTTCCTCGAAGATTCTACCTCCTAAGGGTTTAATACCCTCTCCAGTATCAGCAACTGGGGATCAAGTGTTCAAACACACGACCCTTTGGGGCACATTCCTCATTTACACCACTAGAGTTGGCCACATCAAACATCAACCTACATGAATAACAGTTCCTGAAGGAAACAACATTATTTCCCTCGATGAAAATGGTCGGCAGCAGGTTGCTTTGGTCCTTGTTAATTCCATAAAATTTATCTCAGGCCACATTTGCTTTGACATGTGGCAACTCCAAGCTCCCTTGACAGACTGAGCCAATGGTAGAGGCAGATCTCACGACAATATGGCATGGCAAAGCCACATTATGCCATCTCACTGACACTTCGTTTATTACTGCCTAGGGTTTATAAAAGATTCTTTTTCAATTATAAATCTTTATAATGCGAGCCAACAAGGTCACTCACCACCATGCCTGCAGACCTGAGTTCGAGATCTGAAACTCACAAGGTTAAAAAAAAGGACATAACTGACTCTCGTAAGTGGTCCTCTGGTCACCAGTGTGCACCATGGAACAAAGTCATTCATGTACACACACACACACACACACACACACACACACACGCACACATGCACACACACACACACACACACCACACACAAGATAACCAATGTGAATATTTATGGAAGCATTTTAAAAATAAATAAATCTTTATAATGCTTTGTTACGGATTTGTGACTGATTGGTCCATACAGAAAATGGGCACTAAGGGCTGGAGAGATGACTCGGTGGTTAAGAGTATTGACTACCCTTCCAAAGGACCCAGGTTCAACTCCCAGCACCCACATGACAGCTCACAACTGGCTGTAGTAAGCATCTCTGTGCTCAGGAGGAGGATAGAGAATGGGCAGAACACAGAGCTGTGGTTCTGCTATTTGTCCCATGGAAGATTGACAAGGGTGTTACCCACACAGGGCCCTCTGTCACATGAGTGTTCTTACCTTAGCTGACTCAACAC
This sequence comes from Arvicola amphibius, assembly GCF_903992535.2. Lineage (NCBI taxonomy): Eukaryota > Metazoa > Chordata > Mammalia > Rodentia > Cricetidae > Arvicola > Arvicola amphibius. The sequence continues at coordinate 104,520,549 of NC_052048.2, forward strand.
TATTGCCCCCCCAACAAATGACATTAAGATAAGCTGGTGGCCCACAGATCTGACATCAGGCAGGGCCTCAGAGCCTGCTGACCAGGCTTTGGGTCCAAATACCACCTTCTGGTCACGAGCCCTACTCTGTACACTTGGAGTTTGGCCCTTGTGCCTGGATCCTGAGAGAGTGAGCCACCTGAGATACCTGCTTCTGCTAGCCAGGCTGGGATACTGCCCCTAGACTTGTCCCTTGCAGAGAGCATCTCTAACCAAAAACACCGGGACTTGCAGTGGGGCTTTCTTCTCGGTAGTGAGCTGAATCCTCATTCAACAACCATACCAGAGTTCTCAGGATAAGAGGAGGGTATGAGCACATTGAATCAATGACCCACAAATCCTGATGCATAGGAATGAAGACAGTTGCCCAGAATGCTACATCTCTGAGGCTCCTGGGTGCTATCTCCGTGTGTGCTACTTCCATCCCACGCAGTTACCAAGGACCCAGCAAGCCCGCCCTGCAGCCATGGTTTATTCGGTTGCAACACGGGAGACTCCAAACACACTTCATCCTCGGCTTTGATTTGACATCTTTCCTTAAAGGTTTTTATGTCTGTGGAGTAAAACCCCACTCAAACCCTCCAGCCTTTTGATTCTTTTTTAAACTCTTTACTCTTGTATCATGGAAAGCCCCACAGACATCTGTGGTAGAGGGCCCCAGGGTTCTCCACACTGCAGGAATAGCTGGCCCTTGTCTGCCTTTTCCTGCTGTCTTCTCTTCTTCCCAAATGCAGGTTACCTTGAAACATCCAAGCTGTTGTGTAACTTAGCTGGAAATAATTCAGCACCTCTTTTACATCATTCCGTTCCACTTCTTACTCTGAGTCCCTCCATAAATCTGGCTACAGCATGGAACAACCATGCCACAGCCTAAGTGAAGGCTATCTGGAAAATTCCTCTCCCAGCTCATTTAGTCCATTCCTGTTGAATTTGGTCTCACTCAAATTTTCAGGACGTGGACAGAAAGTAAACAAAATCTTAGCTAGAATGCAACACGAATGGCCTCTACCTGGTTCCCAGCAGCGTCCTTGTTTCTGGCTGCAGCCTGAGCAATATGTTTGCTGTCTGCATTTCTGTCCTGCTCTGCATTCACACTGGAATGGCCCAGGGAGCTCTGATTACAGCATTCTGGGGCTCCTCGAGCCTGCTGCTCCAGCCCTCCCATATACCGTTTTCAAACCCTAAGAATCACACAGGTTCTCACAGCCACACCACCACTCCAGTGCTTCAAACAAAGCCCGACAGAAACACTAAAGAAAAAAGGTCTTATTTATTTAGGCTCAGGGTGTCGGATTTTATAGTCTACCAAGACGAGGAAGGTATGGTGACTGAGCCAGCTCCCTTTGGGGTAGGGGTAGTGAGAGCTACCAGCTTTATATACGTTAGTGTATGTTGGTGTATTTGGAGGCAGAGAGCTCAGGCTAGAATCATTCTGTTAGCCAGGCCACTAACCCCAGGCTCCAAAACCTCTCCAAATCGCACCAAGAGATGAAAAAGAAAGGTATTATTTAAACACATGAGGCTGTAGAGGGCATTTCTTGCTCAAATCACAGCACATCCTCTCTCAGCGCCGTGACCACCTTCCTAACAGCCCTGTGGCCTCAATGGGAAGCCCTCCGGGTTCTGCACAGCCCCGACCTGATAATTCCAAGAGCAAACTATCGATTATGGTGGCAGTTTGTCGATTGCTCATAGGTGAAGTCAGTAATTTAGTTTGTGTGACACCAGTTGTCATAGCCACAGCCCCGCTATGTGTGGACCCTGTGCTCCGTCAGCGAGAGTCGGGAGAACGTAGGCTATGACCGCAGGTACGATGTAAGGTTGTTAGAACTCACTAAGAAGAAAATCCCAGTGGCATCAGCTGGACAAGTGCTTTTGCAGAAGCCCCAGAGTCACAGGCTGGATCGGCAGCCCTTACTATTTCTCAGGACTTTGGGTCTATCTACTGTTTACACTGTTCTGAGCATGACTTGAATTCTTAGGAATCCTGATGCATGGCAAGGCAGATCCTCTTCTTGATTAGCATAGCAGGGGTCAGTTCTCCTCACTGTCATTGACCTGGACATTCTAGCCCCAACTTCCCTTCATGGACACTTGACATGGCAACGTCTGGGAAAGAAACATTTTGGAGACTTAATGTTTAATCTTGTCTTTGTCTCAAGGATCATATGGCAGCCCCAAGAACATGGTACAAAGGAGTACTTCCTAGAGGAGACCCTCCAAGTAGGGGTGCAAATGGTGTCATATACTGGTGTCCTTCAGCAACAAACATAGGTCCTTTCAGTGCACAGAGACCCAGATCCCCCTGCTTTGCCTGCCTGCTAATGAAGGGCATGATGTTATCAATTATTACTCACCGATTCTGCATGCCCGTAGCCATGCCTGTGTGTTTAGCTTCGAATAAATAAGTGTGCAAATCTGCTCGTGCATGTGTGTGGACCTAGGTGGGCATACATGCATGCATGCATGTGCACATGTACCCACATGCCTACCTGTGTGCCAACACTGGGCTGAGCAGCACAGAGGCACACTGAGGAAGCAGCGTGGTGCTGATATGAACTCCAGTTTGACTCAGAGCGAAGAGCAGCCATAGCGCAGGCCTTCTGCTTTTTGGACACGCGGAACTGAGGAGACAGGCGTTATGCGGCTGTGCACATTTCCAATCGGCCCCGGCAGGCCCTGTCAGCCACAGACTGGGGATGACAGCCTGGAACATGCAAATTACTGTCGAGGTGACTTTGTGCCAAACACTCTGTTTCACAGCTCCCCGTGAGTCTGCCAAACCTCTCCTTGCGCAGACAGGAAACAATGGCAAGGCATCAGAAGGTCCTTCTCTTCCAGTCTGCCTCTCAAGGGCATATTGTCGGGTTTATCTCCATGATCAGACTCGAAAGGCCCTTGCTGGGGGCGGTGTGATTCCCAGATGGTGCTTACGGCTGGGTGATGGAGGATGGTAGGACCGTAAGCTCTTCTCCTGGAGGAGGAGAATTGGTCCTTTGGAGACAGGCTAGAGTGGACAGGGTCAAGGGCTGAGGACCAGGTGCAGGGGTAGAGGCTGCCTGTGGAGTTGCCACAGTCTTGTGCGTTGTTGTTCGCTTCCCTTGTCTGTGATGCTGGGCCTCTAGAGAGGCTAGCACTGGGGACCTTCTGTCTGTAGGCGTTTAGGGAGACAAACCAAATCTATTCGTTAGAAAAGCACTAGCTGCCGCTCGTGAAACCTACAGACTAGCTGCTGTGATAACAATGTCAGCCTGAAAACATATTTCTATGGCAACAGATATATTTTCTTTTAAATTAAATGAGATAAAAAGCAAAGTGTCTGCGCCTTATAATGAAGCAGGTAGCGGTGTCAGGAGAGAAACAGCGGTGTCTGGCTCCAGGAAATATTCATGAAGCAAGCATCTCTCCACTTTGTCATCCGGCGTCCTTCCACAGACGCTCACACATCACCCACCTTTCTTGTGGGCCACCGATGTCAATGGCAGAAATGCAGAGATAAGATAAACTTCTGCTCTTCCAAACAGCAACGCCCACCTAGGGCTGCTGGCACCTCCCGCCTGCTACCCCTACCTTCAAATTGGCAGAAAAACTTCAAGAATAGTAAGGTTGATGTTAGGGGGGAAAAACGGTTGCTTGGTCAAAGTCTAGTCTGCAGACATTTGATTGTACTTAATGGCTTGTTAAAAGTGTGAAGTGCTGTCTCCCCGTGAAGCTGATGAAGGCCCACTGTGAACTAAACATAGGGACCCACCATTTTCCATTTGAAATGGCTTATGTATATATCTTCCCATTCCAGGATATGCTTTTAAAGCCCGAAAACTATCGTTGCTTTGTTAGGAGGTGGGTGTGCTGACCTGCTTGTATTGTGTGCTGTGGAAGTGCCTTGGATTTTGATAAAGCAAAGCACCACAGTTATGTAAATTGACTGTCACATCCTAGCTTCCCCATAGAATATGTATTTTGCCAAGCTAATTGTAACTTGATCAAAATGTTATTATGCCCAAATGAGCTTGAATGAAATCTTGGTATTTTTCTCTCAAATTGTTGAAAACAAAAGAAAAACAAAACAAAACCAAAAAACCAAAAGCAGCAAGAGTGTGTGCGCACGCATGTATGTGTGTGTGTGTGTGTGTGTGTGTGTGTCTGTGTCTGTGTGTGTGTCTGTATGTGGTGTGTGTCTGTGTGTATAGTTGTGTGGTGTGTGTCTGTGTCTGTGTGTTATATGGGTGTTCATGTGTGGGTACAAACATAGAAGTCAGTGGACAGTTTTAGCTGTTGATCCTCAAGAGCCTTCCTTTGTTTGAGACATGGTCTCTCATTAGCTTGGAACCTGCCAGATAGGCCAGGTTAGCCAGCCTTTGAGCTTCCTGGAATCTGCCTGTCTCCGCCTCCTGTCTTGCCATCCATGGGATTACAGGCATTTATCATCATGCCCAGACTTCCAAGTGGATTTTAGGAATCTGAACTCAGGTCCTTACACTTATGAGACAAGTTTTTTACCAACTGTTCCATCTCCTCAGTCCCCAAAACAGATTTTTTTTTAAATTTTTGATGAAACCCTTGACTAAGTTCAACTAAAATACCGTCTCTCCCCCTCCCCCTTCTTTATCAGTGTCTCCTAATACCTTCCCAGAACTTGGCTTCCGCAGCAGGCTGTTTTTCCCATCCTGATTCAGTCCCAGATCTCTGCCTTCTGCAGACCTCGATCCTTCTCTGGTCTGGAGGACTATTGCCTATAAAGTCCTAGTGTCTGGGTAGGAAATGCTACCTCTCGCACCTCAGGTAACCCAAGGAGAGATGCTGCAAAGCAGGGGCTTTGTGTCCCTTTGTGATGGATGCAAAGGCTTTGATGGCTCCCATGAATGGAGCACAATGAAGATCTAATCTGCATTCAGTTTTTAAATTTGATGTTTGTTTTCTTCACTTGCACAAGGAAGAAAGAGCTCTTTTTTATTAATTAAATTTGCTCTTTTTGTAATCTCATACATGTACATAATACGTGAAATCCCTCTCACCTCCCACCTTCTCTTGTCCTCTGAAGATCTAGCTGGCATCTTACCAGCTCCTGCATGCTCCTTTCCCTGCCTCGCAGACTAGGTTACCCTGTCACACCATCCAGCTCCTGAGGGAGGGTGCAAGCTCTCAGCAGGCACCTCCAGATGGAGCTGAGAATGTGGGCGGCCCCTAAAATACAAACCCATTCCAGAAAGCCTGTCCCTGGGTCCTGGAGCCAAAATGCAGTCATGTCCTCTGAGGACATCCCAGCTCAGCTATCCCAAATTTGACTTTTTTTTTTTTTTTTTTTTACAGTAAATGGGTTTGTTGTACACTTCAGAAACTGACTTTCTTCTAAAAAGTAATAGCTTGAAGTGGTAATAGCTTGCTATGTCTTACTTGTCTGCTTACCTGTCTGTACTTCCTGCCCCGGATGCTGCTCAGCAATAGGGAAGCAATAGGGAAGGCTTAGGCATTAACTCCTGTCTACCCACAAACAAAGGTGAGGGTCAGAGGGCAAAACACAGCGTTGGGCTGCACAGACCAGGCTTTGAGCCACCTAGTGCCTGAAAACAGCACTCTGATGGTACTGGAAAATAGTGTCCTCAGCAACCTGGTGAAACAGAACTGATAAAAGCTGATACCAATGGCTCTCAGCCATTCTAGGATGCACCAGGACAGACTCTGCACATGATAGGTACAAGAAGGCCATCAACGAGGGTTGTTGTGTCCAGCACATTCTATTCAATGTTAAATAGAGTTAAGAAATCAAATATCACAGAGGAAATTCTGATGTTTTACAATTCTCAGACCTGCTTCAAGCCCTTAGACATACCGGTTTGGGTAATTTTGACATTTTTTTCCTAACTCGGGGGCTGTGCTGGGGTTCATTGAGGTCCATATTCAGCAGCTTTACTATAGTGCCTAACATAGGAGAACCTTCCAGAAAGGGGAAGCACTTGTAGATGGTTGTTTTTACATCTTACACAGTCCACATGTTAAACAGAACTTCTGAAAGGATTTCTGTTCCACACTAAGGATTGTAAAGACAGGGAGGTTCTCTCATGGCCAGTGAGCCAAACATATCATGCGGGGGCCTCTGTAGTCCTGTGGATGTTGAACTCCCTCCAGCGAAATGCTGTCTTCCTCTGACATTTGAGATGTTTAGTGTCCATGGCCTTTGTGCCCACACACTGAGAAGCAAAAGCTGTCTTTCTCTGTATTTGAGCCTGGCCAGCTCTCCAGGTCGGCAATCAACGCCTCGTGTGCTTTAGGTGTCAACAAGGGCTGCTTTTCACAGCTAAGATGATGTTACGTTAGTAAATCTTAATGTAAGTGTCATTTAGGCAAAGCGGCCTATCCAACAGAGGGGTGAATGAGTCCTGAGACTTGGGGACCAGGAGCAGAGGACTAGAGAGGCCTCTTTTCTTTCTGGGATCAGTGAAGCTCTGGTCCTCCCAGGGCAAACCTGAGCAGGAGGAGAAATGCAGCCTCGAGAAGGATGCTCCTGAGCCTCCACCAAGAGCTTGCAACCAGAAGCTCTGGCAATCAGTGGCACATGGAATGGTGCTGATGCCTCTTTCCCAGGAGGTTCTGACCTTGAATGGCTCTGGCCCTCACTAACACTGCACCTGCAGCCTACCCCGCCAAGCGCCAGTTTTCAGCTTCTTATAATGCTCTGTGCCTCTATGTTCTCCTGTGCCTTGTCTCTCATTGCCCTCTCACTGATCCTTCCTCCTCAGACCGGAACCCAAAAACAAACAGGCTGAGGTGACTCTAGAAGTCAGCTCCTTTTCACCCAAATCCAGCAAAAGGCAGCTTTCTTCCTGTGTGTTTCTGCCTTTAACAATTGATGCTTCTTACCTGCATGTTGGTCCTTTCTTTGTGCTGTTTATTTGCATTCTGCCTTGGACTTCCCCTCACCCCTAAAGAAGACTGCACCGTGCTGCAGCTCCACCCACCTCCTCTGAGCTTCAGGCCCTGTGGTTCTCTACACAGACTCACCCCTATTCAGTATGAAGTGTAACCCTTCCCCCACAGTCACTGAAGCCCTGCATTGTTTAGTCTGTAAGGCTGACACCTCGGTGACTGCACTCCTGGACCTGCAGCAGGGTCCCTGCCTTCCTTCAGTAGATAGACAGATCTGATGTCAGCTCCGGACCATCTCTGCCCTGCTCACAAAGCTCAGAGTTTTGTCATCTTCAACCAGGACACTCCTGGGGACTCATTTAGCATCCTTGGGTTCTAGTTTTCACTCCCTCCCCGCTATCTATCCTCTTCTAATGCTTCAGCTAAAATCTGAATGAATCCACCATGTTTGGTTCTTCTTGTTCTTGTTAGCATTCTGTGCGGTCCCCCAGCTCTCCTGGGACTGGGTCATTGTGAATATCTTTTCCCACCACCTCTCTACCTACGACTGGACTCCAGCTGCTGAAATCTGTGTGCAGCAACTTGTGAAGCCTCCAAAGACCCCACTGTGTCTTGTGTAGGCCTCTGCCCTGCTGTCTGTCCTCTCTCCATAGTGACAGTTGCTCTTCTAGCATTTGTGATCTGAGCACCACTCCTCGTGGCCAGCTTGGCCTGCCTCCTCCATGCCTGACTCGCTCTACACGTATTTCAAGTATCACATCATATTCCCTAGAGTACATTTTGCTTCTTCATCTTAATACTAGACTGAAATCTTCTTTGGGACACAGAATAATTCCATTTTTTTTTCCTTTTCAGCTTTTGCCTCTGAAGTCTGCAGGACACTGCATGTCATTGGTTCCTGATATTGAGAGTTCTCAAATCCCAAGTCACTATTTCTTTCTGAATTGTTTGCAAGCTAAATGGCTGGTGTTTTGTTTTCTCCCTTCCTGCTTCACAGAGACCCTTTAGAGTCCACTCTCCACAAAAGCTGCATTTCCTCTCATTGCTCACAGCTCTGGAGAGAGCTTCACTTTTTAAGCTAGGGTGCTCTGGGTGTTGTGTTTACTAAAGATGCAAAAGCTGGAAAAGTCAGAACTCCCTCCACACAGCATCCTCTAGGACTGATTTCTACTGAGTGACGGGGATTACCTTCCTCTTTACTTCACGAGGGATCTGAAATAGTATGTTCACCTCTAAACCATGACTACCCTGCCTTACATAGTTTAAGTTCTCCGATTCCCTCTCCCAAACTCCCATTTTCTTCCTTCCCTTCCCCTCCCTTCCTTTATATCAGAAGTTTTCCCTTCTTCCCCTTCTTCATTCCCTTCCTCCCTCCTCCATTTCTGTACCCATTCCTCCCCCATCACCCTCCTTTCTCTCTCATTCCCTCCATCCCCCTTCCCTCCTTCACATCAGAAATCCAGCTGTATGTCTGGATCCTCTGAAGAATGAAGAGACTAGGAGGATAAGTGCCAGAATGATGGCATTGGGGATCCAGGGTGCAAGGAGATGCCGTCATGCTATCAGATTTGTGTTCAAAATATATAAGCAGCATCATGATCTGTTGGGCAATTTCTAAAACGATTTTAATTTTATTAGAATTTATAGTAGCCTGGGCTCTTTTGGATGGGAGGCTAACAAAGCCTCTAAGACATGCTTTGCATGTCAGTATTGGCTTCTGAATTACTTAATTTCCTATAGTTGATGGAAAACTAAACTGTAAGTTTCATTTTCTTTCCGACATTAGCAATGACTGCCTTTGCTGAGCTCAAAACTGTCTCGGAGCTTTAAGATGAAGCATGTTCTCACTATGTCTAAAGATGGGGTAGTGTGGGGAGACTGAGCAGAGAACTCTGGAGGAAGTTTCCCGCCCTACCCTCCTACCAGCTGATCCTCAGGCTGTCTCCTGAGGCAACTGTGTGGTTGAGTCTTTGCTCCTCTTCCGTGTGCTTAGGTCTAGTTCTCAGATGACCCATACTTCCCACATGAAGGAGCTTGAGATGGCAAATTAGACAGGACAACGATGAGCAAAGAGAGGCCCTCTCTGGTCAGACCTTGGGATTTGTCTTTGAGTCCGTAATACTGGCTGATGTGTAGACATTGACTCAAAGGTACTGGATCAGAGAGAGATTCGGGGAACCCATGGGCGTAGAGTCATGGAACACAGATGAATTTAATGGGTATCCAGATAACTGGGGCTCAGCTCTTAGTTCGGCTAAGAATGGCTAGATAGTCACAGCCAAATGACACATTCGCCAGAGTCCTGTGTGTGTCCCTCCGGTCCACTGTGGAGAGTTTAGGGAGCAAGACACCAGCAGGCAGGACAACTGAGAGGAAGTAGATGGAGCCGTGAATCCAGCCACCTCTATGGGAGATGGACTGGGAATTGAAGAAAGTCTTGCCCAGTCGCACTCCTGGGACTCCAGCAGCTGAGTCTCTCTCCTCTGGGAGGCTTTCAGAGCCTGAGCAGGCTCCCACTGGAGCCAGGAGCAGTGTCTCCTCAGCTATTCCAGCCCTACCAATAAGACAGCAGACATCAAGGGGCAGTACGGCAATGATAAGGAGACAAGGCCAAGTGTTCTGTGCCCCACAAGCAAAGATCACCCTGTAGAGGGTCACACTACAGCACCGTATGGGGTAGCCTGGTGTCGTAGGCTGCTTTCTATTGCTGTGATAAAGACCCTGACTGGAAACAGCTCAGAGAAGAAAGGGTTTATTTGGATAACAGGTTATAGACCATTGTGAAGGAAAGTCGGGACAGGAATCTAAAGACAGGAACCAAAGCAGAGCCTGTGGAGGAATATTGCTTAGTGCTTGGGTCCTTACGGTTTTTTCAGCCCACTTTCCTTATATAACCCAGGACCGCCAGCTCAGGGTTGTCCCTGACCAGAGTAGACTGGGCCCATTGCTTTCAATTAATCAAGAAAATGTCCCACAGACTTGCTTACAGAACAATTTTATGGAGGCATTTTCTCAATTGAGGTTCCTTCTTCCCACACGACCTTAGCTGTGTTAAGTTGATAAAAAAAATAAAAATAAAAAGCTAAGCAGCACAATGGGGTTAAGAGGGAGCTTAGGGCATAGTGTTTGCCTTGCAAGTGTGGGCATCTGAGTTTAGGGAACCAGGATCCACATTTAAAAAAAAAAACTGAGTGGATTACATGAGCCTGGAACCCCAGAAATGGCAGGATAGGAGGAGACAGGCAGATCCTTGGAAGCTTGCTGGCCAGCTAGCCTGCTTGGCAAAGTTCCAGGATCATAAGAGATCCCAAGTCAAAGAAAATATGAAGCACACCGGAGGACTGACACTCAGGTGTCCTCTGATCCCCACATAAGCGCCATGTGTACTTACACCCACATTTGAACTCAAGAGCACAGACCCCACAAACATACCACTCACACATACGGGGCTTTAAGGCCTGTACTATAGGAAAACAAGCTTAGTGTTTTCTCCCCGTGTTTTCAACTTTGTTTTCCTCATCTAGAACCCTCTCTTATGTGACATTGATAAGCATCCAGTGTTCTGTAGAATCTGGGAAAAACAAACCAGTGAGCTAGAGACCATTAGGTTCTCTAAACCCCAAGTACCACCCCCAATTCCCACCTTTCTAGGACCCTAAGAGCCACCTTCTATGCCCCAGCATCCTCCTATGCTGCTAGCTGTCAACGCTAGCTGTTAATTCACCTTCCTACTTCAGCAGTCCAGATAAAATGCTCAGGTGTGGGTGAGGTGGTACAGGGGGTCCCTGGAGGGCAAGGAGTGATTGCTCTTTGCCCAGTCAAAGGCCACTGCTCCCTGTCTCTAGGAACGTCTCTGACTAACTCTCAAAGCCACAGGCTCAGCTGGAGTTAGAATCAAGGAAAATGAAAGGCAACACGGATTAAAATTCAAACTTGGAAATCCTGGTAACCGGGAGACGTTGCACCAGATGGACCCGTGTCTCGGAGTGACAGTGAGCTGCTGTCTAGTGCAGGGGCTCCCAGGTGGATGGACCGTGTGCCATAGGCCCCAGCTGTCCTTGTCTGGGATGCAGACACCCTGCCTTCCTGTGCCTTTGGCTGCCGTTTGAGCCATCACAAGCAGGTTGACAGCTTGTCGGCACGCTGACACCCTTGAGAGACTTGCTGCATTGGCCCTGCAGGTGGGGAGGTCTAAAGCCCCTTCAGAGCCGCTTTGCAGGTCAAGTGCTAAAACTTCAATGTCAGACTATGTGGCCAGCCTGATGACAGTTTGCTTTGGGCTCTGAGGAGTGTGTGTGTGTGTGTGTGTGTGTGTGTGTGTGTGTGTGTGTGTGTGACTATATGTATATCTAAGAGAGAGAGAGAGAGAGAGAGAGAGAGAGAGAGGGAGGAGAGAGTGTTGTATTTGGGTATGCATCTATATGTGTGTGCATGTATGTCGAGCTCAAATATTAACCTTGGATTAACTGTTCGGCTTCTTGATTTTCCTTGGTTGAATGGTCAGACATTACAGGAATCTGCCCATCTCCACCCCCTGAAAGCTACCACACCCCGTTCTTCTTCACATGGTTCCTGGGCATTGAACTGCATTCTTGTTTTTTATGGGAAGCACTTTAATAGCTAAGCCATGTGCCTAACCCCCGGTGACACCATCTCTCTTCAAGAAGGATAAGTTGTGCTTGCGACACAATGAAGGTGGCTTCTGATAGAGATAGCACCTCCACCCCCCCAATACACACACACACACACACACACACACACACACACACACACACACACACACACTGTCCTCTGCCCGTTTTCACTTCCCAGAACCCACTGCCCTGAGATTCATCTCCAGGGCCTGGGTTAGGTCTGCACTGTCTGAGATGCTGACTCAGAGCGCATGAGCAGTCAGTCTGTCACTCAGAGTGGCTTCCCTGTGAATGCATCCTGGCCCCTCCAGGCTTTCTGAGATGCAGACTGGAGAGCATCGGGCTGAAAGGCCGTCTGATTGTGGCATTCATCATCGCTGCAAATTAGCTCTGCATTAGGAGGATTTGGTCATGGAATGCTGGTCTCCAAAATGCCTCTGTCTGAGCAGGTTGCAAGGCACCCGGTCTTTTGGAGCCTGCCAGGCGCTGGTGCTCAGCTGCAGCTCTGGGTGGCTTTGAATGCTAATCACTGCAGCAACCCAGTTCTCACTGAGCCTTAGTGCTGAAAAAAACGCCACCCGAAGCCATCATGAGGCCGGGAGATGATTTCAGATGAGAAGCAGCACACGCTCTGAAAGTCCTTTCCTCTCCTCTGCCCAGCTCTCTGACAAAGTGACTTATATTCAGAGCTGGTGGAGGACGCTCAAGGTCGTACCAGGCGCTGCACAGAGTTTTTGTTGTAGAGGCAGCAAAGGAAAGGCAAGGCTCAGCAATCACATGTGGAGCCAGTCCCCGTTTAAATGGGGGCATCAGCTCACCAGAGAGCCCGGAACATTGCAGCAAGGAAATTCAGAACATGCACAAAGCGAGAAAAATCCTCACTGTGAAGCTGCACGGCTAACAGCAGAATTTTTCTTTTTTCCATTTTGAATCCCCAAAGTAGCTCCTCAGGAAGCTGGATTTCTTGTGGTCACAGGAGGCAAGCTGTGTTACTCCTTGTGTGTCTCCAGGTGCCTGGGAAGTAGATAGAAATGCGAGGCGGAGGGTGGGGTGCCCTCTCCAGTGCCGTCCCATTGTCCCCAGTGCTCCTCTGTCCTCTGTTACAGAGGACACGTGACCTTGCGGGGCCACTCGCCCAGTATACTTCTTTCCCGTTCCTTGTTCCTTCAAAGGTAAAAGACCCGCATTCCTAAACCAATTCATACGACATCGTATGAAGATTATTTGGAAAACCATCAAGCTTCACCCCAGTTTGCTTGTTTCTGACAGGATTGGGGTCTGCGTAGGCCACACAGTGCTGTGAAAGTCAGCCTGAGATGCAGGGCCAGAGTATTCCTGTTCACATCTGACTATGTACTTCCGGGTATCCCAGGCATCAGCAAACGCAGGGTCAGTGCGTGCCACCTTTGATCCTCACTTCCCAGAGAGGACACAATCCGTCAGGACACTGTGTTTTGAAGTGATTGTTGTCTGAAAACCTGGCCATGCTACCCTCTGCCCGTCTGATCCCTCTTAAAGATTAACAGCTTGAAGTCTGTTATTTTTTTAAGTAGGTGATTTGCATATTTATCAAAATTTCACATTAAATTCTCTACATTTATAGTAGATTGGACAATTATTTTTTAAATGTGCTTGAACTTACCGTATCATGTCTGCTGATCTGTCAGTGTGTGTGTGTGTGTATGTGTGTGTGTGTGCAGTGTGTGTGTGCAGTGTGTGTACGCGCAGTGTGTGCACGCGCAGTGTCTGTGAGCACAGTGTGTGTACGCGGTGTGTATGTGCACGCGCGGGGAGTGATCCTGGAGGTGGCCATGCATACCCATGCTATTATTCTTCTTTGCTAGTAGAAAATGAAGATTTCTTCCCTTGTTGCCAGTATCGTTTCCTGTCCTTTTCTTTTTTTAAGATGTGTTACACCTTTCCGAACTACAATGCGCACCTCGCCGGTGGAGACCCTTTGTATCCTGCCAGGGTGTCATGGTGAGCCAGGTTCAGAAACAACAGACAGGAAGTTGTGAAGACGACAGGATGGTGCTAATGACACATCCTTTATTTACAGTGCCCCTCGGGCCTCCATCTCAGACAGGGGAGAACTGCCTCTAGACAGCCAGCTACCTCCATTGCATACGTTTTCAAGACGTTCCAGGCCCCGTGCAGTCACTAGGGTTGTAGTTTTATTTATGGGTAGTAATTTGCCCCAAAGCACATATTCTGTCTATGAACACACATCCTTGGAGTCTCTTGAACACTGGTTTCCAGACATGAGCTGGGAGCTTTCTAGGCATGAGGTTGTACTGTCCAACACCTCAGATTTCTTCTAGGTTCTGCACTTGTAAACACACACACACACACACACACACACACACACGCACACACACACTGAATAGCCATGTATACACATGCACTCACGTTGCACACACACATACACACTGTACACACAGACACCCATATACTAGACACGTGAAGGCAACTAGTCCTCGTGATAAGTCATTTTTCTATCCAATCTATTTTCTTGTTTTCCTAAGAAAAGCTTGGCTTATTGGACAAATTATGTAATAAAAGACGTTGTGCATGGCATTATTCTGCCAGTTTGAACAATAGAATAACTGAGGTTGTGAACGTGATCTTGAACCAGCTAGAGCAGCAAGACACTTATTGACTTGAGAATGCTGTTACCAGTGAAGTTTGTAAAGTACGTTGGAAGCCGGCGAGCTGCTTTGGCCCCTGAGAAAGTTCTCCGCGAAAGGTAAGCATATGCACACAGGCCATTTCCAACTTGAGAGCAGGTGGCATTCGAAAAGCTGGTTGGAAAGTCAGGTGTTTGGGGATCAAAATGAGTTTCCCTTCAGAGGCAGAGCAGAAGCTGTCTTCAGACTCCCACGCCAGCCTGTGAAGTTATTTCCCACTTTACCCAGGAACGCACTATTAAAAGAGGGGTCAAGTTCTGAGCCCTCTTCCCTCACCTTCCTACTCACTGTGTAAACAGAGCGGTGCGTGCAGGAACAACGACATGGTGGGAAGGAAATAAGTCAGTGTTCCAGGAAGATGAAAAAGGGTCCTGGCCATGCAGATTGGCGAGTTTGCTTTGGTTGTCAGATGGAAAAGAGAAAATGGGATGCCTGCTGATTAAGATGTGTCTACATGTTGCCTTCCCTTGAGACGGGCCAGCCCTGGGGGCCTCCAGCAGGGAGGCTAAGGGTGACCCTCTGTACCATATTCTGGATGCTGGATACACAGTTGGGAGAGGAGAATGGAGGATATTTTTAGCTCTCTAAGTGGGATACCTGCCATCCCCACTCTCAGTCTCTCTAGAGGCAAGTGTAGCTAGTTCCTACCCTCCGGTACACCACTCAAGCCCATCAGCCCACCTCTGTGCTGTCCACGCTCACCCTTCGTGTTTCCTCTACTCACACTCCCTGTCCCAAGTGATTCCCCTCTATTCCATGTCATCCTAGCGAGCCGCAGATACCAGGAGGAGCCAGTATCGCCCAGGGAGGCACACGGTACGAGCACAGAATTCTCCAGTCTGACATGAGCATCATAGGGAGAAACGCCAAGAGACTTGGGAATCTAAAGAGAGCAGGGTCAGGAGCTAGACTGCAGGGTTCAGGAACCTGGGTGGACAGCTCCACAGAGCATCAGAGGCAGAGGGATGCCCAGTCTGCATGTTTGAGCGCCATGGATAGGGCTGTGAGTTCATAAATTCACCATGCACTAGAGACTGCATTGAGTATTCCGCACATGCACACACTGATGGGGTAAGCAAGGACCTGGGCTTCATTTCTGGCCCAGAGAACCTTTCTAGGCCCCGACTCCTGTTCAGCCCTGCACAGGACAACGTGGTATTTCATCTGAGTCGTAACAATGGGACCACTCTCTGTTAGAGTATCTGCAAGGTTAGCAGTGTGCAATAAGGTATGTGATGGATTCAGACCTGGAAGGCAGTCCTATTAAAGAGGATGAGAGGAAGAATCTCATCACGGTGCCTGGCACCTTCGGATAAACCTCTCTGATACCAGTAATACCTGACTGGGTCAGCACCTTGCATCCTCAGGACAGACTGTGAAACAAGTAACAATGACCACTAAAGGTCTAGACACAGGAAAGACCCGCATGCCACCCAAGACAACAGACCAATCCGTAGGAACTAGGTACAAGCAGAATGTGGTCCTGTAGTCCTAGGACTCCAAAAGCTGAGGCCAGAGGATTGCTTTAAGGGTGATGCTGGCTTCAGCTATGTAGTGAGTTCCAGGGAATCTTAGAATGTGAGAATCTTTCTCAGTGCAGAAAAGAGGGAAAGAAAAGGGAACGGTGATAACTTCATCTTAAGTACAAAGAAACTATAACATATTAAACTTGGTCTTTTAAGAAAAGTAAGCAAAAATGTCACTTTTGAGGTGAAGTATTTCATTATAGTAACTAAAAAGAAACCGTTAAACTTCTTAGTGGGCAGAGTTTTAAAATCACAGATGATGACATGGTTAGATGTGGTTTTGTTGCTGTTGCTATTTGTATTGTTTTGTTTTTAACTGTTAGTTTTCAATCCTCATGATTCACTTAGTCCCTTTGCCTAAAACTCTGCAGTGTTTCCTTGTGACCTGAAGAGGTTTCTGGGCTCATGTTTGCCCTGGCCACTATCGACTTAACATTTGGCTGAGAATTTTGCTGCTTGGTTCTGCTACTCACCCTCCTCCAATGCATAGCCCACGAGAGTGATGCTGTTTGAAAAATTCATATCCGACCTCAATGAACGGATATTTGTGATTTGCCAAAAGGATTATTGGTCCTGGAGATATGTTAAATAGATTTTTAAGTGGGTCATCTCTCTTCCTGAAGTTAGGAATTTGACTGCTCTCTCTCCTTTTCTGAGAAGGAACTGGGCAACTGTAGTAACGATAGCCAGCAGTAAGTAGCAGAATATTCTAGAAGAACCCAGACCAGCACCCTTAACTCTTCAAATGTGTCCTACATAATGGGGCTGTGTGTAAATAAAGATGGAAAATGGAAACATATCCTACATATTGGTATAAAAGTAGGGATGGGGCACCATTAGCATGTCAATGGGACCACAGTACAGGACCAGGCACTGGGGAAGAAGGGGCACCGAAAAGGTGTTGACAGCAAAACTCTCCTCATGGTGATCAGCAGAAGGCCTGGGCTGAGCTTGTGTGTGATCAGTCCCACAGGATGAACCTCTGTGTGTGTGTGCACAAGTGCACGTGCCGTGTGGAAAGGGTGCAAGGGAGAGTGCCCTAACAACCGCAGTTGTTATCTCTCTGAGGTGGACTTCCATAGACTGACTCTGTCCCTCACCTCCCCACGGCACCCCGTCCTGGAGTCTGACGCAGCCAGATAGGAACAATGCAGCAAGCAGAGTTAGAATTAAGAACAGGGTTCTCTGAGATTAGATATTTGTAAAGAAAAAAAGGTTCTGCATATATATTCATAAATTTTACTTACTCTTAGGAGATTATTTATTAATGCCAATATAAGATTAATTCAGAGTAGTAAAAAACATTGATCTCCCTTGCTTTAAACTAAACAAGTAAAGGAAAAAAAAAGAAAGAAAAGGAGCAAAAGTCCACATACACACACACACACACACACACACACACACACACACACACACAGTAACAAACACATAGTTCCTGGTTGTGTATGTTTGTGTTGTGTGTGTGTTGTATGTACCTACCTGTATACATGGGGAACTAGAGGGGGCTGTCCAATGGCCCACTTAAACCCCCTCTGCTATGGCACAAACTTTCTCAAAGAATTTAGAGCTTCTATTCTATTCCCCTAGCAGTGCTGGTCAGCAAACGGCAGCAAGACTCCTGTTTCTGCACCAACACTGAGCCTTTAGGTGTATGCTATCATTCTCGGCTGTCTCTGTGGATGCTGGGACTGGAACTCAGTTCCTTGTGTTTGCAGACACTGGGCCCTCTCCTCAAGCCATAGTTCCCTGATTTGCAAGCACTGTTAAATTCTTGGTTGTCCTGACAGTGTGCCACTGAGATTTTTTGCTTTAAGTTGGAAATATCTAGCCTATAACTGTAACACTCTTAAATATGTGCCAACAATTTCCCTGTCTCTTAAGCCATGAATTACAGCCTTCAAAAACACGTAGGAGCTGATTAAATGCTACCGGGGAATAAGCACACTATTCATTTCCACTGTGAGTGGCCCTTTTCTGGGTTAGTTTCTAAAGCGTTTTGCTCTGAGTTTTCCATGTTGCACTGCCGGTGCTTGGACTGAGCATGAATCTGTGTTCTGAATGCTTCCCTTAATCACAGAACAGAAAGGGATCAGTGTGTGATAGGATGTACTGCCCTTCCTGGTGGAGAACACAAGGTTGGTTCCCAGCACCGCACCAGCAATCCACAATCACCTATAACCCCATAGAGATGCAACACTCTGTGTATGTGTGTACCTGCACTTACACACACACACACACACACACACACACACACACACACTCACCCCCAACATACACAGTTAAAAGTAAGGATAATAAATCCTTTAACAATAGTATATATGAAAACAGATGTCCATGGGTACAGCGCAGTATGAAGAAAAGAGAACAAGAAAGGATAAATGTAAAGAAGATAAGGAAGGACCGGATGCAGGGAATGGACATGGGTCATGAAAGCATACAAAGCTAATTGTTTTCCTAGTTTGAATTTGTCATGAATTCTGTGGTTTTGGTGGTAGATACGTGCATAAAATATTTAATACTGAAAGTGTCTACATTAATGTGAAACTCTATGGCATTTTGTTCAGAATGTCTATTCTTACTGCATAGAGGTTCACTGAGTTGTAGAGACTTGAGTCTAGTTAACTTGGTGCATGGTGCTTTTATTTCTTTGCAAGTTGTTTTTAAATAGTATTTATAAAATTTAAAATAATAGATCTTCAAAAAGGCAAAAATAAACTAGCAACCTGGGGACATCCAAATATGTTTCTTTCCTCATACTACCAGTGACTTTAATGAAGAATATGACCTTAAGGAGGGGCACAGGGAGTATGTCGGGGAAGGGCCTAGAGCCCTAGCAAGTGCCCTGCATTGAGCTAATTCCTGGGCCCTAGGGGACAGCTCATTTTATTCCTACAAAATGATGCTATTAGCCAGCAAAATGGAAATATGAGCATCTCTGTCTGTGTTCTCTGTTCCACTTGTTCTTTAGCCACATTAGGAAACCTCCTCAATGCAAGTTAGTGTCTCTCCCAGGCCCTATTAAGGATATGCTTGTAGCTCATCTCTTTAGTCTTCTTGGTTTACTGGTCTACCATGCAATCAGACATGACCAGTCTACAGAGTAGCTGCACAAGATAGAGACAAATTTAGTCCAAGAAAAATCTGCAAACCTACTTAATACATAAGATTAGGGTAGGGGGAGAGTGATCAAACTGCAAGGGTTCCAAACTTGAACTCTTTAGACGGTAGCATCATGTAGTAATGTTGAAAGGTTAGACATATCTGGAAAAGAAGAAGGCTTTCCAGGACTGCAGCTGGGTCTCCAGTTCCAAGTCGTGGCCCTGACTGCCTTGGTGTCTTTGGACACTCCAGTGCTCTTCTGAGAGACCTTCAGCGCAACTAGAACAGTCTATAGCATGTTTACCCCAGCACTCATACGCATGCACCAGGCCACTATCCCCACTGACTCTAAGCTCCTCCTGGGTGTAGGAACAAAAGAAAATGGCTCGCACCTCTGTGGTAACAAGGATGTGCCTGTGTTGGCCCAGAAGCCACTTAGAAGACCCATGAGTCTAATAGTTCACTTTCCACAAAGGCAAAGGCAAAGGTATTTGCTTTGGCTGCTGAAGGACATCTTGGTAGTAAAAAATTATATAGATTTGCTGAAATTGAAGGTTTCATAATCAAAAATGAATAGAGAAAGAGAGCATATTGATTTTAACCAACAAAGAAATTGGGTTAGGCCAGGCTGGGGCTCTGGTGATTGACTTACTCCATTCTCTTGGGGAGGGGGGCGGAGAACAATCTTTCCCATCTCTCTGCAACTGCTGCCGAGTACTGGGAATGTGTTTGCCTGTCAGGAAGATTCTCAGCTCTGGCTTGAAGAATTGAGCCGTTTCCCGGATATCAGATACAGTCTTGTTGGTGAGGAGCGGAAAAATTTAAATTCCTCACTCCTTGGCGACACAGTAACCCCTTGAAACCACAGAGGAAGGCTGCCTTGGGTCCTTCTGCTGCTCCAAAATGAACTCATTACTACTTTTGCTCAGTCATCTGTTCAAATAGAACCATGGACTGGAGGACTTTAAAGGCAAAAGAGGACCAGGAACCCAGACAGTATGGTAGTCAATTCCTCACCTGTGTGCCTGGAGACACACAGCTGAAGTGATGGAGGGACACACGTCCATTTTCTGGGTACCTCGCACCTGTCCTATTTAGGTCTCTTCCCAATTGCTGGTGATGCTGGGTCATCACCATTGTTCTGTGACTAGGATTGGTCCAGAGGGCAAGATGTCCAGCATGCATCACCGCTCATCCTTCTATTCACCCATCCACCAACTTCTGCTTTTCTATGTGTGTTGATTCCTATCTTCCTGCAGTCAACCTATATGGTCCTTATATTCAAGGATGGTTACAAGACAAGCTATTCTTTCCCTGCAGTGTCAATGAGACAACTTAGTTATTTACTGAGGGAACCGAATCCTTAGCAGATTATAAGGAAGGCCCAGGGTCTGTCTGAGATGGGAAGGTTCATGTTGTGTAGGCGTGATCCAGGAACAGAGGCAGCCAAGACTGAAGCTGAGAGTCAGGGTGGTTTTGAGCAGGTGCCGTGGGTTCACCCGAGCAGCCGTGGTTTGTTCATGCATGTCTACAACTCATATTAAGGAGTTCCACTGTGGGTCAAACATGCTCATGTCTCAGTCCTGTCATACTGCAATGAAAAACAGGGGTAGACATTGGTTCTCTGTCATGGATACCTGGAACCCAAGACTTGTGGTCTGACTTTCAGCCTCTTGCTGTGCCCACACATGGTAGAGAAAGGTCTTGTCTCTTTTCTCACGGGGTGTTAACCCCATCAAAATGCCCCATCCTCGTGACCTCTCAAAGCTTCTCCTTCAACTGTCACTGCAGGAGCTGGGTCTCCCATAGACTGTGAGCTTTGCAAGGACAGGGTGTTTTCAGTCGAGGGGGTTTTGGGAAGCTTGGTTCGTTTGCTTCGCTTTTTGTTTTTGTTTGTTTGTTTGGCTGGTTTTGGTTTGTGGTCTGGGATTAAACCTAAGACCTTTCACGTGCTAGGAACACACCCTAACACAGCTCTTTAACATGCTTTTCTTCTGAGATCAGCTCTCACTGAGTTGCCTGGCCCTGGCCTTTGACTCATTCATGTAGCCTGAGACAGCCTTGAAATTTCAGACTTCCTGACCCAGCGTACTCAGTAGCTGGGATTACAGGCCTGTGCCACCAAACCCTAATAAGCATTGTTTGGTTTTATACTGGGGGGTCAGCAGGACCTGCACCTTACTAGGCAAGCATCCGCTATTGAGCTACATCCCCAACCACACATTTGTGTTCTGTTCATGAGGTTCCATCTCAACTGAGAAAGTGGACTCAGGTAGGCCAAACTATGGGCAAGGTCCTCCGAGACCTGCGGCAGTGGGGACAGACTGGGAGGGTCTTAGGTGAGGGACAAACAGTGAGGGGGGACAGCTATCAGGGACTGAGACATCAGATAGAGTGATCATCCTGCTGATAGCAACTGAAGGGACAATAACAAGACTTACTGATCCAGGGCACAATGAAGGCTACGGGATTTTTGTATTTGTTTTTCTTTTTGGAGACACAGGGTTTCTCTTTAAAGCCCTGGTTGTCCTGGAACTCGCTCTGTAGACCAGACTGAACTCGGAAACCTACCTGCCTCTGCCTCCTAAGTATGGGATTAGAGACATCCATCACCATGGGGCTGGGCCTTAAATCCTGTCTTGTCTGAGTGTGTGTGTGTGGGGGGGGTCTTACCTCCAGGGCAATAGTTCTCACTCTTCCTAATGCAGTGCTGTGATCCTTTAATACAGTTCCTCATGTTGTGGTGACCCCCAACCATAAAATTATGCTACTTCATAACTGTCATCTGCTACTCTTATGAATCATAATGTAAATATATTTGGAGATAGAGGGTTTCTGGAGGGATATGAACCAGGCTTATCTTTACAAGGGAACCACCAAGCAATTGATTTCAACTTGCAGGATCACTGAAAATCATGGTCGGTTTTGGTTTTGTTTTAAACTTAAGCACACATAAAGAAATGAACTGAAGGGCTTTTGGGTTTTGTAGTAAGTAGTGAGTTTTATTGCTGGGCTTTCATGAATACTTTGTCTTGATCTCCCCTACTCTGTTCCCCACCTCTTCCCTCTCCAGCTGCTTTCTTCCCCCACACTAATTCTCCCCTCTGATTTCTTGTCTTACATATTTATCGCTATCTTTTTGCCTTTTTTTTCTGTTACCAACCCTCTCTTAAGACTTGAGAGATGGTTCAGAGATTAAGAGCACTGGCTGCTCTTCTGGAGGTCTTGAGTTCAATTCCCAGCAACCACAAGGTGGCTCACAACCATCTGCAATGAGATCTGGTGCCCTCTTCTGTCATGCAGGCAAACATGCAGACAAAACACTGTATCCATAATAAATAAATCTCATAAAAAAGGAGATGCTGGAGAGACGGCTCAGTGGTTAAGAGCACTGGCTGCTCTTCCAGAGGACCCGAGTTCAATTCCCAGTACCCATATGGCATCTCACAACTGTCTGACTGCCTGAACCTCCAGTCCAGGTGATCTAACACCTTCACACTTCGCACATAAAATAAACAGGCTAAATAATTTTTTCAAAAAGCATTCTCTCTCCCCTTTCGCGCTCCCTTTCTAGTTTCACAGCCTCTGCCCACACACACACACTTGCTCTTACATCGGTTTCCCAGGAAAAGACACTCATGCTGCTAGTCTATGTCTGGGTTCCTGAGCTCACACTGGGCAGGCACAAGTGTGGAGATGTTGATTCCCTTGGGTTTTAATCCACACAAAGAAAAACTAGTTAGACTTAGACACAGAGAAAGATAAGTGAGAGCAAGGGGAGCTACATTGCCTTGATCAAGTTTCTCGTGTTTTTCTTGCTAAGTTTTCCATTTTAGCTAATGCTTAGACCCGCAGTTCCTTAGTTGGCAAGTGTAGCTCCGTGGCCTGACGGGAGCTGTGAGGCAGCCTTGCACAAGGCGGCGCGTTCATTCGTGGGGTTGTGATCCACCTGAACTTTCGGAGGGGTTTTTGGAGATTTGCATCATGGGGCTGCATTAGCCCACTGCTATCAGCCTAAGATGTATTCCCTCTTTGAACATCCTCTGCCTCAGAAGGTTTCCACGAGAACCCATGAGGCGGAAGAGCATGTCTCCTGCTCGTTCTGACATTTCCCAGTAATTATCAATTATCAGTCAATACGAGGAAGGAAAATTGCAGCCAAGAAGAAAGGCACAATTTTCTTAAGATAGGAAGGACAGTGCATGAGCTCATTAAAGCCTGAGTTACCGTGAAAGCCTTGGGATCTCCAGCAGGGGGCAGTGGTGTGCAGCAGGTGCCCTGAAAAGCTGGACTCTGAAATCCCTGTGGCTCTGCAGAGGTAACCTGCACATGGATGGGCCCCTCAGAGATCTGGGACCCTGGGAAAAACAGCCTTCCTTAGAGCCCTCTGCAGAGCTGGAGACCCTGCGCTTACTGCAGGTGGCGTGATGTATAAAATGGCTCCCAGGGAGCAACTCCTAGATGCACAAGGCAGATTCTTCTCCCTTAGTAGAGGGTTAGAAGAGCCTTCAGTCAAGGAAGTATGGTGACTCCTCATAGCCATCGCTTTCAGATGTCCTTCCAAGGCAGTTTGTCCTGAGCACAGTCTATCCATTCTCCCCCTCAGCCCTACATCACAGGCTGAACTCAGATCTATTAGCCAAGCTGGACACCTCTCATTTTGTTCTTAGTACAATTTGCCATCCATGTATCTGCATCACCAAAGGCTAATGGTGAGCTTCATTAGAGACCTCATCCGTAAGTAAATAAACCCTCTCATGGGCCTTTTGTCAGGAAAAGACATCTTTCACAACAAAGCCATTTTGCAGAGATGAGGCAGTGTCTGCTGGGATTATGAACATGCAGAGCTCTGACTGCTGTGTTTCTTTGTTGCTGTGCCCCTGTGCTCCCAGCCGCCATTCTGTAGAGTCCTCCGAGTAGCCTGCGTCATGGTGCTGATAGACTGGTCTCTGCGGGGCTTGAGTCTTTACCCCGGGCTGCATGCAGACTGCAGGGTGTATGGGATCATCCTTTGCGCCTAGGGGTGGTTTGTTTATTTGGGGCTACAAAAGGTCATGATGGTTAGGAAGGGGGAAAACCCAAATATCATTGCGCCAGTCACAGGCTGTATCCAAAGCTTCCTGAAAGCCATCGCAACACAGAGCACAACCCTTGAAATGAAACTTTGCAAAATACTTAGAGATAATAATGTATTCCCTTAAAAATGCAACTGCCCCTCAGCCTAGATGCCCAATAATGGAGACATGGATAAGGAAAATGTGCCACACGTGCAGAATGGGATTTTTCGGATATAAAGAAAAAATGAAATTGTGACCCTTGTAGACAGACGGATGTAACTGGAGATAATCATATTAGGTGAATCAAGTGAGTCTCAGAAGCACAAAGGTAGCGGTTTCTCTCATCCATGGTTCCAGGATTTTATATAGATACATAAAATCAAGTACATGCTAGGACATGAAAGTAGAAGCCAAACTCTCTAGTGAGCAGAAGAGGACTCCGGAAAGGGAAGGAAAGGAAGTAGTAAGGAGGTACGAGGGGGTGTATTCAACACACATGCACTTGCATGGAACATCCTATGCCTCACAGGAATACATACAACATACACAATGAAATGTTAAAACGTGTGTATGCATATGTGTGTATGGGCATACATATATGTGTGTGTGCCTGTATACATTAACTGTCCCTGTTAGTGTTCCTGAGGCTGGTGTTTCCGATTGGAGTCATAAACGTATTTATGAAAAGAGATCCATGTGTTTCTTTGCCTGGGTTTCTCTCTGAGATTTCTCTGCACAAGATTAGAAGGAACTGGGCTGAGAACGTAGCCACATCAAGAGATGGTCTCACCCACTCCTCTGTCCAGATTTCAAGTTTGCTTCCACCTACCCATCAAATTTCCTGTGTTGACACAAAACGCTTTTGTATCTTGAACAATGGTATTAAGCTATGAGGCTGTGCTGGGCAGCTTCTTTTTCTCTCTCTATCCCGTATCTCAGGTGCCCCTCTGTCTCACAATAGCATAATCTATCTCATGGATGAAGAGCCACAGAGCCTTCCACGGTGTGTTTTACCTTCGGTTTGTGATGCTAGTCCCTTGTTAGCTCGCTGCAGATGGGTTCCTGACCATTGTCGCTCTAAATGCTCTGCCGCGGGCAGCCCTGTGATCGCAGGTCCGGACCCTGCCCTTCATTTCTGGAGGAGACACTAGGGCATAAGGCTGTGGGGCAGGGAGTGCCACTCAGAACTGTACTCAGTGAGGTCAGGCATCGCTGTTGAGTATCCTGCCAGCCCAGTACTGAGCAGATATGGCAATTCACAACCTTCTGGGTTTTTGCTAGGCTTGTGAAATCCTCAGATTGCTTTCAGGGCATCCATTATGAGATTCTTCTGTTTTGTTTCTACTTCTGTGACCTTTTGTTGATCCTGGACCTCCTGGATGATGCTTTGTTGTCAAACATTAGTCTTTCTATGTTGGGAACAAGGGCAGTTTTCACGTTGAGAGTGCTTCCTTTCTATCCGCTTGCTCTACTTCCCAAGCATCTGAGCATCTGGGGACTCTTCCAAGTCTCTCCATTCTGTGACTTGTTTCTTTCTTATGGCTACTGAGGAATTCATCCTCATCGTCAATAACAATCACCATACCTACAGCTTCCCAAATGCACTCCAAGCTCCTTAAAACATTGGCTCTTCACTAGATATGGGGCGTACATCTGTGTGTGTCATTCTGTCCTCCCCTCTGTCGATACTCACAGGGGAGGCTTCCTTTAGGAAGTCGCCTCTACACACAGTGTACTGTACCTGTATCAGTATTTCCCGTATAGAATTGGCTATTTCTAAGATTTTATCTGTCTGGATGGTTTTGCCCCCTCCCCCTTGCATCTGGCCATTTTCACACTGATTTGGTAAAAATAGTTTTGCATCAGGTCTTCTTAGTTACGTGTGCCCTCATATCAGCAAGGAAGTGGCCTCTGTCTAGCAGCAATGCCCAAGCTTACTTGCTGTGAGCTTGAAGATGTTCAATCAGGTACCCATATCCTCAAGTGAACCTGTTGAGAGACAAACTACAGACGAGCAACCTTGTCCTTGAGGCTTGAACATCTTTAATCACCTCACCCTCTCTCCCGGGTGAATCTTGTCTCTCCTTTCAGGGAGTCTCACTCCCTCTCTGTGGTATCCTGTCTGTCTTCATAGTGAAGCAGCGTTTTTGGTTTTTTTTTTATGTCTCTCTCTCTCTCTCTCTCTCTCTCTCTCTCTCTCTCTCTGTGTGTGTGTGTGTGTGTGTGTGTGTGTGTGTGCCATCTTCATATCCATGTGACAAAGACAAAAACAGCGAGCCATGAGTAATCCTGGTGTATTTTTTCAGTCTGGCCACCTCGTGGAGTTCCTTACCTCTTTTAATATTCTTCGCGAGAGTTCCTTCTGTTTTCCTGGTATGAGATAATTTCATATGCAAACAAAGCATATTCTCTTTCAATATTCATGTGAATATGTTGGGTGATTAACTCCCAGTGTTAACTGGAGCCCCATGAATAAAAGAGAGATAAGGGCATCTCGCTTCCTCTCTTTGCTGCAGAGCCGTTAATATTTCACATTTTAATACAGCCTGTGCTACAGAATTAGGTACTTATTTGTGTCTCTCTTTGTTTTGAATTGCTGTAGAATTGTCTAATTTTCTATCACCTATACATATTTTTCTTTCGTTTCTTGTTATAAAAGCTACTGCTGTGGATTTTTTTTTTACATTGGCAGTAAACAAAGGGACAGACATAGGTGGGGTCTATTAGATCACACGGTTGTAACACCCACAACTTAGGTGCCATGAATGCCCTAGCTCCCTGTTGTGGATCTAAAGGTTTAAAAGTGAAAGCTTTTACTGATGTGTCACAGTGAATGGCATGGGATCAACTGGAATCCAGTATCCAGTTGATCCAGTATGAGGTTTTCTTCACCCTTTTCTTCGGGAAACACGGGAAATGATGTGGTGTTTTAGAAAGTCCCAGTTAAAAATAATCTCACATGGGCTACTTCATTGAATCATCACAGCAAATGCGTTAGGCGGTGTTGTTAACACAGTCACTTTTGAGAAAACTGAATGTAATTAGTGATCTGCTTAATCACATGGAGCTAATTGTTGACTCTATTGTCTCAAATGTTTGCATACAACACCAAGCAAGTGTGAGTTGCCCTGTACATGAGACAGTGCACCTGGGTGATGGACCGTATGGTCAGAAACATGAGGAGAAGGAGGCCTTGCTCAGGGGTCTAGTGGTTCCTTAGAATCCGCTTGGGAAATACCACAACTCACACTCATGCAAGTTGTATTGGCAGAAAGAATCCAGGCACAAGCAGGTGTGTGACACATACCTGTGACCCAATACTTGGGAGTAGAAGCAAGATTTGGAGGTCAAGCACAGCCTTAGCTACAGAGAAAGTTCAAGGCTAGCCTGGGCCACATGAGACCTTGTATAAAAAATAAAAAATATGTCACATGATTCCAGGTATATGAAGTTCAAGGAAAAGAGTAACTGATGGTGACGGGGGCCTGAAGAGTGGCTCCTGCCAGCAGTGAAAAGGGTCATCTTGAGCTTGGAGAATGTTCCATTTGGTGCAAATCTTCTTAGAATGGGATGGTGACGGTACCTATGCACACATACAACTACATAAAGATCTGAAATATGCATGAGGCCACCTTATGACCTTCATTATAAGAATATTACATCAAGGCAAACTATTTCTAGATATTACTTCCTTTGCATTTAAATGGAGAACATTGTCTTCAATAAAAAAGTGTTCTCTCCAAGAGAGAGGCGGGCAAGTGTGTGCATTGTGAACCGGCTGGGCCAGCATTTTACAAGTGAGCTCTATCTTTACAACTTCTTACAGTTTGCCTTGCTAAATCTCCAAGACTGGCCTTGAACTTATTCTTTGAGACTAGACAGGCTTTGACCAGGTACTCCATTTGTCTTGGCCACTAAGTAGCTAAGCTAATAACCCTATACCACTGGGCTCAGGAAAAGAGATTTCTAATTGGTATGTCTGTTCATGTGCTTACCTGTGTGAGTAGCAATTCCAGTCTTACACTGAGAAGTTAAAGGTGAATTTAAATACTGATACACGGCAATTCATTTCTTTAGAAACATAAAACCCAGAAAATGTGATGGGTAGAGAAGTCCTGGAGAGTCTCATTGTGAAAAAGTATTGCTGGTCTAAAATATGCAGAAACATCTTTGATTATGTGATACAAAGACTGTGGTGTGTGCTGGCTATAAACTTGACTCTAAAAGGAATAAAATTTCAGTGGTCAGTAAGAACTGCTTATCTAAATAGCCCATGTTCCAAGATCCCTCCACACACAAAAACTGCTGTGGGTCCAATATGTACAGGGCTTTGGAGGCCACGAACCAGCTCCCAAATCATGACACAGAGACTTCTTATTAGTGAAGTCTTAGACATCTAATTAGATTTCTTATTATGAATGCTCAGCTTTATTTTATGCTTGTTCCACTAGCTCTTGTAACTCAACCCATTTCTCTTCATCTACATTTTGTCTCAACGTTATTTATTTATTTTTTTATGTCCTACTCTGTGTCTGCTGATTGGCAGTTGCTTAACTGGCTCCAGGAGTCTCTCAGTCTCTCTCTCTCTCTCTCTCTCTCTCTCTCTCTCTCTCTCTCTCTCTCTCTCTCTCTTACTTCATTCTTTCCTCTCTCCTTTCCTGTCTCCCTCCCTCCCTCCCTCCCTCCCTCCATTCCCTTTCTCTCTCTCCTAGATTTCTCCTCTTACTTGTTTTTCCTGCCTGCCAGCTCTGCCTACCCCTTTCCTGCTTCAGTTTTTTATTAGACCAATCAGGTGGTTTAGGCAGGCAAGGTGAAGCAAATACAGCACATTTTTATAGCATAAACAAATGTAACACATTTTACATCGTTAACAAAGGCATCAGAAACAAATGTAACACATCTTTGCCTAGGTAAAGTGGTATTCCACGGCACTAATGCATCACAAGGGCTTACATCTAAGATGCTTTCCTAGGGGCAGGCACAGGGCATGCCTTGCAGGTGGATTCATCCAGGAGAGGAGAAGCCCAGCAGAACTACACCCAAACACAGTCGCCTAGACTCAGAGGAGGTTGGGAGCCCATTTGCTTACTCAGTCTTCCTTATTTAACACTATCTCTGTGCTGTCTCCTCACCTCTCTTTGGCCAATCCTGTGACACCAAGGGTGGGGAAGGAGCATTTTGATATGCATAATCTACAAGGGCCACCAGGACCCCGGAGCTGCTGAACAATGGGGAAGAAGTCAACAATTGTAGCGAGGGCTAGTGCTAGTCAGTCTCTCCAGGTGGACTGATAGGAAGGTATCCATTCACAATAAACCTACAGCAAACATGAAATGTGTTTTGTGGGGGTTGGGAAGGTGATGACTCGGTTAGTAAAATGCTTGTATTTTAGGTTGAACCATTTGTCACAATCTCATAGTTTACAATCTCAAACTAGTAAGGATGAAACAAGCAGGCCTCAGGAGTGCACTACCAGCCAAGACTACCTGGGTGCCTCTGTTTTACAAAGAACAAAGAAGACAATGCCTGAGATTTTCGTCTGTGCTGTGTGTATGTGCATACACGTGTAGACTTATGAACCTTTGCGTGAAACACAAGGGAACATTATGAATAGAGAGTATCCTCGTGTATTGAATTATCTCCAAATCTTAAAATAATCTTATGTTACAAGTGCTGTGGGCTTGGGGCAATTTAGCTAAGTCCAGCAGGTGATTTTCTTCTCTGGTGAACAAAAGTATATTCATGGGGGCTACATCATCAGGTGAGAACCTAAGCACAGGGGCAGCCTGCCCTCCTCCAGGCTCTTAACCCTTACTCACTACATGAGAACCCTCCAAGCCCAGCTTAGCCATTGTGGACAGGGGATATATAGATTTGGAATGAATACATTTTGCTGATGCATATAAACCAGGATGGTAGTTTGAATGAAAATGGTCTCACAGGATCATGGGGACAAGCACCATTGGGAGGTGTGGCCTTGTTGGAGTAGGCGTGATATTATTGGAGGAAATGTATCACTAGGGTTGGGCTTTGAGGCATGCAAAGTTCAAGCCAGGCCTAGTGTGTCTCAGTCTCTTCCTGCTGCCTGCAGACCCAAGTATAGAACTCTCAGGTCCTTCTCCAGCACCCTGTCTCCATGCCTTTGTGCTTTCTGCCATTACAATGGACTAAACCTTTGAACTGTGAGTCAGCCCCAATTAAATGTTTTCCTTTATAAGAGTTGCAGTGGTCAGATGTCTCTCGGCATCAATAGAAACCCTAAGTAAGACAATCACTTCCTTCTCCTACTGACTCCAGATTTGTAGCACTGAGACTAGAATCCTGCATCTCTTGATACTCTCTGAAAAGTCAAAGGAAATGCAATTGCACACCTCTTTATGTATTACACTGTCTGCGTTGTTTAGATTGTTTTATGCCATTAACCATGTTATCTGTTCTCTTTAATTTTCTTTCTCATTTTGTCCTTTAATTATTTGCAACTCAAAAAAAATGTGCTAAAAACCATTTACAATATTTTTGGTGACTTATTTCAAAGCATGAACTCTTTTACGTTTCTAATTATTCCCCACCCCGTCTTTTTTGTTAAGCTTGGGTGTCCACATAAAGTGGATCCCTGCTGCTTTGTTCGCACATTCAACCAATACTGGCTGAATGTCTTCCGGGTTCTTGGGCACAGCTCCTTGCACCAGGGCACCGAGAGAGAAAAACGTTCACATTTCCTGCTCCATGGAGCTCAGAGTTCATGCAGGATATGAACAGACACAGCTTTTTAGAAAGTAGCACAAGAAATTATTACTGGAAGCATAAACAGGTACAGAAAGTAATCTCAAAAAGATATCCTTTGTGGCTGGTTGTATTGGTTGCACAGGCATAGGGGGAATGTAAGCTCTGGCAGAAACCACCCCTAACCAAGTGAGCACTCACGGTGATTGTGTAGAGGGGTCCAGCAGGTATTGTCACTGGCAGGAAAGTGGACTGGGGACAGATAAGAATGAAAGCTCAGGACAGAGCCACTTCTGCAGGCACTGGGACAAGACCTCCATGGACTGACCCTGTTGTTTGTCTTCTTAGCACAGTGAGACATCATAGGTGACCTGAGACCTTTACAATAAGAATGAATTCTATTGGCTGGTAAAGAGAGCTCAGGGCTAGGGCCTTGAGAAGAATCTGTGATAAGCATCAGGATGGATTCTATTGATGGAGGATGCAAACAACATGGGGATGTGTTCTATTCACGAGAGAGACAGAGCTCAGGATCAGGGCCTAAACAAGTCTCGGGATATTGGGGGATTCAGGAAGGGCTCATAGAATAGGAAAAAG
The DNA here is from genome assembly GCF_903992535.2 of Arvicola amphibius. Taxonomy (NCBI): domain Eukaryota; kingdom Metazoa; phylum Chordata; class Mammalia; order Rodentia; family Cricetidae; genus Arvicola; species Arvicola amphibius. Next base: position 104,551,775 of record NC_052048.2, read on the forward strand.
ATCACCAGGTTGATAGATCACTTTTCATTCTAGCTTTCCAGGTGACTAGATGTCAATCATTTCCTCCCACTGAAGAAAATAGAACCACATGACTGACTGTCCTGGTTTCTCCAATGCTTATTTTGAGTTGTACTTCCTCCATGGTGGGAATTAGGGCAAATGAGAGGGATAGGGATGGGAATGTCATGGGTCTTCCCTGCCCTGGCTATTAGGCAGGAGGATCAGGGATTCTTTTCTGTGTGGTTCTACTGATTTCAACTTGATGGCCCAGTTAAGAAAGCCTCAACTGATGTCAACAGTTTATGTCTTAGGTTTTCCACACTGGGGTGATTCAGGCAAGAGGAGCGTGAAGAAGCAGAAGCTGTAAATAGCAAAGGGGATAGGGAGTCTAAGTCGGGACCTTCAGACGGCAGGGAAGCGCTGTGTACTAGAGTGGATCCAGAGCCATCTCCAAGGGCAGAGAGGAGAGAAACAAGGGTGTGAAGTCTCACATCCTGGAAAAAGCTGCCTGTGTCCCAGAGGTCAGCATCAGAAGTGGGCCAGGAGTCCCACCGTTTTTCTATTTCATCATCTAAAGGATCAGATTATCTTACAAATGTGGGGCCTTATGGAGGAGTTACTCTGTAAAGTATAATGTATCCCACGAATAGCATGTGTGTCCTTCAGCCATTAAGGAGCAAACGGGTCCTTTTCCTCAGCCCTTCACAAGTTGTGAGAGTATATTGGTATGCTTGGGTGATAACAGCCTCCTTGCTTAGGGCATATGTGGTGCCCCAGGCCCTGTGCTGGGCTTCCTATCAGCTGATACATTATACCTTCAAGCCCTGTGAACTACGAGTATCCTAATGTTACAGATGAATAAATTGAAGCATGAAAAGGCCTAAATGATACCTATAGGAAGAGGTAGAGCTCAGACTCAAGCCTCTTCAGTATGGGGCTGAAGCCAGGGCTGACTGCCTAAAAGGAACACTAAAAGATTTGAGCAAGGATGACTTTGGGTAATACCTGTTACACGATGCATGTATACTATACATATACTATAGATACATGATACTATAATGTAGGCATCATGGGAAAATCCTGTAGGACCATTGCAAGGTTGGAGGTACCAACAACAGTTCAAGGGAGAACCACTAAAGAAGACAAGTAGAAAGCCTTACCTTGTTCCGACTAAAGGATGAAGGATCCTGGAGATTCTACATCATTGAGCTCAGTGTCAGACTCTCCAGACAGGTTGGCATGTCCTAGAAAAGATCCTGAATTTTAAAAAGGGGGACACTGGGAGAGCAAGCCACCACATTGCTTCTCCTCGGCTCGAAGAGAGCAGTCGATGGACAAGGACCTTGTCTGAGATTCGGAATGCCTATAGTTTAAGAAAGAGAAGCAGGCAGCTTTATGAAAACCATAATCACATCAGCTACAAAGGGCTGATAACTCAGTTAACTTAGATATTAATTCTTCTTAAGGTTGAATTATGAACTATTAAAAATTTCTCAGGTGATTCAGTCAGACTTGATCAGAGGCTATACCTTGGCCTCCAGGGAGACAAAAACTGCAGGTGACCATGCTAGGCAACATAGTTTATCCATGACACCTAAACGCCACTGGAGGCTATGGGGCTAGCCATCAGAATCGCTGGCTTCAAGTTTTATTTTCTAGCCAGACTCATGAAATTAAAACTCAAGTTACAGGACGATCACACAGCAAATATAGTTACTATGAATATCTAGTGCCTGCTGTCCCATAGTTCTCCATTCTACCAAGGAGAGGATAACATACATGTCTGTGTGCATAAAAAATGCGCATTTTCATCCACTGTGGGCAGTGTCTAACACAGTGCAGTCTTGTGAAATCCACAACTGATTGGCCTGAACAGGGGATGCAACATTTGATGAGGATCACTTGTTTCCCTCTGGTAACTCTGGCTTTGTGAGGTGGATGCTCCTCTCGGCTCACACCTATTCCTGTATGCCGAACAGCCAGCCTTTTGGTCAGATAATTTTAAGTTTCAGATGCACTGACTTTATAGATACCCTATTTTGCCTAACAGTAGGAAGAAGATGAGAACAGGCTGCTTTCTGAAACAAGTGGCAACCTCCATATCTCAAAGCTTGCAAACGGATGGGGACCAGCATCACACAGGGAGCTAAGAGGTGCAGAAGGAGCTCAGGCGGTCAGTGGGGCTATAGGAGTGAAGATGGGGCTTCCGGGGTCAGGGGAGTTGGAGAAAGCCACACTGTCAGCCCACATTCCTCATCCAAGGGAGATGATTTGCCCGTTTGATTACTGAGAAGCAATATCTGTTGGTTACTTTCCTTACTGCTATGATTTAAAAAAAAATCATAAAACCAGCTTGAGAAAGGAAGGGTTGTTTTGGTTTACAGTTTGAGGGGAAGTCCATTGTGATGGGGCAGGTTTAGCAGCAGGAGCATGAGGCGAATGGTCACATTGTGTCTGCAGTCAAAGGTAAGTACCCAGTTCACTTTCTCCTTTTCATTCAGCCAGCATTCCTGTTTAGAGACTGGTGTTGCCTATATTTAGGGTGGATCTTCCCACCTCAGTTCACCTATTCTAGAAACTCCCTCAAACACACACCTAGAAATTTGTCCTCCGATGATTCTAGATCCTGATAAGTTGACAGTCAATTAATTCAAGTCATCATCCCTTACTCTAGAAAGTCATATAAAGCTAGGCGTTGGTGGCGCACGCCTTTAATCCCAGCACTCGGGAGGCAGAGGCAGGCGGATCTCTGAGTTCGAGGCCAGCCTGGTCTACAAGAGCTAGTTCCAGGACAGGCTCTAGAAACTACAGAGAAACCCTGTCTCGAAAAACCAAAAAAAAAAAAAAAAAAAAAAGAAAGTCATATAAGCCATCTGGACCCAAAACTCTGGACCAGGGCAATGAACAGCCCCCGCCCATCCTGCAGGGTCTGTAATAAACCAGGATTGGTCTTTTCTTCTTTAACTGTAAATTATACTTAGTCAGCTGAGTTTTCCCTTCTCTCTTTTGCATGTTCATCCATGCATGCACTCATCCATGTGCGCGTACACACATAGGGGTGGGGTGTTTTCTTGTCTTTATTGCTGTAACCAGATTTCCGTGGGGTTGAAAGCAAATACCACATTTACCCTTTGCAGTCAGTATGTGTAAGCAGGTGGTTGTTGGGCATTGAACTCAGAACCTTTGGAAACACACGCAGTGCTCTTAACCGCTGAGCCATCTCCAGCCCTCACAACCAGTTGTAATGAGATCTGGTGCCCTCTTAAGGAAGAGACCTGGCCAGTCATCCTCATCAACTTAGACCACAAAACCCAATATGGACAAATTCAATAGAACCACCAGATACGGGCTGGCCACACATGCTTTAGTATTGCAGGACATATGTTTCATTCATTCATGTGTAAACAGGAGTCTATCTGAATCCAGATGCAAAGTAATGATTCACCATTGGGTCCAGGTGTGTGTGTATGCAAGGACGTGAACACACCCATACCCATATTGCTCTAGCACAGTGAAAGTGGAGTCAGTGTTGCTGTGCCTTGTGTCAGTGCTAATTGGGATGCTGACTCTTATCTAGCAAAGAGCAAGTAAGTGATAAGCAGAGGGAGCACCCACACTGCCCTTGAGCCAAGAGTACGACCTAGAGGTAGAGCAGCCCGTTCCATTCCTACTGCAGTCAGGAGAAATGACAATCTCATCTTGGAATTCAAAGACTTAAGCCAGCGCTCCACGTTGAGATAAATTTTTAATATATTCATTACACAAAACCTGAATTTTTAGTTTCCCTTAATTGCTCCGTGATAATGACTCCCAAATACAATGAGATATTTATGAGTTGCCACCCCACCCCATGTTCTCACCGAGAGCTACTCTCAAATGGCAAACACAGGTTTCTCGGGGCCTCTTTACGGAGAGCAACAGCACCGTGTAATCTTTAAAGCAATATATTATTACAATTAGTCTTTGCCACTGTTGAATTTCCGGGCAAGTTGTCCCCACACCACTGGTGTAAGAACATGCCAATACCATTTCATGCCATTGAAGAAACCCGTGGAATGTCTCCTGCTGGTTTTGAGTTCTAAGTCAGCAGCCATCTCAACCAATCGTATTCTCAGCTTGTAGGTCAGTAGCTCAGACTCTCCTCAATAGTCTCCCATCAGCACATGGCAGGGAGCATGGCTGCAGCCAAGGAGGAAAGGGGGTGCCCTGGCAGAAGCTCCTGTTCAGCTTCAGTCCTCCGACAGAGAGGAGAGAATTCTGACAGTCATTGTTATGTTTAATTTTTAACCCATTAGTCAGAGAGATGGCTATTTCATTTGAAAAAGAAACTGAGCAAATAACAGGAATGACTTCATGTTGACTGCTGGTCAGTACTGAGGAGGCTGAGGCTGGCTATGATAGATAGTTTTACATTTTTGATCAGTTTCCAAGGAATACGGAGTGGCAGCCCACGGTCAGTACATCCACAGCTCCCTTTATTTGCAATGAGCATCGTTATGATTGACTTTACAGCTTCCAGATAGCTAAGCACTTTCTTCGGTAGTTTCTGGGGCCAGTGGTTTTGATGTCTTTCCCAGTTCTCTCTCTATCCTCATGATTGTGTTGAAGCAATCATTCATCTCAGTATTGACACACCTGCTGTTTTGCACATCTCCAGTTAGGACTCCATGATCACATGTTCATCGTATGGTTACTATGTATCAATATGTGTCTGAATTTTAAATTTTTTCTTCATGTTAATGCCTTGAGGTGATTTGAAGTATACTGATCACAGGATCATGTCTAAGTTTCTCCTTTTGTTTTGTTTTGTTGTTTTGTTTTGTTTTATTGATACAGGGTCTCACTCTGTATCTCTGGCTGTCCTGGAGCCCACTGTGTAGACCAGGCTGGTCTCAAACTCAGAGATTCATGTGCCTTTGCCTCCCCAGCACAGGGATTAAAGGTATGTGCCACTATATCCATCAAATTTCTCTCTTTCACGTAGGCTCATACTACTGTAAGGGAACTATTTTTCCCTGTGATTTCTATTGTAACTTCTCATATTGCCTTGAAAACCATTAAATATGATTTATTTAGTTAAATAAAAACACAAGAACCTGACAACAAGCAGGTACTTAGCCCTACCACGTACATGAGACTGTGTGCCTGTGTAATACCTGTCTTTTAACAGTGAACAGTGTGTATCATACTCCAAACATAAGCAAAAGAAGTACAGGTGATGTCACTCTGTCTCAAACTGGGGGGCGGGGCTTGGACTCAGCCTGGCATCCCCTGAATATTGATCTGACTCCCAACCATGCTTCATTCTGCTGTCCACCTGCCCGCAGGAGCCAAGGCCACGTGTACAGAGGTCCTGTGGTCTGAAGACCCACGTTCATTCACTCCACAGCCCTCAATCTCCGCTACAGTTGATCTCACTGGCTTTGTTTTTGTTTGATTCCCTATCACTGAATTTTACTCAGAAATGTCAAATGTAGCATTGTCATCTTACCAGCGTTTGTGGGGGATTCTTGCTGATCTCTTCTGGAGTCACAGTAGGGAGAGGAGTTAGGTGGCCATTACCTGGGTTCAGGGGAGACCCCAGAGTTTACCTGAAGGTCTATGCAAGGGCTTGAACTTACATATGAGAGAGAGAGAGACAGAGACAAAGACAGAGACAGAGAGACAGAGAGAGACTCAGAGACACACACAGAGAGAGAGAGAGACAGAGAGAGAGACAGAGAGGTGGGGTCTTTATTACAGAAATCAAATTTCTCTTGGATTGAAAGCAAACCCCACATTTGCTCTTAGCCTTCATAGACAGCGGCAAGCATTTATTGGACTTTTCTATGATCTCAAGGATTACCAGCCTGAGAATTCAAGCCTGCTGGGGCTGAGTTCCCTACGGGGTCAAGAGCAGAGGATGCAGGGAAGAGAGACAAGGGTTTTGACTTCTAGTGAGCTGAGCGTGAGAGTTGAGTGTGCCACCAAAGCCCTTAGACAGCCTGTTCTTCTGGGGACTTCAGTCACAGCCTCACAAAGTTTGGGAGAACAGAAGACCTCAATCGTTGCTGAGCCTAGCATTTCCCATAGAGCATTTCAGAGACCTCAGCTCCTCTCCTGGACCTCCAAATCCAGCTCTCAGAGCTTCGGTTTCCTTGTTTGCATGTGATCACTGTCATGGTAGCCTATACTTCTGTCACATGGCTACATGGCTTCTTCTTGTGCACTCAAGTGGACAAGTGGACTTTGGGCTTCAACCAGAAAACGGTAGCAGGCCCATTTCCCCACATACACCCCATGCAGCCCTTCACTCCAGCCTGGCACTTCACAGATACATGATTTTTATTCTGCAAATTAATGTCAAACATTCACATTACTTAAGTTTTTTTTGACAGGGTTGTGTTTTTTGTACTGCCTGCTTTCTCTCTGCAACCTGCAGATGGCCTCATGGGAACATGAGCCTGTCTCCATGTTCCTACCATTGGGATTTATCAAAACATTGGAGGATCTTCATCCCTGTGGGACATTTAGCCATGGAGATCCCTTAAATTCACTTATTAAGAACAAACATTTTAACTTCTACAATGTGTTGTGTCTTGCTCACAGATAACTCCACAAGGGATAGTTGACAAATCTCTGCGATGGGGGATTCACAGCTGGTGGGTCAGTCAACTCCAGAATTCTACTTGGCTGTGGTTCGCTGTCTTCTGGAGGGGGGTTGGGGCCCCTAGAAAGACAAAGAAGATGAGGAACAAAATGTATCGATAGAGGCACAGATACGACCATAAGGAGGGGGAGTAGCGTAGAGCTCTTCTCGTTCTGCCTTATCAACAGGAAACCATGGTGGGTCTCCTGCAGTCTGTTTTATTCTTGTTTTTCATTTGGTTCTAACCTTAGGAGGTGAGAGGTGATGGTGTTACCACAACAGTGACCATGACAACAGGCCCTGTCCCCAGGGAATCAGTACCCATGTCGTGACCATAGCAACCGCAGAATCAGCAACAAGGCCAGGATTCCCAGAACACTTAGTCCAAGACATGCTGGATGCTGTGCTATGCACTTATCCTTCCTCCTCTTTTTGCCATTACCTCTTCCTTATCAAACTGATTGTCACTGTGCATGCTTCATAGAAGGTGAAGCTTCATCTATGCCTGCTTCAGGGACTTGCTGTAGGGGGCATAGTTCAGGGCTTCTGTCTGAACCCACAGTCTCTAATTTTTATGATGAAATTGCTTTCCATAACCAAAATCATGCGATGTACAAAGACGCTCTTTTGTGAGTCAATAGTGGCCAACAGCACCGAGGTGCCTCTGAGACAGGGTCTCCTGCCAGAAGATGCTTCACTCACTGCAAGCACCTCAGTGTGGTCCAGGGATTCAGGCTGGCAGTGTGACCTAAAACTTATGGATGCAAAACTCAGACCCCATCAGGCATCTGCATTTTAGCAGAGCTGTGACATTTTCAGCCACAGGAAGTGCCCTTGTTTGCTCTAACTCTCTGCATATGATATACTCTGCAGAGTGGAACTATTTGCATAAGAGACTCTGCAGCCGCTCAGATTGTGTTTCTGTTAGTATTGTCAGTTTGGGGTGAATGGCTGGGGAAGGTTGGAGAGTGAGTGAAATGTACGATATTTTCCTTTGACAGGCAAGCTGCGGGAAGCATATTTAGGCACTGTTTGTTTACTAACCCCTCTGAGCTGTTACTTACACATAAAGCCATGGTCATTCTTGCTTCATTTGGAGCAGTGGCCTTGGGTGCTTGCCCCAGGCTGAGGCAGAGTGGTCCAATGTCCGAGGGTGGGACAGATTTGGCTTTGGAAAGAAATTCTTCAGTTCTAAGATCTGAAGGCAGGGAGACTGACTTTTGCTCCCGCCACTCAGAGCCCTAGTTCCTTTTCAGCCCCTAGAAGTGAATAAAATCCCCCCACAGTTTCTTTCCTCTGTGTGCAGTGGATGGCAAGGTCTAGAGGGGACCCCAGCTGGCTGCTGTTTGTTTTCTTACGTAGCCCGCTACAGAGAGATGGCTCCACACCTCACCACAAATTGGGCGCTACTGAGTGTGCTTGGAGGTCAAGAGGGATCTAATTCGGCCTCTTGTCCTGGATGCCTCTCTTTATTATCTGTCCCCATACCTGTCCAAATGTCCACTTTCTCTGTAGCCCTCCATCATGCATTCCTCTGGCTCGATCCCCAGATGTGCTTTGACAGCAACAGGTTTCCTTTCGAGGGAGCCGAGAAACAGGTTCTGTTCAACGTTTACACACATCCAAGAATAGCCCAGAACACACTCGTGTGCGGGTATGCAGAAGCCCTCTATCCTGGTGACCCATAAGTGCTGTAACAACGGTGGATAAATGACAGGCTCGCAGAGTGTCACATCCCCCCCCCCCACCCCAGCAGCATCACCCAATGGGTGTGTGTGTATGCATGTGCACAGACAGTACAGGAGAGGGCTTACAGCATCAAAACGAGATTACTTCGGGACACTAGGAGGACAGCTTTCTATTCTGAATGCTTGGAAATAAATGGAACATAAATAGCTAAGGAGGGGACAATAGCCACAGGCAAGCCAACTTCTCTTATGGGATGATAAAATGTTACAGTCATTTTTTGGACAGTGGCAGATATCAGGTACTCAACAGAACTCTGTGGTACTGACTCCATTTCTTAGCCATCAGGAGGATGAGAAGCCCATGCTCATAGACAAGACCCTCCTGAAGAACAGTCCATGGCTAAGAGAAATGCCATCCAGTAGGTTACAGACCTTCTAGGACACCTCAGAGTTGTTGATTGTGTGTGTTCAGTGGTTAGGGACACCCTTTCTAAGGGAAGTTTTGAGGGTCAGTGCCTGCCCAAAAGACCAGGCACTGCTGGTGCCCATCCTGCTAGGAGATCTACCAATAATACTAGGATGGTTTCCATGCTCCCAGACCCCATGTGCTTGCTGGGTACTCAATGTAAAAGCAAGAACCTTGGAAGCCCCAGGGCGTGAAATACCAACTGGCAGAGGGACCTGGGGAAAGGGTGGAAATTGACAGGACAAAGGGAACTCAGAGACAGAGGTAGGAAAGAGGGAGGCTGTACCAGGACTAAGAGGAGGAGAAGAGCACAGCGGCCACTGGGGTTTAAAAACATGGGGGTCCTTGATAACTCTGATAAAAATCAATTACAATGGATTGATTAAAACAAACAAATAAAACAGATGCTGAAACGACTTGAAAGGCCTTCATGAAGCAAACTTAACTATTGTTAAGTGCAGAGAAACAGCTAAAAACAATTATTAAAGAAAGATTTCTTTGTCGGTAGGTATTGCTGTTGCTTCTACGGTAAAGAATCAGAGCAGATTTGCATACACTTGGGACAAGACATGAAAATCTGCTTCTCCTCTGGCCAGTAGTTTCTATTGACTGGAAATCTGGCAGCCTCACCACAAATTGGGCACTACTGAGTGTGCGCCTGGTTGTCTGGCGCCAGAGAACAGACCTCCTGTTGGTTTGGATTACTGGTCTAGGCACCTTCAGGGACATGTATGTGCAAATGACACCTGTCGGTGTACCTCCATGGCTATACCACTGGGAATACCACTGTGAAGAATTGATTTAGAATCCCTTGTTTTATTCTAAAAGGTGTGTGTTAGTATGTGTATGTGATTGTGTGTATGTGTATATGTATCTGTGTGTGTATGTGTGTGTGTGTCTGTCTGTGTGTGTATCTGTGTGTATGTGTATCTGTGTGTATGTGTGTCTGTGTGTATGTGTGTCTGTCTGTGTGTCTGTCTATGTGTATGTGTGTCTATTTGTGTGTGTCTGTGTGTATGTGTGTCTGTCTGTGTGTCTGTCTGTGTGTATGTGTGTCTATTTGTGTGTGTCTGTGTGTATGTGTGTCTGTGTGTATGTGTGTCTATCTGTGTGTGTCTATGTGTGTATGTGTGTCTGTCTGTGTGTGTGTCTGTGTGTGTATGTGTGTCTGTGTGTGTGTAATATTTGTGACTCTTCCTACCTGAAATTATTTTTCTATACAGAACTGTTTTGTTTTCCTGTGAATGAAAAAAGAGAGGCATATCAAAATTAAAAAAAAGATTCTTAATAGCCATCATCTAATATAATACTAATTACAAAAATAAATGAAGCCCAGATACCTGTTCCAGATGGTACTCAAAAGTTTTGGGGCCTCCATCCTCTTAGAACTTCTGAAATTCTGGGATGGGCACTTCAAATTGCTTCATATTTTTCTTTGCTAATGTTTCTGGTTTGTTTTTGATAAAACGTTGGAAGGCATTACTTCATGGTCTGTTCATTTTGCCCTTTGGTGTTTTGGCCAGCTGGAGCCATGACACTTTACATGTCACTAGCTTGTCTCAGCCTCAAGTCTGCCCTGCACCCTCGCCATCCCAGTTTGTCACTGAGGAGCTCTCGGTTTTCCTGAGTTGTTGTGGCTGCAGCAGGGGAGCAGGCTGGGCTAGTCATCTCAGGACAGAGATCCCAGCGGGTGTGTAGTCTGTGTGGGCTAGTCACTCCTAGATAGACCTTGCATTCTCCCTCTGCAGGGATGCTGTGAGGGTGGACACAGAGAGTTGTTCCTCACTCCCTTGTACTCAAGGCAGCTCCTGCCACTACTGTGACACCAGAGTTGCTTTCACCTGCCTTCCCGGGTTATAGGATAAATCACTGAGCTGCAGTTTGGATGGCAGTGAGGGGGAAAAGGCAGGCTGAGCACTGAGGTCACAGTGCTTTGCACTGTCCGCCTGGATTCCTGTCCTTATCATGCCCCGCGATGGCAAGAATGACAGGCTACTCTCAGACAGAGAGCAAAAATGCTTTGTGTGGTGGATGGAAACGTGACGGGCATTCAGGGTCACAACACAATTACAGTTGCGGGTCCTGTGTGTTATTGTCATCAGTGCCAGAATCCGAACCCAGCCTCAGACTCTGTAAGGGTGTTTCTAGGTTGCTTGATTTGTTGCCTGAGCCACACAACAGACTCTTCTACGGCTTTCTGTGAACATCTCTTGGCAGAAGGTAGTTCTTGCAGCAGCTACGTGAGGTAGAAACCATCTCTGCCCTATGGACGACACTCCTCAAGTTCTGGGTGATTTGCTAACCTAAGAAAAGCCACTAAGGACCAAGACACTGAACGTCATCCCTGTTCTGTCTACCAGGTGCCTCACTATTGACTGAAGCACTGAACTTCCAGGGCATGGAGTACAGGATAGCAGTGGGTACCATTAGCCCCAGAACACAGAGTCAGACTTGAGGGTACAAAGGAAAGCCAGCTTTGGGCACACTGAATTCAGAATGCCTCTGAAGCATTTTCTGCATCAAGTGCTTGTACTTTGGGGTTTGCTTTTCAAGAGACCGAGTGGGCTGCCTGATGTGTGGGTGGAGCTGTTTAAATCATGCCGTTATGGCCACAGCAGGCTTCAGACTCGGAGATGAATTCGGTTGCAGTCAGAGCCCTATTTATAGAAGGCAGACTCGGCATATGGCCCAGTTTGAAGAATGCAGCCAGTGACCACGAACACTCATTGCACTTTCTCTAGAAGTCGAAAGGCATCCAAGACAGCAGGTACACATGCTGCCCCGACTCTGGGCTCTTCCCATTGTTTTGGCGTGAAAACCCCTGTCTGCATGAGGCAGGCCATGTGGCATACTACCCCGGGAGGCTGGGTTCCAGCAAGCTCGTCAGGTCTGATACTCACCAGAGCTGGCTCCTGATTGGAAGATGTTTAACTCTGGTTTATCCCAGAATGGTTCCTCCTCATTGCACCTTTGACATAAAGATGAACTGTGTACTTTGCTCCGGTGTTTGTTTTATGGACACCCCTGAAATACAGCCAGCAACCCCTCTCCTGTGTGTACCCCAGGCAGCGTGTACACACGTTCTGCTTTTGTGCCACGCCACCTCAAGAGTCAATTTGTTGGGATGCTCAGGTCTAGCAAGGGCCCCAAGCTGTTCTTTTCCCTCAGCACCTATTCATTTTACAAATGTGGAAAGGTACAAAAGAGACTCTTCAGAAAGGCTTATAGGATTGTCATGTCTTCTTAGTTAGATATCTCTGAAAACTCTATCAAGAAAACCTTGTCTGTATTTACTACCAATCCAGCCCACCCTTAATCGTGTTCATGTGCGCATGTGTGTGTTTAATTAGCATTTTGCCATAAGGAAAAAAATAAAACAGAACTTCCAACCTAGGAGTATATTGAACCCCCAAACAAATACTTGTATGTCATAGGCAGAGGAAGAGAGAAGAGAAAGCAGAGTGCTAAGGAAGTTTCATTGTCCCTAGAGACAGTACAGGGAGGACCAGACATTGCCCGTGCTGGCATTTGCTTTTCCCAAAGGAAGCAGCCGCTGTGCCCTGTGCCCGGTGTAGAAACAGAATGTTCCCTGGGACGCCTCTGACCCTGGTCTACAGTTTTGGACCTTGTGCATCTTGTGTGGTCACAGCTCACAGAGGTGCCAGCTTGCCTGGCAGTCATAGATCTTTCCCGTCCCAGGTCAAAATCCTTACTCACTTCAGACGCCACCCCACAAGAGCTTTTTACGAAAACGACCCTGCTAAATTACATTTTTTCTGAAGATTAGACCATTCTTGTCTTAGGTATAAAATAAAATCATCAATAAATAAAAGTAGATGTCATTACAGAGTATGAGACGATGAGAGCCTCATTTCCCAGTAATAAAAAAGGGTTGCTGCTAAGATCCAATCTATTATCTTGGATAATAACGGTAATGTCTCCCATTGAAGTGTTTATAATGGGCTGAGTGACCTGGGACCCCACTCTGGGTGGGAAGATTTCTCCTTCAGGAGGATGACTGCTTTGGATTGGACAAGGAACCTGTCTTTGGCAAAGGGCAGACCCAGCCTGAGACAACCCCAAGGGCCTGTTGCCTCCTGCTACAGAGCACTCCTGAGTTTACAGAGCACTCCTGAGTCCACAGGGCCTGAGGGGTGAAGCTGTGTGGAATGCCTCTAATGTTTTTCAAGATTTTGTTGACACACTGTAGAGGGAAATCCTACAAGCCAAGAATTAGCCATGCAAGCCGCTAGTGTAGTCTACCTAGTAGGCAAGCCTCTTTGTCACCCTTCCTTTGATGGCCACTGTACCATAGGGCTCCCTAGGACACCCCATTCATCCCCACTCCAGAACTTCCTCTCAAGATCCAGCCTTCATGTTTCTACTCTCAGTTTTTTTGTTGCTGTAGAAATCATTATTTCGCTGTCCTTTAATTTTTAACAAGGTGATTCCATCTTCAACATAGAAGTTGGTTTTGGTACCTTGGTATTATTCAGAATGGAATCATTTCCAACATCAAACTAAGACTCAATACCCATGGAAAATGCTTTCCTTCTATTTGTTTTCTAATTAGAACTGTTTACTTACTATTTCATGCATTCTGAGCATATCAATCATTTGTCCCAACTGCCAGGTACCCATTGTGATGATGGAAGATGTTCATAATGTAACTTAGACAGCAAAGTTTGTCATAGCATCAAGAAAGTTACACATTATTAGTGAGAGTCACGCTTTCTTAAAATCTCTCGTCACCACTATTGACATCACCTGATTCTAAAAATGGGCCAGGTGTAAGCGTGATATCTGAGATTCGGGGTCTGCACTCTGGAAGCCCAGAAGCACGGAGCTATGGAGGAACACTTTTCCCTGTTCGTAGCACTGCCTTCCTAACGGCAACGTGACAGTGTCCCTTAGGTGGCTCCATTTCCTCACCTGAATCCAAGGTGTTACCTTCCCATCAGAACCCACTTGAGCCTCTGCCTGTGTCCCCTTTAATCAGAGGAGCTGCGGTGGAGATGGAAGGGCCACACAGCGATGAGCCAGAGATGAAAGGCCCTTGATATAGTGCTAATATTTTTGGGCAAGCCTGAAGGACCCACTTGGCAGAGTGGGAGCAATGGCCCATGCAGAAAGGACAATAGGGAACTTTTGTAATGCTCCTTTCAGCCTCAGATGGTACTCAGGGCATCAGATGATATTCTCATCCTCTTGCCAAGGGTAGCCAAGTGATGCTCAGGAGCCATCCCCTCTCTGCTCTTCCATCACTTTGGCAATGCTGTTCCTGCAAAGGGGCTAGCTTCTGTGTCTCTACGGAGCGGGCTGAGGAGGGGGCACTCCTCTGATGTATACTGGCGACCATGTCACCCAGCTCTCAAGACAAGCGCTGGGACCCAGCACACACAGCAGCCCTGGCAGAAGCAAGGATGACCTTGTTTTAAGTGACTAGGTGTGATTACTTTTTCAAATTCGGGTCCTTGGAAAGGCCATTGTGAATATATTTGTTTTGTTGCGGGACTATTGCAGTGTTGGGTGATTTCTTTTCCACCCACACGCAGAGATTTCTTTGAGAATTAAAGAGGAAGTAGGGAGGCTTTCTCTGGCACAGGCAGACATGTGGAAGAATTTCTAAACCTCCTCTTGGGGACGGTGTCCATAGCAACAGAGACTGTTCTGCAGAGGAATTCTCAATTAGCACCAAACACAGGAGCACTGCTTGCCAGATTTCACTGCCAAAGTGGTCGCCATCACAGAGGGCAAGGTATGCCACGATGCTGTGTGGTAGGAATGCAACCCCTCCAAAATGGCTTGCATCTGTGATGGATGGGACTGCTTTCCATTGGAGGCTGGGCATAGATATTAGGACTCCATACCAGCTGTCATTAGAGCAGGGTAAGGACAAAGGCCTGGCGCGAAGGTGACCTTGCCAAAGCGGCTTCCTATCAAGAGTCAGTGATTTAGGGGTTAAATTAATTAGAGCTCTATGAAGTCATTCTATACTATAGAGATCTAATTAATTTCATCTGTGTATCCCTGGGACGCACAGGCAGATGAAAAGGACACACAGACTGCCTCTTCTGTGATAAAAAGTGAGCTTGGGTATATCCTTTTGTTACATAGTCACAAAGCCTTAGAAGGAGCTACAAAGAAACCAGGAATGCATAGATATTTAGAATGACTGAGAATCAGGCAGGTGAGCAATTAGCAGGGAAAAAAGACTTTTCATAATAAATCCCAGTACACTATCTAAACCTAAACCATGCAGAGCTCTAATCCATAAAAAATTTAACTTCCAAAGAAAATAAAATATGCATTTCCTCAATGGCCTCAAATTCATGACAGTGACTCAAATTCATGAGTAAACTATAAATCTTTCTGTTCTAAGGTATCATTCAAGCATTTATCGGGCACCAAATGCACCCGTGGATCTTTGCCGAAAACGTATATGTTCCGTGTAAGGGGAGGCCTTTCTGCAGCAGGCACAAAAACAAGGAAGTGCATTTGCATAGCATAGCAGTGTAAGTGCCGGGCTGAAGGGATTCTGGAAAGAAAATGACAGCCGCTATGGGGGATAAGGAAAGCTTCTGAGATAATGTGAGCCAAGAAAGGGCACGCCAGCAGGATGACGAACGTGTGCTTAATTTGCTCAGCAATCAAGAACCACTGAAGTGTTCGGAACGGGAGAAACTAATCATAGATCCTGCCTTTCAAGAAGGTGGTGGCTGGTGATCCCTTCACACGAGACACAGCAGTAATAGCTGCCACCCCAGGATTTACGGACCAGATTCCATGAAAGGCTCTAAAGGCATTGTCTCTGCTAATCTTTAAAACACCCCTATCCATGAGTAGATGGAAGGAAGGATGGACGGGAGGATGAGTGGATGGATTTATTACCTAGCAGAGCTCACTGCTATTGTGATATTAAAATTTCATTCCACGTGTGTTAAAAATGGGTGTTAGAGAGCTTAGACAGCCAGCATGTGGCCAGAAGAATGTCACACATGAGAGGAGGGACTGATCCTTGACACTGAAGCCGGCATGCCAGCCACTTGGTAATCGCACACTGCGCGCATGGTAGTGTTTGCCAGTGAGTGAAAGGAAAAATTACTACAAATGTGCGAGTTCTAAAAACACCTTTAATATGGGACTCATTTGCTCTCAGAGCCTACCCAAAACACATGTACATTATATGCGGTATCAAATGAATCTTATTGATATGTTTATCTAACCTACCATGATTCCATGTTATATTCCGTTAGTGGTCCATGAATAAACCTTGCTGGGTAGCCAGCTGGAGGAATCCCCGCTCCCTATCAGGTTTAGAAACACGCTGTATGCTCAGACAGCAAGCACTCTGTGGTCCAGGGGGGCGATATGACTTCTGGACATTGCCTTCCATTAAGCCAGTGTGCTCTTGTATGGATCATTCCCTTGCTAGTTGTCAAATGTGGCAAGCAGATAAAATTAGGCCAACTTTTAATAGAGCCACATGTCTGAGGGCAGGTAGGATTCTGTAGACTATGTGCATGACTCTGCCATGAGGCACCAAGTAGGACCTCACTGAAGAAACTGCTGGGTATAGACGGGCTGGGATCTCAGCACCAATTGTCAAGGGTGGTTAAAAGGAGACGGAGGAGAGGGGCGGTGTGAGGGTGAGCTGAGAGTGAGGTGGGGTGAAGGGAAGGGGAAGGGGTGAAGGGAAAGGGAAGGGGTGAGGCGAGGTAAAGGGGAAGGGGTGAGGCGAGGATGCAGTAAGGGTGAAATGAGCGTGAGGTGGGATGAAGCTGGGGTGACAGCCGGATGAGGGTAAAGACGAAGGTGAGCTAAGAGTGGGGTGAAGGAGAGGGTGAGGTGAGGCAAGGGTGAGTGTAAGATGAGGTGACGGTTGGCTAAGGATGGGGGGTGAGGGGAGGAAGAAATGTTCCCCGTGTCCCTCCCACTTCCACCCCCTCCTTCTGTCTCCTGGAGCAATAAGCACGCCGCGGTTATTCTCCTGGGTAGCAGAGCCCTTCGCAGAGACAACTGGTGGTTGTCATCCGCTGGGTCTCAGACTCTAATCCTTGTCGTCTAGCAGCGTGAGCTCTCAGTTCTACAGAGACCAAGAACGGCTCAGAGACAAACAGTCATCCAGCCTCCATTGCGCGATGGCATTTCCATCAGAGTTGAAATGAAACATGCTTGGTTTGGGTAGGCAGGTGGCAGCTTAGCCACCTTGTCTCAACAGTGAGTGACATACAGGATCTGAGATCAGTGTGGATAAGTCCTTGTGACCTTTAAAAGACAGGGGCTGTAAAGGCAAGCACGGGGTGTTTTCTGTGAGAACCCCAGTTTCTCCTGAGATTCCATTTATGATCTCTTTACCACGACCCTCTCAGAAAGCTTTTAGGAATTACAGAATGATTTTCCAACATTCTATCTTCTAGACTTCCTTTTTTATGTTTTTTTCAATCTGAATGAAAGAAAAGAGTTTTTCAAAAGGAAGCTGCACCCCCTCCGAGGGCTAAATCGAGATCTGTCATCATGCTACAAACTCAGATAGTCTGCTGAGAAGCAAGACTGAGTCTGTCCCTGAGGGAGGGTCAGCACCTGACATGCACACCAGACCTGCCTCTGCAGCTTAGTGAGTTATTCTAGGGAGTGGTCACTGCAGCTAAAGAAATCATGTCGCTGTGGTGGGGGAACGGAACAAAGGAGCTGGGTTTCCCACCTTTGGGAAAAGCCTGCTCTGCCCAGTCTTGTCTTTGTTGCCAGGCTGATGGGTGCTGTGTGGAGTTCTGAGGTCCCTGCTGGGCTGGGCTTGCTGTGGGAGGATACAGACCTCTCAGCTGTCAGCAGGCTGCCTGGCTCCCAGGAGGTCACTTCAGGTCTAGCCGTCTATCTTTAGCAGCTGTTGGCATCTCTTCATGTCCCTACAGTCACTGATGCAAGAGAAAGCATTACAGACCCTGCTCCCTCTGTGGTTTGGCATGGCCACATGTCCCCACTGCAGCAGACCAAGAGGATAAAACATGGGTTTTGCAAAGACCACCCATGCATAAGCTGATAGTCAAATGACCTGCTAGTCCTTCCCAGGGGTCCTAGGATCCCAGTCTCTGTCCCCTGGGTACCGGGAACAGTCTTCTTTCTTCCACAGTGACACCGATGTGTTTTCACACATCACTAGACATCCTCTGAGGGAAAAACTACCTACTGTCTGCAACGAGGCAAGGCTGGGGCCTCAAGTATCCATTTGAACTCTGCCTTGGCTGTTTGTGGGACAGTCAGAAGAAACATTGTGTGACCTACCTCTTGGGTTGCAACTTTATCACAAGTTTATTTTTATGTCCAGATGATTTGAAAAGCATAACATATTTATAGTTGTAAAAAGATAACTTTGTCTCCTAAAGTCCACAAAAAACAAACAAACGAACAAAAAAATGAGGCCTGTGGGTACCTTTGCCCAGTGTTTAGTTATTGGAAGCCTGCCTAGGATTCAGCTCCCTCTCTGTGAGGGTGGACTTAAATCAGCCTTAGAGTCATATACAGATGAGACTCTTCATGGGGACTCTTTAAAAAAATTGTTTATTATGGATACAGTGTTCTATCTGCATGTACACCTGCAGGCCAGAAGAGGGCACCAGATCTCATTATAGATGGTTATGAGTCACCATGAGGTTGTTGGGAATTGAACTCAGGACCTCTGGAAGAGCTCTTAATCTCTGAGCCATCTCTACAGGCCCATGGAGGGACTCTTCATGTCCTCTTTAAGTCACCATAAGGATAGACTGTGGATTGTGTGAAATTCCTCTATGAAGGCCAGGTTCTGCCAAGCAGTGACTGTCGTAGGTAAGTTTCACTACCGGAAAAGCCCTAGTTAAAAGATTTCCTGAAATGGTGTTTGTTATCAGCAGACCTGAGGTCTCTTAAAGGAGCTAACTATTCAGTGGAGGACAAACAGCAGTATCAAAGGTCTAAAACCAGCATGGGGAAGACCTAGACAGTGTATTATGGAGGGGTGGGACAGGCTGCAAGCACACATCCTCCAGCACACAGAAGTCTCTTTGGGAGCCATAAACAAGTGGAACTTGGGGTTATATTTGAATATAAGAGCTTCAAAGCCACTTTTATCTAGCTATGTGTGAAGGATTCTGCACAAAGGATCTATTTCTGGAGCCTTGGGCTCAGCAACTACAACCTGTGGCCTAGAATTTCCAGCACAGGCTGATAAGGGTCCTAGATAGCAAAGACTGCAAGGGAGGCTGTCATGCTCTGTGACGGCTTCCGCGGGGATAACCTTGTCAACACATCTTCTACTGTCTATCAGTTAGAGCAGTCTCCATCACTGTGGGATTTCACTTCTTCTGGGAGAGCTTTCTAGCATTGCTCCTGGCATGCTGCTTCTTACTTAGGAAGAACATTTCTTGAAGCTGACGAACTTGGGCAGTATTAAAACCTAAAAATACCGTTCTAGAGTAGACTCCAGTACCAAGCCATGAAATGTTTAAGACAGATGACCACTGGTTCCAGGACCAAGCTTCCTATTGACCAGGGCCCTGGTGTTAATCCCATAATGAGCTCAGATTTGACCTCTGGACATCTCATGATCAGTGACCCCTTGTCCAGAGTGCATCCCACAGGATCAGCAGGAGGAAGGACATGGAAATGGGGACAGGGTGTGGAGAAACAGAAGTTTTGGCTGTCAGTGAGGCAGCTGAGTGCATTAAGCTGGAAGTTTATCAGAGGGGCTTTGGTACCTACCGGCTGCATTGCCGTATCCAGAGAGGTGAAGAAAAGGAAGAAAGGGGGTCATGGGCCCGATGGAGTAACCACAGCACAGACAAGCAGCCACGGATCATGTGGTCCCTCTGGAAGGAAAGTGGTTGCTGCTCATCCCTTTAGCCTGGACAGATGTACATCTTGTATGTAATTCCCTGTTTTGGTGCTGCTGGAAAAGCCAATCTTTGTATTCAGGGCCCCTAGCACTACTTCCTGTTAATTTGCAGAATAACAAGACGACCCTTGTGGGAAAGCCTGTGTAAGCCTCCATGTGTGATTTGGAGGGCACCTTCCCGTTGACAGAAATTGTCCTTTGTGGTTTGATCCCACTGCTGCAGCTAACAGAACAAACACCCAGCTGTCTGTCATCTTCATGACTCAGCACATCTCTTGAGGCTCCATAGAATCAGCGGATCTGTTGCTCTGGCATTTCATGGGGAAATAGAAAGACACATTCAGGTGTAATCCCTCCTGTGTTTGTAAAGTAGCACAATGTTGTTTTCCTGGACTTTGTTCAAGAAATGGCATAGACCCTGTGGCCTCATGCTTTTGTTTCTAATAAGATACCAATCCATGCACCCATCCTCACTGTGAAGCTCACACTGTGGCTTCTGTCTCTTTGAAATACAGGATGCTGCAGCCTCACAGGGCTAAAGGACTTCACTAACAGAGTGAAGAGAGACAGTCTGTCATTCAGAGTTTAGCATCTAGTGCCACTGTACATCAGCAGCTCAGCCCGTTTCAGACCCACTGTCGGCTGGACAGGTTGCTACTGTGGTCCTCGCCAGTGATGAGATGTTTTTCCTATTCAGTACCTTCTGCAAGGGGTGAGCCTGCTATCCTGCTCAGACCTCCTGGTCAGTCCCCTGCCCTGAGTCCAGTCGCCAGTGTGACACTCATGGTAAGACTGGGAACTCACGGGCAGCCTCTTCTAAAGGCTGCTCTCCCAGACCTGGTCTACTGTGTGCCATCTCTGTCTGAGGAACACTGTTTCGTGACTTTGCAGGTCTCTGATGGCACCGTGTGTGCTGCCCAAACTGAAGCAAGCAAGCATTCTGCAGACATAGCCCGCAGATATAGCCTGCAGACCAGGGACCTCTCGGTTCTCAGGCTGTGTACATAGAGCAGATGGCATCCACTCATTGCTTACTCCGGGCCAACCACCCTGCTAGCTGCTTTGGGATGTATTCCCTCCTGTTTTATTTCCATTTGATAACCAGCCAATGATATTTGTTCCTCCATGTTATAGAGGAAGGAATGAAAGCTCAGAAAGGTTGAATAACTCTGCCATGGTCACAGAGCAGCGTGCTATCTCAGGACAGCTTCTGGGGAAGAAAGCCCTCAGAGAAACGATTTCCTGTTTAAAACTACTGTGGATTCATTTCTTTTGACTTGATTGGTTTGTAGTACGGCTGACTGGCCTGGTGGGGATGAATGTTTCTGTAACACGGGGTCTCCACCAGCTGTTGACACGGCACTCCATAGTTGGTTACGCCATGACCAGACTGTGTATCATTTCTTGCTTAGGATCAAGTGCTCATTTCCCACATCATTGTTGTCTATGAAAAGCCACGCTTGCCACTTGGGCTTTCTGTTAGTTGTCAGAGCTGCCAACTGGTTAAAAGCTGTTGTAAGACCCTCGGTCACCACAAGCCACTTAGAAGTCCGTCTTGCCCTGCCCCTTGCAGGTCTAACTTCACAGCCTGAGCAAGGCAGCTTCACTTTACCTGTTTGGAAGCAGTCGTTCACTGGGCAAGGAGAAATTACCGGGAGAATAAAGGACAGTGACACCATGAGCTGCCACTGCTACTGCCACCGCCACCAGCATGAGATCTGACATTAACTTTGCTTTTTCTCAGCTTTTGTCTCTTGTCTTTCCTCACTACTTTCACTGTGGGTGTGAGCATAAAATGTATGCTATTGAAAGTAATAATGATCGAGGTAATGCAACTATATTTTGATTTTCACTCTCAATACAAACACGTATGCAGGTTGCATAAAACCCCTCCCCAGATGTGGCTGAACACTCTGCTGGCGTGTCCCACCTGCACATCATCCTGCAGCTGTCACTCCTGTGCTGCTGTTGCGCTGAGCACATACTGATGCCAAGCTCCCCACAGACCATGCACCCTGATCTTCTGTCTGCTTCCTCATCAACCAGGGAGAGTCTTTAAAAAAAAAAATTAAGTTGGTTCCATAATTTCATACGTGGATATAAGGGATATAAAGCATTCTGATTACTGTCTCCCCCCCCCCCACAACTCTGTCTTAGATCCTTCTCCTCTTTATCTCTCCCTCATCTCTACGTGTCCCTTTCCCCAGATTCATGACTTTTCATTTTGTTTCATGACCCGTTTAGTTTAACCAGGGCCATTTAACCAGGTGACTATTCCGTTAGGACTATCCATTGGATCCTGGTGGGATTACCAGTGCACACACAACTGAAAGCAATGGCTCCCTAATCTATCCATAGGAATTAGTTCACAAGGGAGGGCTGGGGAACTGCTGAGTTCCTTCTCCATCCTTTCCTGACTGCGGGTGGACCCATCCTCAGGCAGGCACAGTAAAGCCATCTGTACTAGTTGAAAGTTCATAGTTGTAATGGCTGTGTCTTTGCTCAGAAGCTGGCCTTCCGTACCCCCTTTCCTTATTTCATCTCTTACACTCTTTCTACGCTTCTCCCTCGATGTTTCTTGAGTCTCGCAGGAATGGTATAAATGTCCTCTTTAGGGCTGAGCACCCGATGGTCATTTATTATCAGGATTCGCGGCAATTCACCCAAAAGAGGGTGTCTGAGGTGGGTTTTCTACTGCCGTGATAAAGACCATGACCAAAAGAAACCTGAGAAAGGAAGGGAAGGGTTTCTTTAGCTTACATCTCTGAAGTCACAATCCGTTGAGGGAAATCAAAGCAGGAACTCAAGTAGGCCAGGAACATGAGGGGGCAGGAACTGAAGCAGAAGCCGTGGAGAAGTGCCGCTTGCTCAGCCTGCTTTCTTATACCACTCAGGATGACCTGCCTAGGAGTGCTGTCGCCTACAGTTGTCTGGGCTCTCACACGTCAATCATTAAGGAAGAAAATGTCACAGAGATTTGCCTGCGTAAGCCAGTTCTTATGGAGATATTTTCTCAATTGAGGTTCCCTCTTCCCAGTGTATTCAGATTGTGCCAAGTTGACAGAGACTAAACAACACGGTGGGGTGGGGGGATGAGGCAAGTTCGCAGTTCTGATTGAGGCTTAGAGTAGTAATTATCTACGGGTACACATAATATATATTTAGAAGGCAATTCAACACTATGTAAATTCAATTGAACAGCAGAATTAAGATTCTTCCTTAGGACCTATGATCCTACCTCCTTGAGCTTTTGATAGAATTGACAATAGCAGGTATAGATTACCTCCTGTGAAGCAGGCTTCAAATCCAATCAAAGAGCCATTGGTTATCCCCATAACTGTCTTTCATCAGCAGTTAAGACCCCAAGACATACAATTATGCTGGCGTAGTCCTCCAATTTTTTAGAAACCTACAAAAGAGTCCAACAAAAATAGTAACAATTGTGCATGCACATAGCTGCAGGTTAATTGGACATTTACTACTATCTGGGACAAGCAGGCCAGTGTAGGAACAGGGAAACTGAAACCCCAACACATCCTTAGGATGGCACACTGAGTGCAAACCCGAAGGACAGAGAGGTGGGGAGGTGGCAAGCATCTTGTAGATGGGGCTAAGTAAGTGTTCTGTGCATATGCTGAGCTGTTTGACATTGTACTGTTTGGGCTTCCAGAAACATTACAAAGAGTTGGGCCACCTGGATCAGAGTCAACTCTGCTGATGTTTACTGGTGTTGTTCTGAGCTCAAGGGAGGCCTGGCAACTCTGTAATGAGTAAGATTGATTCTGCCAGGAACCTTGAGAAACGCAGGCTAAGATAACCATACCAAAGGTAGCCTGCAGCATGTGGGCTGAGGGAAGGAGAAAACTGTGCTCTGAAATTCTAATTCTGGGCAGACGGGCAAGTGTGTCGTGGGGAAGGCTGCGTCTGAGTTAATTTTTTACTGTGAATATTTGTTCATGAGATGAAGGAGTGCTAGGCCATCTCACACTGTGAGCAAGACAAGAGTGAACATACATGGGGCAGGAGGAGCCATGTGGGAACAGTAGGTCCAGTCCTCTAGACGGTCAACCCACTGACAGAAGTGCTAAGGAGTGTAACTGGGTCATAACCATCCTGTGAGACTTGTCATAGTGTATGGGAGGACAGGGATGGAGGCATGACAAGAGCTCCATCCACCTCAGGGATTTAAAACTGTGGACCTGGTCAGTCCCAACCCTCAGGAGAGCAGGCCCTGCATCTTGCCTGGGCAACTCAATAGAGTCAACCCTGTTGGCGGAGGTGTGGGTGAGCCAGCCCCGAAGTTGTGAGCATAGGAGAGCTGTCCCCATTACTCACCTGTCTTGTGACAGTTTGAGTGGAAAAGAGAGTCACCCCAATACATAAATGCCTGGGGCTGGTGGGAGAGCTGGCCCTGAGGTCGTTAAAACAGGAGAACTATCCCTGCTCCATTCACCTCACCCCCACCCCCCAGCCAACAGCAACACTGGGGAGAGCAGATTCCTGTACCTTGCCTGGGCAACACAATAGAGCCAAACCTGTTGGTGTAAGTGTGAGTGAGCCAGCCTCCTTGAAGTTGTGAGCATGGAAGAGCAGTCTCCATTCTTCCTTGGTCATGCAGCAACATGGGTGGGGTAGGAATGCACCCCTTATTCTGCCCCCTTATTGCCTGCAGTAGACTAGCAAGATGACCCTGCCCCTTATGGGCTGCAGCACTCAGGACAGTGAACCCAGCACTTCACGTGGGCAGCACAGTATAGCTGACTGTGGTGGCAGAGGTGTGGGTAAGCCAGCCCTGAAGCTGTGGAGCACGGGAGAGATGTCCCCATTACTCATCTGTCTCGTGGCAGTATGAACAGGGAAGAGATGCCCCCCCCCAACACATAAATGTCTGAAGCAGGTAGAAGAGCGGTCCCCAAGGTTATAAGAATAGGAGAGCTGTCCCTGCCCCCCAGCTGCAACACTGGAGAGTAGGCCCAGCACCTTGCCTGGGTGGTACAATAGAGCCAAACCTATTAGCGAATGTGTGGGTTGTGAGCATGGGGGAGCTGTCTCTACTACTCATCTCTCATGTGGCAGTGTGGGTGGGGCAGGGATACACCCCCTTACCCTTCACCCCTTATTGCCTGCAACAGACTAGCAAGCTTATTCTCCCCCCAACTACAACACTCCAGAAAGTGAGCCCTATATCTCACCTGGACAACACAGTAGAGCTGGCCCTGAAGGTGTGGGTGTTCGAGAGCCTACACTGAGGATGTGAAAGCAGAACCAGTCCTACCCCTGCTCATTGCTGGAAGGAGTGAAGTAGTCAGGGCAGTGCCAGAGAGCTCACCCTGTTGAAGGCGGGGCGGGGGAGAGCTGGTGGACTGACCGATCCTGAAACTACCCAGGCCTAGAACCAGGCCCACCCCATCTGTGATCTGTTGGAGCAGGGGTGTAAGGATTGTTCTGTGGACCCAGGGCTGCAGAATCTCCATGGCACAGGGCAGCAACAGGATGTCCAAGAAGATTCCCAGTGAGGGCACAGCATTGATGGTGTAGAAGATACCATGGCCCTTAAACCAACCAATGATTCTTTGGGATGAAAGCCTGCATGTGAAAATGTATGGATAAAGGGGTTTCCTGTGTGACTCACTGTATTCACACTTCAGCTTCCATGAGGAGGTTTTCCCTTCCCCCCACTTTTTTAAACCCTTTTTTCTCTTAAATTTTGTTTTATTTGGTGGGGGTGGGAGATGAGTGGGATCAGGAGACATGATATGAAAGATACAAGGGATAAATAAAAAGAAAGTTTAAAAAAACAAAAACTGTGGACCTGGGAGAGAAACCTCAGTGTGTGAGCAGAGCTCGGCTGGGGCCAGAGACTCAGGCAATAGATCTTCCCACCGTAGTGAGGGAGGGTGAGCCATATCCCAGACACCATGTGGAAAGCCGAGGGTACCTGTTGGCCCAGCAGGGCTGGTAACCAATGTCGTTTATCTACCATTTGCACCAGTATAACGTAGACTGTTATTTCACAGGGTTTCTTTTCTGTGACAGCATAAGGATAGCCCTGGCTCTTTACCAAGTTCTGCTCTTGGTGAGCGTGTGACGTTCTCCCGTTATGCAGCATAAGCACAGGAAAGCAGGGCATCAGGGCTCTCCAGGGGCTGCCTTCCCCTTCTTTGAGGTAGGAATGGAAGAATGTCCTCATCAGCTCTCTAAATTACTGCAGTCATGGGGAAGCATCACTTTAGCCTGCCTGTTGATGGAACTCCCTTCTCCCTGTATCCCAGCGTCCCTGCTCTAGCCCTTATCTTGATGCTGAGCATCTTTTTTTCTGACCAGTCCTGCTCCCTTCTAATATATCTTATGTCCCCTCTCTGATTCTTGCCACTCAACTCTGTAATTCCATATTCTGCTCCAAGTCATTCCTTCAGAGGCGTAAAGTCTTGAGGAAGAATGACTGTTAGGGGTGGATGAAATATTCAGCCGCCGGCTCAGCTTGAATCATTAAGTCACTTCTTTCCAAGGTCTCTGTGTTTGTGTCTATGGGGGTCCCAACCTGAGAAAAATGTGGATAGTGCTGGTAACAGGCTGTCAGCCCCCCCTCCCAAACAGTGTGGTTCCCTGTACTGTGGGATGCCCTGCTGTTAAGATACCGAACATCAGGAAGTGCGAATGACTGGAAAGTTCATCCATCAGCCAATCACAACACAGGGAAGAGCTAAGCAAGGGCTGGCATACAAGGAGACAGCTTGAGGAAAACAGCAGCATTTAGATAGGGCAGATACTGCTTCAAAGCAGAATGCCAACTGGCTTGCGAGCATTGTGCACAGACATGCGAGTGCACCTGCTGTGTTATCCCTGCAGCAATATTGGGCCTGTTTTAGGCATGCAAGCTCACAACTCCTGGAACAATTCTGGACTCTCAGTTATCATGAGAAAACTTCATCCTGATGGCCTTCTGCCCTGGTTATGACGGCTCATCGTTTGAGGGCATGGTCCATCAAGCCACTGCATCAGGAACTTGAGGATGCTTGTCGGGATTCAGAGAGGAGTAAATACTTAAACTCAGTTATCCTCCTTCTTATTCAGTCTGGAACTTCAGCCCATGGGACAGTGCGGGCGCACATTTAGAGTGGATCTTCTTTCTTACCTCAGTTATCCTAATCTGAGTATTCCTCACAGATATGCCCAGGTGCTGTCTTCTAGGTAATTCTAGATCCTTCTAAGTTGGCATTATTAGCCATTCAAGTACTAAATCAAAATTATTGTGTATTATTTATGGGACTCTGTGACTTCACCGTATGTCTACTGATGTTTTATGCCCAAAAAGCATTTCCACCCAATGCTCTTATTAATAGGTTGCTACATTTTATGTAACATTTGGGGCAAAAATTCTTTTGTCTTCAAATAATTAAAAACTAGCATAAAAGTAACCAACAACTTGACTACTGGGATACTGTGAAGTACTGATCAAGATTCCTGATGTGTGGTCTTTTTTTTTTTTTTGTCTTTCAATAATTACTAATTTTTATATTGATAATATGGACAATTTACAGAACTGTAAATTAACATATATACCATATACAATATATTCATATGTATTGATGTTTACAGTTACAAAGACAAGGCATGTGTTTATAGGTATGTATATGCACTTTGACAAAATGATATGACTTTGATAGTTATATCATATACAAATTCAGCAACTTAATTTTAATGACTAATATTTTAAATAACTTATACGGTAATTTACCCTATTGACCCACTATAATGTCTTTCCCACAGTTCTTCACATTATCAGAAATGTTATTTCTATTTTTGTCTTCTCAGACTCTGCACTAGACTGCCCCTAGTTAACATGGCTAGAGGGACCATGAAACACATTGGAGACATGTAGATTTTCAGTTTTTTTTTCATTCTCATGGTTTATTTTTTTTTATATTTAAAAATTTCCATCTCCTTCCCTCCTCCTCCCCCTCCCTCCGCTCCTCCTCCCCCTTCCCGCCCCTCCTTCTCCCCCTTCCCTCCCCTTCCCTCCACCCATACCTCCCCTCCCTCCCTCTCAAGGCCAAGGAGCCATCAGGGTTCCCCACTCTATGCTAAGTCCAAGGTCCTCCCAACTCCCCCCAGGTCCAGGAAGGTGATCGACCAAGCTGAGAAGGCTCCCACAGAGCCCGTCCATGCAGAAGAATCAGAGCCCAGCGCCAATGTCCTTTGCTTCTCAGTCAGCCCCCGCTGTTGGCCACATTCAGAGAGACGGGTTTGGTCGCATGATCCATCAGTCCCATTCCAACTGGAGTTGGTGATCTCCCTTTAGTTCTGTCCCACCGTCTCCATGAGTGAACGCACCCCTCACGCTCCTGACTTTCTCCCTCATGTTCTCGCTCCTTCTGCTCCTCATCAGGACCTTGGGAGCTCAGTCCAGTGCTCCAATGTGGGGCTCAGTCACCTTCCCCATCTGTCGCCAGCTGGAGGTTCCCTCACGGTCCTGACTTTCTTTCTCATGTTCTCCCTCCTTCTGCTCCTCATCAGGACCTTGGGAGCTCAGTCCGGTGCTCCAATGTGGGGCTCTGTCATTTTCTTCATCTATCGTCAGGTGGAGGTTCTACGCCCCCAGTTAGTTCCTTGGGCAGCTGAGGAGAGGGTGCCTGAAAAGGCCAGTTCCTATAGCCATATTGATGTGTGGTCTTAATTTACATGTAATGATGGTTCTTGTTAGCCAGCACCTTATTGTGTGCCCCTGTAGTACAGAGAAGGTGGGAATATCTATCAAATGACTCTGAAGAAGATTAGCAAATGAATTTGACTGAAGCCTTGGGTTATTAGAGCTCTCTAGGACATCACACAGTGCTTACCTGCCTCCCAGCATCATCTTTTACAATGAAAGCTTGAGAGTCACTTGAACCATGTGGGCAGGTCCTGGTTCTTCATCTATAGAGCAGCCTAGAGTTGGGGTAGACAATGGATTAAGCTTCCTTACAATGCAGTTGTGTTCTCTCTGCACATCATATAGAGAGGATAAGACTAACAACTTTCAGCCTATCTTTCTGGTAATTAGCCCAGTTATCCTCTTGGAGAGTTCAAGGATAAGGCGGGGAAGACATTTTTGAAAGTCTTTGGGACTCGACTTCTGATTTTCTGAAACTTCTTCAGCGGTCTTTCCACAGGAGACATCACCATTCATCAAACTATGACCCCAGCCAGGCAATGAGCAAGTCTTGTCACCTCTTGAGGGTCTAGGTTAAATTTTTTAATCATCTCCAGAAAATGAGGCTTTCTAATGCTCTCTATCCTGCTCTTTTTGCTGTTGGCGTTTCCTGTCTGATCTGGAGTGTCCTTACAGTTCATATTTTAAACACATGGTCCCCAGGTACTGGAGTTTCTGGGAGGCTCTGGAGAGTTTAGGATGTGGTGTTTGTGAGTGTAAGTCACTAGGGCCAGGACTTTGAAGGTGTGACTTAGCCTCTGCTTCATGGTCTGAGAACACATGACGCCCAAGCTTCATGCTTCTTATGCACAGATGAGGGGTCTGTGTGTCACCTTGGGCTGCAACACCCAGAAACTATGAGCTAAAGTATATGATTCTCCCATGTCTTGCCACAGCTAGGTGATTTTTCTCTTTATTTTATGTTTGGATTCACTTCATCCTTTTCGTGTAGAATTTTTGTGACTGTTACCATTCTTGGATAATTTGGTCCTGGCTCCTAATTTGTTTGGCTTTTGAGAGGGGAGATTATTGACTTTTTATATAACTTGTTATAAATGTCCATCTAAGAGCTTCTTCATCCCAGATGTCTTCACTTCCGTGGCATTTTCATTTTAGTCTTGTACACTCTAATTTGTTCTGCGACGTTTTCCCCCTTTTTCTTGGCTTATTCAGGAGAGCCTCACTTTGCTTTCATGCATTTACACATTCTCTTTTCTTTTTTTACCCCTCTGTTCGTGATTTCTATTTAATTTCATCTCCATGAAAGAACATACTCTGGGTGATTCTAACCCTGTGAAGCTCATGGAGATTTGATTTGTTGTCTATTCAGCAGGTCCTTGATGGGCCCTCGCAGAGAATGTAGGTTTTGACATAGCAAGGTTTGTTGCTGGCTGTGCCTAGTTGTGATGCCGTGTGGTTCATGGTTTTATAAGCCATCTCCTAATTGTGTTTGTTGTCAGAGACCAGCCTCAACAAAAACAGCTCTTGCCAGGGTAAGGGCATGGGGATCAGAAATAGTAAATAGTATCAAGATGTGAAAATAATAAAACAGAAACCATAGAATAGTATTGGGAGGGAGTTCCTGTGAATATTGAAATTGCCCAAGTTTAATTTTCCATGCACTTTTATACCCTAATACAAAAAAGAGGCAGAAGGCAACAAAAAACTTCTTTAACATGATACAAAGGATCACTCCAACAGTTAATTGCTTTAACACTTTGAGACATCAAGTCATTACTATTCTGTATTTAGGCAGTGAAGCCACTCTAGATCAAGTATCCTGAAGGCAGCCACTCCCCCAGGTAACCTCATATTACAAAAGAAGGAGCAGAAGTACACTTGCACATCCTGACCATCTGTCAGGATGGAATGGATCTATTTCTGCAAACCATCTAATGACAAAAGAACCAAGTGACCACATCCTGAGTCAGGGCTTGTAGCTACACTTGTTGTCAGCAATTTATAGCAACCTCCAAACTCTGACCATCAGACAAGGTAGAAACAGGCTCACATTTTTGGGCCTCCACAGTTTGTCCATTAGTGAGGGCAGGTGATGTAGAAGGAGCTGCGGACCACTTCCTGCTACCCGGCTCCTGGCCGCCGGCTAGCTTTACCCAAAATAACAACACACAAATTGTATTCATTTAAACACTGCCTGGCCCATTAGCTCTAGCCTCTTACTGGCTAACTCTCATATCTTGCTTAACCCATTTCTAATAATCTGTGTAGTACCACAAGGTGGTGGCTTACCAGGAAAGATTCAGCATGTCTGACCTGGTGGCTGGCTTCATGGCGACTGTCTCACTGCCTTCTTCCCAGCATTTTGTTCTGTCTACTCTACCCACCTATGTTCTGACCTATCAGGCCAAGCAGTTTCTTTATTAATTAACCAATGAAAGAAACACATAGAAAGACCCACCTACATCAAGGTGATGACTCCAGTCATTGTCTCTGGGTCTTCTTTCTGTTGTGTCTGGTTTTGATTTATGTTTGGGACATGGTATTGGCTTCATGTTTAATAGGGCTTATAATTATTAGACATTGCTGACTCAGAATCATTTAAAATTTCAAAATGTCTTTTTTTCTCTATAATAAAATACTTCTCTTTCCATCTATTCATTGCTAGAAAAGATTCTCTTATTTGGTTATTGCTCGCAAAAAGTGCTATTTCTAGGCTTTACGGTTCCAATTATTTTCATTTTTCAATCCAAAGTATATTTTAGATGATATCAATAGATCCTATTTTTAATTTGTTCTTTCAAAAATCTCTATTGATTGAGATGTCTAATCTACTTACATTTATTGCAATTACTGATGAGTTAATATTTAAACTTAAATGGTAGTGTTTTCTATGCTTCCTATGTCTTTTTCGATAACTCTATCCCTTTGTGGTCTTGTCTATTGCATTGATCCTTCTAGTACGTTTCTAGTTCCTTTTTAATTTAGATTCATTTTCTCTCAACTGTCTTGGAAAATATAACCAGTAGATAATTTTAAAAAAATCACATAATGCATGTGAATACTAACAACTTTAACAGGGGGTAAAAAAAAAAAGAAACTTTACCTCTAAGACTACCCTTCGCTCTTCCCATTTGGTGATGCTTTCTCCAACAAATTACATCTTTGTATATAATCACGATTTCAAATTATTTCTAAAATTATTTTTGCTTTATTTTATGTATAGGCCTGTTTTACCTGCATGTATGCATGGGCACCATGTTAGTGCTTGGTGTCTAAGGATGTCAGAAGATCATGTTCGATCCCCAAAACTGGAGTTAGGGGTGATGGTGAGCAGCCATGTGGGTGCTAGAACTTGAAACCAGGTCCTCCAGAAAAGCAATCAATACTCTTAACCACCAAGATATTGATCAAGTCCCAAATGTTTAAAATTTATTGATCTTTGCTTTTCTCTTTGAACATATAGCAAAATGAGATTATTACAAACAGAGTGTTTATACCGCCTTTCTTAATATCTGGGCAGTCATCTTACCCTTGCGGTTTTATGTCCTTCCAATTAAGATTCCCTTTTGTTTTTTCTCACAGGACAGGTCTTCCGGAAAGTCATCCTCTGTGTTTGTTTAGTTGGGATATGCCAAGATGTTTTGCTGTTGTGAGGTGTCAAATCCAGGGCCGCAGGCATACTAGGGGACTGCTTCACCATCCCGCATGCTACTGTAACTGCTCTCTCATTCCTGTATTGGACAGAATGGCTCTGTCCCTAGTTTATACCACAGCTTTTTGGTGTTTCTCAACTCCACATGGGGTCACATAGCTAAACGTAGGCATCACAAAAGAATTGGTAAAACAGTACAGAGTTTCAAAATAACTGCACAATAACTGGTTTTTAAAAATTCAAAGTTAATTAGTGCCAAAAGATTTATAGCCCGTATTTTTGTCACATGGCTTCACGACAGCCTTGATTCTGAACACACAGCACACATAATGTGGACACATTGTTTTTTTTTTTTTTTTTTTTTTAATTTTTTAATCTAACCCTAACCCTAACCCTAACCCTAACCCTAACCCTAACCCCTAACCCTAACCCTAACCCTAACCCTAACCCTAACCCTAACCCAATGTGGACACATTGTACTGTGTACACCATCATGTCATACAATACCAATAGATACTGCCTGGAACACCTGGTTTAGATCTGACATCATTGTGTGCTCTGAACAGTGGTGTTTTTACTGCACACTACAAAGCTTTCTGCTTCTACACAAACAATGATTTAATTACAGAAAACAAAGACTTGATTTTTCTGTCATTCCTCAGCCTGTAAGTAGCAAATTAAGATAACATTGGATTTTACTATGTTGGAATGATAGATTTTTTTTTTTTTTTTTTTTTTTTTTTTTACAAATTTCTGACTTGAGTTTCATCAAAATATGTTAAATGAATTTTGGCTTGGGATTAGGACCGAATTTCCAACAAGTTCTGAAATGGCCCTAAAATATGCCTACCATTTTTTACTACATATTCATGTGAAGTGGTATTCTCAGTGTTGATAATTATAAATTCAAAATATCTATGGACTCTGAGAAATATTGAAGATGCCCCATTCCCTTTGGTATCAAATATTGTTAGGATTTAATTCTTATTGTGAAAATGAACAACCACGTTCCTCTTGCTAGTATGCAGAATCAAGGCTGTAGATAATTTATTCATTATTTATTATCAGTAAAGATTTGATTTCTATACTCATTTTATATACCTATATACTCAAAGTCACAACACAAATCTTTTGAGGAAGAAAGGTATATGAGGGTAAAAAAAAAATTAAGAAGCACTGATCAAACCTCTAGTCATAGTCTTCATTTTTAAGGAGAGTTTGGCTAGATGGAGAATTTGAGGCAGACTCTGAAAACCTTGCCCAGAGGACATCCATAGAGTGAGCTAAGATCCCATGGTCTGCCCTCTTGAGAGCCATTTTCCTCTTTGTTTTTCTTTGAGTATCAAGTAGGTAGATGTGTCTGGGCATGGGGTCCACTTGTTGTATTTTGATTTTGTTTTGTTTATATTCTTTAATGTAGGGTTTAATTAAGAGAGTTTTCAGCTACTATTTCTTCTGGTATTTTTTTCTGGCCCTCCCCACCTCTTGTGAAGTTTCACAGACTCCAAAGCTGGTTTCCCTCCCCCCCCCATCCACCCTTCTTCTCAGACTAATCCCTTGAAGCCTCCTAAGGACTGTTTTCATTTTACTGGCTCTTCTTAACTCCGGAAACTGTATTTGGGATTTTATGTGTCTACATAATTTGTTTCTATATTGACCTCATTACTTGGTAAATTGTCATCTTTATCATTCCCTTGTTTTTTTTTTTTTTTTCTCAAACTTTCTTTTATTTATTTGGACTATTTACAACTGTAAGAAATATTGAATATGCTATAGAATATATGTTTATGAGAAGTAATTCTGGTATTTTAATCTCCCCCACATCGTAAAACTTTCATGCAAATGTTTTAAACACTCTCCCCCTGCTACTCAACATAGTGAAACCATTGTTTGGACAAAGGCCCTGCTACCTTCTCAGATAACTAGTCAACGGGAAAGCCTGAGGTCAGACCACAGACAATGAGGAAAAGACCCAGAATGAAAACTAAGTGCACTTCCTATCCCTGTATGCATCCTCCTCCCCTTTGGCAAGTGTTTGAGAAGAGATCACAAGACACACAATGGAGCCCGCTAAAGAGTTTATTGAGGGGGAAAAGACATATGTGATGCCTGAGGAGTTGGTGCAAGAACAGAGTGTAGAGCACGCGTGTCCAGCTTTTAAAGGCTGCCTAGCTCGTGCACGTGGCTTACATAGCTGCGGTGCAGGTAGATCACCTGACCATGCTGCATGTAGCTCATATATGGCTTGAGGGCCCCCGGTGTCTAAATGTTGCCTAAATGTTTGATAGCACATGCGCGGCCCTGGAACCCGGAAGTGCCAGCGCCTAGGGTGGCTAGAAATTTTGCCAAAGAACTGGGTGATGGAAATAACAGACACCATCTTGGTCAAGAGAAAAGCCTTCTCTTGTCTAACCACTTATGTTTGGTTAAAAGCATCACCTCAGTTCCCTAACACCCGTTATAGTTATACAAAGAGTCTGGAATGTTTTGTTGGGGGCCTCACCCTAGCCCCCTGGCATCCATATTGAAATGTTGGGCAGAAAACTTCATTCCAAACCCCCTACCCTGGGAGTGGCCACAGTCCAGACTCTACCTCCAAGAAAACCCGCCAAATGGTGACCCCTCCCCAGAGAAAGTCAAGATCACTCCCACAAGCTATTTAAACTACCCCGCCCCCAAAATGAACACGTGGTATCCCGGTTTTCTGGTGATCTTTCTGTTCTCTGTTTCACCCTCTGTGTCTTCCTGGGGAGCCACCAGGGAATATTGGCATCCTTTAAACCCGGTCTGATCTGGTTTGATTTGGATTACCGCATCAGTGGAGAGGTTTGTCGGCCAAGGAAAAATACTTAACCACTTCAATTGGAATGGAAGTCATATTTGCGACCCTAAATTCATTTCTAACACTGCTAAATCCCAACTGCGAGTCTCACTAGAAGAGTTTGTTTTTGTTGTTGTTGTTGCCTGTTTTTTCTTCCTGTATCAGCATCATCAATACCTTGGTTTCTTTTTGTCTCTGCTGAGTTTTAAAGTATTTTATGACCACTCTGGTACAAATTCTCCCCTTTCCCAGGCTTGCTCCCATTAGTTCTTTGTTGCAGTGTGGTTTTTTGTTTGTTTGTTTGTTTGTTTGTTTTTCCTTGTGGCTACTTGTTTGATTGGTGATTTTCCCCCCATGACTAATTCTGAAGATTGATTTTTTTTTTTTTTATAAACTGCATGGTCCAAATACTGAGTTCTCCATGAGTATGTTTTGTTAAGTTCCTATGATTTATCATTTGTTCTGTCTTTCAAAGCCCAGCTTGTGGATTGGTATAAACTAGTGGTGTTCTAAGAACCCTGGAAATCGCTTAATGACAGTGATCATCTTCGGCTCTTTGCCATGGGGCATCTGGGTGAGAAGAGAGGAATCTTCTTAATTTTCAGTCCCTGATTAGTGAGCCCCAAAGTCATTCCAAGGTTAATTCCTTCCCTTTCCTTTGCTTTTCCAGAGCAGACTCACAGCCTCTTAAATCCACCCCATGGGGGTGGGGAGTGTTCCCTAAGGTTTCCTAGGACTTACAGGCTTTCTGTTAAGCTCTTTGGGAGGCTTCTGTTTATCCTACAGAAATCACAGCCTTGGGCAGGGAGAAGTTGGCTATAATCACTGTTGTTTTTACAATGCAAGGAAAAGAGGTCCCCCAGCACTCTGTTATGAGAAAAGAGATTTGCCATGGAACCCATAGGCTCCACCAAAATCTCTCCATCACTTTCATCTGAGTGGCCTTGCCTACCGTCACTCTGCTGGGATAATGGAAGCCTAGAACATCAGGTTAAAGTTCATGGTCCTCACTGTCTTAGCAAAATCCAGTGTTCCGTTGCTTTCTTTTGGATTGATAATTCTCCATTCTGTGACTTTATAATTACCACAGTTCTGATGTCGTCCCCCATTTCATTGTTTTTATGGTTAATTTTATTGTTCTGCAAACCTATAGGTTATTTAGTTCTCCCGGTTTTTATAGCTTCATGTTGTAATTCATGACATGGTCTTGGCTGCCTTTGAGGCTTACATGGTCATTTGTATGATCATCTTGCGCCATAAAACATTGGTCCTGTCTCCTGTTGTGATCCTTCAGTTTGACCCCAATTGCTTGGTAAATAGCATAACATAAAGCTGCCTGGTTCCCTCAAGATACTGGGCTGTAGCCATTCACCTTTTCCCAGGTGGAGCATACCTCAGTCTCATCTAATGGCATCCTCTCAGTCCTGAAGCCTCAGGTGAAGACTCACCCCCAAGAAACAGGTGGCCCTGGATGGCTGAGTTTGCTGGAACTGCATGTACAGATTGAGTGTACCACCTACATGCAGCATGCACGTAGCATGTTCGTGGTGATTTCCATCATCAAGAGGAGCCTGAGTTTTGGTGGAATGACTGATCCCCAGAAGCATAAAAGCCTGTTTTGCTTCAGAACCCAAATGTTGATGAGTAAATTATTACCGGCCTGAACATGGAGTACTTGGGAGTATGTGTGAGGCTTTCTGAACAACCTTAGACCCCAGGATTTACAGACACAGATTCCACTGGTGCATACCTAAGAACTGCCGGTGGTAAACAGGGCCCAGGAAGTGATAACATTTCCATCAGAGAATGCAAACAATTAGGTTCTAAGACATTAGAACCCACCAGAGAAACATGAAAGGAACTGCAATCGGGGCCTGACATGAGAACCAAGTCAATGCAGAGTGAAACAGTGTTTCATGTGCTTAACTACCCTCCTTCTGGCAAGTTCCGAGGCAGGAATATGACTTTCCTACCCTATGGCAACACCCGCATGTCCACCAACCCACCACAGGGATCACCTGGAAGTCAGCGTGGAAAACTAAAATGTCTTACTTTGGTGACCTGCCACTCGCCAGCGTTCCAGATCTCAGTAAGTGCTGCATTTGGAAGTAAAGCATCCCCACTGGCTCATGTGCTTGGAGTGTACTCCAAAGATGGCTGTAGACATCTTTGAATGTAGGGTCTGGCTGACAGATATCCAACTGTATGCGTAGACTTGAGAGTTAAAGCCTGATCTTCTGGGCTAGTTTCTCTACTTTCTGCTGTGCAGTATGACCAGGCACATCAAGTAGCTACACGCGTGCCAAACCACCCCTCCTTCTCAAACCACGAGTCCAAATCAACCTTTCCTCCCTTCAGCTGCTTCTGTAAGGCATTTGGTCAAAAGAATACAAAAGTAGCCAGTAGATAGGTCTCTGTTTTCACTCCAAGCACCCTGGTTGGGGTCCCTTTACCTCATGTCTTCTCAGCCGTAGATGTCTGCCTTCTCCATCATCCCTCTATGAGCCAACCAAAGAGAAGTTGACAGCTTCAAGTATATTTTCTGGATCCTCTACTTCAGAATCGCCATAAGGTCAAAGTTCAAGCTACCTCTTTCTCCTTGTGTTGTGATTGATTTGACTTGGGTCTCAGAGTACTGGCTAACCTTTTATTAATCACTCCCCACACATAGAAATAGGTCTCTCTCTATAGTGAGTCTGCTGCTTTGTGGGCTTTCCTCCAGCGTGTCCCTGTAGTATGGGTCAATAATCAGTCAACAGTAGCTCCTCCCTCCACCTTTTATCCCTAAGGTCCAGCTCATCAAGAAGCCTGCAAATCTTGTGGCAATATGCCTGGCTCAGTGGCTGAGTGATGAGAAACTCTCCTCCCAGAGGTCTGCACAGCAGTCCTGTCCATCAGAAGCCCGCATTGCTATATGAATTAGGGGTTGGGTGTTGGATACTGAACCTAGTGTAGTATTCACACTGGGGCAGTATGCGACCACCAAGCTACACTCCACAGCTGCTTGCCTTGTCATGGAGCTGCACTTTGCTTGTAGGTTTTCCAAAGTAACAGAATTACTTCTCTTTTCAAACCTTTTAGATATACAAAGCGGCTTTCACACAACTAGAATTTGCGAGGTTTGGACCAATGTTCACATTTTTATGGCCACGGCCTAAGTTAGAAAGCCCTCAGAATACTCTCTTTTAATACTTTAGTCTATGTCTCCTTTTCCAAATGGTGCTGCTGTGGTAAAACCTTTTGACCATTCCTCTGTTCTGTTAGCTTGAATCATAAGCATCTCTCTTCCAAGGCCTGTTTCAGTTCTTCCTCCGGGTTCCTGCTCTGAGTTCCTGCCCTGATTTCCCGGGATGGTGGAATACAAACTGTTAAGAGGAAATAAATCCGATCTTCCCAAGTTGCTTTTGGTCGTGGTGTTTTACCATAGCAACAAGAATCCTAGCTAAGATCAAAATTGGTCCCAGAAGTGAGGTATTTCTGTGACAAGCCTGACATTTGGGAGGATTGTGGTAACATTTGAACTTTGGACTGGAAAAGCCATTGAATATTTAGAACTTAAAGACATGTTTTGGGGACTGAGAAGACTGCTAAGGGCTCTACAGATGATGGAGTCTTGGCTTATTTAGATCACAGAAAAAATTGGGGTCCTTCAAAGGTTCCAATGGGTTGTCTGATATTTTGAGTTCTGAGTCACTAAAATGTAAAACTTTTGCTGTGCTGGACAATTGATGATGGTCAGCTGGGTTGGAGAATCATTTGTGATTAAAAAGAGACAAGTACCACTGATAACAGTATTTCCTCAGGGCCTGTGCACAGCTGCTGTGGTACAGAGGGGACGAAGGTTGTCCTTCCTGTTGAGCTTGCTAATGTGTAAGTCACCTGGTAGTACAGGTTCAGAAGGCCTGAAGGAGTCACAGAATACAACTGAGGCTTGCCGTTATGTGGCAAGATTGATGTCCCTGAGGAGAGACTTTGAGAGACCAAGGGTGATGTTAAAAGCCTCAGTTGAAAGAGAAGTCTCAGGATTGAAAGGGTCCTGTTTAGAAGTTGAAGCTCAGGCACCATGCAGCAGGCTCAGAATCACCAAGAGGAGCCCATGCAAGGCTTCTAGTGAGGGTGCGGTTGTAGTAGCATGGCAGGATCACTAAGGACAGCATTAGGAATGCAGTGGAGTTGGCCTGAGCCTAGGAATTGGTGCTGCCAAGCCCTTTGGAGCCTGGAGAATCATGAGTGGGTCCCAAATGTCAAGCCCCAAACTGTTTCCACTGTTGGAGTTGAGTTTTGCATTGATTTTTATTTGATCCTGTTTGTGTCCTGATTCTTCCTTCTTGGAATAAGAAAGTATTTAAATTGTTTTTGAATTTACAATCACCCACAGTTCAGAGCCTTTTTGGGGGAATTTTAAAAAGACTGGGTATTTTAGAGAGACTTTGAACTTTGAAAGAGAGTTTGGATGTCTTAAAAAGACTAAACTTTTGAAGCATTTGCAATTTCAAAGACTGAGGGGCTTTTAAAGTTATACTAAGTTCATATTGTGATATTAATATGAGATCTTTGAGGTGAACAAAAAATAAAAGACTGTTGTTTAATAGTGTCATATTGGTGTCATGCTGGCAAGGAATTGTCCTGGATAGTTTTTTGTTAACTTGACACACACTAAAATCATTTGGGAAGGGGACTCTCAATTGAAAAAAAAAAATGCCTTTATAGGTTTGCCTATCAGCAATTCTTTAGGAATTTTCTTAATTGGTGATTGATGTAAGAAAGCACAGGCAATTGTGGGTGCTGCCATCCCTGGCCTGGCAGTCCTGGGTTGTAAAAGGAAGCAGGCTGAACAAGTCGGTAAGCAACACTCCTACCTCCAGGTCCCTGCCCTGACTTCCCGGGATGGTGAGCTGTAAATGGTAAAGTGAAATGACCCTCTTTATCTCTGCGCTGCTTTTGGTCATGAAGGGCTTGAAATGTTGAACACATGTCCTGTAAAATCACCACCCATAGTTCTTGCTCTGCAGAGGAGAGCAACCTTGACCTTAAACCTGGAGAGCTGATGGGAGGCAGCGAGCCAGGGAGACTTGGAAATAGCCCCTGTCTTCAGGAGAATGCACAAGGTTCTGGGCTCGGATTAAGACCGCTTGTTCTGCACAATGACAGGATGCTCCCAGTGAGAA
Source organism: Arvicola amphibius (assembly GCF_903992535.2). Lineage (NCBI taxonomy): Eukaryota > Metazoa > Chordata > Mammalia > Rodentia > Cricetidae > Arvicola > Arvicola amphibius. Next base: position 104,591,718 of record NC_052048.2, read on the forward strand.
AGGATCACTAAATCACCCACTTTCCCATTTGGGGAAGAATCTAGAAACACTAGAAGAAAACAGAAGATTCTAGTAGTCCTGGATATGGGGTTTAAGGAAAGTCCCAAACTGCGCATCTATAAGAAGAGAAGAAGTCATGGGAGCTTCAGAGGCCCGAGAGTTGGGTTCTTTTGTTGTTGTTGTTATTTTTCGTTTTGTTTGTTTGTTTGCCAATTCTAATTTTATTATTTATTTATTTATTTATTTTTTTTGGCACTGGAGGTTTTACTTTTTATTTATTTATTTATTTATTTATTTATTTTAGATTTAAGACAGAACTTTTATTATATACATGTATAAAAATCTACAAAGAATAAACTTGCATTCCTAAAATCCCAGCAAGAATGCAAACCATGATACAAGAGTGGCAGCTACAAATATTAAATGGGGGTGATTAGGAACTTGGATAAGCACGTGACCTGTGATAGCCATGAAACTGGGCTTGCCTTAGCCCTGTTTGTGCCTGAGGTCTCCTACATATTCAGGGTCACAGTCACCTCCTGCAATGTTGCCCTGTGAAGCAATAGTACCTTGTGCCATCTTCTGGACTTCGGGGGCCATCACTTGTTTTTTTTTTTTTTTAAATAAAGTTTTATTGGTACAAAGCCATACTCTGGTGACTTCTTTGCACTGTAACTGCAGAATCCAGGAGTTGCAATGGAAACCTGGTTTCCAAAGGCTAAAGTATTTTTTTTTTTCTAGACACTGGCTGGGAACTGCTTTTATTTTTATTTTTTTTTCATGGTTTATTTTTTTTTATATTTAAAAATTTCCATCTCCTTCCCTCCTCCTCCCCCCTCCCTCCCCTCCTCCTCCCCCTTCCCTCCCCTCCTTCTCCCCCTTCCCTCCCCTCCCCCCCCCCCTCCACCCATACCTCCCCTCCCTCCTTCTCAAGGCCAAGGAGCCATCAGGGTTCCCCAGTCTATGCTAAGACCAATGTCCTCCCAACTCCCCCCAGGTCCAGGAAGGTGATCGATCAAGCTGAGAAGGCTCCCACAGAGCCCGTCCATGCAGAAGAATCAGAGCCCAGAGCCAATGTCCTTTGCTTCTCAGTCAGCCCCCGCTGTTGGCCACATTCAGAGAGACAGGTTTGGTCACATGATCCATCAGTCCCATTCCAACTGGAGTTGGTGATCTCCCTTTAGTTCTGTCCCACCGTCTCCATGAGTGAACGCACCCCTCACGTTCCTGACTTTCTCCCTCATGTTCTCGCTCCTTCTGCTCCTCATCAGGACCTTGGGAGCTCAGTCCAGTGCTCCAATGTGGGGCTCAGTCACCTTCCCCATCTGTCGCCAGCTGGAGGTTCCCTCACGGTCCTGACTTTCTTTCTCATGTTCTCTCTCCTTCTGCTCCTCATCAGGACCTTGGGAGCTCAGTCCGGTGCTCCAATGTGGGGCTCTGTCATTTCTTCATCTATCGTCAGGTGGAGGTTCTATGGTGATATGCAAGAAATTCATCAGTATGGCTATAGGAACTGGCCTTTTCAGGCTCCCTCTCCTCAGCTGCCCAAGGAACTAACTGGGGGCATCTCCCTGGAAACCTGGGAACCCCTCTAGGGTCAAGTCTCTTGACAACCCTCAGGTAGCTCCTTAAATTAAGATATATGCTTCCCTGCTCCCATATCCACCCTTCCTATATCCCAAGCACCTCATTCCTCCGAGCTCCCCCGTTCTCCCCTTCACACTTTTCTCTCCCCATCTTCCCTTGGCCCAGTCTTGCCCAACCCTCAAGTTCCCAATTTTGCCTGGCGATCGTGTCTACTTCCAATATCCAGGAGGATTACTATACTTTTTTTTGGGAGTTCACCTTCTTATTATCTTCTCAAGGATCCCAAATTTATAGGCTCGATGCCCTTTAATTATGGCTAGAAACCGAATATGAGTGATTACATCCCTTGGAAAGGAAGAAGTTAAACTTTCATTATTTGCAGATGATATGATAGTATACATAATTTTATTATTTATATCATTATTGCTTAGGTAGCAAGACAAAATAGTCTAATATCTAGAAATCACTTAAAAACATTACCACCCAAGATCCTTACCTTAGGAAGTTACGGAAAGATGTTTCCCACAGAAAAGAAGGTAGACAGAGGAAGACTGGGAGGTAGCTGTCACATGACCCAGAGTAGGGATCCTGGGTGTTGGTCAAAGGTGATAACCCCAGTGTAGCATTAGCCAAGGATCAAGGGATACTGAGGGCTCTTCAGATGGCCTCCAGATGGATGCCTGCTGTGTCTGCTTGTTATGGGATTCAGACACTGTATTTAGAGGGTTCCTGGGTGAATTCACTATAAGGATGCAGTAAGGCAAGTGAGCTCCCGACTGTGGGAGGACACAGATATGGGTGAAAAGTATGGCCCAATGCATGCATGACTCATCTGCCAGCAGTGTCCGTTCTGTTAGGACTCTGGAATGTTCCTATCTACGTGTTAAGGCATAGATTAAGAGGCGTGCTCAGACGATGTTTTGGCAAGAGCCCTCCATTTTCTGGTGGAGTGAACACGAGGAGCTCCATCCTTGGAGATCCACAAAGCTGCATTTGTCTGTTTGGGAATTTGGAGATGAAAATACAAGAGGAATGGCTAGAACACTTGAAAGTCTTTCCCTCTGGGACCTGAGAATTCATATTACATTGTCTCAAGTCGGCGTGTTCTATTATTCAGGGAAATATGCTAATAGCAGCTACAATTGGTGCAGCTGGAGCCGGTTCTGGCACTCCTAAGAGTGTGTCCTAGGTCCCAGGGAGAGTAAGTCCATCAGGTGAACAGGAGCGAAGAAGGAGAATGCGGCTCATGCTTTCTCTCTCTGGTGAGCCCGTGGAGGGCTGCAGCCTCCCTCCAGGCTCATCCATCTGTGAATAATCGTGTTTGGCAGCTGATACATGCTGGCTCTTCAGGAGCAGAGCGCGCCAGCAGGAGCGATGAGTTCCTGGCTTGGGTTGTTGCAAGAGGTAGTTTCCTGACTGTTGCCATGCTAACAAAGGTGCTAAAATAGCTGTTTCAGAGACACTTAAAACTGGCTCATTCAAACAGCACTGACTTAGTCCTCTATTGGGGCTGTAGTTTGCTTGTGGCTGTGACTACCCATGAAGGCTACATCACAATGCTTATACAGTCATTCAATGGACTATGGACTATCTCTCAGCCAGGGGACTCTCCAAATCAGTCTGAAGGTGTTTCCTTATCACACAACCTGATTCTGTTTAAGCTATAGACTTGTTTGTTTTTCAAGACAGGGTTTCTCTGCGGAGCCCTGTAACCCTGATCTTCCTGGAACTCCATCTGTAGACCAGATAGGTTGGTCTTGAATTTAGAAATCCATCTGCCTCTGCTTTCCTAATACTGGGATTAAAAAGGCACGTACCACCACCGCCCAGCTAAGCTGTAGATTTATAAACCACACTGCTAAATTTGCAAATAACCAGGAGCCAGTTTGCCCCAAAATTATCTAGCTCAGTTCTCTAAGTCACAGCGATATGCTCAGTGTGGTTGTTTGCAGATTATTCTCTGATATGGTATGTGCACGTGTGCACGTGAATATATCCACATTCCCACATGTGCATGTGCACGTTCACTTACTGGTGCATGTCTGTGGAATCCAGGGAGCAACCTCAGATACCATCCATCTTGGCTTTTCTGAGGCAGGGTTTCTACCAGCCTAGATGTGCATTTTCTCCTTGTCTGTATGGCGAACCAACCCCAGCAATCCTCCCCAGCACTGGGATTCTAAGTGTGTGCCACCACTTTTTCTTTTTTTTAAACATGGATTTGTTTTGGCTCCATCTCTGGTCCTTGCTTGCACAGCAAGCTTCTTACCCACTGAACCATGTCTACTGTTCTTTTGATGGTTTTTATACCGAAAAGAACATTGGAGTAGAAAATACATGCAAACCACTATTTGCCTTGTCCTGAGCTTAAAGACTGAGAACAAAGACCCCAGTTACATTATACATGAAGAAGAACTTAGAAATGTCAGCTTGGGGAAGAGTGCTCTTCTCTACCCTCATCCTTCAGAAACAAGTCTTAAAAAGAGCAAAAGAAAGCACTACAAGAAGGAAGAAAGGAAGAAAGGGAAGAGAAAAGGGAAGGGACGAAGAAAAACAAATCGTTCTTTAGCAAAATGTTTTAGACTAGTTGCTTATTTTTCACTATGAGATTTATTACCAAGTTTGTCTCTCAGTCTATAGCCAGCCTCAAGGAAAAAATACACAGCAATCAGTATGCTTGTAAGCAGGGACAAATGATGCTTATTGACCACAGCTAATTTCAAGTAAATTAAACAGCACATCACATAGCCTTGTTAAGGGAGACAGTAATTATTTCTTATTTTTCATGAATATTAATAAAAGATTGAATTTCAAATAATCTTAACCATTTATCTCAGTTAGAGTTCATGTTGCCTTGACCATGACCATGACAACTCTTACAAAGGAAATATTTAGTTGGGGCTTGTTTACAGTTCAGAGATTTAGTCCCTCATCATCATTATGGGAAGCATGACCACATCCAGGCAGAGAGGCTTCTGGAGAGGTAACTGAGAGTTCTATACAGCAGACAGCAGGAAGATAGGGTGGCGCTGGGCCCAGCTTGAGCTTCTGAAACCTCAGAGCCCTCCACCTGTGACACACTTTCTCCAACAAGGCCACACCTGCTCCAACAAGGCCACACCTCCAGTAATGCAACTCTCTGAGTCAAGGGGAGCCATTTTCATTCAAACAACCACCCCATTAATAACTCACTGAGCGAAACCAGGTTTCGGTAGAGCTACTGCTGCTCATACACTGTGTGAATGAGTTTGTGACAGTGGACCTCACAAACTCTAGTCCGTAGAGCCACCATTCTGAAGATCTCTCCTCTACCCTCTTCCAGTAACCATTGATTACTAACTACCTGTATAGACTCAGAAAGGGATATAGCCATGTAAGTCCTTTCCCCTCCACACAGATCATTGATGGCTCAGAGTTCAGGAGGGCAACATCCATGTCATGCCTGGAGGACAGCATTCTTCCATGACATCCATTCCGATGCCATCACTCAGAATGAGGATTCCAGGATGACTGTGACACAGAAGTGCCCCTCTACTGAGTGACAGGCTTGATTTGGGGAGCACCCACTTTGATGTCTTCACATAGCAATACCAGGGACACAGTAGGCTTCTCTGCTGAGTAACAGGCTTTGGCTTACAATAGCGAAGTCTGATAAGTTCTTTTAGTTTTGTTGACCTACGGATCTTCCAAGGGAGAGAAAGATGACTGAATCACAGGATAGGGTGGCTGACATCCTCCTGTAGTTCCCAGCATCCTCCCTGAAGTGCCCATCATCTTCTCTGTAACACCCAACACCCCACCCATAGAATCCAAGACCTTCCCTGGAGCACCAAGCATCCTCCATCTAGTACCCAGTATCCTCCCTGAGATACCCATCATCCTCCCTGAGATACCCATCAGCCTCCCTGAGATACCCAGCATCCTCACAGAGTAGATACACAGTATCCTTGCTGAGATACCCAGCATTCTCACAGAGTAGATGCACAGTATCCTTGCTAAGAAACCCAGAATCCTCACACACAGCATCCTTGCCAAGATACCTAGCATGGCCCTACTGTCTTTGAACACATATCAACTGTGATTACATTTGCTTTAGTTTCAGTGTGAGTTCTATGGCTTTGCTCCTTCTCTGTGTATCAGCACTTCCTTTGACTCATTCTTGATCACCTTCATGTGCTCAAGGACCTTTGGGCATCCATAAAGAACAGAGAGTATAGGGTCCCTCACTCTCTTGACCACTAGGCCTTAACACTAGAGGCTTCAGAAAAGCCTTAATAGATAAAAAAAAAAAAAGTTCTGATCTACCCTCCCTACAGGGGACAGTGGGACCACATACTAACAACATATTTGAAGTCATTTTATAGAATGCAAAGTATTATTATTATTGCTACTGATCCCCAGTGTTAGGAATTATGTGTTTGTGTGCTTGTGCGTATTCCTATGTGTATTTTAAGTATATGGGGTGCACATGTGTGCATGTGAAGGCCAGAGGTTCATCTCAGGTATCATTCCTTCCACAAGATGCTGTCCACTTCATGTTTGTTGAGACAGCTTGGGACTCAATTTATCTAGATTGACTAGACTCAAGCTGATGGAATCCCCCCATCTCCACTTTCTGAGCACTGGGGTTACAGACAAGAGCCATGATGTGCAGATTCCTGATGTGGGCTCTGGGGGGTCAGATTCAGGTCCTCTTGCTTACAAAGCCAGCATTTTGTCAACTGAGCTATCCTAGTCCAGGGGGAGGACGTACTCAGTCTTTCTAAGAGACCAAGAGTGTGTGGGCTGAGTACCCCCTGAGAGTCAAGCGTTGTGCCTGTCTGTTGTGACTAGAAGTGAGTCGGGCAGCAGATACTGCAATGATACAGACAAGAGTTTAATACCAAATCGCAGTCATGAAATCAAGAAGAGAAGTTGATGCCTTAGAGTTCATCAAAAGCTACAGCTTTTCCTCAACAAAGAACCCTGTCAAGACATGGAAAGACGAAGTCAAGGGGCTGCTGCAATATTTGAACATCTTAACCAGGACTGAGTATGTAACACCCAGCCAGCTTTTGAAATGCAGCGGTAAAAAAAAATATCAGAAAATGAATAAAAGCATGGGCTCACATGTCACTTATGATAACAGATCATGTGATGTTCAGCACCACCATCTATGAGGGAAGCATGGGTGGTTAATCCAAGGAGGTACCCACATACCACCAGAATAGTGAGATAAGTGGCCGTCACACCACACTTGGCAAAGACACATGCACACTGAGGGTGCATGACTCGGCATAGCCTCGGTGAAGAATCATTTAAGTGTTCCCTTAAAACTCAGACTTATAGTTTCTATGCAGCCCACTACAGCCTCTTAGTTACTGGCCTGGAATAGTCCCAGAAAAATGAGCACTTATGTTCACCCACTAACTTATCCTCAAATATCTGCAGCAGCTTCCTTTTGGAGAATCCCAAACTAGAATTATCCAGATAGCCTTCAAAGGATGAAGGTCTAACCATGGGACCATGTGTCATGGAATGCTATTCAGCCATGGAAAAGCACAAACTGTCAATGATCAGAGCAACCCAGGGAGTCTCCAGAGAAAAATGCTAATTAAGAAAAGCTACTTCTAAGGTCAGGTAGTGTGCGACTCTGTTTAAAACCCACTCTTGGCATGCCATCACTCCAGGGTCTCGGTGAGGGGGGGGCAGAGGTGATGGCAGCCAAGAGCAGAGCTTGCTATAAAAGGGTGAGTGTCCCAGGATCCCTGAATGACTGGTGTTCTGCAGGTTGACAGTGTGAGTGGGTACCCCACCAACATACGTGACAGTGTTAGAGAGTTGAACACACTGTTAGCCAGCTGTCTGTCAGCTTTCCACCTCTGTAACAAAATCCTCAGAATCAATAACTTAAAAGACAAAAGGCAGTTTTGACTCCTGGATCTAAGCTCAGCTAAAGCCCAGGAAGAACACTGCTTTAAGCCCCTGGCGGAGTGCCAGACTCAGTGGAGAGGAGCCGAAGGCAGAGCAAGCTGTCAAAGGCCTGGAGCAAAGCAGGAAGGAAGGAGCCAGGGCATCTCAGCTGCCTTCAAGGTCATCATTATCTAAGGATGTCCAGCTAGTACCCAGTTCCCAAAGTCTATAGTGCCACACTGAAGACAGTACTTAACAAAATGTGCGCACATATGCACACACACACATGCGCACACACATACTTCCTGCCCCCCCACCCCCTGCAGATATTCAGCAGTCAAACTATGGCCCATACAGAGATACACATCTATGCATATAAAACTTCAAAGTCTGGGCCAGGGCTGAGTGACCCAGTGCTACTCTGGGTAGATGATATCCTGTGATTTTTCAAGATGTAAGGGATACAGAGGAAAGGGAAAGTGACATCTCTGTAGCATCTCTTCCAGTTGCATCTGTATCTTTAATTATGTCAAAACACAAACGGGGAGAATATGATTACAAAAGAATGGCAAATGTCTTAAAGAAAAGCTCGTCCAGATTCTCTTCTGGGAGGTGACTGAACAGAGCAAGGGGACAGTCTGGCTATGTTGCTTGTTTCTGCTGCCTGCTGAATACTGCACATAGACCTCATCCCAGGATCTGTCAGAAGTTAGCACATAGCATATGGGGCAACCAGACCCCTCAGGGCCCTCTTTCCATCAATACTCAGCAACTAGAAAAGTTAAAGGGTTATATGATCCTGTCAACTTTCCTGGGAATTTGTACACAGTGGAAGTTATTAGTCAAAGCATAATGTGTAGACATGTGTATGCAAATACGTGAATGTATGTGCACACACATACACACACATGAAAAAAGAATCAGGTGTGTGTGTCTGTGTGTGTGTTATAGCCTACATTCCATTTGTTATAGAATGCTGCCCTCTGAGCCAACCAACCTCCGTTTTCATCAGATCACATGTGCTTACTCGCAAGCGCTCATCACCATCTGCTTTGTTGACTGTTGACATTCCCTCCTTAGAAGGAGGGGCTGGAGAAAGTCAATGAGCCTTCCCTTGATTTTCCAGCCTCTCCTCCCAGCCACACGTGAGCAGTTCTGCCCTAATTCTACACGGCCTCAAGGCTCCAGGAGGTGCTGGCTGGGGAAGCTCATCTGAAGGGAGGATGCCCTCTGCCTGGCTCCGTGGCAGCCATTGTCAGTGCTGGGTGAAGAAGTTCTGCCATAGTTGCTTTGGGGTCACACATGCTCTGCATGCACTGTGAGGACACTCATAGGCTCTTGGACAGGTTAGATTTCTAGGTCACACTGCTGTACACTCAAGTCTGTGAGGCATCTTCTTGATTGTTGATGGATGCATTAGGACCCAGATCACTCTGGGTGTTGCCACCCCTGGTCAAGTAGTCCTGCACTGAATAAGAAAACAAGGTGAGCAAGTTATGGAGAAGAAGCGGGTGAGTATCCATCTCCCACTGTCTCTGCCCTAGTTTTTGACTCCAGGTCCCACCCTTGGCTTCCCCTGCCGAGCGGCTAAGACCTACTTACATTTATCCAGAGGTGTGAGGCAAGCTTACATTAATCATGTTTTATGAGAACAAAACATAATTTTAATCACAGCAGATCGTTAACACCCAACCCGCTAATGTGTACTCAACTGCTTCTTTGCTCTATAGTGGCTTACTTCTAAAATATATTTAAGTGTGTTACTTGGTGTTCTTTATATGACAGAGTCAGTATCTACTTCCACCAAGCCTTGGATGCCTACAAGCCATTTTGGTAATAGCTCATGTTCTACTTATTAGTAACTGTGACCATTTTTATAAGTATTCAGCAGGAGTTAAAAATAAATCCATTTCAAGATAAACACTTGGAAGTTGTTTCATAGTTTCAACAAATAAAATGATTAGAATATGCCTTAAGTTATTATCGTGTTCCTTCATTTTTAACTGCCAGCCTATCACAACCTGGGGTCAACCTGAGAAGAAAGTCTTAACGAGGAATTATCTAGACCAGGCTGTCCCGTGGCTCTGTCTATGGAGTGGTGTCTGGATTGTTAATGGGTATAGGACTACCTACCCTGAATGTGGCAGAGTATTATGAGATAGGCCCTGAACTGTGTAAGAGTGGACAGTAACCAAGCTGAGCACACAAAGCGGCTAGCAAGCAGCCCGCACAGGTGTGTCCGTCTCTCAGCGCTGTTGACTGTGAGGTGATGTGGCGGGCCCTTTCGGTCCCTGCCTTGACTTCCCTGAAATGATGGCCTGTAACCCGGGATTGAAGGTTAAGATAAACTCCTTCTGTCCCTCAGTCTCCTTGGCCAGAGTGTTTCATCACCATGGGGAAGAAAACCAGGACATTTGCTTTCTGTTTTCTTTTAAAGCAGCAAAGAACAAGCTCTTGCCAAAATATTTTGGCAGATGTTACCACAGGTAGGTTGATGATCCTCTGAAGAGAGAACAAAATATAAACGATGCTCCTCCAACTAGCCTCATGATCCAGCACGCCACCTCAGCGCTTTTCAAGCCAATCACAAATAATTCTTTTAGCTAGTTTGATTGAAATGTGATCATTTTATGCTCTCTTCACATTGCAACATTAATTTAACTTGTTTCCTAAAGGTATTTTCTATAAGGACTGACTGATCGGGAACGTGTTGGGATGTGGGGGTCAGTGTCCGCATCCCCCCCACAGGATGCCTGGGTGCTTAGCCTGTTAACACCGCCCTCCTCATTACAAATGCAATACAGATACAGTGTGTCCCTAGTCACCACAGCACTCATGGAGGATTCTTGTTTTATTGTGAATATCAGCTTCATTATCCTGTTTTTCTATTCTTCTCTAGAGTGACCACGTCTGGTAGAGGAAGAGAAGATGTAGTTACTGAGTCCAGTCCAGCCTTTGTGTCTCTCACGTTGTCAACAAAAGAAAGGTTCCAGCTGGCCCTACAGACATATGGATATTCCAGGAGCCACGTAAAGGTAATGATCTTCCTTGTCTGAAAAACAGCATAAGAGCATGTTTGTGAATGGAGGACTTTGATTTGCTGAACAAAACACACTCGAATCTCAAGGATCAAACTCAGTGTGAAGTTGCAGCATGTTGCCTGTTGCTAGACCAGGACCTGGAGGGCTCTCTCATCCAATTGTGGCATTCAGTGGAAGTTTTGTGGCTCTGTGGTGCTGGTAACCATTCTTTCTGCTCGTCACAGACAGGCAGCAGCTCCTCAGCACTAACTTCTGAGCAGTCAGATGTTTCTTTTTCACTTCAGTTTGGGGCTTCCACGTTTAAGGGAGGGTGTTTTGGTTTAGGAACTCATAGAATGGGGAGGATGTCATAGTCTTTCACTGCTGGTGAATCTTTCTGAACACCACGAGACCCTACAAGGTGTTCCCTGTCCCAAAATCCAGGTTATGGCTGAGCTTCTTTTCTCAGAAAAATGACACACAGCATAAGGTTCATCTTAGCTGTGTCTAGGCACATAGCTCAGGGGGCCTGACAAGATTCTCTTAGTTGTGTGGCCTTCACCAGCATCTACTTTCAGAGCTCCACCTGTCTACAAATCTCAGGTGACATCCATTAGGCATCAACTCTTCATTTCCTCCCATGCAGCCACCATGCCTCCTCCTGTCCCTAGGATTTTGGGCTCTCAGGTCCTGTGTATGAGTAGGGCCATAATGCATCACTCCGTCAGAAACCGCTCTGTTTTGCTTTGGATATTGTCTTTGGTATACTATGAGGTGTATGTCAGAATTCCCTTTGGAAGGCTGAATGATATTTGAGTAGACTCTTATCACTGGATATACCCATGCTTCTCCATCCTTCACTATCAGGACTGATGCTGCCATAACTCAGAGTGGAGAAATACAGGTTAAGGTCATTGTTTTCAACACTTCTGGGTATATGTCTGTAAGGGAAGGATGGATCACATAGATTATATGGTGTTTTTAAATTTGTGAGGAAACTCCATGTTTTTTGTAGTAGGTATAACATTTTACACTCCTGTGAACACCTTATAGTTCTCAGTTTCCCCGTAGACATCCTAATGAGTATAAGACGGTATATCACTGTAGTTTTTTTAAAAAATTTCTATGAAGATTTGTGGTATTGAATATATTTTCATGTATTAGGAAATTGCATTATTTGAACCAAATACAGTGGTTCATGATGGTAATCTAGCAACTAGGGAGACTGAGGCAGGAGGCTCACCATAAGTTTGAGGTCAGCCCAGTTACACAGTGAGCTCCAGGTAGGCTTCAGCTACAGAATTAGACCACATTTTAAAAAGTCAAGAAGGAGGAGGAGGAAAAGGAGGAGATGAAGGAGAAGGAGTAAGAGGAAGGAGGAGAAAATTCCGTATCTTCTTTGGATATAAAATTTTCTTTCATTGGGGCATTTTGCCTTTTAGTTGTAGAAATTCTGTATATGTTGTAAATATTAACCTTTTATTGGTAAATGAATTTGCAAGAATTTTCTCTCATTTCATGGGTGGCTTTCACTCTGTTGACACTATCCTGCAAGCATCAAAATTCTGTGTTTAAAGAAAAGGAGAGCCGGGCGGTGGTGGCGCACGCCTTTAATCCCAGCACTCGGGAGGCAGAGGCAGGCGGATCTCTGTGAGTTCGAGACCAGCCTGGTCTACAAGAGCTAGTTCCAGGACAGGCTCCAAAGCCACAGAGAAACCCTGTCTCGAAAAACCAAAAGAAAAAAAGAAAAAAAGAAAAAAAAAAGAAAAAAGAAAAGGATGCAGTGGCAACTTCTTTTCTCTTTGTTCCCTGTCCTTTTGGCTTCATGCTCAGGAATCATCAGATCTGGTGACATAAAGGAGCTTCTCTACATAGTTCTAAGAATCATCGGGTTTGGTGACATAAAGCGGCTCCTCTACATTGTCCTCAGGGTTTTACAGTATCAGATTTATGTTTATGCCATGTTCCTTCCAGAGTTGTTTTTTTATAGACTTAAGGTGAGGGTCCAGCTTCATTCTTTTGCATTTGAGTTTCCAGTTTTCCCAGCATCATTTATGTAAAAGGCTGTCCTTCTGATCATGCCTTGATACTTTGTCAAACTCATTTGGCCTTGCATGAAAGGGTGGTGACCAATTGTCTTCCATGAGTTTTTATAACCTGGTCCCACCATCCCCACCCCACCCACCCCTGCCAACACCACACTGTGTCAGTTACAGTGATGTGCCGTACATTCATCTTAGCTGCTCTTTCTGGATTCCATGTGCATTTCAGATTTTTTTCTTTCAAAAATGCCCTTGAGGTTTTGATAAGGGTCACACTGAATCTGTGAATTGCATGGCTAAGATCCTTAACTGGCTACAAACACTCTTTTCACTCTTCCTAGCAATGAGGTTCAGCATGCAATTTGTACATGGATCTGTGACTTTAATTCTTTTCCTCAATCCCGAAAACAATATTTATATTTTATTACCTACTTTTTATCTAAACAATAAGCTCTTCAAATTCTGGCCTAAAGATGTTCCACTTTTTTTTCCTTTTTTATTCATTTTTATTTACTAAGAGGCTTTATTATTGTGGAGCAGATTTTTTTTCTCATTTTTTATTAAAAATTTCCATCTCCTCCCCTCCTCCTTCCCCTTCCCTCCCCTCCCTTCCACCCATAGCCCCACTCCGCCCCTCTCCAAGCCAAAGAGCCATCAGGGTTCCCTTCACTATGTTAAGTCCAAGGTCCTCCCAACTCCCCCTAAGTCCAGGAAGGTAAGCAACCAAACTGACAAGGCTCACAGTGAGCTCGTCCATGCTGTAGAGTTCAAGCCCATCGCCATTGTCCTTGGTTTCTCAGTCAGCCTCCACCGTCAGCCACATTCAGAGAGTCCGGTTTGGTCCCCTGTTCCATCAGTCCCATTCCAACTGGACTTGGTGGTCTTCCATCAGGACCATGAGGGGTGCGTTCACCCATTGAGACGGTGGGAAAGATGTTCCACTTTTGAGCAACTCTGTTTGCTTGTGGTAACAGGCTGGGTGCTGATGTTGGCTAACACTCTACAGACAGCACCTTTACCATGGTGCTGTTCATCATAATGGACTAGAGACTCCCAAACGTAGGTGTTTCCAGATCGCAGTGTATTTTCTATGACCACAGTCAACACTAACCATAGAGAGAGGCTTAGGTGAAGGGGTAATTGTGTGCACCTGTCAGTTTCTCTCTGCTGAAGTCCTATACTGCACAGACTTACCCCCACTGCACAGCCACCAATCTCACTGAAGGGAGGCACCTACTATTCCCACTCAAAGTGCAGAAGGCCCCATGAACTTAACAAGGATCCTAGGGTAAGTATCATTGGCAGTTGCCCGGGTGTATATGCACCAGCCTGAATAGAGGAACCAAAAAAGCTGTTGGAGCTCCAGTTTCAACATCTATCATCAACTGCAGGAGGCCTTTAGATTTCAGACATTACTTGAAGTCCATTTATGGTTTAAGGAAACATTCAAAAGTTAACCTTAAACTGGGCAGAGTAGCGGACACCTGCAATCCCAGCACTTGGAAGGTAGAGACAGGAGGACCAAGAATTCAGGCCAATCTGAGCTGTATAGTGACTTCCAGGCCTGCCTGGGCTATAGGACATCTTACCTAATGAGCTAACTGAAGGCCTGTGATGGGTTTGGGCAGCTTCCATGAAGATGCTAAGGTACAAGCCTCTGCTCGTGGTCTCTGCACCTGCGTGTCAGATTCTCAGCCGCAGCAGGAGCTTTCTTGTCACTTGAGATGCAAAATAAATCCATGAGAAACAGAGGAAAGGAAGGTGAGAGAGGCAACATGGTTCTTGGCTAGATCAGGAGGTCATGCACATCTTACTGAGGCAGCAGGAGTTTGTGTGAGATGACAGGCAATGACAATGGCACAGAAGTCACATAGCTTCGGTCACACCCTCTCAGGTGGAGCAAAGAACAGATCAGCCTCTCCAAAATTGCCTGCATCCTTCCAATCCTAGAAATGACAGGTACTCCAGACTCTCATCTGCCGGCCACTCCATCTGTCCTCAGAAAGGGCCATGGAAATGGCATGTCCACCAAGGGCATCTTTCTGTCCTCTTATGTTCCGATTACCACTGTGATTGCTGAGATGCGGACACCTGTGGTGCCCTGCAGCTGGCGCAGAAGAAATCCAATTCGCTGCGCCAGGGCCCCAGGAGAAAATTCATCCCATCTCCATGCTAGAGATATGACTGAAAACAAAATCAATATCTGTTTCCGGAGACAAACGCGGCTTGCATTCTGAATGCAGGCAATTTTAACGGGACTCACGTGCCCAGACAGGAAAACGCCGACTCAGCTCCAGATTTATAAATTGGTGTTTCTCTCCCTTGAGAAGGTGGGCTTACAGAGTTAAACAGTGCCCCTCGCTGTAGTCCTGGTGTTTCCAGCAAACTTTAGCTCAGACACATCCCTTCAGAGCCTTCGTTGAATGTTAAAGGGGCTGTAGCAAGGTCAAACGAGATGAGTTCCGCGAATCGAATTAACGGCAGAAGGTGATAACAATAGCCAAGCATGTACTAATGCCCACTGTGGGCCAACCTTGGTATTAAATGTACCGTTCAACTTACTTCATCCGCAAAATAGCATCTGAAATAAAAGCTCATTACTCACATTCGTAATCATGACATAGTAGAGCAAAGTAGTGGACAGAAAGCTTAAAGATCACGGATGAAGACATGGCCTAGGAGGGATTAGATATAGGTAGGCATTTTACCTTTGAACTCGTTTCTCTGACCACTGAACCACTCTGCTGGGCTATGCAGTACCAGGCGTCCTGATTTGTTTGTGTGTGTATATATGTGCATGTGTAATAGATTGTATGTGTGCACAGAGGGCTTGCAAAGCTGTTAGGATGTTGCTAAACCAAGCTGTCTCACTCTGTGGGGTCACGCTGTCAACAAGAGTTTCTTGTTTATTTTTGTTTGGGGTTATACTTTTTTCTTTGAAACAGGGTTTCACACTGTAGTTTGTTAGTCTGTCCTGGTACTCACTACCTAGTCCAAAGTGGCTTTGAACTCATGACAGTCCCTCCAGCCTCAGCCTCCGGGGTACAAAGATTATGAGTATGTCTAGTTTACCACTCTCATACATTTTTTTCCCCAGAAGACAACCGAATCATTTTGAGTCATGCTCTCAGGATATCAGTAAGTCCTTTTCAAGTGTTCATCATGAATCACGTGTAATTCTTTATAATTCTGGTGACTCCATTTCAATATGATGTTATAAGTATTACAAAGAGTTAAAAACACATACACTTGTTTCAGTTTTGATTGTCCTGAAATTTATCTTAGAAAATCATAGAAACTTGTCTGTCTCAGGACTATCTCTTTGAGGTCATGGGCCACCAACCTTCTGGAAAGTAGAACACCACATTGCCATTCCAGTCCTCCCTGGAGTGTGATAGAAATGGCCCTCTATGATATCCTTTTCCTCCCCTTGAGGACAATGAAGCTGCAGTGGGTGTCTGGATGGAAGCAAAGTTGTGAAGTAGGTATGATCACTCATGGCCATCCATCGTTGGTGGTAGATGACGGGTTTGGAGAGTCCCGTACCGCAGGGATTTAGATAACAAATCTAGATTTGTTATCTAAAACAAAGAGGAGAGGATGTGGCGAGCAGCAGAGGGAGGTCTGGCTGCGTGAGAGTCCTGTGCTCTGCAACCTCTATCTGCCTCCTCAGGGAGCTGTGCACCTGGGGGACCAGCCCAGGGAGACCCACATAGTAATGCTAAAGCTGAGAGGCACTGTCCTTATTCTTCCTCTGATGTGTTGGAGAGAATGCCAGAGTCACTGCAGGCACGTGTCCACAGAGAAGCTGTGCCCTGCAGTCCCCACCCCTGACTGTCAGGATCGGTTTTCTAAGTCACTGTGTTTAGTAGGTAGAATTGAGTACTAAAACTGTCCCTGAGGTCATGGGTATCAATTATTTTGAATATTAATC
This sequence comes from Arvicola amphibius, assembly GCF_903992535.2. Classification (NCBI taxonomy): domain Eukaryota; kingdom Metazoa; phylum Chordata; class Mammalia; order Rodentia; family Cricetidae; genus Arvicola; species Arvicola amphibius. Next base: position 104,608,193 of record NC_052048.2, read on the forward strand.
GCGTTGATATTCAGGTTTCATAAAAATGAGCACTGTGGTGAGTGGGTGTGAGGTATACAGTGCCTGGACCTAACCTTTGTCACAGTGTCACTCTGGACCTCCCACACTTGGGAAGGACCTTTAAAAATTACTTAGCCACAAAAGCAAGCAATCATGGTATTTGTGGGGAAAAAAATGAATGAAACAGGAAGTTATGATCTTAACCAAAGTATCCTAGGTCCAGAATGGCAAACATGTTTCCTCTCATATGTGGATGCTGGATTTTAATTTTTATTTGTATATACATATGGAATGGTTGGGTAGAGATGTGAAACTAGGAATGGACCCCATGAAGAGAGGGAAGGTCTGGAGACGATGACACAATAGTTGTAATATAGATGAAGTGGGGGCTGGAGAGAAATCACTGGGCAGGATATTGGAAAGAAGAGAGAACCAATGTGGTGGTTTGAAAGACAGTGGTTCCCAAAGGGAGCGACACTATTCGAAGGTGTGGCCTGGTTGAAGGAGTTGTGTCACTGTGGGGGTGGGCTTTGAGGTCTCCTATGCTTAAGCTATTCCTAGTGTCACAGTTCACTTCCTGTTCCCTGCAAGATGTAGGCTTCTCAGCTCCTTCTCCAGCACCATGTCCGCCTGCATGCCACCATGTCCCACCATGGTGATAATGGACTGAACCTCTGAACTGTAAGTGAGCCACCACAATTAAATGTTTTCGTTTATAAGCGTGGCTGTGGTCATGGTGTCTCTTCACAGCAATAGAAACCCTAACTAAGACAACCATAAAGACAAGATATGTATGAGGATTCCACATAAAAGCCTCTCCTGTGCTAACCTAAAATACAGTTCAATTCCAAATTAAGTGTGTAATAAAAGCATTTAAAAAATCAGAAAAAGTCAAAATGCTACCAAAAGTATAGTAGAAAGGAGAAAAAGAGAAAAATCTCAGGAACCCGCCAAAATTTCCTAATTAAAAAACGTGCATAAGCAAAACTAGATGAATGTGTGGAGAGGAATGAAAGAGGAAAAGGAACGAAGAGGAGCAGCTGCGATACTGACGAAACCCGTGGTGGGAGAAGCCTGTCCTCTAGGAAACTGCGGCCGAGGAGCTGAGCTAAATACTGACTTTGCTTTTTTACTAGTTTCCTATTCTCCCTTAACAACAGTTCACACCCTTCCCTCGGACTTTAGTTTTTGTTTGACAGGAAGATTGGATACCATCTTTCTGACAGGAACCAACTGTTATTAGTACTTCTGAAGTCTATCCTGCTACAATAGCAAGTGCCATGTTCCATTCTGGGACTTTTAGTTGAAGCCTCCCTATCTATTATCAGTGGTTCCCTCCATGTGGAGTCAACCACATTGAACTTTCGAAGTTCTGTGCAAAAATAGAAACATGTAACTTGGTTGAGTATAAGAAGCATCGTACAACACATCTGTCAGGAAAAAAAAATACTTAGGGAAACACACTCTTTCTGTCTCAACATCTGAAGGACTTATCATGTAGCCATATTGTCCAGAAGTTTCTAGAATCATCCTTGTTGGGCACATGAAAGACCAGTTGCATAATTTAGTCCCCTTTCACGTTTTGGGCATACTCTAATGTACAGGATAAAAATCATACCTCATAAGAAGCCTTCATGGATGCAGAGTCCCATGTAACACACTCAGGTAGAAGTGAAACTCTGCCTGTAATTCTTTAACCACGGGTTAAGTCTGAAGGGGCATCACTTTTTGAACATAGATAATATAGAAGAAAGAAGACTGAATCTTCCCTTATCAGAAACACTTTCAAATTAGGAAATGGTGAGACTGGGATGTCACAGACATGGACACACGTGGTGAGATATGAGCTGAGTGTTGTGGCAGTAATCACAGCACATGATTGGTGGAGGGCAGAAAGATGAGGAGGTTAAGGGCATCCTTAACTATATAGCAAGTTAGAGGCTATCCTGAGCTAATATGACCGAATCCTCTCAAAACAAGATTGATAAAAGTTAAATTTGGCAGGAAGAGTAACTGGAAATGGGCAAAGGGTTTAGGAGACATTCAGATGTTGCATCAGGAGACACACGCATGCTACTGTGGTGGGCTTTGATGCCCAGCCATGATTGCCCGTTCACTGACAACCATCTCATGGGTAGGGGTGCTGTGAGTGAGACTGTGTCACAGTCACTTGAACGATCACACAACTCAGGGACAGCCTGCCCTACATAGCCGCTCCGCCTCACTTGCTGCCGTGCAGAGCCTGCTCGCGGAGGACACAGACCCATCTTGACGTCCCCTATGTTCAGTGCAGTTACTCAACTTCCTCTTCTGTATGACAGTCATAATCATCGTGTTTATACCTCTGGGGGCTATGGTAAGGGCTGAATGGGTTTTAGCGGCCCTTGTCACGTGGTAAGCCTAGTAGGAGTGAGGCCGTACTTGTGACATTTATTGACGTTTTACTGGTAAGAGCAGCTTTTGGGAAATATCACAAGTTTTCATCTGCTTAAGAAATTGTGCTTCATTTATCTCATGAGACACTAGGAGATTTTAATGAGCATGATTATATGAACCTAACCAATCATCTCAAGGTACAACGTTACACAAAACACTACAGGATATAAAAATGTGTGTGTAGTCTCACTGTGCGTGATTTTAAAACACCTCTGTTTGTGGTTTGCAAGGGAAAGCAGGGTCACAGGGAAAGGGAATGGGAGAGGCTCCCTCAGAGGGAAGAGATTCCTTTGTGTGGCCTATGTTCACAGACCATGGTGCTATGCATGCCTGTGTTCCTTCTTAGAAGTAATAGTCAATAATTCATTGCGGAGAAACTCTGCAAGGCAGCATAATGAAAGCACCCAAAGACATAAGATATAATGGCCCTGTGGAGTAGAGTCCCCCCAAGGTAATGATATGTTCCCCAGACATACCAGCAGGGACACCCCAGGACAGATGGCTGGAGCAGAACGCAACAGTGGAGCGGTGCTGTCTGCACAAAGCACAGAGATGGCTGGCCTGATGTGAAATGTCCTTTTGTATATGGTGTATATGTGTTGCTTTTATTGGTTAATGAATAAAGCTATTCCAGTCAATGGCTTAGCAGAGCAAAACCCAGGGGGAAATCCAAACAGAGACATAAAGAGAAAGTATATAGAGTCAAGGAGACACTGTGTAGCTGCCGAAGGAGAAGGATGCCAGAACCTTAGCACTGGTAAGCCACAGCTTCCCGGCTACACACAGATGAATAAAAATTGGTTAATTCATGATGTAAGAGCTAGAGTGAGAACTATACCTGAGTCATTGGCTGAAGAGTGTTGTAATTAATACAGTTTTTGTGTGACGATTGAGATCGGGCGACTGGGAAACAAAAGAGCAATCTTCGTTTACATTGGTCCTCTGAGAGAATAGGGCTCCCACAGAGATCCGCACATCCCAAATGCATGTAGGGTGGGCATGAAGACAGGGTACTCTCCTAGAATGAGCAAGGGCACTTGATGGGATTATAGCACAGGCTTGGGAAGAGGCAGCAAGCATGATGCATCCCTAGGAAAAGGGACAAGTAAGGCATTTCATTCTCAAAGACTGCTTTAAAATGCTGTGTGTGCCCTCTCAAGGACTCAGGAGGCACAGAATGGGTTCTCTTCCTTCTCTTTCCAGTGTGGTGCGTTGTGAGTTGCTGGGTAGTTCTGAGGATGATCTGTAAATTATTCAGCTCTTCCGCACAACATTTCTCTTGCACCACTCTGTATGATCTTCTCCCAGGCACTCTCCCAGCAGGCTACCAGGGCCTAGGCCTGCTTCCTCACTACCTTGGAGAGCAGGCTACACCCAGGCAGCACAGCCCTGCCTGCTGGAAGCCTGCTTCAGAGCCCACGCTCTCCACAGAGTGACGGATGAGGCTCATCTCCCATCGTTTCATGGGAGAGTCATATGCAGAACTCTCATTAGTGCTAATGACAGCTTCTTACATAAATTTTATAAGGCGGGAAGGTGGGAGGCGAGCCACACCCATTCTTCATGGGTTTTCTTACCGCAGGCTTCATTCCTCTAGTCTGGAACTGGCTTCTGTGTATTATCGGGTACCATGCACTTGAACTGCCAACTCTCCTTACTACTCGGAGATGGACTGTAAGCAACACTCTGTGCTCACGTGTTCAAACACCTCCTACTTGTGCCATCCGCCTGGCAGGCACAGATATCCAATTAGTGCAACCGAGCCAACAAAGCCCCATGTGTTGCTTGTACCTGCTGTGAATGTCACTCTGCTCAGTGATAATGGGGCCTGGTCCCAAAATAGAGGGAGGGAGTAGAGGGCCAGGAAGACAGAGTCCTTGGTGAGAACTAAAGTATTTTTAAAGTGACTACAGATACCAGCCCTTTCTGAAGAGAGAGCCAGCCTGTGAAGCCAGTGTGAGATCAGAAGGAAGAGGCTAGGTATATCCATAACCCAGTCTCTATCCTTGGAAGAGGCTAGGTATATCCATAACCCAGTCTCTATCCTTGGAAGAGGCTAGGTATATCCATAACCCAGTCTCTATCCTTGGAAGAGGCTAGGTATATCCATAACCCAGTCTCTATCCTTGGAAGAGGCTAGGTATATCCATAACCCAGTCTCTATCCTCTCTGGGTGATTTGCGTGGGAGGGCAATGGATGGTGACACTAGCTGAGCAGGTGGGTCTGGGGTGTATAAGAAGTAGAGCTGGGTGTGATCCTGGAAACAATCTAGGATTTTTCCTCTCTGGCATCTGCTTCAGTTCCTGCCTGGAGTTTCTGTCTTACGTTATCTTCATGATGAGCTTTAACCTATAAGTAAGCAACTTTCCAAGTTGCTTTTGGGCTTGATGTGTATTGCAACAAACCAGAACACTCCCCAATCAATAAAACACCCTCTCAGCCTACACGGGACTTTCATCTCGAACAAAGATGACATGTAAATCAGCGTGTGTTCGTGGACGTTCAACTGATAAGACTGTCACACGCACAACTCACACCTACACCCACACATCTCACGGCACCGACTGACTTGGTGCAGGACTCTGTAGATACTGTTGACATGTAGGGGGAAGAGTCAAAGAGGCCCTTTGTGAGTGTTCTTTCAGGTTGAGACGGAGGCCAACCCATGACCTGACCACATCACTGGAGCCAGGACCAGGCAGAACTAAAAGGACAGCCCTGCCACTTGTGGGATAAAGAGGGTTAGGATGGTTTCCATGACTGCACATGGAGGGGGAAAGGAACAGAAATTGTGGTGTGCATGGCTTAGAAGGACCCTGCACACCACATAGATAGACTATCATACCCAATAGATAGAATGTAAATGAAGGATGCTTTATCATACTGTGAAACTTGGAACATGTGTGTTATCTCATGTGGCTCTCAAGTACCTAGTGTGAGGGCAGTCATGGGGAGGTCAGACACCTCAAAGTCGGAGGTTAGTGGCAGAGGTAGGCTCAGGATGGGACTTGGGCTCTGACGGCCACACTCTTAGCTGTGTGACCATCCAGAGGCCAGAGTAATGGGGAGAGTCAGGGAGGGAACAGACAGAAATGTTCCTCAACAGAGTTGGGCCACCACTCGCAGGTCCAGAGATCCTTCACTCCAGTCCTGCACAAGCTGTTTGCTGTCCCTTTCTTCCTAATGAGACAGCAGGTGCAGTCTCGGTGGACAGTGGGGGAAGAGAACAGACTTGAGTGTGTCTGGGGGAAAAAGCCAGGCAGGGGCGCAGCAAAGGCTTTCAAGCAGGCACCTGGATGGCAGGAAGCACCAGAGACCCATGTGAGGCAGGTGTGGCCTTCTGGAATATTCTAGCATCAGTCTAGTGAAGGTACAGTAGAAAATAAGACGGGGGTGGGGGGAGTTGTACCCTGGGGAAAAACTGAGAGCAGAAACCATTCAGGTTCACAGGTCATCACAACCTTGCAACTAGCATGACCAGGACGAGGGCCTGAGCGCCCCCAAGAAGGCAGTAGGTTCAGTGCAGGACACGTTGGACCTTATGCAGTTGCTCAAAGGCTTGTTGAGGTCAGCGTGTGAGAGAACACTAAAAATGACGAGGATAGTGTCTTGGGGACACTCGAGTCTGTGGGGACAAGTGTGACGTCTCAGTGACAGGAGCAACAGGGATGAGGAACAGAGGCCTCAAGGAATCCAGACTCTGGAGGGGCCGTTGAAGTGGAGATAGAAATCCCGTGGGCCACTGTAGAAGGTTGTTTAATAGTGGTCATTGTGAGCTAGGAGCTGAAATCCCCATGGGAGATTTCAGGGGAGGCACAAAGATTAGCTGTGAGGTTCAAGTGAGCAGAGACAAAGCTGCAAGGGAGGATGGTCTGCAATCCGGTAACAACATTCCCTTCCAGTTTGTGCCCTGGTGTCAGGCCTGCCAAGGGTTATGAAGAGATGATCAGGAGGCCAAGAAGGTGGACGCAAGAAGAGGGCCCCTAAGAGCAGTCCAGATGTATCACTGCTCATTCAAGAGAGGGTGAGAATCGCTAGTTAGGATGGAAGCATGAGAAGGCAGAGATGCTGACCTGAGAACGCAGAGCCTGGGCTAGTAGCAGATGACCAGGCAGGGTGTCAGCTAGGAGCTGGGCAGAGAGATAAAGGCCATCAGCCTGGAGCAACAGATGGAGCCAGGCCAGGACTGCTGAGGCTGGGTCAGGCCCTGAGTGGTGTTCCAAAGCCCTTTCTTCATTTATGCCAAGTATCCATAAGAAAATAATGAGCAATTTCATGGTATTTCTGTTGTAATTTATCCTTCATTAAAGATAATGTACCAGCAGTGTTTCTGGGAAAGATGCATGTGACTAAATTTAAATTGTGTGGCATCGCCAGTTGAACTACCAAAATAATACTTAAAATGTGACCTAAATCAGACAGGTTATTTTTCAGACGTGTACCATTTTTAGTGTTTTTCCAAGCTTGGTACCAGGGCACAAGGCTATCCTTGACCTCAAAAACAAACCTCTACCAATGACACTAGTTTCATAAGTGAGCTGGAGGCGTTGAGAGGAGCTGTGCGCACACAATGTCTTCCTGACCGCTCTGGCACAGAAGATCTGAAGAAACTTTCGCAGCCACAGAGCCTTGAGTTCGAAGCCCCGTTGTGCTGGCTACACAAGCAGCAGTTGGCCACACCCGGCTGCACAGAAGATGTCTGTCTGACTTCAAACCATCTGCTAAATCAGATGTGAGTTCTGGGATTATAGTCATGCAAAAGCCCAAGGCCGAGGCAGGAAATACATTGTGGTTGGAGCTAATATAACACGTCTCTGTCGAGAAAAGAAAATCTGCTTAAACTACAGACATATAGGGAAAGCTCAGCCTTGTAGAAAACCTCCAAAGAAGCCAGGCTTCCTAAAGAGGGAGCAGCCAAGATATGCCACGGCCAGCAGATGGGCAAATGGGTGTTACGGAGGCAATGAGACACCTGAACACCCTTTGCCCGTGGTTAGAAGGTTTTTCTGAGGTTTGCTCATTTGGTGAATAACAAGGGATACCTTTTTTAAGTAGAATTTTCAGTTCACATTCAGGTTCAAGGCACCCTGCAGTGTCTTTTTTTTTTTCATTAAGAATTTTTAATATGATCTTTTCTCATTTCATATAGCTTTCCCCATTCCCACTCTCTCCCCTCCTTCCACCCCATCATCCACTTTTCAGAAAAGGTAAGGTTTCCCATGGGAAGTCAACAAAGTCTGAAAATTGACTTCAAAACAAATCAAGGCCCTCCACCCTATATATAGGCTGAGCAAGGCATGCCTCTAAAGATAATTTTCTCCAAGATGCCAATTCAAAAACTATGGATAAATCCTGGTCCCACTGCCAGTGGCCCCAGAGACTGCCCAAGCCTCACAACTGCCACTCACATTCAGTGGGCCTAGTTTGGTCCTATTCCGGTTCCCCCACTCAGTCCAGAGTCAGTGAGCTCCTGCTAGCTCAGGTCCGCTATTTCTGTGGGTATCTCCATCATGATCTTGACCTCCACTGGACTGAGCCACCCTGCAATGGCTTGAGCCATGCTCTGGAGACTTCCTGACGTTACTCCTCCCCTCCTTTAGCTAAACTTGCAGAGGGAGTATATTTGGGGAGAGGCCAACTGCTTCCAGAAGTTCTGTCTGCCTTTAGGTGACCCTGAAAAAAATCAAAAGCAGAGTATAGGAACTTCACAGTCTCCAATGTCTTCCAATTGTAAATTGAGGCCACACAGTTCAGTTCCCACCTTTCTCCAAAGCCCAATTCAATACAAAATACAGAGTAATCAATACAAATCCAACCCCCCCAACAGATGATTTCTATCACCTACTATGTGAGACCATGGAGGGACAAACACCAGCTGTTTTTGGTTGTCTATGTGTACTTTATAAATAGACAGAACTTTCCAGAAAGGGCAACCTTGTACAATCCACTGTTCTTCACCAAGCCTGCTTGCCTCCCTTGTCTGTTCTTACTCTTCTGTTTCCAAGCATTTTGCTTACTATGGTGATGGTGTCATCAGGAAACATTTTAAATGTAATAGGAATCAGTTACTATCGATAGATTTTGCCTGATATATGATTGCTGAAGCATAGAGGGACTCGGTCCCTGAGTGCAAACACTTCTACTTTAGATGTTCAAGTAACAGGCCTCAAACCAGACTGTCGTGAAGATTCACAACTCAGGATTTCACTGACCATGAAATATCATAATACTTTTTCTAAAAGTTCACATTTATAATTCTCTAAAAGGAAGCCAAGTGGCTTCTTAAAATAAAGCCATATTTCAATTCTCCAGAAAAATGTTGGATTTTCAACTTGAAGAACTATGGATTTTAAAAAAAAACACTTTCATTGGATTTCCTGTCTGAATGGTACTCATATTTTTAAGTATACATGTCTTTGTCAGATCAGGTCACCTGCGGTTCAAGAAGATGCCTGAGTTTGTTCAAGTTCTCGTCTGCAGCAGCTATGGCCATACACCAACTCCAAGGGACGTGAATTACTCTTAGATCACCAAGAGGTGAAGACTGAGCCCTCTGTATAGGCTTTGTCCCTTTCTATCCCATAGCCAGGGAGACACTCTGGGGAAATGCCTGTTCTAGGCCAATTGTATGTGCACATCAGGTATTGCATGCACATAAAACTTTAGCACCTGCCAAGAACCAAGAGGAGACACACCCCTGGTTGCTGTATACACAACCCACTGTCAAATGCTAAGGATAGACCCCTGGTTCATATACATACAAGCCAATGCCCACTGATGAAGACTAACCCTTTGTTCCTAAGCACACAGTTCAGGATAGGTGGCTAATCAGGATGCCAGGGCAAGAGAAATTAAATTGAAACAGTGGCACAGGCCTATCAGTGCACTCCAGGCAGGTTCCTCTAGAAGAATGTGGCTGCAGCTGTCTCCACATGTAGCGAAGACCTCCACCCCACCACACACACACACACACACACACACACACACACATCACAAACATACAGCCAACACATTGCAGAAAGGTTCCTCCATGCAGAGATCACGCTTCATAGGAATACAGGCACACGTGTCTTCACACAGAGCTAGTAGGCCATCTTCTTGTTGCTAGTCTTTACCTCAGCTTACCCACTTCTCTCCATGGACCACAGCTACCTTGTTTCATTCTATGACACTTGTACATGCAGCAGCCGTTCTACCCGGTACAGTCCTCCATGTCTTATGGCCCTGGCCATTCTCTACTGCACAAGCTCCGGATGCCTCAATCCTCTGGTACTGACACATCAATTTCCATCAAAGTGCCTGTCTTCATTAAGAACTTTCTGTCAGCCAGGTGGTGGCGGTGCACGCCTTTAATCCCAGCACCCAAGAAGGCAAAGGCAGGTGGATCTCTGTGAGTTTGAAGCCAGCCAGGTCTACAGAGTAAGTTTCAGGACAGCTTGAGATACACAGGAAAAAAAAAACCCTTTCTGAAAAACCACCACCACCAACAAAACAAAAAACAAAACCAAAAGAACTTTGTCTGGTTTTGATGGGCAGGGAACTTTGACCCTCTCTTGATTCAAGGCCACATCCATTCTGTATCATCTCTCATAGTCGTTATGAACAATTCACATTTTCCCATATTTAATTTGACTTTGAACATTCCCTCAAAGGACAAACTTTCTGTATTCTAGCAGTCAAGAGGTCAAGGTTCTTGCTGGTTGGCTAATTTGTTGAGCTGAAGACACACCTGTAGAATGCAGTAAAGTCATACATAGAATTATCCTGCAGTTATCTTGGTGAGCTTGAAGCTTAAACGCTACAATTTATGGGAGAAAGTACTGTGAAGCACAAAGCGGTTCTTAATTATCATTGGCATCAAGGGAGACACGCGGAGAGCCTCTGTGGATCAGCAGGATTTCCTGGCTGTCTTCTGAGTGCTGTGGCTGGAAACAGAACAAGGTTGTCAAAGAGGAACTTGAGAGGTCACAGAGTACAATATCAGTGAGACAGTGTTTGCAGGTTACTAAGCCATTTTTGGTTCAAGGTGTCTGGTCATGACAAAGAAACATCTAATACAGACAGGGTCTAGGATGTCAAGGAAGCCTCTGGGATGAATGTTCCTGAGCACAGTTATGAAGTGAAAGGGGTTTCATTGAGAGAAAAGATGAAGAAGTATGTACTAGCAGGCTGAGTGTGAGAGGAGGGCATGCAGTGTGAAGAGGGAGTCCACAGGAGACCAAGCCAGAGAGATAAAATAAGGCCTCGCTATCACCAGACTCAAAGGATTCTCTGAAGGCTACAAGAACAAGATGAAAATAACGCTAAGCAAACAAGCAGCATACTCTCACTTAGGGCAGGTGGTCCAGCATGAGGGGGTGGTTGAAGGAGACCGCCTGCTGGCGGGTGACAACTGAGAATATAGTCACCCATTCCAGGGCATTACTAAGACTCACAGCGTGCCCTGACATGGAGTGGCAGGCAGGACAGTAGAAATGGGCCGACTGAGAGATGCCAGACAACCCACACTGACAGACTGACAGACCACTGGGAGAGGGTGGGAAAGGGGCGATGGTACGGTAGAGGTAGATCAAGGGAAGATCAAGCTTCTCTGTTTGCAGTTGGGTCTGATGGTGCCATTCACAAACATGGGAAGAAAGGTGAGATAGCAAAGTAGCTGAGCAAGAAGCGTTTTGGCCAAAGATGTGAGCCCAGGATACAGCATTCATCTTAAGTTTAAATTATATCTCCAAGCTCAAACTTGGGTGACGAAAGAAGGCATGCTTCCTCCCGGGAAATCTGCAACAGTGCACATTTCTGGGTATTCATGGGATGCCAAGTCACTGGATACAACTTTCAGGGTGCAGCAGAACATCTGACTTTTCAGCATACAGTGTTGACAGGAGCATTCTCTTCTGAGTTTCCCATCAGAGACCGTGCAACTTATTAAGGTTAATAAGTAATAATTAGAATATAATAATAATAATAAACAAAATAACCATTGGGAAGTACAATGAGAATAATTAAATGTTAGTTATGGCATGAAGCTAGTTACAATCCAGAAGAATCCAGACCAGAACACAGGGCTCCTGACACTCTCCCTGACCATTCTGTTTCCCTAGTTAGAGTCTGGAAGTGCAAAGGTGGGTATTTGTCAGCAGTGAGATGACACCTTTTCTGGGAGAATTCCCCAGTCTATCACTGCTAGCACATAGGACCAGCCCCCTCCACTCTGGGCTGCTGGGAATACACATAGTGTCCCTTAATCATTTCTAGCAGGGACAAGATAGCCAGGGACTGGGTTTGCTGCTTAGTAACGTCCCTATTAGAAGGAGAAGACACAAAAGTAGACCTTTTTAGCAAGATGGGATTTGGATCTTAAAGGCTGACTTCTGGTGTCATCTTCAAATACTGAAAACATGAGGCCCCTTTTCTCTCGCTGACAAAAAGAACAGTGTGTGTTGTGTGGAGCACAGCCAGACTCCTCCTGAGGCTCTTCTGTCTGCCTGTAATGTGGGTATCGGCTTGCAGGCAACTGGGCGACTCACTTGGAATCCTGGCCAGCTGCTTTCCCGCATAATATGAGCAAGTCACATGACTTTTCTAGTCCTCCTCTTTTTGTTTGAAAATGGGGGTTAAGCAGATCTGACATGGTGCCTGGTCTAGGGTGTCTCCTTAGCCACTATTTCATGTATGTTATTACTGCTATGTAAACTGGGGAGGTGGCTCAGTTGGTAAGGTGCTTGCCAGGTAAGCATGGGAACCTGAGTTGAATATTTATCATCCATGTAAAAGGCCAGGCACAGTTGTACACGCTCGTAATCCTAATACTTTGAGGTGGAGACACATGAATCCCTGTGGCTTACTAGATAATCAACTTTGATTAATTCACATGCACCACAGCCAGAGAGACCCCGTCTCAAGAACAAGGTGGAGTTAGGGCTGGACATATGGAGCTCTTACTGTTCTTGCAGAGGACTTCAGTTCTCAAACCATAACACGTGACTTGCAATCATCTGTAAATCCAGACAGGTTATCTGACACCCTCTGACCTGCAGAGGCACCTGCATGTATGTGGCTCGCATAAACTCACACAGGCACACATACACATAAGTAAAAATAAAAAAAAAGAGTAGCAGACACTGGGAGACCTCTGGCCTCCATATGCACATATGTGTGTGTACATACACGCATACATGCATGCACTTGCACGCTTGAACATAGCACACACATGTATACACATATACATACATTTATGCACATGCACACATGTATACATATACACACACACAAATCCCCAAAGAGCTAGTGATAACTATGTCCTTAAAATGTAGGGTGCTAGAAAATCATGTATTCACTTAATTTAGTACAGACTCTAGAGATCTGATTTAAGTTTTAAAAGAGAAAAGCAAAGAGACTACAAAATCAGGAGACCCGGTTTAGTCATCTTGGTTAGAAGGCATCTCAGCAGGCCTTCAGGCTGTGACAGGAAGCAGCTATGAATCATATCTGTCTGCTCCGGGTCCCACGGTCCTGCTGTCTCCATTATCCTTAGAGGGGTTTTCCCAAGCCACACTGCTCCTGAAGAAAAGGGCGTTAGGCACTCCTGCATTATTTCTAAGGCTTTGCAATCTCATTCACAAATACAGGAAGCTAAACCTCCTTCTATCCATTTACATGATAGTTAAGATGACTGGATTCTTGTATGTCTGTAAGATTCAGCACGCAAAACCATAGCTGGCAAAAGCGAGTTAGTCATGAGATACAATACTGAATGAGTAGATGAGTAACCACTTCAGAGGCAAAGCAGTCCTGTAAAACTCGTGGAATTGTGCCCCAGCCCCTTGTCCTCAAACAGGAGTCACGTCACTCCTGGGGCCAGGGAGATAACGCACTGAGTAGGGTGCTGGCTGTACAAGTGTGAGGGCCTGAGTTGGGGTCAGCAGCACCCATGTGAAAAGTCAGGCAGGGCCAAGCCTGCCCAGAATCCCAGCATAGCGGGACCAAGCCTGGCAGTCTAGCTACAATGATGAGCTCCCGATTCCCCGAGAGTTCCTGTCTCAGAGTGATAGTGTGGGAGGCCTGAGATCCCCTTCTGCCTTCTGCACACACAAGCTCATGGACCTGCACATACATGAGAATATAACTCCAATTCTGGATAATCCAAATGTGAGAATAGTCTCTGGGGGAGCAGAGGCCATCAAATACAGACCCCTGTGCTTCAAGGCAGTATTAACAGCCAAGCATGAGGCCACCGCCCTGAATGGAGAGGGTCTCTGGGAGCCATGTTGAGATCAGTAGAACAGCCAAGAACGGGCTAGGTGCTCTTTTCTGAGGGAAACCGGTAAGACCCGACAGTTGTGTTCCTACCAGCGTGTGCAATTTTCAGTGGGAAGAGAGAAATAAACAGCTCTCTTCTGTTGCCAGTGTTTAATCCAGACCCCACTCCGGGATCAACAAGCTCCAGTGGAACATCCCCATCTGTACTTTTCTGCACACCGAGGTCATGTGCAGGAGAGCACCGACCAGGCAACCTTGTCTGGCCACGCACATGGGCACAGCAGAACCGCAGTAGCACACACAGCAAACTTACAGAGCATTTGCACAATAAAGACAGTGGCGCCCATGCCACAATTTCATTACTGTGGTTATAAACGAAACTTTAACCCTTCAGTCCCTAGTGTGGAGTACAACACACAGCAGCACTCAATGCCATGGCTGAGGACAGGGGTGGGGGGTGCCACTTTACAGCCTCCATGCTGCAAACCCCAGTCCAGGCTGTTTGGTTTTCTGTCCCTTGCTGAGGCTCTCCTGTCTGCAATCCGATAAGGCACATAATTGACTGGTTTAGATTTTTGTTTTGCTCCATGTGTCATGTTCTGAATATTGAATTTGAATATAATTGCAATGGGTCAGACTTACCTTCTTAAAATTTTTATCCAGTATGCAGGTTTGAGAGCCGGGTGATGTGAATGTTATATGTAAATTTATGCAAATGAACATGCTAATGAGCCTGCACCCTTTCAGTAGACTTCTGGTAAGTGTGAGGGTTGTCACCCTGTCACAGGGCAGTCCACCAGGGAGCTTGTGCCATATCTCAAGCTCAGTATGATTTAGGTGTATCTTCCCTGGTGGTTATTATCCTCCGCATCTCCCGCACCATGCAGGGGGATGACAAAGATCTCACTGGCTGTTTTCCAACACATCCTGTCTTTTCTGTGAGAAACTGAGTTTATGACTTTATACCTACTAGTTTGGCATTCCATTCAATTTCCACTCAATAAATACTATGGGTGTTCTGTGGGTGCATCATGCTAGGCAAACACAAGAGAGCCCTTTCATTTGGGGGCAGAAGGACACTGAACCTGAGAGCCATGCTGTGAATGGAACCTGCATCCCAGACTACAACAATGGTGGGTGGCTGTCAGCATGAGGGACCTCTGTGGGACTTTACGAAGGACCACCTATGGCAGAAACACAGCCCTGGGTCCTCCTGTTCTCCCATGTCCAGGTAGACACAGCCCTGGGGTCTTTCTGTTTTCCTATATCCAGGTAGACACAGCCCTGGGGTCTTCCTGTTCTCCTATGTCCAGGTAGACACAGCCCTGGGGTCTTCCTGTTCTCCTACGTCCAGGTAGACACAGCCCTGGGGTCTTCCTGTTCTCCTACGTCCAGGTAGACACAGCCCTGGGGTCTTCCTGTTCTCCTACGTCCAGGTAGACACAGCCCTGGGGTCCTCCTGTTCTACATCCGGGTAGACGCAGCCCTGGGGTCCTCCTGTTCTCCTATGTCCAGGCTTCGAGGAGGCACAGCCAGTTGAGGGAAGAAACAAAAGTTTAAATAGACTATTGACCCCATCCTCCCTGTCTGAGGCCCACACTGTCAATTGTCCTATATGTTGGGATATTTTTATTCAGTTTAGAATCAAATGTGCCCACCCTGAAACAAATAACAGGCATGAGGTAATGTAGACTCCAGAGAGACCGGATGGCAGGTAGGAAGTGAGCACTAGCAGAAGCACTCTTCTGTACATGCTCCTGCAGCTTTAAGAAAAAGTGACCGAGGGTATGTGGATAACTCCTACTTGGCTGGTGGGCTAGTTAACAGGATATGAGAGACTCTGGGAAGCAGCACACTGAGCAATTAGACTGGATCTCAGGGTGGAGCCTGGGGGGGGGGGCAGGGCCGAGATGTAAGGCCTCCAGGGCAGAGCATGTGGGTGTTGGGACATGTGGTCTAGGCTAGAGGTGAAGTCTGTGAACTGACCCTGGAAATCCAGGGCAGAAACGAGGGCTAGGCGGGTATGGAGAAAAAGCTCCATGAGTTATCTCATTAGAGATAAAAGCTGAAATAATGGATTAAATGAAGCTGCCAAGGTTGAAAGTACAGACTCAAGACCAGAATTTTGATATTACTTTGATCTGTGGGCAAGAGTAGAGAGAACAGCTTGAAGACTGTCAAGGGGCACTACCTCAGCCAGGGCAGAAAGGGACTCAGAATGGAGAAGCAACCCAGCCAGGCAGGCCCCAAGGAAGGGTGACTTTTGAGAAAATGTTGCTAGGAAGAGTAGTGGCAGAAGGTAGATAAAATATGATAATTTTTAGGTTACAGTCACGATAAAAAATTCAAAATTATTTGAAATTGGCATTTGTTTTGAGGGGAGCATTTTAAAATACATGTAAAATATCTTCTCAAAAGAGAATCCAGGCTTTCCAGATATATATAAATGAGCTGACAAAATAATTCTGCGTGTGTGTTTTGTTTCGATCAAGGGATTTTAAAATTAGTCCATTTAAAAAGGTTCCTTGTACCATGAGCAGGGTGCAGTTTACCTTCCTGTCTCTCTCTCCAAAGGTTACCTCACCCCTTAAATGCTTCGTCTGGAAATGGTGCTGGGGTTTGGGCTGCAATGTTGAGTTAGCAGGGGTGTGGTCCTCGCTCCTGTCTCTGGATCATGCAGCCCAAGCCCTTGAAAAGGGTGGAACTCATTTGGGGAAGGACAGAGGATGAAAACCGTGACTTAGTGAAGCCCTTACAGCAGACTGGATGGACACCAACTGCATGCAGTTTAACCCTCCTGTATCCATGGAGTTCGAGGGACCCATTCTAGAAGTCTTTGAAACTGGCTCCCCCTGTGAGGGACTGTCTGTCCCAGGTCTCATCCAAGCAGCTGATAGCCAGTGAGCTTCAGTTTCTGGCTTAGAAAAGCATCACCCTGACCTCTTCCTCCATCCCCAGGCCATTCTTCCTGTGTGTTTGCCTGAACATCCCTTTTATAAGACTGCCAGCGGAACTGGGTGAGGGACTGCCTCACTTCCTCATGGCCTTAACTGAACTAATTAAATCTACATTCTCTCCATCTGTGCTACCACGCTAGCATGTTCTGGACAGACTAGAAGGAATAGAAATGTGCTTTCTCATCATTCTGGAAGCTGGGAAGTCCAAACTCAGAGGCCCCGTAGGCTGGCTATCTGATGAGAGGAGACACAGTGGAGCACCATGCAGCAGAAGGTCAACAGCAAACAGAATCTCACTCTCATGACCAGTTAGCTCCCTAAGGCCCTCCACCTTGTATGTTATCAGCTTCGGGTCCGGCTTTTATATTTGGTATCTTTTCACTGTTGTGACCGGATACCTGACAAGGAGAAGGGAGGGTTTGCCTTGACTCACAGTCTGAGGGTACCAGTCATCATGGCTAGAAAGGTGTAAGGGGACATGACAAGTGGAACGGCTGGTCATGTTACATCAGCAGTCAGAAAACAGAGTGATATCAATACTCTCCTAACTGTATCCCTTCTGTCCAGTCTGGGATAGTGCCACTCACCCTTAGCGTGAATCTTCCCACTGCAATTAGACCTCTTATGGGCACTTTCAAAGGTTTGTTTCTTAGGTAATTTGAAAATATTAATCATTATTAATCATTGCAGGTTCTAACAAATAGGCAAACCATTGTAGACGGATTCTCAAATAAAGCTACTTCTGACATACTGGGTTAAGAGCTTCAACTTGTAGATTTCTGAGGGAAAGAGCTGAGCCTGTCACAGTGAGGTTTGATGACATATGATGTTGTCAGTTTTCCTTTTGCCATACAAGACACTAGCCCAGCATCTCTCAGAACCAACTTTCTTTCAGGAAGGTGGAGAAAAATGTCTAGGTCTAAGTCCTATCAGTGACCCCTGTTGGAGAACCACAGCTGGTCTCTGGGTCCTGTGGACAGCTCTCGGGCACTGGCAGTACTCTGAGACAAAATGCCGCTGCTGACTTTAGGAAACAGGGTCAGTGGATGGCTTCTGCCAACATTTGACTCATTGGACTAAATCAACTCACAACCTGGAACTAAGTGATTTTCAGAGGGTAAGATCAGGACAAAGAATCGACAATGTGCAGTAGCATGTGGCATGCCTGTCTTGTCTCAAAGGTCTGGGGGGCTGGCAGGTCCCAGGGGAAAGACTGAAATCTCTCCCAACAGCTATTCTGACATCACTTTAAAGGTAGTGCCTGCGGAGTACGAGAGTTAGGCAAAGAAGATGGACTACTCTGTAAACTAAAGAGCATTTACTCCTGTAAGGAGATGCTGACCCACCAATTGTAGAACTATCTGTGTGCTGCCATTTGGAGGATGACTCCAGGTTCACCGGAATACACGTTCTTCTCTGTATGCAGAGAAGACTCTTGAGTGTTCTCTGGCAGAGATCCTCTTCCATCTTGGAAGGAATCCTACCCATTTTTAGTCGACGTGTGTCTGTGGGGTTGCCAGGGCAAAGTCAGGGCATATTTAACCAACATTCTGAGGCTATTCCGTCTGCAGTCAACAAGGGTGCCAATGGGCTTGGGTGGAATGAAGACATCTGCCTGCTCAGCCTGACGAGTAAACGCTCCACCCCACAGAGTTTGGCCCGATCTGTGCCTGCTCACACTAAAAACTGTTTTTGGAATAGCAGCTTACTTCAGTGTTCATCCCCTGCTCACACATGAGGTCCTGGCCA
Source organism: Arvicola amphibius (assembly GCF_903992535.2). Classification (NCBI taxonomy): domain Eukaryota; kingdom Metazoa; phylum Chordata; class Mammalia; order Rodentia; family Cricetidae; genus Arvicola; species Arvicola amphibius. Next base: position 104,626,595 of record NC_052048.2, read on the forward strand.
TAGCAGGAACCGAGTGCACTTAGACCTACAGCAAGTAAAAGCAAGAAAGAGCCATGCTGTTTCCCCTCTCTCGGCATCTGGGGATTAGCAGAGTCTGGGTGAAGTGAGTGAATGACCTGTTTCCTAACGACTGTGTCCCAGTCTACTCTGCTACTTACCATCTGTTTTCCAGAATGTTCCAGACCAGGCAGTGGGAGTCTGTTTAAAAATAAACTAAATCGCTCGCTCTCCTGTTTAAATTCCTACATCCGGCTCCTGGGATACTCAAAGTAAGTCTAGGCCTGTCCTGGGGTGTCAGAATCCAGGTTGTCCTCATCTGGGTCAGGGCCCCACACGCTGAGAACTTCAACCTCACCGCTCTACATTCTGATCCTCTACCAAGAACCCCTTCCTCTATGACTGTCTATTTTCTGCTTCCTCAGGCTGGACGTTTCTTTGCTGGTTTCTTGGCTTATCTGCCTCTCCCTTTCAGGGTTGCCCAAGAGTCACAGTTCTCTTCCTTAGGCAGGCTTGTCACCCGGGAGACCCTGCCAGCCAAAGTTTCGCATCCTGGCAGCTGTCCATCCAGCCTCTGCATTAGCCCAGTTTTCTGACTACTGGAGTCTGAGCCAGTATCTGTTATTCCAAGGCTTCCCTTTTGTGAAGGGGCCATCCCAGGACAGTGATGCTATGCTCACTGGGAATGTGCCCATTGGCAAAGTTCCTAGTTTATATCCACCCCAAATAAATGTTGGCTAATTAAAGATGCACATTTTTAATTCATATATTACACAAAGATTAGGAGAAATCCTGGAGTATGTCTTTTACCGTACAGAAAAAAAAAAAAACCTCTTAGATACAGCGCAAGGAGTTGAATTAATGAGAAAATAAAAATGGTGATGAATATAATTAGGTCAAAGTACAAAAATTTTGGTGTAAGAAAATCTTATTTAAAATGTTCACAAACAGTTGACAGATTTCGGGAAAGACATGATGAATAATACAAAAAGATCTATAATGACATATAACAACAGACGAAAGTAGGGATCCAGTAGGGAGGTCAAAGAAGAAGACAGAAAGGCTATCCATGCAGTACAGCAGATACAAGCAACCTGAATGGTGAGCATGCCATCACAATGGTAGTGGAGTCGGTAACACCAAGGTATTTGAGAGGGGGCTGGAAAACATGGAGTTTCATGTGCTTTTGATGAGTGGGTTACAACATGTGATGGGCAGCTTTCCAGCGTCTCCAAGGTTTTGTGTCTCTGTCCCTGCAATGTATAAGACCACGTGCACAAGGAGACACACAGAAAGAGTTTTTTGAGAGGGGCTGAGGAGATGGCTCAGAGGGTAACATGCCCATGATACAAACTTGAGGAACTGAGTTTATATCTCAGAAACAACATAAACAGTCAGACACGGAGACACAGCCTCCATGCTGACAGGCTGGAGACAGGCAAAGCCCTTAAGGTCACTATCTGGCTTAACCAAATAGAAAGTTTCAGATTCCGTGAGAGACCATGTCACAAAAAAATAAAAAACACAGTCCATTTGATGTTGACCTCTGGATTCCATATACATGTGCATGCATGTACACATGTACTACTGCCCACATATATATTCACATACTTACCAGGTACATACATACCTACAGAGTGAGAAGAGAGAGAGAAAGAGAGAGGGAGAGTTTTATGAGAACATTTTGTAGCTAGTAGGAAAATCCTAAATCCTACATTGTATGCATCTGTCCAAACACCACCTGTACCCTATAGGGACACATGAAAACAAGCTACCATCTAAAAATAAATCTGTAGAACCTGGAGAGATGACTCCGTGGAGAAGAGAACTTGTTGCTCTTAGAGGAGCAAGTTCAGTTCTCAGCACTGACATCAGGCAGCTCACAACCCACAGACTCCCACACACACATGTTCACACATGCACGTGCACGCACACACACATACAAACACATACGCATGCACACACACCTAGCACACACTCATGTTCACATGTACATATATATATATATATAAACATAATAAATCTTTTTAAAAACTTTATAAAAATTAAAAAAAAACCTGTTTTAGAAACTAAACATTGTTCTATCCATGAGCTAAAGCCATGAGGTGTTGTCCTTTCAGAATCCTGTAGTCCTGCAGTTTGCTTTTCTGCCAGCTGTGACAGTCCTCTGTCATAGCTAGTGCCAGAGACAGGCTCAGGTCCTTCTACTCCCCATCAGGGCGGTCTTCTTCCTCCCTGGTTGTTTCTCCTTCTTGGGTACCAGCAGGATAGTGAAGAGACCCACTATGTAACAAGCCTCTTCCTATAACCCCAAGAAATGGTCAACTGTGTGTTCTATCATAGATTTAATTGGTATCTGAGGGGTGAATGACAAAATTAAATATGAAAACAAAATCTCTTTGTTAACTCAAAGGTGTTGTATATCATGAGTGGTTGGTGTGTGTGAAGTCTGCATTATCTTTAATGGGGCTTGCCCCATAATTTCTACATGAAAAATAAATCATCGTGTGTGCCTTTGTGTATATGATAGAGATGTGCATCAATCTACCTTTGAGAATGGGTGCTTATGTATGAAGCACAGATAGCATACACAGGTCATAAATTGGGTTCACATATTCTTAGTACTTCCTGGAGAAATGGGCACTTGCAGAAAACAGTGTTTTAAATTCGTAACTGTCCAAAACTTTGAAGAATGTCTAAGTATACAGCCCTGACACAGGATCTCCAGCACTCACACAGGAGCTCCCGGAGATGCAGTGGCTCCCATGAGGCCCTCTGAACTGGCTTTGTCACTCAGCACCTTCCCAACCCTAGCAAGCTTTGCCCCACTGTACCAAAGAATACCTCACAAAATGTCCGGTCTCAGCTTAGAGCTAATACTTGGGTATTAACCTTGAGGGACGGCCCTTCTCACTTTCTAATCATGACTGTTTCTCCTCGGGTGTACTGTACTAGCTCAGGGCGAGTGTGACCATAACACAGCCTGTCCTTGCAGATGCCTAGGGTGTACTGGGCTTGTGTTCGTAATGCCTTTACCTGAGTGTGACATGAGCCAACCTCCTGCCAGCTCCAGCTCCTGACCCAGTGCTCTGCTTGCCTTGCCACACTTTGCCACTGGATAAAGAAAAAGAAAAGAAAATTCATCAGTAATAGCATCACAAGCTCAGCAGCCTCCCTCAGCCCCATTCTCAACTGGCCACAGAAAACGTAATGTTCCAGAGTTAGGAAGGAAGCCTTGGGCACCTTTTATTTGTGCAAGATCCCTATGCTTCCAAAACAGGGTCTGCAGAACCTTTATCCCAAGTGTTAAAATTGTGGTGCAGAAAGAAACAGTATAGTCGGTACCTTATCCCCAATATTATCATACATGTTATTCTCTAGCAGAGGACTTCCTGTCTTAGCAACTCTGTTGCATGCTCTGGACTTCCAGGAGAGCAATATTAAGTCTTCTGTGTTCATATTTGAACATAAAACTGAGTTTCCTGAGAGAAACCTGTGATCCCAGAACTCTGCAGAACAATCGTGAAAAATGCACGCAGGCACTCTTGGGAGTTCTGATTTGAGATGCTTAGACATAATGTACTCCCAAGAAGCCAGTCATAAACACAACCGAGATACTGGCCCAGAATATAAACTGGCTAATAGATATGCCCAAATCCCAGTTCCGCCTTCTAATAGCAGGTATTTCCTGCAGCACCTTCCATTAACTTCTCTTGGGAAACTTCTCAGAGACAGAGCTGGATCCACCCTAGTAGCAGACAGAAGTGAAGCCACATTGACAGAGGAGTGCTGACATGAACACAAAGTCAAGAATATAAAAATGCACAGTGGCTCTCTGTTTCCTGCTGGCATGTAGTACTTACTCTTACCTTCTCACACATGCTGCGCCACCATGATCTACCAAGGTTCACTGGGCCACTGGAATCCCAACCCAGAGCAAATCTTTTCTCTTGTAAGTTGTTCCTGACAAGAACACAAAGGAGACCAGTGACAGACGACAGCTGGCCATGTAACTCTTAAACCTCTAGAGCTGGTAGGAAGGGTTTCAAACAATCGGAAACGGAAACTGAAAAAGCGCTAGATTTGCCCCGGGTCCCTTACTGGCTGCTGAGCTGGGTGTTTAGTAGACAAGATCGCTGGTGGACATGGGCCCAGTGAAGGCTGTACCTACAATATTTCAGCAGAGAACAAATCTGGCTAATAGCCATGCAAGATACAGTTTGGCAAAAGTTCTTTTACTGTGTCCTAAGATCTTCCAGAAAACTGACTTTAAAGGAAATAGACTCATTAATATGGTGGAGAAATTATTGAGGAAATGCAACATTTAGATTATGGTGGGTTATTTCTAGATGCTTTTAGCCATATTTATATTTGGAATCAGGGGCTGGAAAAAAATCCACCAGTGAGATGTAGAAAGCGTACAGTCTAGCCAGAAATGGTGTTAAAAATTGTGGACAAAGATGGCTTGATTATTAAAGTTACTAGCATCATTTTTGCTTTGGGACAGTAGAAAAGATGTCTCTGAGGCATTTCAGGAATTGGCCAGACCCCACCCATGACAAGTAAAAGACAGAGAAGAGTGACCTGCCAGAACATTCTGCTCATACAAGGCCATTTAGAGAAGCATTGTCCTGGCTCCATTCACCCAGCCACTCTCTCACTGCTGGAGCAGGGGAGCCCAATATGAGCTGGTGACAGACATTGGCATCATCCAAATGAAGCTAGTTTTAGAGACAAGGTCATGAAGGCTTCACATCAATAGCACAAAGAAAAGCCTGGAGGACCAGGCAATGTGCAACAGGGCCAGAAGCCCTTTAGGAAAGAAAGATAGATTAGATAAATAGATATATAGATATATGATAGATAGATAGATAGATAGAAAGATAGATAGATAGAAAGATAGATGATAGAAAGAAAGAAAGAAAGAAAGAAAGAAAGAAAGAAAGAAAGAAAGAAAGACAGACAGATAGATACCAAAGTAAAGCATGAGGTTAAAGGCTAAGCCACAGTGGAGACCCTGGGATACTAGACAGTATAGAAACATAAAACAACTGCCAAGAAAATTCACAGGTACTGAGAAGAGTGAGCCCAAGACAGAGGCCATATGGTCTATAAATGGCAAAGCCATTAGGGACACACATGTTCAAGCCTGCTACCACGTGTACCATGACACTGTATGCCCCCATTCCAATCATGGAGCTGGAACACCTAGTGCTTGTCCTGCTGTGTTCTCGTTTCATGTTGCTCTCACTCTTCCTCATTCCCGGATCCTCCCTTTTGAAATGGGAGTATATATTTTATGCCTTTGTATACTGGGAATATTTAATTTACAAAAATTACAGGAGCTCTCAGCTACGAGTTTGCCTTGAGTCTCAAAAGGGACTTGAAATTTAGACTTGTGGACAACATTGAAACTCTTAAGATTGGGAGATTCTTGGAGATGGGCTAAATGCTTTTGACATTTTGAGAGGACCATGAGTGTTTGGGAACCAGAAGAAAGAACTTACATGATTTGAATATGAAATGCCACCCTTGGGCTTATGTAACTTGGTTCCCAGTAACTAGAACTATTTTGTGTGGTGTGTGCATATGTGTGTATGTGTATGGTGTGTGTGTGTGTGTGTGGTGTGTGTATATGTGTGGTGTGTGTGTGTGTGTGTGTGGTGTGTGTGTGTGTATGTGTGGTGCGTTTGTGTGTCTTTAAAGGATACACTGAGACGTCTAGTATCCGCATGTCCCTCCTTTTCTCTCTTTACCCCTACCTCTTACATTTCCAGTTGACCATGCAGTCAGTAGCCTCCTCAGCCTGCACAGGTTCCCACTGTCATATTCACAATGCCATGATGCTAAGTCACCATGGGTTGAATGCTCTGGTATAATGAGCCAAAATAAATTTTTATTTTCTTAAAAATGCAGTTGGCATTTGGTATACACCCATTATCCAAGTATTCAGGAAATAGAGGCAGAAGGACTGTGAACTCTAGACTGGCCCGGTCTGCAGTGGGAATCCCAGACTGAGATGACGGTCCATCCAAGCTACACAGCAAGATCCTAAAAAAGAGGAGGCAGGGGGTGGAGAGTGAGAATAAGAAATAATGAATTAAGAATAATAAGGAAAAGAATAATGATTTTGAAATGAAGAATGAGGTTAGTAGCAGAAACTACTGATGGTGTCCAACTCTCTTCATGAAGCTAACTGTAATTTATGTCTCCAGACCAACGAGTCATAGTTGAAGAGAGCAATACCAAGATCCCAGATTTCACATCATGAACCTTAGGGGGGTATTTCATATTTAAACCATAAGTTCCTCCCTCTGGCTCCCAAACATCCTTGGGTACTTCAAAATGTCAAGTGAAGTTATTTAAAGCCTGTCTCCAAGAATTTCCCTGATCCTAACAGATCCAACATTGTACACAAACCTACAATCAACACCTTAAGATAAGGGACATAGTTAACTAGCCTCCTTTTATACTCACTATTTAATATCATCCAGATAATGTATTCAGTATCTGGGGTCACCTCAAAAACAACAGCATTGCTAACAGCAGCACCTGAAGAAAGTTTGAACGCTAATGCGTAATCTAAACCTGACCTCCATGTGACAGATAGTATCAATGTGTGTCAGCCTGCAAGTATTCATTTGTGAGTCTGGGTTATATTTATGTTACAGTTTCATACCCTGATAATCTTTTCACTTATAATTTGCACATAAAATTTGCTGTCACAGGATTTTCAGGGGAAGCCATAAAGAAGTATCTACTTAGCCCAGCCGGAAAGCACACGAACAGACTAAAGAAAAGACTCTGCCCAAGTCCAGAGTGTTGAACCAATGAGTCTACGGGGGTTGCTTACAGCAGTGTACGTAGCTCAAAGACAACTCTGTCACTGAGAAGTCCCAAGGTCTTCTGTAGCTGTCATAATAATTGCTCAGCCTCATTATAGGGATGGCCATGGCATGCCTCAAAGAAAGAACTCCATTGAGTTACTCACTGCTATCTTAATTTGCACAGATATAGAAAATTAGTGTTTCTTGATTTATATACTGGATTGATGGGTTTTCATGATCATAGGTTGGCAGATTTTAGAGTTCAGGGATTGGTGGGTTTTCAGGCTCATGGATTGGCAGGTCTCAGAGTTCAGTGATTGGTGGGTTTGGGTGGGTTTTAGAGCCTAGAAGTGGGCTTGGACCTTTTACCTACCTACTGGGTATTTTTTTTTCTTTTCTTTTTTTTTTTTTTTTTTTTTTTTTTTTGGTTTTTCGAGACAGGGTTTCTCTGCAGCTTTATTTTTAGAGCCTGTCCTGGAGCTAGCTCTTGTAGACCAGGCTGGCCTCGAACTCACAGAGATCCGCCTGCCTCTGCCTCCCGAGCACTGGGATTAAAGGCATGTGCCACCACCTACTGGGTAATTTTGTCACTTCATTTAACACACCCAGAAGTCTGGCAGTATCCGTGGTGATTGAAATGAGACTTGTCCTCCAGAGGCTCATATTTGAACACTTGGTCCCCAGTTAGTGGGGCTGCTTTGTGTAGGAGCCTTGCTGGAGAAAGTATGTCACTCTGGGGGGGGGGGGGCTTTGAAAGTTTATAGCCTCACCCACCTTCCAGTCCTATACCCCTGCCCACTCCTCTACTTCCTGTGTGAGGGTGAAGGTGTGATATCTCCACTTCCTGCTCTGAACACCCGCTGCCATGCCTCGCTGCCACTATGGATTCTCCTTCTAAACATGAGTCAAAACAAATTATGTCTTCTACAAGTTGTCTTTGGTCACAGTAACGGTACCAAGAATACTTGTTGCTGTGAAGAGCCAGAACGTGCTGCTTATTAGAGCCCTGTGGAAGGCTCTGGCCTAGAAGAGCAGTTGAGTGGTGGGAACAGAGCTTAGTGGGACGCCGTAATAGATGCCTGGAGAAGGTTCTGGGAGTAATACAGACTGTGGAGTCCTGCTTTCTCAGATCCTGAAGTATTTGGTCCTCACTTGTCTCCTATTTTTCATGTGCTCTAAGTAAACACAGAGAGGTGTGCATATGTAATTATTATTTGTATTTCTTCTTCTCTTCCTTTCCTCCCTCTTCCTTTCCTCCTTTTCCTTCTTCTTCCTGTCCTCCAGTAGACAATTTCTTTCTGACTCCTGATTGTAAGAACTGTTTTTTTCCTGCTAACTGTTCCATGCATGTTTCCCAAACTCCAAAGCATCTGTCTCACAGACTAGCCACCATGCACAGCAGGACTGAGCCAGACACTGTCTAAACTGACAGTCAGAGACCTAAGAACCTGGAGTATGATGCCAAATACTGGCGATATTTGCTCAGGGTAGGAGAGAAGCTGTTCCTCTCCCCAGGTCCCCAGGTCCATCCCAGGAGCTCATTCCTCTTTTTTTTATTTGTTTCATATTATGTCCCTCAGTACCTCTCCTCAAGCACCACACAGCTGTGCTGTTGTCTCATCTGCTAGAGACCATGAGGACAGTGACTTGTTTGGTTCCACAGAACCCAAACTGCCTGGCATAGGCCAAGTTCACCAACTGCCAAGTAGATCATGACAACTGTTCCTTATAGGTTAAGGCTGAATTAAAATCATGGCAATCTCCCTTCTAAGTAGATGGTTAACCAAAGAAAACAGCTAATGATAAGTCTGGCCATGACACCAGCCCTCATAGGTATGTGTGAAACTTTCTACTTGGCCTCTGTCTGAGTCAGTAGAGCATGAGACTCTTAATCTCAGGGTCATGGGTTCATAACCCACGTTGGGCACCAGATAATGCACGAAGCAATCCCACACCAGTTTGGATTCAAAGGGTTATTTGAGGGGGAAAACTTACAGAATATGGTCCTACACGACAGCCAGGAAAGGAGTCTAGTTGCTGGAGCAAGAGAGAGAGTGGAGGGCTGCCACTGCTTTTTTTTTTTTTTTTTTTTTTTTTTTGGTTTTTCGAGACAGGGTTTCTCTGCAGCTTTTTTAGAGCCTGTCCTGGAACTAGCTCTTGTAGACCAGGCTGGCCTCGAACTCACAGAGATCCACCTGCCTCTACTTCCCGACTGCTGGAATTAAAGGCGTGTGCCACCACCGCCCGGCTCTGCCACTGCTTTTTAAAGAGAAAGGGACCATGCCCCCAGTGGGCTGGTATCTCAACGGCTATTGGCTGAAGGAGTGGAAGGAGCTCCCACAGCACTGGGAGCTTTGTGGCTTTGGAATCACGCATCATCTGTAGCTGGACCCTAACTGTGCTGTGTGCTATCTGTGGTGTGGTGTTACATCTGATGTAACATCTATCTCAGACTGATGGGTGGAGTGGACCAGTTAATGTAGCAGACAGGAACAAACCTGGATGGCAAGACACAGAAATCATCATGGTGTTGTACATTGAGGATCATGTTCTTGTCTGTTTGTGGTCATTCCCAGAGGTATTCAGTGGGTACAGGTCTAGAGAAAGCATGAGAAAACCCAACATTTCTAGAAATAGAGGCCCCTAAGGCTGCTGTTGCATCAGGATCAACAATACCCTAAAACATAGTTTTGCTTTTAGGACTGCCAACTCCAAGTTATCCAATATCTCTTTGTCCAGATTTCTTATTGACCTTCTAATCTTCTAAGTTCTGGCTGCCCAAAACTACCCTGTCCACCCGTGCTCCTCAGTGGTACTATGCTTCCATCTCCTCCCAGTTTGAGGGAATTCCATATCCCCTTCCCATACTAGGAGCTCCATCCACTGCAGCTTCTCACCCTGGGTTCCCAGCTCCAACTCTCCTCAGCTCCATTCCTCTCCCTCGGCAGGGTCCTGCCTCACTGGCTGTACTGGTGCTTGGCACAGCTTCTCTCCTCCTCTGAGCTTCAGGCTGTACAGCTATATACCAGACCCTTGGCTATGTATAAGAGGAAAACCGGTGCCTGTTGTGGGCCAAGAGACGCGGAGGAGAGTCTTTCCAGTAGGGCTGCCTGCTGGCCCTAGGGTCTGCTCACCCCTTCTGTATCTTGGTCAGTGGTAGATAGGTTAATGGAGTTCCCCCGGCATTGAATGTCCACTGGAATAAGAGCCTTTTGGCAGGGGTAGATTATCATTTTCACTCAGAGCCCTGGCTGCTGTGAGCTTTAATTAAACCTCTGTTAGGGGAGTAAGCTGGGGGTTGCCCAGAAAAGGTAGCTCCAAAGGACAAGATTGATTATCAAAATATTAGGTCCACACTCTGCTGTTACTGAAGTGGCTTAACCCTCCTGACTGCCATGGGTGGTGGGGGTCGGGGGATAAAGCAGGGTCCTTGCACATCCTGCCCCAGAGCTAAACAGATGCAAAGCAGGATGCCCTTCACTCCCTCTCAGAAAGGTTCCTTTTCATTTACAAGGGGCAATGGGTGATGTGAGCCTCTAAGCAGCAAACTACTATTTACTAGGCAATTGGGAGTGGAGACAAAGAAGCGGGGAGGATCCTGCCATATCAAAGGAATGTCACAGAGCCCAACAGATGCTTCTAGGCCATGCTGAGTCCTGAAGAAACTCCTGCTACTTGACACAGAAATGTAGGACACAGTCAGGTGTGGCAACAATGTACAAGTATACCACAGAAGCCATCAGGGTGGTCCCTCCTGACAGAGCTCCTTGCCCCCCTCAAAGACCAAGGCTACCAGGGCAGACACATTTTCTTGAGAGTTCTCCCATGCTATAGAACACAAGATAGAAGTCAATGACAGGTTGGCAGCCTCCAGGATAATGCTCATGAGAGATGACACTAGCTCCCTCCTCTGAAACAGCCTGACCTTCAACCAAGGTTGTAGCCACCAGGGTCTCATGAGGTACATGTGCATGAGTGCCTGCCACCCTGAAGTGGCCAGTGGCTTACACAGCTGGCTCAGCCTGCCACGCAACCTGAAGTTTGAGCCAAGCATGTCACCTCTGCACCTCAGGGACACCAGCTGGCTGCACTACCCTGCAAGGCTGGCCAGGGACAGAATGCAAGGTGTGTGGCAGCCCTACCGAGACAGCTATTGGATGCCCCTGCTTTCCTAAGAAGCAGCAACCGAGCCAATGAGTGGATGGATCAGCAATGTAAATTCATCAGAACAACTCAAAGTAAGTCTGAAATGCAGGGAGAGAATGGAAACCAGATCCTAAGGGGCCTGACCCCACGAAGCTGAAGCAGGAACGGGGCCTGTCTGCAGTTGTTTAGGAAATTTGAGCATCTCCACTACAGCATCCTGGGTGCTCTTTGAAGAAACTTAGGGATACTTCAAAAATTGAAGCATAATTTACATACCATAAAATTCACAAACTTTAACCCTGACATCTGCTGTCCAGTCCAGTCATGGTATTTGGGGTGCATCTCCAGCCACTGTGGCTACATGCCTGGTGCACCTCAGCGTATTGTTTTTAAGTTTTATAAAAATCCGTTAGATCTATTTATTTTCTTCTACAACTGTTCCTCTTTGACGTTATGGCTCAGAATCATGAGATTTGCTTTTCTTGTTTTCTTTTATTTAACAGTTTTACCTCTTATGCTTAAAAAAAACATTTTATTTATGTGTATGGGTGTATGTTCTGTGCATGAAGTCCATGCAGTGCCTATGGAAGCCAAGAGAGGGTGTCGGATTCCCTAAGACAGGAGTTGTAGACAGCTGTGAACTGCCATATGGGTGCTTGGAATCAAACTCCGGTCCTCTGGAATAACAAGCAATGCTCTTCATTGCTGAGCCATTGCTCTAGACTTTATACTTGGGTCCTTAAGCCAACCTGAGATCCATTTTATATAAGGTATAAGTCAGGGATCCAAATTCATTATTTTGTGTGGTAATACCATCTGTCCCCAGAATCATTTTTAAAAGATTTTCTTCCCCTTTGAGTAGCATGGGCACCTAGGTAGAACAGCTGTCAATATCAAATACCTGGAAGGGTGCAATTGGGGGCACTCTGCTCTGTTCCCTTGACCCGGAGTCTCCCTTGGCACCATCCCATCTTGTTTCTGCTTTGCTCTAAGTCCTCAACTATGTGAGTCTGACAGCTTCTCTCGTACTGTCTGCTGTGGATATGGATTCAAATCTTAAATACCACTACAAAATCAAGATGGGCAGAGCTTGGTTGCAGCCTTGCGCTCTCCATACTAAAGCATCATTCATTAGAACGTGGCTATTACGACACGATGGGAGATCTAGCCTGAAATAACTCCACTCGGAGAAATGGGTCTGCAAGACACCAGGAGAAATAACTACTTAATGTATCTCTTCTGTCCTGACACCCTGCCACGATGAGCAACAGACCCTGCTCTATACCCACACAGCACACCCTCTCCATTCAGACAGCAGACACTCCCACAGGCCCAGAAGGCAGATCTTCCTCTGCATCCACAAAGTATGCTTCTTGTCTACCCAGACAACAGCAGACTTTCCACTGTACCCAGAGACCAGACACTCCATAACACCCAAACAACAGGCACACAGATATAGCAGAAGTCCCTCTATACTCACACAGCAGGCTCTCCTCTGGCACCCCTACAGAAGACCTCCAGAAAGTAAGCCTTCTTCTGTAGCCAAACAGTAAGCCAACACCTATACCTTGTCAGAAGTCTCTAATAAACACCTAGAAAGTAGACTGTTTTCTACACCTCGACAGGAGGTCTTTTTCTGAATTGGAATTGTCTATGCATACAGTGTAGGTCCAGGTCTACACACACAGGGCAAGCCTTCCTCCATATGCAGACAGCAGGCTGTGCTCTACCCCCAGACATCGGGCCCACTGATAGACTAGGTCCTTCACTAAATGAAGACACTGGACCCTCCCACAGGACCACAACAGACCTTCCTGCACACACACTCACACACACACACACACACACACACACAGCTGGCTCTCCACTACACCCGGGCATCAGGACCTCTTCTGAACCTACACAGCAGACCCTTCACTGCACATAGGGAATAGACCTTCGTGTCTACACTGTAAGATTTACTCTACATGCAGATGCTGATACTCCTCTCTACCTCGACTAAAGGTTCTCCTTTATACCCAAGAAGCTTCCCTACCCCCACCCTTTTTTTTCTTGGAGCCTGTCTTGGAACTAGCTCTTATAGTTAGGTTGGACTCGAACTCACAGAGATCTGCCTGCTTCTGCCTCCCGAGTGAGATTAAAGGCATGCGCCACCACCACCTGGCTGCTTCCCTTCCACTTATCCAGCCAGCCAGCCAGCCTTCTCCCATATTCAGACAACAGACTCTCCTCAACACCAATTCAGCTCTCCCTTCTCTACACCCAGCAGCAAGCTATACACAAGGCTTTTAACCACTGCAGAAAACCTCCTTTAGAACTGCTTCCTTCAGCCCTCATTTACTGTTGGGGTGCCCTCTGCAGCTCAACCATGCTCTGACTGTCCCCTGAACTTAAATACTGTCTCGGGAGCTGTGTCTTTGTGTCACCGTCTGCTCAGAGAGCCTCATTAAGAGTCCACATTCTGACACAATGCTGGTCCAGTTCATACTCAGTATTCGAAATGAGCAAACCATGAAGCCAGGTTGATCTGGAACAACTTCAAAACGAAACTCATTTGGCAGAGCCCTTGCCTAGCCTGTATAAGTCCCTGGGTTTGGATCCCTATAGAAATACTAAATTCCCAGTACTTGGAAAGCAGAGGCAGAGGGGTTAGGAATTCAAGCTCATTCTTAGTAAATATTAAGTTTGAGACTAGTATTGACTAGTTGAAAGGAGGTGTGTGTGTGTGTGTGTGTGTGTGTGTGTGTGTGTGTGTGTGTGTGTGAGAGAGAGAGAGAGAGAGGGGAGAGAAATTGATTTAATGCCAGGGTAGCCAAGCGTGGTCATTATGGTTGTTACACCTATAATGTCAACATTTAGAAGGAAAGAACATGAGAATTGCCTAAAATTCAAGGACAGCTTGGGCTACACAGCGCCATACCCAGACAACCTCTCTCAAAGAAACCAGTAATAAAAGACTAAACTGGCATGGGGAAAATCTACAGTTAAGCAAACTGCCATACCACCGCACCACATTGTGCTGTCTGCCTAAAAAGAGCAAGGGCACAGAGGAAGGAGGACCTAAGTGGCATATGGTAGGAGAGGAGAGAGGGCAAGTTTGGTGAGAGAGGCCACTCTGAGTTCATGTAGGATGGACTCTAACGCCAGGCCACAGTGTCCCAGGCAGATGCTTCCCAGGTGAGCAGGACTGAAGCCCTGCCTAAGAGGGGGTTCCTGCAGATTCCACAGTGTGCTGCGGTTGAACATTAATGCAAAAGGAGTCGCACACAATTCCAGGGATGAGAGGAGAGTGAGAATCGTGTCCTTCGGCCACAGGAAAGCTTAGGCTTCTGAGTAGCCAGAAACCAGACTGGCCCCAGCAGTGGCTGCTAGAACAAAGCCACATGTACCCCCATCCTTCTTGAACAAGTCAGTGTCGCACTAAGACTGCCGCTGACAAGAGAGGCATTTCAAATGCGCAGGGCTTTGAACAATCACTAGGTTTCTTTTTCGGAAGAGATGCAGAGCTGTCTCCTCAAGGGAAAAAAAAATCCAGGAAAGAGACAGCTGGATGCAGAGCCTTGGGTTCACCCAGAATGGTCCTCTGCTTTAGGGAACCCCCAGCTACCCTGGGAAAGTGACCAAGAAGGGACTAATGAGTTCCCCAGACAGGATGTGATTCTGGCTGGGGCAAGACCCGCCCAGCCCCAGGGAACCAAGAACCCTGTCCAGGCAGGCAGGAAAGCAAGGGCTCCCGAAAGCAAATAAACAGAAATAAATTAGGTGTGAGACCTCATTTTCCTGATTTTATTTCCCGGGAGGTATTCCTGCCACTGACTTACTATTTTTAAAAATGGACTAAGAACCAAAAAAGAGGAGGCTGTGATGAGGCCACACAAGGCAGGACTCCTCCCACTCTCTGTGGCGACAGCAGCTCTGCCTGCTATCCCTGATCCTGCCCCTGGGGTACAATTGGCTGCCTTTGCCAGTGTGTTGTTCTGAGTCAGCTTAGCAGCCTTTAGGCAGGAATTTATCTGTCTCAGTGTCCTTGCCTATTCTGTGCATCTGAATTGTCATCTCGCATAGCTTGTTAACAAAATAAAAACCCACAAATGAGTGCGCTTTATATGACAAGTTTAACAAGCAGGGATCTCAGATCCAATTTCGTTTCTGCCAAAAATGAGCTGTACCACAATTGGTTTGCTTGCTGCTCATTAATACATGATTTAATTGTTTAATTTGAAACATTATGAGCTATCAGCATGTGTGTTTCTTGATGTTCTAACATTCAGTTGAATGTTAGTTGGTTTCAAAATACTTTTTCAGAAGAATCTAAAAGGCAGTGTTTGTGTTATAATTGAAATACCATGAATGTATTAACTTGCTTTCCTTTTTATCTTGCTGTTGTTTATTGACTTAATCATTTATTGATTGTTTGGTGGTAACCCTAGATGTTGATCATAGATTTTTCTAATGACCAAAGAATTTTCCCTTTCTCTTCTTTCATACTTCCTATTTTTCTTTATGCCCCAAATTATTTTTCTGCATATTTTAAGAGTGGCTGTGCTAGCCTTAATCTTTATTGCTTTAAATTTGACTAGGGATGTGTGTAGCAATTTCTTATCTGTCTTGTTATAGTGAGCTGCTAGGGTCCTATGGAAGACCAAGCAGACAGTCCCAGTGGGCTCTCTCTTGCTCACCACCAGAAACATCCCTTCCAGACCCAAGGGCAGGCGTCTGGTAGAAAGGGTTTTCTGCCTCTTCATATTCTCACACTTGCATATGAACAGCAGAGAATCAGAGATGCTTACACACTAAAACAGTGTGCAGAGGTTCTGCCATTCATTTGAACACTCAGTAATAAGCTGGATGCTTTTGGTATATTGTTTAATTTAGCAATTGAAAACTCCAGTAAGTTCATGCTTATAAAACAGCATACACAGACCATGAAGTAGTAAGTAAAGATATATAGAAACCCCATTCTGTCTGATCTTGATCATTAAACTATTCAATATTTTACTGGGTACTTGAGTCACAGCATTATGACCTCAATTTAAACTGGATACGTCCTCCTCTAGGCAATGGGAACAGGGTGGGCTTTTCTGACTCCCCTTTTCTTTCTTCTCTCTCCATCCCTGCCTCTCTGTTTCAAATCTGTGTCCAGTGTGATTTGGTTCTTAGGGAGACAGAAGTGCACATACATTCATTTGCTGTCTATGTAGATGACATTATTCTTCTCAGAGAACAGGGTTTATAAGGGAAGGCTCTACACCCTAGACCCTAGGGTCCAACACAATGGAGGAATGCTGATTTCCAGGCCCAAAGCAAGGATCTTGAGTCTTTGGGTCAATGATCTCTGTGTTTCTTATTTCCTCGTCCACTGAGTTTGCTGTTGCTCACAGGAGAATTTCCAATGAAGGTGAATTTATCCTTTGGGGGCAGGTGGGCCATGTCAAGCTGAGGAACTGAAATGTAGATATTTATAAGTTCTAAACACATCTCTAGGCATCTGCCCACAGAGCCAGCTCTCCATTCTAGGGAGAGAAGCCTTTCTTCTCACTTGATCTGTGAAGGTTTAAGATAACCCAAAGGTTACAGCCCCAGGGAACTGCAGAGTGTGGCACTGAGCTGCTGGAGATAAATGCAGACTTAGGGGACATCAGTGACAGCCACCAGGGCTCCCCTAGGATTACAGAAAGCTCTGCATCCCTACCCCAGACCTCTGTCTGCCTTTTCCACTCTTCTGGGAGTCTGTGAACAGCTTGCCATGTTGATGAGAGCCTTGGGTTTCAGGTGCCACTGTCCCCACTATCTGGGGAGATTTGGACAGATGGAATACCTTCTCTGAGAGTTGTTTTTTTTTTCATTCATGAAATTAGCATAAAGTTTAGAGGAAACAATGAATATCAAAATGTTCCTTAAAATATTCTAACCCTGGAGGTACATACCTCCAGGAAACTGCCTGGTTCATTCATCTGTTCTTTTGTTCCTTCTTTCCTTCTTTCCTTCCTTCCTTCCTTCTTTCCTTCCTTCCTTCCATCATTCCATCCATTTTTCCTTCCTTCTTTCTCAAGTGAGTATACATGACATGTATATACAGATCAGAGGACAAACTTGCAGGAGTCAGTTCTGCCCTTCCACAGTATAGGTTCCAGGGATCAAACTCAGATCATTGATCTTAGCAGCAAGTGTCATCTAGTGAGCCCAGGCTCAGATCAACAACCCCTGAAGTCCTTGAGGCAATCACAAGTAAATGAGGCTTACATGAAGCCTAGCATGGAACTCACTCACAAGTATATTGTGAAGGTATTTTCTATCCTAGATTTGGGAAGTAGGAAGCAGGGTCTTTGATGATTTCCTGAATGTGCCAGCTTAAACGGGGGGCCAGAGAAGGCACTGATGGCTTCAGAGCAAGAAGAATGGCTTGAATGAAGGAACACATGCTTAACCCATGGGTATTCTGGTCCCTGGAAGAGGTAAAATGTCATTAGTCGTAGAGGACACTGGTATGTGTATGAGAGCCTTAAGTGCTTAATGCTGTTCCTTTTTTACAGATGGGGAAATGGAGGCACAGAGAAACTAAGTGACTTGGCCACAGTTACAAGCTGGGGAGGACCAGGGAAAGCCTGGAGAGAGCTGGCTCTGGGCCTGCATCCTGCCCACGGAGTCACCCTGCCTCCGTCCTCGGGAGAGAAGGCTTCCTACAAGGTAAGAGCCATCTGTCTCCCCAGGCTGCACATCACCCTGCTTCCACACTGGGTAGGGACTGTTAGTGTGCAGAACTTGGAGTAGCGCTCTGTGCTCCAAATCAGATCAGCGATGACAGACATTGCCAGGTGTCCAGCCCGTCACCTGACCCTCTAGCCCAGCAGCTCTGGGTCTCCTGGAACCCCACCTTGTCAGCCCCACTGCAGTTGGACTTTCTTCACCTTTTCCCTCATGTCTGACCCCCTTCTTCCTCTTGGATGGAGAGTGCCACCGCCCTGGAGGTTAGAAAGGAATGGGGGGATGCTTCCACCACCCTCCAGGAACTCGTCTCTTGTTCATGCCTGTCGCAGCCTCCCTGCCCCTCTCTCAGCAAGCACTTCAGGGCCTTTGAAGACCTTGGAACTTTTACCTCCTTGGCCTTCACTAGGAACCTAACCCTCACATTCTGAATACCGTGGCATGTCAGGCAAGGAGGAGAGAGGGCATGGACTAGATCTCTTTTCATCTCCTCTGAATGGACACTCTGCTCTCCAATCCCAAACAAGGCAACCGACCCCACAGTGCCCCCGACACATGCCATAGAATCTTACAGACACAGCGGGTGTCTATTGCTTTTCCTTATGCAATTTTTAGCACTTTCTACCCTCCTGTCTTCTGTTGAGTTGGTTATTTTTCTGTTTTCGGAGGAGACTTCTGTTGATGCATTTGTCATCCATGAGTCAACTGGAGGGATGCTTCTGTCATGGGAAGGGCATACCTGACATGGGAACTGATTCCCACAGGGACACTTTAGTGACAATCAGGGTCCATTAACTGATGGCAACCCCACTGTATAGACACCATCCCCGGGATACACACTGATAGCTCATCATCTGTGTATACTTAGTATTTTACTGTGTGTGAAGCCCTTCCAAGTTCTTCCTCATCTGTCGGGAGCATTCACACCTGACCCTGACTGCAAGCTTACAGGAAAGAGTGGCTCTTACTCAGTAGACTGTACAAGGCACAGGATGTGGGGTGGGAGAGGATCTCTAAGCTGCATTGTGTATACGCTAAGCTACCTCTCCCCTTTCCAGTAGCTGTTCATTTTATAGCCCGAAGCAGTTCATCTTGGCCAGTGTTCTGAGGGGCCCTTTGGATGCTAATAAAGGTCACAGGTCCTAGGTCCTATTCACTCATAGGCAGGAGCTTCTACAACTTCTCTATACTCTTCAGTATTTTCTTTCCCCTAAAAGCCACATAAATAATTTAGATGGCAGATTCTTAAAAAAAATCAACTAAAGATTTGCTAGGGTAATTTGAGCAGGAGTTTCCTATTGCAAAACATAAATGAATTTTTAAGTTTAATATTTTTACCCTGATATTTAAAATTAATTAGGGGGAGTTCAGGGTACAAATGCTGAGCATGGACAGCTCCCACCTAAGAGAACCCTGGATCAGCCTGTGATTATAGAACTCTGTAAAAAGGCACAGACTTTGAAAATATATCAGAATTTGTTTTTCAAAGGAAGAGAAATGGATGCAGTTCAGGCAGTCCAAAGCCCAGAACATTCAATGATGTTTCACCCCAGGTAGTAGAGGAAGTGGGGCCAAGCAGCACTAGGAGTTTGTCTCACCAGAGGAAAAGGAAAGATAAGGCTACGGGAATCTTTCTAGAAATGGGAGGGCTCATACTTGACTACAAAGTACAAAGATTTTTGTTTTTATACATATTCTAAGATGAACTGACATTATCGTTTTAGAAAACTCTTTAAAATGTGCATAAAGATTTGCATATTTATTTTGACTTAACTTTCCATAGTAGAAGTAATCAAATCTACAAAATAAAACAACCCATCTCTCTATCAGTAGAAGTCAGGGGGCAAGTCAGATGCCTCTTAGCAAGGAGAAGCAGATGTGCAAACAGCAGGCCTACACTTTGGAGATGCCCTTCTGCTCCAGCCTGCATGGGGATGTGGGTTAGCACGAGTTAAATACAGCCAGTTGCCTGGAAGTCTTTTCACAAGCAGTAAACACGCAAAAGAAAGGCTAGGTCATATTCATCACATTCTGATGCCAGGCACCTGTGTCGTCTAAGTGCAGACCCTTCTCTGGGAAAGGTGGGGGCAGCTGCTGATTTGCCCTCACAGGTAGAGTCTGGTTCCTGTGCCTTGGACCTCTCCCTAGGTGAGAGAGATGCAGGAAAATGGGTTGTCTCTGATCTGAAGATATGGTTGATCTAGTGGTAATATTCGGACAACCTCAGGAGGAAGTGCAGTGTTGGGAAACTTGTCTAGAGTGAGTTTCAGGAAAAATAGAGACAGGTTAAATCTATTTCAAGATGATGGATAAAGAGCAAGACAGTGGTTAACATTGAGAAAGAAAGTTTAGACATTGGAGGCATGGGTAGCTTCAAGAGAAGATGGCCATTACAAGAAGAGCCTCCATCCTGCCTTTGAAGTCCATGCCACAGTGTCCAGGCTGATGGCATCCTGGGTTAAGACCTCGTAGGAATGTTATCCTGTGATACTCACATTTCTAATCCTGTGTGTAGGTCTGGCTTCTCCAAGGTTCTCTACAGGCTGTAAGATTTAGCCAGCTGCTGTTCTTGAGAGCAGTTATCCTCAAGGCTGAAGGAGGCCTGCAGCAGCACCCTCAGCTTTCTCAGAGTCAAAGCACAGAAGTCATAGCTGCTGGACTGGCTTGAAGAACCAGCTTAGACCATGCTGGGAGCAAGAAAGTTGAATTCCATAGTGTGGAAAACAGGTGCCTGTAGAAGGAGCAGCAGAGGGCTGCTTCCCACCATCCGGCTAGCTTTACCCCAAATAATTACACGGAAACTGTATTCATTTAAACACTGCCTGGCCCATTAGTTTCAGCTTCTTATTGGCTAATTCTCACATCTTGCTTAACCCATTTCTATTAATGTGTATAGCACCACAAGGTGGTAGCTTACCAGGAAGATCCTAACCTGCATCTGTCTTGGAGAGGAGAGTCATGGCAACTGCCTGAGGCATCTGCCTGACTCTGCTTTCTTTCTCCCACAATTCTGTTCTGTCTACTCCGCCTACCTAATTTTCCATCCTATTAAAGGGCCAAGGCAGTTTCTTTATTAACCAATGAAAGTAACACATAGACAGATGACCCTCCTCCATCAGGTGCCATGGGTAAGGAACAAGGGAAGAGCAAAAGCTCAGGGCAGTGATCACAGCACTCTACAGTGCACATCATTCCATGGGGATGCCACCACTCAGCGCTGGCCAATGGGGACCAAGAGAAAGTTAGGAATCATCTCAGCATATGGTCTTCGCTCAGGGCTTAGCCAGCAACCTCTCAGACATGAGCATTAGCACCTAAATGTACACAGCTGCTGCATCTTAGAGCAAGGCAGGTGTGTTACATGTTCTATAACATGGCATGGCATGTTACCATGCCACTGATGACAAGAAAGATAGCAAGAAGGATGGGAAAGCACAGATAGAAATATGGGAGAGGTTGCTTTCTCAGTCTTTTCTACCTAATATTTTATTTATTTCTGATGAGATCAAAGATTAGACAAGTGGAGTAATTTTACATTTATTGGTGCTGTGAACTGGAAGCCCATTTATCTCTTCTAATTTTTTTAAACCTTTTGAAAATTATGCCCTCCCTCCTTTCACACGAATATCAGCTCCAGCACCTAAAGACCAAAGCGCTCGAACCACACTGAGGTCTCTAATGAAGGTGTGGTCGATTTTGGAAAGTGACTTGAAAGTGTCGCAGTGCTCTACCTTAGCACTTTGCAGGAATGATGGGAGTCTAGGATTTCTCGTTCTCGTTGACCTTCACAGATGGGTCTTTATGACCCAAATTTGTGTGAGCCTGAGCAGAGTATGGGCCCAGGTTCTGTTGCGGAGCTGTAAAGATGGTGTGCCTGTTACCTAGGAGACAGTAGCTCTTGGAACAGGTGCTAGTGGGGCATGCCAACCCACACACAGTTGCCTCCTCACACCTCCTCTCTCCAGAGTCTCTGCTTCTTCCTCAACATGCCTTCCTTACAATTTGGCCTCTGCCCCTTCTCTAGTCTTCCCTCTTAGTGTGGGGAAAAAGCAGCAAGATGGGGTTGAATAGCAAGACATGAAGATAGATGAGTTGATTGGCACAGTGGGTGACTACTTCCTGAATAAATAAAGGATGATAAGGCAGGGCTAAGAACTAGCTCGCATTCTAGGGTCCAGTTCAAAGCCACCATACCCATCCCTGCAATTCAGGACTTCCTCTGGTCTATGCCACATAAGAAGGACCATGGAGGAGAAAGGAGGCCCACAGTGTGGAGATAGAGATAGCTTGGTCTCCACAATCCCCGCACCCAAAATGTAGCTTCTTCCTGGCCCATGATTGTGACCTGCCACTACTTGGCACAGAAAGCAGCCTCCAAGGGCTCTCACAGACTCCACAGAATACACTCCATTTAAAATGTTACATTTCCTGAGGCTGAACCTGAGGAAATTTTATTAGGAGATAAATTAAGATCAAAGTAATAAGATAGATCCTGATTCCAAATGTAAAGTTTACCTGCTATGAAACAAGTCACCTGTTCTCTCTGCAATACATCATTCCTGAGAGCGTCTGTTGGCACAAAACCACTTTCTTAAACTCAAGACTTTTCTTTAAGTATAAAACGGCTTAAAGTTATTTAGAAAAAAAAAATCTATCATTAGTGTGAAAATAAATAGGCTTAAGGGAGAGAAGGATGGTTGCTAAAGTAGTCCTTTCAGTATGGATTTCCTAACGTAAACTTTTGAAGTGAACTTAAGAGACCCAGGCAATGAATGCGGTTAGCATCTCCAGTTGCAAGGAGGGCATAGGAGGGTATGGAAAACATCATGGAGTTGTCCTTGGTACAACTAAGGAAGTTCCTACAGCTCTTGACCTAAGAGCCCCCGAATCACAAATAGCCCAGATTCTGGTTGCCACTGATGGCATTCAGTAGAGGGAGAAGAAAACCAACCATCTTTCTAAGATGGCAGCAGGGTGTGAAGGGCATGGAACTCCTTAAAACAGGGTACAAGGAGCCTGCAGAAGTACCTGGTCTGTGACGTCACACTATTAGGTGTGACATTTAGAAAATACCGCTGCACAGTCACCCATTATGCTGAAACTGAACCACACTGTTGACACTTGACAAGCATCTGTAAGGGTCGCATGCAGACAAACTGGAAATGTTTCACCTGTGATTTCCTTAGCAGAAAGGAGAGAAAGAGAGGCTCAGCATTGATTTAGTGTTTTCTGTGTGTGGAATGCTGGGTTAAACATTTAAAAAGTATCTCTCTCACTTAATTATCATTGCAAGAAACAATGTTTAATAGAAAATAAAACACATTTGAGAAACACTGTCATTCCAGCAGGGTTAGTGCTGGATCAGCCAGCAAGACCAGAGGGAAAGTAGAGCCTGTGACAGAGATTTAGTACAGAACAAGAGAGGCCTTTCTGAATGGCTGGCATAGTGCGGTTACATAATAAGAAATTAGTGGGGAAATGGCTGTCAATTTCCAAAGGCAGAATTGACCTATATGTGCAAACAAATAAAAATACAGAAAGGGCCAGATGTAGTGACACATGCTTTTTAATCCCAGCATGTGGAGGCAGCCTGGTAGACATAATGAGTCCCAGGCCAACAAGGGCTGACATGACCTTGTTAATAAAGATTATGATGATGATAATGAAGAAGAAGAAGGAGGAGGAGGAGGAGGAGAAAGAGGAGGAGGAGGAGAAAAGAAGAAGGAAGAAGAAGAAGAAGAAGAAGAAGAAGAAGAAGAAGAAGAAGAAGAAGAAGAAGAAGAAGAAGAAGAAGAAGAAGAAGAAGAAAGGATTATAAAATCAAATGCAAAAAAAATAAGTAGTTCTTATTTGGCCACCTGAGCCTCTAGCTGTGAAAGTCAGTGTTCCCATCCCATTCCAGGCCCCCAGATATGAGCAGGATCTGCCCTACCTTGGACTAGACATCCTTCCCTGAACTACAGCCAGGAACATCAGAAGGAACAGGTTTACTCACCAGATTCTGAATAAATGTGACAGACGAAGTGACAGCTGTTCTCTTCTGAAATCAGGTGCAGACCCTACTGACGGGAGCCTTTAGTGAGCACCACAGTATGACCTGGGTTGTTTTTTTTTTTCTGTTTCCTTTGCCCGGAATATCTTTTTTTCCACTCCATTTTAACCTGAGACATCTGACATCAACGCTCAGCTCTAACACCAGCCCCTCCAGTCTTCACCACAGTTTTCATGATCCCTGGGTGAGAACATTGCTCAACTCAATTTACCCTCACACTTTTAATTCAATTTGAAGTTCCTTAAAGAATAGGATTTTCCATGTCCCCTCCCACTGGGTAACTTCACAGAGTCTTAGAATATACACAGTTTCTACAGAGCACGAAGTGTTCCCTTACATCAGGCTTCACTCACTTGCCTCATTGATCTTCTACATCTTTTTTATTTTGAAAATCTCATGTTAAATCACAAACACAGAGCCTCTATGTGTCTGTGCCTTCTGGTGCTCTTTAAACTAGAGCCCCGCACTCAGAGATTTTCTGCTTAGGCTATAGGGTCCAGCTGGAGAGAAGCCATGGTAATATGAGACCCAAAAGATGCCTGAGAAACTTCTGTGCCCTACAAAAACCCCCAACAGCCTCTTGTGTACCTTTATTGCATCCATGTCTCCTCCCCTAGACAGTCATATTCGAGGAATAAGGGACCAGCCCACAGTGTTAGCTGGGCAGCATCCTAGCCAGCCTGTCTAGGCAGCCATGGAAGTCCTCTTAGCCCAGTCTTCTTCGTCCATCTTCTCAGAGTGCAGCTAAGTCATTCATTCTTCCATTACGTGTCTACCATGCACCCTACTACTCAGGCTACCATGGCCTCTGAACAGCCGTGCCCAGTGTCCCCCTTCTGATCACTACCGGCTTCACAGTGTTCCCTTCAAGGGCCACTATTCGTCTTTGATCCATGAGATGTTCCTTTCAATACACTGCCTGTCCACTGTTACCACTAGGCCTGCAGTTTCTCAGAAAATGGATCCACCCACCTATCTACCCATCCATTAACTTCAAATACCTTTGTTCAGGGATGAGCTGCTGTCTCTTTCCATACATGGACGTGGGATTCTCAAGTAGCGTAGCATTCTGTGAGCATGCACTTCCCAAGAGCTCTTCCTTTTCTGAGGCTGTCCTTCATATGTTAAACCAGGTGCAGTGCTGTATCCGAAGCAAACGGGTCCTGTGAATAGGTACTCAATTCATGGGATGAGCTTATGTTCCTTATTGTATGCGCTGCCCTGATACCACCACATTGTATCCATGGAGAGTCAGTGCAGATGCTCCAAGTTTGAGCAAAGGGCAGGTCCACCCACTAAGGCATGCCTCTAGCCAGGTCATGTGCGTCTATTGAGTGCTCTGTTCTATTGTGTCTCTTTTAAAGGAGTAAGTGGGTTTGATACAAGGTACATTGGACAAGGCATGGAATATGCCATCATGCCCGCCACCTTCTGCCCAGGAATCAGTCTGTCCATACTAGACATGGCAAAGAAGTCACAGATGGAGTTAACAAATTATCAAATAACCTGAGAGATGATTTTACTGCTTGTGTCTGTCAGCCTCTTATCAGACCCTCTGCTATATTGACTAGAATTATGTATATGCCTAGTGGGTGAATTTATATTCATTATATTAATAACAGTAATATAAATTAATATATTATGGAAATACTTGGTATTTACTAAGATATTAGTAAATATTAACCTTATGGTTGTTTGTCCCTATGGTTAAAAGAGACATTTACAGCATATGTGACTTTGCCATCCCTGAGTTCAGAACTGTAGGATTTTTCCATAGATGAAAGAAACATAAAAAATTTTCTTACAAGATTGGTACAAGGTTCTAATAAAGTAGAACCTGGACACATAACATGACAAAGGGTATATCTGAGAGGAGAAAGGCTAGCAGCATGTCATCTGGGGCTTCCTTTCCATGTCAAATACCATGTATATAGTGTGTCTGCCACAGGCAAAATCTGTGGCCCTAAAAAGAACCTGGATGGTTTAGATTGAGCAACATGGGAATGAGGCCTCCAGCGGCATGAGTAACAAACTCTTTGGTACATTAACTCAGTTGGTTACGAGGAAAATCTAGATATCTTTTGCCTTCTTGTAAACATAATGGGTGTCTATTATGTTCTTGGTACAAAACACAGTGCAGGCAACCAAAGGTGTCCTAATTCAATCCTCAGGAGGAGAGGTGGATCCCTGGAGAGTCATCCAAGTCTGTGGCTGCAGCACGCAGAGACCTAGTGATTGCTAGATCCAGGTTCACTTCCCATTCCTAGATGAACACACTGCAGACTGTTCAGCCTTCCTTTATAGAACTACACAGGATTAAGGATTAAGGCAACTACAGTAGCAGGGATGTCAGAAGTGTTAGATACGGCTGCTCTGCATTCACAGGACAAGGGCACTGACCACTTGAAAATCTCTTCCCAGATGGACGTGGACGCTGAGGAGAAGCGCCATCGCACACGGTCCAAAGGGGTTCGAGGTGAGTCCGCACTTGCCATGTCTCGGAGGTTGAATGGGGACCTTCATCCCGAGGAGCTGCTGTGACAGTTCACTCTGACCCCCAGCACTACTGCCATTTTGGTAGTTACCCACGGGAGAAGAGTGCTGATGACACACAGTAAATGTTTGTGTTTCCCATCTTTCTGCAGTTCCTGTGGAGCCAGCCATACAAGAGCTGTTCAGGTCAGTGCTTTGTGGGGGAAAGGTGTTCCCAGCAGTGGTTGAGAAAGCTCAGGCCTCTGAAGGGGGGCACTGTACATAGGAACTCATTGGCAGCGTACTCATAGCCTGTCACAGTGATAAAATTAACTCCCCTGAAACTGTAGACAGGAAGCATCCCTGCATCTCCTCCCTTGGTCAGTGCTCTTTCCCCTCCCCACCCTGCTTCCCAGCCTCTCTCTCTCTCTCTCTCTCTCTCTCTCTCTCTCTCTCTCTCTCTCTCTCTCTCTCTCTCTCTCTCTCTCTCTCTCTCTCTCTCTTTCTCCCTCTCTCTGAGGCCTACCGCCATCAGTGCCCACAGCAGCCCATGCAGCTATATAATCAGCTCTTTCCTGTTGCAGCTGTCCCACTCCTGGCTGCGATGGCAGTGGTCACGTCAGTGGCAAATATGCACGACACAGAAGGTAATGCCTGCCTTTTTCACAATGTGCTGTCTAAGATGGCTTGTTTAGAGACCCAGTGCAAGTGAAGACATGTGGGTAGGTGTCTGGGGATATAGTGCATGTCATCCTTACCTTCTTTCCTCTTATTTCCCCATGTCCTTCCATCTCCTAGACAGTTCTCAAAGCATAAGTCACTCTGTGTCACAGTGTTGGCAACATTAAACAAACAGGCACAAATTATGATAAGCCTCACATTCTCACCTCTGAATCCATGCTCAGCATGCAGAGAGCTTGGGGCCTCCCATGATCCATGAGAAAGGCCACCCCCTTCCCTTTTTCTTCATTTCTTCTTCTATTAGCTGAGGATCATGCACCTGAGAAGGTAAATTAACATAAGACCTGTTGAGCTTTATGAAGTAACTTTGGCGCCGTCACCTGAGAGAGCTTGTGCTGGGAGACAGACTGAGGTGATGTCCAGACTGCTGCAGGAGATGTTCACGCAGGGGGATAAAAGTTAGGACAGATAACCTCCATAGTCTTAGAAACAGATGGTCCTGTTAGTCTCACAAATACTAGATCTCACATCCCTAACCGGGAGGGGATGTGAAGAACAGCTGGAAGGAAGGAGCACCTTATACACTCCTGTCACCCAGCTGTCACACCCATGTTTTGTCTTCACATCCACTCCGACAGGAAACACAGGTGGGTCCTGCTGTACCAAGGTCCCTGGCACGATAGGCGAGGAGGGCTTACAAGGTGGAAGGATACTTTTCTCACTTATTTTTCCAAAGTCAAGTTGGGGGGACTAAAGTCAACCTGTTCTCCAAACTTTCCATGGCCAGGCTGACATCATTTGAGTCACGTGCTGTTGGAGACACTCAGGGTGACCTCTCCTTTGTCCTCATTCTTTATTTTCCTCTCCAGTGAAACAGTAATTTGTGGGTAAAATCAAGCTATCATTTTGATTGTCACTTTGTGAAATCAAAGGAAAATTTGTGAGTCATTCCCCAGTTCCCCGTGATGGCACAGAAGGACACTGGGGATTGCTTAATGAGCATCCATCATGAGATGGCTGTCTGGTTTCCCCATGACAATACCAAAGGAGGCATGGGCCACTTTTCTTTAAGAATCTTTAGTTTTAAATTATTAAGTTTAATATGTTGCATCATTATTCATACCATATAAAATTGTAAATTGCTAAATCAGGTAATGAAATTGGTAACTAAATTATAAATTTTCCTCTGTGGCAAAGCACACATGTAAGGTTCTTAGTCTTAGACAACATTA
This sequence comes from Arvicola amphibius, assembly GCF_903992535.2. NCBI lineage: Eukaryota > Metazoa > Chordata > Mammalia > Rodentia > Cricetidae > Arvicola > Arvicola amphibius. The sequence continues at coordinate 104,654,707 of NC_052048.2, forward strand.
TGTGCTCAACAGAAAAATGGTTGGCAAACTCTGAGGGGCGTCTATTTTCTCCTAATCATTTCTTCATTAGCAGATAGTTGAGCTTTATCACAGTTATGAAAATAAATTACTAAATTTGGTTAACAAATTTTAACTGGAATTGTGCTTGAAATCATTTCATAGCCACAGATTTGCAAAGAAAAAAGAAAAAGAAAGACATCTCGAAAAACCACAAACATTCCTTTGGTTTTGATTCTGTGGACAAATAATTGCCGTGCATATGGGTTTGTGCTGTGGTATTTCAGGGCATGCCCACAGTGAGTGCTGATCAAGGGAGAGGTTGCCACCCTCTTCTCCCACTCTGCTACCACACCTTCAGATTCCCTACTAAGGTGAATCCCTGGAAGGTGTGAATTGATGTGGCCATGAATGATGTATATTCCCTTCTTCCATGGCTGTGTGCTCTGCTTATGCACGGTTTCTGAGGGAGATCTGAAGGCAGTTTGCTCTCATATTCCATTTCAAAGTTGATCCTGGCATGAGGCAACCAGGTGGACTGGGAGGAAAGACTCAGAACCGTGCCAGGTAACAAAAGTTCCCCACAAGCCTGTTCACATAGAAACGATGTTTCCATCTGATCCCAATTCATTTCCTCCTGTTTGAATGGAAATGTTCACCAGTATGTACGCAGCAATGTGCTATGGGTGAAAGCCAATGGCTCCAGACTGGAAGTCTGGATTCTGGTTTCCCCTGTACCACTGATGAAGCCACAAGACAGGAGTGATCTGGTTGACAGTGACCTCCAGGGTGCTCAGGTCACTGGTGAGAACTGCTAAGCAAAGCCAAGAGAAAATGCATCTTAATATCTTAGGGCTTCTGGTATGTCAGGGTTAGATTTTGGTTGTGTCTAGCTTTGACTTTTCTGCTTTTTGTTTGTTTGGGTGGTTTCTGTTTGTTTGTTTTTGTTTTTCTCTAAGACAAGGTTTCTCTACATAGCTTTGGAGCCTGTCTTCGAACTAGTTCTTGTAGCCCAGGCTGGCCTCAACCTCACAGAGATCTGCCTGCCTCTGCACCCCCCATCCCCAGTGCTGCGATTAAAGGCATGGGCCATCACTGTCTGGTGCTTTTCCTGGTTTTAAAGCAACTTCCTGCTGCAGTAGTTCCCTCTCCTGAGACCTGTCCATTCTCGCTGTACCTGCACACTGTCTACCAGGGCAGTTGTGGTGCCTGTGAAGGCTGCTGATGTGACTTAGATATAGGGCTTGTCTTAGGGATAGGCAGACATAGAGCTTCGTATGGATGAAAATTATCTCCCCTTTCTAACCTTTCAGCAATGTATTTCTAGTCAAATGCATTCTCCTTGAGGCTGCAAATTCACTTAGTTTCTGTCCTCTTAGTTCATGTGTTATTTTTTTATTGTTTTTTACTGAACTATATATTTTTCTCTGCTCCTCTTCCTTCCTCCCCCTCCCTTTCTAGCCTCTCCCATGATCCCCATGCTCCCAATTTACTCAAGAGACCTTGTATTTTTCTACTTCCCATGTAAATTAGACTCATGAATGTGTCTCTTAGGGTCCTCTTTGTTGTCTAGATTCTCTGGGACTGTGAATTGTAGGCTGAATTTTTTTTACTTTATATCTAAAAGCCACTTATCAGTGAGTACATATTATATTTGTCTTTCTGGGTCTGAGTTACCTCACTCAATATGATGTTTTCTAGCTCCATCTATTTGCCTGCAAATTTCAAGATGTCATTATTTTTTTCTGCTGTGTAGTACTCCGTTGTGTAAATGTACCACACTTTCCTTATCCATTCTTCAGTTGAGGGGCATTTAGGTTGTTTCCAGGTTCTGGGTATGACAAACAATGCTGCTATGAACATAGTTGAGCACATGTTCTTGTGGTACGATTGAGCATCCTTTGGGTATATAGCCAAAAGTGGCATTGCTTGGTCTTGAGGAAGGTTGTTTTTTAATTTTCTGAGAAATTGCCATACTGATTTCCAAAGGGGCTGTACCAATTTACACCCCCACCAGCAATGCAGAAGTGTACCCTTTTCCCCACAACCTCTGCAGCATAAGCTGTCATCAGTGTTTTTGATCTTGGCCATTCTGACAGGTATAAGATGGAATCTCAGAGTTGTTTTGATTTGCACTTCTCTGATGACTAAGGATGTTGAGCATTTCCTTAAGTGTCTTTCAGTCATTTTAGATTCCTCTATTGAGAGTTCTCTGTTTAGGTCTGTACTTTATTTTCTTATTGGATTATTCATTCTTTTGATGACAAATTTTTTGAGTTCTTTGTATATTTTGGAGATCAGCCCTCTGCCCAATGTGGGGTTGGTAAAGAGCTTTTCTCATTCTATAGGCTGCCATTTTGCCTTATTGACCACATTCTTTCCTTTACAGAAGCTTCTCAGTTTCAGGAGGTCCCATTTATTAATTTTTTTCTCTCAGTGTCTGTGCTTCTGGGGTTATATTTAGAAAGTGGTCTCTTGTGCCAATGCATTCACGTGTACTTTCCACTTTCTCTTCTATGAGGTTCAGTGTGGTTGGCTTTATGTTAAGGTCTTTGATCCGTTTAGACTTGAGTTATATGCATGGCGATAGATACAGATATGTTTTTATTCTTCTACTTGTTGATATCCAGTTTTGCCAGCACCAATTATTGAATTTACTTTCTTTTTCCATTTTATATTTTTTACTTCTTTGTCAAAGATCAGGTGTCTGTATGTGTGTATTGATATCACGGTCTTTGATTCAGTTCCATTGGTCCTCCTGTCTGTTTTTATGCCAATTCCAGGCTGTTTTCAGTACTGCAGCTCAGTAGTAGAGTTTAAAGTCATGGGTTGTGATGCCTCCAGAAGTTCCTTTATTGTACAGGATTATTTTGGCTATCCTGAGTTTTTTTGATTTTCCATATGAAGTTGAGTATTGTTCTTTCAAGTTCTGTGAATAATTTTGCTGAGATTTTGATGGGCACCTCACTCATGAACAAAATGATGCAAAAATACTGAATGAAATACTGGCAACCCGAATCTAAGAACACATCAGAAAAATTATCCACTGTGACCAAGTTGGCTTCATCCCACAGATGCAAGGATGGTTCAACATACAGAAATCTGCCAATGTAATACACCACATAAAAAAACTAAAAAAAACACATGATCATTTCATTAGATGCTGAAAAAGCCTTCCACAAAATCCCTTCATGATAAAGGTCTTGGAGAGAGCAGAGATACAAGGAACATACCTAAACATAATAAAGGCAATATACAGCAAGCCAACAGCCAACATCAAAATAAATGAAGAAAAACTCAAAGTGATCCCCCTGAAATCAGGAACAAGACAAGGTTGTCCACTCTCTCCATATCTATTCAATATAGTTCTTGAGGTCCTAGCTAGAGCAATAAGACAATAAAAGCAGATCAAGGGAATACAAATCAGAAAAGAAGTAGTCAAACTCTATTTGCTGATGATATGATAGTTTACACAGCGACCCCAAGAATTCTACCAAGGAACTTCTACAATTCATAAACACTTTCAGTAATGCAGCAGGAAAAAAAGATTAACTAAAAAAAATCCGTAGCCCTCTTTTACACAGATGATAAATGGGCTGAGAAAGAAATCAGAGAATCACAGTGTTAACATGTTGAAATGTTTCTTTGAACACACACAAAATGACAAGAGGCGCTTGTCAGCAGTTCATGTTATAAAGAAAAAACTCAATATGTGTGTGTGGAAGAACCCATGGTAAAATACTGTCTATTATAGTCCTTTATTTTAATTAAGAAAATGCCCAAGAAAATCAATACTTTCTCACCCTTTTAGTTTGCTGTCTCTGCTTTGCAAGCACGAATGGTGAGGCTCTGTGTGTCCATCAAGTCTCCTTGTAGATGCTAACTCTGTCACGGCAGATGAGAAGGTTGGGTGTCCTGGTATGATGGAGACAGGGGCATGGATCTCAGAGAAATGGGGAATATAGCAGAAGCAGTCACTAGGTAAAACTTAGGAATGGAGACAGTAAGTTGAGAGCAATTCACAGTTTAAGATTTGTATTTAAATATTAGGATCAGAGTAGGGCTATATTATGCATTTGGGGTTGTTTTGTATCAGTTCCTATATTGTGTCTTAACAAAAGATAAACTACTTGTAGGTATTTGCTTGTGTTAATCGCTCATAATAATTTATAATCTCTGGTAAACCTACGTCCAACTGAACAATTAGATGGTAAACTGAAAGTTAAGCTAGTAAAACATATAAAAGAAATAAAAGCATAGTTTATCAGAAATGCAGGATATGTCATGGTTCATATGATATTAAATTCAGTATGAGACTCCTGGCAGACAGGACAAAAATGAGAAAGATGAGTGCTAGATGCCCAGGAGTCTGGCAGAAGCATGGGTGTTAGACGCCCAGGTGCTAGATGCCCAGGTGCTAGATGCCCAGGTGCTAGATGCCCAGGTGCTAGATGCCCAGGTCTTAGTTGCCCAGGTGTTATACACCCAGGTGCAAGATGTCCAGGTGTCTGGCAGAAGCATGGCATCACTCCCTCTGAGCAACACCCTCTTGGCACCAAGCACAAGTGTATCTGAATGGATTACTGACAGCAGAGATCCACGCTCCGCTGACACTCTGGTGCCCCCCATCAGTTAATCTGGACTTGACTTCTCAGCACACTTTCAGATAGGAAGCATGGTGACCTTCAGAACTGTCACTAGTCCGTGGACACAAGTCTGACCTTGGTCCCATATGTGGTTTCATGTCACTAGCTGTGAATATAGCAAAGTCAGGCATGCAAGGATGGGACCTGACAAAGTGTCCCCTAAGGATTGGAGGCAGTTCTTCTATTCTGAATCTTCTGGTCTCTTCCATGCACAGTGAAAATAGCCTCCTTTTGTCACCTACCCTGTTCCTCTACTATTCTAAGACTTCCTGCCTTGTGCTAAGAGGGTGTAGAGGCACCCAGGAATCCCCAAGGTACGGTCTAATCAGAGCTTCCCTTCTCAGGTACACACAATAAACAGCAGTATTGCTGAGTTCCCGAAGGGTCGTCTTAGGTCCCAAAGCCTGGCTTCCACTGCAATATTTACCCCACATGCCCAAGCTGGCTTGTAGGACCTGTGCACATTTAAAGTGTCAAAGACCAGACCTTTCTTGCATGCCAGCAGTTACGTTTTGGTGGGAGAAATGGAACATCACAGGCGTGATGTTCAGTAATCTGTTATATGACTTCCTTCTGATCTTACCGAGCAGGTGAGAGCCCGATGTTTAACAACTCCGTAAGTGGCTCACTGTGAACTTCTCTGAAAGTGTAGAGGGCCCTGCATAGGCTTCGGAAAGACCCCAGCAGAGGACAGACACAGAGTGGGATCTGGGTTTTGTACACCGCTGGTATCCTCCCCGAAATTGAAGGCTGGATTTCTTTGGCTCAGTTGCTGACAAGTGAAAGAAACCACTGCCAGTCTGGGCTGTGTGAGTGTGGGTTCTCTGTGGGTGTGAACCTAGCTGTGCGAGTGTGGACTGTGTGGGTGTGAGCCTGAGTTGTGTAAGTAGGGGTGTGAGTGAGGGTTATGTGTGTGTGAGAGAGAGCTTGGGTTGTGTGAGTGTGGCCCAGCTACCTCATCGAAAGTTTTGTCATTCATCTGGAGTGTGCTGTGAACTGACCCTGGGACACGAACTATAAAGCCAGATGTCAAAAAATTTCCCCAGAAATCTATTTTTCATCCTCAAAATACTTGTTACTCTATTTTCATTACTATATTATCGATTTTCCAACCAAAGATGAAATAATAATGATGTTTTATTAGTACTTACTGCATAGTGCTATTAAACGGTTTAAGAATTGGAATTTCAACTTTCCTCACAAAAATTGTTAGGCGTATATGCTTGAAATGAATTAATTTGCTTGTGTATAAATGATTTCTATAAAAGCCTCCCACACACCCAAGTGTGGGCAATCAAGGGCTCATAGCCTGGACACATTTGTTACCTGCGTGCTTCATGAGCCTTCCGGACCGATTTGACAGCTAACTGAGTTGGTTTACACTGAGCTCTTTACTGAGATTTAAAAATCATGTATTAGTTGAGCATGGGTTCCTCCTTAACTGATAACTTAAACATAACCTGGCCTTGTGGTCTCTGAGCACCTCACAAGCACCCTGAAGTTAGGAGAGGAGAATGGCTATATTTCAGCCCTCTCCAATTTAGGAAATACTAAGCTAAATCTCTCAGTTCGCATTTTTAAATTTACAAGCTTCAAATGGTAGCTTTTCTTTTTTTTTATTAGGAAATTACTGGATCCTCTCTGGCTTGTTGTGCATACTCCTTGTTCAAATTCTCTTCCATTTCACGCACCTTTCCACCCACCAGCATGATTGCCAGGGCAGCCGGTGGGTGAATAATTGCCTGTCTTCACAGGAGCTTGCTTGGGAGCTAAAGTGGAGGGCTGGCTTCCTGATGTATGCATGCCTCATTTGGATTCTGCCAACAGCCTCGGGGTGATATTATTCATGCCTTGACAGAGAGCACTCACTAAAAGCTTTGGAACCCAGCCAGGTACTGGCTGAGAGATAGGGGAGCATTGCAGCTTGCAACTGAGAGGAGCATCCATAATCCAAAAAAAAGGAAGAAAGAAAGAGAAAGGAGAAGGAACAGAGAGAGTCCCTATGCCATCCTCTTTGCTTTCCCTGGTTTCATGTAGATAGAAATTTCATTTGCATTGAAATAAAACACCCTAAAAATAATTGCATTTTTTTTCCTAACCACGCTTGAAAGTTTAACGCAATTTTCCACGTTTAATTGCAAAGCTGATTTTAATTAGTAAGGCCCCGCATGTGAAAAATGAAGATCCACTTGGGTGCGTGGATACATTGCAGCGTCTGCCGGATGTTCTAATTAACGACGGGGCTGCCTTGCAGCAGGGCGCGCCGTGGGATGCTTATAAGGGATGCAGTGCACACAGCCACCTAGCCAGCCTCTCTCTGTTTACTCCCCTCCGTTCTTTATGAGGCATCATTGTGCCTGCCGTCACCCCATCCATAAGCTTTATGGCATGCCTGTCCTTTTTACTGTTTGTCACCGATTCTGTAAATCACAAGTTAGGGCATACATATTTTAACATTAATTTAAGAGCAGACCACAGCAGCACAAAGAGAAGAAATGTTGAGACCTAGGGATTTATTTGGGTGAAGTAGCTGTTCCCAATCACGGCTGCTCTGGGGCTAGACTGTGAGCTGTCTCTTTGCAGATGCATTTGGGTGCCGTCATTTTGGACTATGGTAGCAGATAACCTTTATTATCATAGTAAATCCTTTATTTTAAAAAGTCTCTTGGCCATTTTCCTGAGGAAACAGCCTGCTGCTGTTTGCCACACATCTGGCCCTTGCCTCCTCTGTGATTCAGAGGACTTGATACACAAAACAAACATAATATGTTTACATGCATTCTTGATGTTTGAAAAACTGAATATATATATATATATATATATATATAATTCTACATTCAAAGAGAAGTAGCATAAATATTTTCAGACAAGGAGCTCATGTCCTGGCAGAGGACCTAAGGGTCTGTGACTTAACAAGCCACATCTGGATTGGGCAACTATCTAAGTCCACCGCCTTGCCTGATGATCAGACATGGGTGATCTTAGCAGCTTTGGACATCAACAAAATGTACAGGGATGGATAGGTAGGGTGGGTAGGGCTGGTGCTGACCTGCCAAAAGGTCCGTGGTTCACTCAAATTCATTTGTGTAGGAATCATAAGAAATAGCAGCTATTTAATATGTACCCAGAGAGGACTCCTGAGAAGGCTGTGGGTTGCCTACATGCAGGTGGCTGAGGAGCTGGCTCAGCTGTACAGTTAGGAACACTATCCTTCAGGGACCCAGTGGTGTAACCTCAGCTAGTTCTCACCTGAGAGGTGGTGTCTGCTGACAAAAGGACTCTTATGGTTGGTAAGCTGCATCTTCTCAGCGGTGCGTGGTCCTACTTAACAGAGAGGTGGGGAGATAGAGATCCAGAGCAGGGAGGTAAAGGAAGGTTGGCTTCCAGTCAGGCTGATTTAAGATGGCTCTTCTGACTGCACCATTACCAGCTGATTCAGGATCTCCAATCAGTACCTAGTCATGTCCCTGTTACAAAATGCCCAGACTGGACTCTATAACAGAAGGGGTTTTGCCCATTGACCTTAAATGTGGAACCTGAAAAAAAAAAAAAAAGGCCTCACATTGTTAGGCAGGAAAGCAGAGGCTAGCGGGGCCCAGTAGCTCAGGAACTTGTCCAAGCTCTCTAAGCCTGAGCCCAGAGGGCAGTGTCCCAGGTGGCTGGGTCCCCTGACTGATGCCTCTCCTGTGAGGTCCATCATTTTATAGGCATCAATGCCTCAGCACCACAGTGCACCCAAGAGGAGGAAAAGGCACTTCTCAACCATGACACACAGTAGAGGTTTTCAGAGGACCCTGTGTTAGGGGCAGTATTGCATTCTTTGCCTCACACCCATATCTAGGGCTGTTCATGGATTAGGAAAGTAGTTATCATCATTTTGATTCATGATGGGAAGGTGGAGGACTAATTAGAAGAGCCTTCTAGACCATCTTCCAAAGACCTGTTATTTCTTCTCTGTGCTCTCCCCTGCCTTACAGAGAACCGTGTCTTCAAAATTTGATAACAAAAGATGGTTAGAAAACAAACTTCAAAGTTAGTAAAGAAAACTTGAAAGGAAGCAACCCTCCCTTCTGACTGTAGCATTGATCCAATGGGATTGCAGTACTCTGCATAGCTTTATATGTTGCCAGAGGTACATATTATCTTATGAGATCCATCACCAACCCTCCACCTGGGGACACAGACGTAGGGGTGAACCCACCCCACAGGCCATTGCTCCTACCTCGAGCGCTCTTTCCATTCTCCTGTGGTCACCTCATACACACCACAGAAAAAGAGCTGTAGCTGCCCCAGACTCTGGAACACTTTGGGACATGAAAGTCATTTTCATATCTCTAGGGCTCCACAAGGTTCCACAGTCCTTCTGGAGCCAGCTATAATGGACAAAGTCTCCCTAAGCACCTAACCAAGCTGTGAACACCAAAAAGAGCACTGTTGACCGAACAGTCCTGATACAAAAGGAGATGGTGCCCAGGAAGATAGCTAATAAGATCAACCCAGACTACCTTAAATGTCCACCTGGTCCTATCCCATCTGAGATTTAACAGTGAATGAAGATTCAAGTCCTGACTGCCCAGATACAGAGTGTGCATAGAGCAAGAACTCAGAGTCAAACTATATTTGTATAGCAACCCTATACAAATTGGGTGAACACCCCTGCTCTGACATCCCCAGAATGTATAACCCACCCAGTGTCCTCACCCTCCCCCAGCACTCCCACCCAGTACCACTACCCTGAGAACGAGAACCACACACAAACACTAGTGGCTGGGATTGTGACTCCAACTGGCAGTGACTGAGATTTCACTTTGATTCAGACCACAGATGCATTTGTGTAGCTGGGTACTGAAGGACAGTCTACAAGATGTGGCTTCTCCCTGGGGAAGGGGAGGACATCACTTTTCAGGGGCACATGGGACATAGAATGAGCCAGTTTTTCGGCGTCAGCCACCAGCTAACTGCAGGTTCTGGAGGGCCAGCACCTACTCGGAGACCTACAAGGTATTGGGGACACCTCCCATTTTTATACATCTTCTTCTACTGCCTTCATAGTGCCCCAGTGGAGAACAAAGGAAAGGCATCAAGGCTAGAAGCTAATCAGGATATCTGCTGGAGATCATGAAAACCCTTCAGGACTCTCTCCTTCCCTATTGAAAAAGGACTCATGTTGTCTCTGGAGCTTCTGCTGCCCTGAGCACATTGGGATAAGTCACCCTCCTTGCTGTGGAGAGCTCACAGTGCCACTGTGTAATTCCGGGCTCTGCAACCTGTTCCTTTCTCTCAGTGGCCACTCTGCAGGACTGTACATAGCGGCTAATGCTATATGGGAGGACACAGAAGGATGCTGCCTGTACAAAAGGATTCATTTCCTGAGACTCCAGGGAGGATGGAGCAGAGACACACAAACCTCCTGGATGTAATTCTCCCATTAATAATTCATCTCGCTGTGCTCTTGCCAACTTCTTATCACCCCAGCCAATCAGGTGGCTCAGTGTACTCTGAATGACACCTTGGCTCCCAGCTGACACAAGAGAAAGGTAACAGGAGAGCAGGGGAGCCTGAGTGTCACATTCTCCCTCAGAAAAGCAGAGGGTTCTTGTGCCTACCAATCTCACCAAGGACAAGATTGGGAAATGAGATAGAACAGGACCATGCAGAAATGTGGGAGGGCCTTCCTATGCCTAGGAGCTGGCCTGTCACTATGCCTCCTGAGTATGGTCAGGATACACCCTCCCTGAGCCTCCATGGCCACCATAATTAATTCTTGAGCCACAACTAGTTTGTTGCTGAGGGACAATGAACCCAGGAGTGGCCATAAGGGCCTCATAGTCCACCTGTCCCCTTCATACTAGCATAGCGTGGTCAGGATGGGGACGGTGAATCACAGAAGGGCTCTAAGGAGTTAGCAAGGCTGATACAGCAGAGGTTACTGCTAATCAGCCATAACCTACGACACATCCAGCCTACAAAATGGAGCCAGTTTCTTCCCCCTTTGGAATCCCTGAATCCTCAGAATCCCTTGGAAATAAGAGTCCCAAGCACAGACGCAGTGGCCTCCTGAGATACACATCACAGCAGGCCCAGTCCCCTCCTATCACTGGGACTCAAAGCTTTTGGCCACAGCCTTCCCTCTTCACATTTCTTCCTACTCAATCTGGAGATGGTCTCTCTTTCCTCCAGCCTCGCTCAACCACCCACACAGCCACTTACACCAAAGTGGACCAGCAGGTTAGTAAAAAAAGGACAGTACCTATAGTGAGTGAGAAGGAACCCAGCCTTCCCTGAGGCTAGGAGGCAATGACAAATATCTTACATTGACTCAGCTTGTTTCAAACAAATTTGAAAATGTGGGGTGGAAGAATCCGGTCCAGAGTCTTCTACTATTCCACTACCATGGGAGCGAGTCTATCAGCTGTCTCTTAGTCTTAGACCTAGGAGTACACAGGCCTGCTAGGACCCCTAAATACAGAACAGCTTCTAAGACACTGGGAAGAGAAAGGGCAGCTGAAGAGGAGTGGACTGTGTAAGTGCCCTTCGTGGGCTCCCAGGGGATGCAGGTGGCAGGAGAAATCACAGAAACACTGAGGTTGGCTCAAACTTGAATTTCAAGTAAAGGCCGAGAATGTTTCTTAAATAAGGACAAGTGTGACTTGTAGTACTCCCATGGGGGTGGGGTGCATCTGTTATTGTCACGTTAGAGTTCTGGTAGTCAGTTTCTGTCACCTGACCTCATGTGATTCTCGTATTGCCGACAACGCCTAAGTGTTTGGAGTAGTACTTTTGCTAATACTTTCAGGGCCTTGGTTTGCCCTGGGAGATAGAATAGCCTTATACAACTGGGTGAAGGACATGGGGACTCAGTGTTAGGGTTTCTTACCTGTAGGATGGGGTCTGGCAATACCATATTCCTAGAGCAGAAGATCAGAATGTCATTATTTTTCCCTGGAAAGAGAATGCTGTGTAATCGTGTCTAAAATACTTCTTGCTATTTCAGAAAACCACCTTTTTAAAAGACTGATCACTTTACTTAGAAGGTCTTTGCAAGAGCATTCTAGGAGACAAGATGGTTAGCATGTTAAGCAAATTCTTTCCCCTTCTGAGAATGAGCCAGCCTCCCAAGGTACTTAATCTCAGGTTGGGCCAAGGTGTGACTAAGTCTCTCTAGCTCAGTCAAAGAACAGGCTACTGGGAAATGGGCAAGCATAGGTCCCAGAACTCAGCAGCCACCCTGTTCAGACTTTAGCTCTAGACCCAGGGCTGAGGAGAGGAACTGAGGGATCACCCTTCATAGCCACCTCAAACCATAATGACAAAATGTGTCACCAGCACGCCCTCTGGGCATCTTGTACCTGTTGTGGTCAGACTGGTCTTAGCTATATGAGGCCCTCAGTCACTGTGTCAGTCGTCTAGAAAATTTCTTTATCTATCTACTAGACTCAGTATAAAGGAGAATTAGTCTCTGGCCATTGGATGGGACATGGCCAAATATGTGGGCAGGGCCTGAAGGTTCCATGAGGGACCACACATGTAGAAGTGGTGAACAGAGCCTTTGATATCTGTTGGCCTCTCATTCAGTCAGGCTTCTTCAGGTTTAACTTCAGTATAAAGGTAAAGTTCTAGATGATAAAATGAAGTCACCCAGCTCTTTGCAGACTGACATGTCATGGGAAAAGACCCGAAAGCCCCTGCTCTATCTCTTGGCACTTTCTGAAGGTTCACATAAAGGGAACAGACAGCCTTCTCTCTTGTATCTCACCCCCCCACACACACACTCAAATACACACACACACACACACACACACACACACACACACACTGCCAGCTCAGCAGTCCTTTTCACCTGGAGACTTCCTCTTATCACATCTGTCTGTGGAATAAACTCAGAGTTCTTCCAAATCCCGGACGCCTGTCTTCTGTAGGTCGGTCCTGAACTTGCCTGCCCCTTCCAGAGCAGTGCATAAACAGTCTGCCCGTGCAAAGGTGTTCTGATTAATTTAGCTTTCTGGAAGATGAGCCCTCTCTGCCGCTTCTGTCTAATGAAGCTGTGTCTGCCTACTTTCCCAGCACAGGACTCCATGCTCAGTGACTGTGGCTTAGGAGGCAGGGGCCATGATAGTCAGGTCCCTTGCCTGTCAGAGCTCCTCTGGGGCTGAACCCTGTCCCTGACACCTCAGGGATGCCCGAGAGGGAAAGACTTTCCATGGTGCAGATGGCTGCCACTAAATGTCCAGGGAGTATAGAAACAAATGACACGAAAAGTCAATCTTTATGCCTGATTATCCTGAAAGGCATTAGCATTTCATGTCATTAATGAGGGCACCAAGACTGTATTTTTATATCACCTAAAATCAATAAAAATAAAAGCAGGAAGTAAAGGATTTTTTAATTAGAATATGTTATTCTTAAATTTTTCCAGAGATGGGGGTAAAATCAAGGAAACAAAATAATCCTCACAATTTATGGTACTTTGAAACAATTAGAACTAAAGCACAATTTTTGTAATTACTCAAGTTTTAATTATTGAATTTGGGTTTGAAATCACTATTGGGGAGTCTGTATCTGAGAGGCAGTTCTTCCCGCCTGTGCCCTGCAGGCAGGTCTTAGAGTTGGTCCCACTCTGATGGCACTCAGCACTCAGCCCAGCATGCAGCCACCAACCTTGCACAGCACCTCCTCCAGGCACAAAAACAAGTGACAGACTCAACACAAGGTAGTGCAGTGCTTTGTAGAAGAGTGGGGACAGAGAAGATGGGACGAGAGGGTGGAGCTGTGCTCCCAAGCAAATGACCCTGATGAGTTCAGAAACTTATCTAGTTTCTTTATCTCAGAAATTACAGCATTTAGTCAAGAATCACAAGTTTGAAGTGATCATGTAGATGATATTGTGAGCCTAGAGAGATCTATGATATCTTCACACACTACTTATAGAAGACTGACTGCATAGGTGACCCTATCTCAGGAAACATGATTAAAAGTCAAGAGATAGCTCCTGCCTTCAAAGATCATGTGATACATCAAATATACCATATCCAGAGAGAGGAGCACATGTGTAGGTGGCATTTCTGAGTTCTGTCATTGATTCTGAATACAAGGCAGAGACAGAAGTCTGACTTTATAAAAGCCCCTTTATCTGTTCTACTTCCTGCCCCTTTATAAATGCACTCTCCCCCAAACATGGGTTCCAACACAAGGAAGTGCACTGGCAGCAGTAGTACAGTTTTCCAAAACATTAGAAGCTGGAAGACTCCTTTTACCCCACTGTTGGCTCCGTAAGGCTGCAGGGCTTGGACAAGATACATTAGCCACCCTCCCAGAGTGTCTTTATACACAGATTAACACCCAGTTCCTCCTAGCCATGAAGGGTCCTATGATTCTTCACCTACCTAGAGGATCATCACAACTTTCCGTATGGAGAGGCTTCCTTTTCTGCATTACAATACCATACCACACAACACAGAATCTTATGGGGCATTGCTGCAAACTCAGTGCCCACTTATAAAATTCCTTCCCAGAAAGACTGTGGCAATTTCAAAGAAGACAGGTAACCTTGCACGTGTCCGTCTACCTGATACTAGCCTTTCACTCCATTTCTGGGAAATTTTTGCAGCCTTGATAATGAAAGATGCTGGATATGGAAGGAGTAGATGTAAGACCAAGATTTACCAGTGAACTATTTGGATTAGGTCCAGTTCCATCTAGATATAAAAGCAACTGTAAGGTGCTATGTCTTTCCCACCTCAGTCCTAGTAATCATGGTCAGTGCTTTGTACACAAAGGAATAAACAAAGTAGGGACTTGGCTTCTCCCTGAGGAGGAGGAGACACTTCAGCCAAAGCTCCCAGAAGGTGTGATGATCTGAGCTGCAAGGGAGTTTGTGAGCAGCAGGTCTACATGTCCTGAGCAGCTGAGCGTGAGGAAGGAAGACATCTTACTATCTCTACTGCTGTAAAGAGACACCATGACCACAGCAACTCTTATAAAGGAAGATATTAAATTGGAGTGGCTCACTTACAGTTTCAGAGTTTCAGTCCATTATCATCATGGTGGGGAGCATGGCAATATGTAGGCAGACATGGTGCAGGCTACATCTTTATCAGAAGGCCACAGGAAGTCAACTGTGACACTGAGAGTAGCTTGAGCATAGGAAATCTCAAAACCCAACCCACGGTGATTCACTTCCTCCAACAAGGCCATACCTAACCCAACAAAAGTTACACTTCCTAATAGTGCCACTTCTTATGAACTTATGGGAACCAATTACATTCAAACTACCACAAATCATTCCTGGCCCCCATAAGTTTTTAAAAGTATCATAATACAAAATATATTTAGTTCAACTTCAAAAGGCCCTATAGTCTATCACAATCTCAAAAATGTTTAAAATTACAAAGTTCAAAATGTCTTCTAAGATTCACTCAATCTCTTAACTGTAATCCCCTAAAAATTCATAATCACAAAACATATTACATACTTGCAACATATAATGGCACAGGATCTACATTATCATTCCAAGGAGCAGGGAAGGGAACATAGCAAGGAAATACTGGACCAAAGCAAGACAGAAAACCAGCTGGGCAAACTCCAAACTTTATCTCCATATCTGATGTCAAAATGCTCTTCCGATCTCCAACTCCATTCAGCTTTTTTGACTGCAACACATTTTTTCTCTTGGGCTAGTTCCACTTCCTGTTAGCAGCTTTCTTTGGCAGGTATCCCATAGCTCTGGCATCTCCAACATCATGGGGTCTTCAAGCCAATCCAGGCTTCACCTTCACAACTTCACACAGTGGCCTCTCTAGCCTCCATTCAGGGACACCCCAACACTCGCCTGACTTCAGCAGCTTTCCTTAGGCACAGCAGCAAATTCCATAACCAATTTCTTCTATCCTTAACTTTAAAGCCAGAACCATGTGGCCAAAACTGCCAAGTTCTTTTGCTTGCTGGAGCTGGAACATGCCCCCTCTTTCAATTACATCTTTATCAGCTTTCTGTTTTTGATTGTTACCTTCACTGTCTGAGCTTGGCTCCCCTTGAACTTGCTCTGTAGACCAGGCTGAGCACAAATTCAGAGCTCTGCCAGCCTCTGCCAGCCCAGTACTGGAATTAAAGTCATACACCACCACACCTGGCTCTAAGTTTTTGGGTTTTTTTTCTAGTTCCTTTTTACAAGTTAGAAACTTAGCTGGATGGGTTCTTACCCTGAGATCACCACTCCCTGTATTCCATTTCTCAATACTTTTATCTCTTTCAACATAGGATTTAGCTCTATTCTACTTCCTAGTGCCTTTTCTGAATCTGTACATTTTCTATGTTCATTTGCTCAGCTTGCTCCTTTTCATTATAAATCTTCATCAGAGTTAACATTAATAACCACATACCAGAGTATATGCTAGGCTCTTGTGAGATTTCCTCTGCCAATTGAATTAATCCAAAACTCCTGACTTTATTCTCAGGCAGACTTTTTAGGCAAGAGCAAAAGGCAGCTACATTCTTCACTAAAATATCACAGGAAAGATCTCTAGGAAAATACTAAAATTTTTCTCCTCTGAAACCTCTTGATCCAATCCCCAAAAGTTTAAATAACCCTTAGCACCACTGTCCTCCATGTTCTTACTAGTATGGTCCTTTAAGCAGTTCTTAAAATTTTCTACTGCTTTTCAAACTCAAAGTACCAAAGTCCAAATTCCTTTAGAGAAAAACATGGTCCAACCTAGCACCATTAATACCCCAGTCCCTGGAACCAACTTCTGCCTTAGTTAGGATTGCCATTGTTATGAAGAGACACCATGACCATGGCAATTTTTTTCTTTTATTTTAGGTTTTGTTCTAATTGATTTTATTGAGCTATACATTTTTCTCTGCTAGCCTCCCCTTCATCCATCTCCCATGATCCCCATGCTCCCAGTTTACTCAGGACATCTTGTCTTTTTCTACTTCCCATGTATATTAGATCCATGTATGCCTCTCTTAGGGTCCTCTTTGTTGTCTAGGTTCTCTGGGATTGTGAATTACAGGCTGATTTTCTTTTCTTTATGTTTAAAAACCACTTATGAGAGAGTATAAATGATATTTGTCTTTCTGGGTCAGGGATACCTCACTCAATATGATGTTTTCTGCTCCAACCATTTGCCTGCAAATTTCAAGAGGTTATTATTTTTTTCTGTTGTGTAGTACTCCGTTGTGTAAATATACCACATTTTCCTTATCCATTTTTCAGTCAAGGGGCATTTAAGTTGTTTCCAGGTTCTGGATATGACAAACAATGATGCTGTGAACATAGTTGAGCACATGTCCTTGTGGCACTGTTGAGTATTCTTTGGGTATATACCCAAAAATAGTATTGCTGGGTCTAGAGGTAGGTTGTTTCCTAATTTTCTGAGAAATCACCACACTGACACGCAAAGGAGTTGTACCAGCTTGCACTCCCACCAGCAATTCAGGAGTGTTTCCTTCACTCCACAACCTCCCCAGCATAAGTTGTCATCAGTGTTTTTGATCTTGGCCATTCTTACAGGTGTAAGATGGAATCTCAGAGTTGTTTTGAATTGCATATCTCTGATGGCTAAGGATGTTGAGCATTTCCTTAAGTGTTTTTCAGCCATTTTAGATTCCTCTGTTGAGAATTCTCTATTTAGGTCTGTACCCTATTTTCTTATTGGATTATTTGTTCTTTTCATAACCAATTTTTTGAGTTCTCTGTATATTTTGGAGATCAGTCCTCTGTCTGATGGACCACGGCAATACTTACAAAGGAAAACATTTCATTGTGGTGGCTCCCTTATAGTTTCGGAGGTTCAGTCCATTATCATCATCATCATGGCATAGAGCATGGTAACATGCAGGCAGACATGGTGCAGGCTACAGCTATATCAGAAGACAACAGGAAGTCAACCATGACCCTGGGAGTAGCTTGGGCAAAGAAAACCCCAAAGACCACCCCCAGAGTGACACACTTCCACTAACAAGGTCATATCTATTCCAACAAAGCCACACCTCCTAATAGTGCTACTCCCAAGAGCTTACAGGGACCAATTCGATTCAAACTACCCCAAAGGATGTGCCACATGATGTTGGGGAAGAAGCTGAGTCAGTTAGGAAGGAGTCATGCAGAACTTCAGGTCGAGGGAAGGAACCACGAAGAAGCAGAAGGCCTGCGGAGACCCCTGCATGATCCTTCTCACAAACTCAGTCAACGCTGCCTGCTGAACACCTCCTGAATCACAGTGGGGAGCAGCCACGTCACTGTGCTATAGCCACTGTTCTAGTACTGCGACCACTAGACAGCTCTAATAGCAGAAGTCATTCAATTGAGGGCATGCACACAATTTCAGAGGTTTAGTCCACTGTCAGCATGGCGTAAAGCATGGCAGCATGCAGGCAGAAATGGTGCTAGAGACGTGGCTGAGAGCTCATCCTGACCCACTGGTTAAGAGAGAGACTCTGGGCTTGGCCTGTGCTTTTGAAAACTGAAAGCGTACCACCAGTAACTTTCTCCATGTACTGGGCCAACTTACCTCTGGGTTGCATCTTCAGGGCCTGTCAGAGCTCACACTGGTGGATCATCTCTGATGATAGAATGATGTCTACTTCACTATAGCCTCTGCCTTCTCATTCCAGGTTTTCATTCCAGATTTTGCTATTTTGTTTGTTTGATTTTTTCCATTGATGGCACAGTGTCACAGATAGTTTATGTCATTTCACCACAATAGTATCTAGCAAACCCTGAGAAGCAAGCATCCCTAAAGGGGCCAAAATTCTGCGCGTTGTACACTTACTCATCTTTCAGTCTAGAAAACTGACCTATCTTTAAGAAAATGCGATGGGCCCAGGGCACTAGATGCTGTTGTAGGAGATACCATGAAATTCAAGAATGAAGGGCCCTCAGCAATCAAGTGATATATAGTCCCTATTCTCTCACACATCTGTACACACACACACACACACACACACACATGCATGCACACACACGCATGCACACACACGCGCACACACACATTGCCTGCCCTCACATCTCTGTACATTCACACACACACACACACACACACACACACACACACACTGTCCTCATACACACACTACCTTTTCACACGTACATTTCATAAGCCTTACCCTCCCATGAAGGATATATTTTAACGCCTTGATTTTCCTATATGTCAGCTAGAGATACAACCATCATAGTCAGGCCTGTAGCTCCATCTGCTAGAAGTCGTGGTAGCAGAACTGGTGAAACCCTAGGAGCTTCTGAGTGATGGGGACTGTGGCACTGAGCACAGTGACACAGAGTTGAATGGTCCTTTGCCAAAGAAGCTATCACATTGTCCACCACGAATCCAAAGACACATCTTTCCCCTCAGCTGAAGATAAACCCATAAAAGGTTCTCTTTACCCTGCATCTTCGAAATGCAATCAGTATTTGTTGTCTGTTTTTCGTGTTTTCAAGAACAAGACGCATCCATGTTGACTTTGATTTTTGGTGGAGTAGGTATCCAGGCAGTTATCTGAAGAAAGAAAAGCTGTACTGTTGTGGACATGCTCAGCCTTTCTGAGCAAGCATATCAGTGTCCCCTGAGTGCATGCATTCGGTAAGACAAGGTGGAAATGATACTGTGAAGCCACAGGATGGCCCAGCTGAGTGACTGGAGTTTGTCCCCAGAAGTTTTTATCGGGACATGTTCCTTTGTGCTTATGTAACCAGAATGTCTAACCAGACATTCTAACTAACTAATGAGAACTAGAAACGGAGACCATGGCTAGGTTCCTAGGAAACATTTTTTTCTCTGAATATGTTCATGTCGGTTTTCATTTTGGCTGGGTAGAAGAGGTGTTTTTGACCTAGAGAGTCTGACTTAATGTTTGACCTTGGCCACTGCATTTTCTAGGCCAAAGGTGAATCAGATTGTTTTTAAGGTTCCTCCCCTGTACATGTTAGTGGTGCGATAGGCCACTAGGCCATATTGAAATGAACGCTTTTGGAAGACCTCTTAGCCACCTGAGCTCTTTGGTTAAAATAGAATCTCACTGAAAGCACACCCCAAAAGTCTAAGGGCATGAATGGACCAGATTACTCTGCCAGTCTTACTGCTGACAGTGGCTTGGCTGTTGGAGTAGTTTTAACATCCTCAGCATTCTCATCTCACAAATGTCAAGGGCAATCAATACCTTTTATGGAAAAGAAGCTGCATGCATTTTACTGAAAGAGCCAAGCATAAAAGCTCGTAGGCCAGTGCCAAGTGTTTCTTCAGTCAACCAGAAGTTCTGAAGCCTTCTTGCCATGCACAATGGGGACTCAGGATAATTGCTATCTGACAGCATCCTTAGCCCCAAATAAAACTTGTCTTATTACAGCAATAAGCCAGCAGAAGCACATGTGAGGTAGTCAAGGTAGTTTACAATAGATAGGTAATATCTCCTGTGCAGAACAGAAGATAAACAATCCTGAATTCTAGCCTGATTGGGACTAACTGGCTAGAGAGTTAAGAACTTGAGATGGACCTCAATGAGGAGTAGGAGAGGAAACTCCCGGAAATAGGAATCATGGATGAACAGCATCACAAGACACCAGAATACAGGAAAGAAAGGAAGAGTCAAGGGAAATTTCTTTGCAATTAGAATCACACCAGCAATTTTTGGCAAGGGTAGAGTAAATGCATTTCAGATAAGCAAAGGTTCATAGCACATACTTCCATGCACCCTGTCTCGGTGAGTTCAGGGCCTGAAAGATGGGCTCCAGTGAGGACAGGAAGTAGACCCAGCTGAGTGAGGAGCAGAAGCATCCCCAGGAGGGTGGACACAAAGAGCCTGGGGTGAACAGGCACAGGCAGAGAGGGCTGCAAGAAAGCCTGACCTTGTATGTATTATTAGGACAGAAACTTAATCATACGGGAGCCTGATACCTGGAGGAGAATTAGAGAATTAAGTAAGACATAAATAGAAAAATAGAAATAGCCATAAATACAGTGATAATAGGCAGGAAAATATGGAATAGTATAATAGTCAGCACTGCTGCCTCAGCAGACCCATTTTTAAGGATGGTCATTGGGATAGCTGTGGAGTGGACGTGGACCTGTCCATCCGTGGAGGTTCGTGAGAAGCTCTTATCTCCCAGAGGGGCCCAATTGGCTATGCTTGAACTGAAAATCAGGGAGCGTGGTCTGAGCGCTTATTCAGAGGTTGTTGGAGAAGCAAAGAAGATGTGCAGGACTGCTGGTTTTTCAAGCCGACTCTTTAAGTTATATGCCAATAAAAAGCACTGTAAAAGGCAACCGTTGGGGTATAGATAAGATAGCCTGGAGAAAAGCTATTGAAGGAATCCGACAGACCTGATGAAAGTTGTGACTCGGAAAGTGTACTTGATTTCACGCAGGGTTTTAGCAACTGGAGGAGTTATGTTCAGTAGAATCCCAGGGAACCAAATCTCTGCCAGCGCTGGCTTGGAAAATGGCTCAGATTCTGAACTGAGTTTCTGCAGTGACCGCCAGAGTTGCCTCTGCTCATTTTAAGGCTAATGGTTGTTTTATATTGTTATCTCTCTGAATTACTGTTCAAGTTGATATGTTTAATGCTGGACTGTGTCATGTATGTACACTTTTAAAAGCTAAACAGCAAGTGTCTGGGTTCTAGACATTGATGTTTGTTTAAAATCTATCATTAAGAATCAAATATACATTTGCAAACAATTTTTATTAAATATTTTCAAAGTCTACAATGTTTGTAATTTATGGCAAGTTTAAACTAAAGGTGAATACGAAGTTTTCAAACAAACTAGCCACCTGTTAGCTACTGCTACAGAACACAGTTAACAAACAAGAACATATACCAGTGCTCAGTTACATCTGAATCAGATTTGCTAGTGCGTGATGAAATCTATAATGAAGAAGTTTGAAATTTTTGCTTTTTAGCTGAATAATACAGTGGCTTAAATTCTTTTGAAAGTATTTTTAAATACTTTCCTGTACTCTACAGAGAGTCTCAAGAACAATCCGGAAACCTCAGCCCTGTTGACTCTTTAGAAGCCAATGCTGGCCATTTCCTGACTGAGTTAGTGTGCTTGACAACCAGCGTTGAGTCCTTTAGCCGTCTCCAGTGATCCTAAATCCTGATTCCTCCCTTAGTCACAGGGCTTTAGATGCTATCTGGGTCTCTGCCATGCTTTGGCCAGCTTTCCCTCAGGGATGCAAGTAGGACAGGGCTCCTAGGGAACAGGAGCAGCCCTCTCATTCCAGGGGCTTTGCTCTCCTCTCCATGGATGCTTGGGAGCTGTGTGCCTTGTGTCCTTTGGTACCTGTGTGTTTGCATGTCTAAGCCCTTCTCTCAGCAACTGGGGCATCTCAGAAGCCCTGGCAGTTCTTGCTGTTTCTCTGTCTCTGCTGAAACCCTCTTCTAGTTTTCCCCTGTGCTAAAATCCACCATACTCTGTGTTCTACCAGGAGGACGGTGGGCAGTAGATCTGGCTGGAAGTGCTGTTGGAATGGACAGCAGTGGGTGGCAACAGTTTTTCAGTGGTGTTTTCCTGAGAACAATGGAGTGAGGGCGTTAGGCAGAATCCTATCCACTGATGGTCACCTCATACCTCATTTACAGCCCCACCTTGTTGAGGCCACCTACCAACTGATATCTACAAGGGAGCACAAGTTTAGTGCACAGGCCTTAGTTGGCTTTTCTGTTCTTTCTAACCACAAATAAGCTGGTAGATATGAGTTTCTTCCTGGGTCGTCTCTATTGATTTTTGGCACCTTCTCCCGGGCTAGAAGGCCAGAAGCTGTTCTTGCCATTGACCCTTCTCCTGATCTCTTAGGCATGGTCTTGTTTACTCCATGCCCAATCTAGGTGACTTATGATTGATACCACTCCTTACATGTTTTTTATAGCCATCAGATCCCATTTTGTCTTCTCCCAGGTCACTCCCCATACTACATAGGAGAAGTCATCACTGCAGTATGGACAAGGCCATATTTGTCACTTCTTACTCTCATGGGGCCTACTCTGATCCCACCACCTTATCCTGACCAAGGAGGACCAGACAGCTAGCACCACCCCAAGCTGTCTATCTCATGACTCATGATGCAGCTCATAGTACCTCTGCTTCTCTCATTCTATGTCTGTCTGTCTGTCTGTCTGTCTGTCTGTCTGTCTGTGTCTGTGTCTGCCTCTCTTTGCTTTCTAATTGCTCCTTGTCTCTTCCTGTCCTTTTCATTGGCCCTCTCTGTCTCTGCCTCTGCTTCTCCCCATCTCTCTCTGTCTATCTATCTGTATCACCTGTCTGTCTTGGCCTCTCTTTGTCTACCTCTGTCTCTCTGAGTTTCTGTCTGCCCCCTCTTCCCCGTAATGTCTTCCTAAGAAGTATTCTCCCTCCCTCCCCTGGGGACCTAGCTCTGCTGTCTCATAACATTAGGATCATGTGCACTGCTCGAGAAAATGCTTCCTGAATAAATAATCAGACAAACTCGCTCAATCCTCATGCAGCAGATGCTTCCTGGATGCCTACTTATTACATAAAAGACTTTATAGAGAAAGCACCATTGTTAATGGACCTTATAATAACCCAGTAAGAAATCAGGGCAGGATTAGCAGATAGTAGAAATCAGAAACCCTGGCATGGACAGAGGGGAGTTATAAATCCTACCCAGTGGTGCCCAGAGGCATGGCCCTAAGCAAACCTCTGTCCCTTTAAGAGGGAATCAAGAGCCCTGCCTCACAGGGTCATTATGTGGGTCTAATGGTGATAAAGATCTATACCTCAGCTACTTGGGAGACAGACACAGAAAGGCAGAGAGAGTTCAAGGCCAGCCTGAACCTGAGAATGTAGAGTACAAACATATTTGAGGTCCTGAGTTCTATCCATAGGACCATGACAATGAAGAAAATACTGGTCATGTATGCAGTGAGTATTCTAGCAGTGACATTCTGGACTGAGGTACAGAAATCAGCATCTATGGGTGAAGTAAATAAATGTCCTGCTGGTGGCGTTATAGACAGCTACAGCTAGAGCTTGGTACTCTGGGATGGTGTGACTTATTGCAAGGTGATCTAAGCTTAACACAATGAAAGCACCATGTGTCACACAGGAAATGGCTACCTGTGGCCATAGAGAACCACTGGAGAGCTCTGAGCTAACTTAGGCAGTCGCTAGATGCCTAGTACACACAGCTCCCGGCGAGGCCACAGGATGCCTGCATGCTATCCTCTATCAGTGACGGAGCAGAGACCCTGTGCAAAGGAAAGGCTGCCCAGCTCATTTTCAGGTACACGGATTCTGTTCCTGCTTAGAACCTGTATAAGGAAAACACACATTTGAAACAAAACAAAAACAAACAAAACCCACAACTAAATATAACCCAGAATTCAGCTTTGAAGAATTCAGTGTTTCACATATTCAAATCCATGGAGGGTAAACCACAGCAAGTAACCCGTCCTCCAGAGAGGTCCACTACAGAAACACAGAGAACCAGTCAAAAAAAGAGGTTTATATGTGTTTCAAAATTAAGAGACTCTGGGGGATCCAGAGTTTGAGCTGGAGAAGAGTGCGGAGGCCATTGTTGGTCCTCACTGGTGGCTTCATGTGGCAGAGAGAGATTAAGACACAGAGCCCAGGCACCATTTCTGGTTAAGGCATTACTTTTCCTTCTTTCCCTCCTTTCTATTTTCCCTTCTATCTGTGGACAGAGATGTTACAAAGACTTTGAAGGCAGTTTGAGGCCAGTCTACAGCCTGATTCTCTGAGGCTGTGACTGTGATTTTGCTTGGTACTTGCACTAAGAACCACTTTATGGAGAGACTAAGGAAAAATTATAAAATTGTTTCAGCCAATGAAATACTATTGAACTACAGTGATGTTGGTAGTACACTTATCTGCTAATTCCTTGATGTTTTGTCTGTGTATAAAAATGTAAATACAATCAAATCGCAGTGTTCACATTATATTTTATGTGAATTGATGGGAGCTGGAGGAGAGGGAAGAGCAAGTCAGCACACTACAAAGGAATTTGATCTCCAAGGACCACACTTAATCCTCAGGTGGGCAGTGCTTGGAGACCAGGAAGGAACCTTCAGTACATAGCCAAGACTAAGTCACAACACTGTTCCAACCCTCAGGCATGGGTGTTTGGCCTGCAGGACTCTTCACATGCTTTCCAGGACCACTGGGTCTAAGTTCACCTTCAAGAACCTTATGTTGCCTTCCAAATTCCAGGTCTCTCTGCCATGGTCCATCCTCACCTTTATCTCCATGACATCCATCATTTCTTCACTTGCCTAGTATGCATGGAGCAATCTAGAGAGGATACAAGACTCTCAAGTGGCTGTCTAGGGGCACTTTGTGAGAGGATGATATTGTTTCTTGGCCTGACCATATAATAACCATTAGCCTCATATAGCCCTGGATTTCGAAATGTGGCTAGTAAAGCCCAGAAACTGGACCTCAAGTTATCTTTAACTCAATGCCTGCAGATGTTAGGAGGCTACCATATGTTAGATGCTGCAATGCAGAAACTTAAGAGTCACCAGAATACAGATCCTTCTGTCACATCACTCTGGGGAGCAATAAAGGCATCACGCAACCTGTAACCCCACTGGGGCATGGTATACTCTCATCCTTCACCAGCAGGGGCATAGTGGATTGTCCCATGTATGTTCACTAGATACCAACCACCAGACAGGTTCCGTTGGCCGCTCAGGAGGCACACACCTGGTGAGGTCCACCATGCAATTCAAAGGATTAGAGAATGAATCCATGGTGTTTTATGTCTATGTAGCATTGCTCTTGGGATGTTCTCTGCATGTGGAACATGAGGAGAGACGCCAAAGATATTAATTGTAGCCCTCACCTGGATGGCTTCATGGATGCTTCAAGCACCCTGCCACCAATTCCCACTTGATTTTCTCAATCTGACGGACATCCGAGAAGGGTGATTTTGTTGTCATTCAGAAAAGAACATGAATGTGCTGATGGGGCAGGATACCAGCTGTGCAGTTCACAGCGCTCCAAGCATAGGTGAGGGTGAATCCTCTCTCCTTTTCCTCCCATGCTGCCACCTGTCAGCAAATGCAACATCCATAAAACACAAGTCAAGCCGGATCCACACCCCAAACACAGTCCCAAAGCTTTCCCAGGTCTCTGATGGCCCAAGCAGGCTCCTGAGTCAGCTTCCAGTACAAGGTGCAATGTGTCTGGACTCGGAACTTGTCACATTTAAAGTGAATACCAGGAGGGCTGGTGAGATGGCTCAGTGGTTAGGAGCACTGACTGCTCCTCCAGAGGACCCCCCAGGCAGCACCCACATGGCAGCTCGCAGGTGCCTGTAACTCCAGTTCAAGAGAATCTGACATCGTTATACCAATGCACATGAAATAAAGTTAAATAAAGTTTAAAAAATAGTTTAAAAAGTGGATACCAGGAGTTGGCAGTCAGGGAGAGATGCCAGGAGTTTGCATACAGCCGCAGCGAAACTATTTTCACTGTGTCTTAAGGACATAGAGGAACACCAGAGCACCAGACAAAACGAACTGCCAGGAAGTTCTACTGCTATCACACTGAACCCACATTTTCCAAAAAGCAGTTCAAAATATAAGTAGGCCGAAAGATGGAAGCCTATGATTGTGTTTCAGCAAGGAGAATGATCATCAGGGA
This sequence comes from Arvicola amphibius, assembly GCF_903992535.2. Classification (NCBI taxonomy): domain Eukaryota; kingdom Metazoa; phylum Chordata; class Mammalia; order Rodentia; family Cricetidae; genus Arvicola; species Arvicola amphibius. Next base: position 104,680,975 of record NC_052048.2, read on the forward strand.
GTCGAACTGACCTCAGAAGTTAGGGCTGTGAAGGTCTAGCAGCCATTCATCCTGTAGATGGGCAGACGCAGGTCCTGCCATAGAGCCCAGGTGTGTCCAATGCAATGTTGATGAGGCCCAAGTGTCATAGCACTCAGACCCATGCATGAGGGTCCTATGACTGGCTTAGAGTTATCCTCAATTTTTGTCTTTTCAAATGAAAGAATTCAGTCAAGAGATATGGACAATTTAAGCAGTTTATTTAGCAAAAAGGAGCAGGGGTAGCACCCTCCAGACAGCTTAGAGAGGGCCTGGATTTGCTATTTTTGCAAAAGACTTTTAGGACGTTTATGATAATAACATTTATAGAAGGTAAGGTGTCCCTTTTACCTCCCAAGGGATAGTGAATCAGAAAGATCTCCCTTTTAGGCTGTTTCTTCCCATGGTCTTCTTGAAAAACCCACCAAGTTACCGTGAAAGCAACAATGTAAATGGTATTATTATACTAAACCCCGAATCTTTTGAGGCTGCAGGCCCTTCTTGGGTATACATACATGGCAACTGAAAACATCCTCGATATCCTAGTTTCTGATCTATCGGGCATAAACGGAGGGTAACTTCAAAGATGCTAAACCTCTGACCATCAGGAGACACAGCTGTCAAAATTAGACACATCAATGAGAGCAGAGGCCATTGTACATCTTTCTGCAGCAAATACTATCACAGACTGAGGACCTAATCAGGACCAGGCACTGAAATCCGCTCCTCGTGATTAGTTTTACATTTCAGGATCAAAGTATCAGCGTGAGAGGGACACATATTTTGGTGTCTGCTAGTGCCTCTGAGGTACAAAGTTGAATCTTTGTCCAAAACCACTCAATTGGTAATCCCTGCCCACAGGCAAGCTCCATTCACCATGTTTGAGCACCGCATACCCTGCCATGCAAGCCAACTCCAGTACCAACCCTCACCTCTTTTCATGAGAGGTTGGGGCTTCTTAGCACCATGGGACCTCAGAGTGCAGGGGAGGCTCCCTCTGACTACAGTGTATAGAGCCTCTGTAGTCAGCCATTCAGCCATCCTCCTCAGTGCCTGGCCCATTCGGCTGCCTGGAAGCTACACAGGCGTCCCTTTACCGGCCACCTCCAGTCTCACTTTAGTTCCTCAGCCCAGCAGCTCACCACGAACTTTCTGACACACAAAGCTGATGGCGTCAGTAACTGCCTATGAGAGCTCAGAGTCCACAGTCTGCCCACTAAGTGGATCTGCCCCTGCCTGGCACATAACACAGTCCCCATTATTTTCCTCTCTTGTCCTATTTATCTCAGCTCCCTGGGGTCTGCATTCAATTTTCGAAGTATACTGTGCTTTCTCTTGCATTATATGGTTGCAGATTTATTTTGATATGTACTCAAGTGTCTTTTCTCTGCCAGATGGCCTGTTCTTCCTACCCTTCAAAGTTCTTCCCAGCATAACTTCGTTCTGGAGGTCTTCCTGGCATTTGATTACCTGCCCCTTGGATATGGTGCCCTCCAAATATTGTATGAGAAGATTCGTCAGCCTTAGTTCATTCATTGGCTCAGAGCTGTGATGTTCAAGTGTTTGGGGTATGTGGTATAGAACAGTGAGGGATCGGAAATGAAAGCACTGACATTTCAAAGTCACTATTGGCCCTCACAGACCTGGAGTAAAAGCGCTGCCCCTTTGGATCAACATCTCCTACATAGCACAGAACTTCCAGAGGATGGCACTGGATGGCCAAGATCTGTGAACATGTCACCATTCCTAGGTTCCAAACTGAGTGCCTTAGGGCTTCTCTTGCTGTGAAGAGATGCTACACCCTGGCAACTATTCTAGAGGAAAACATTTAATGGGAGCTATCTTTCAGTTCAGAGATTTAGCCCATTATTATCATGGCATGTGGCAATGGTGGCAGCAGAGAGACATGGTGCTGGAAAAGGAGCTGAGAGTTCTATATCTTGATTGGCTGGCAGCAGAAGCTACTGTGTGTCACACTGAGCAGAGCTTTAATGAAGGAGACCTCAAAGCCCAACCCCACAGTGACACACTTCCTCCAACAGGGCCACACCTACTCTAACAAAGCCAGACCTCCAAATAATACCACTGCCTATGGGAACCATTTTCTTTCAAACCACCACACTATGCCAGCCCAAGTCTGAAGGAATCTCCTATTGCACTGACCAGTTGGAAGGGGAAGTCACATGGCATTCTAAACACATTCATTATTTCCCATAGCATTTTGTCACTCCCTCTGCTCCTTATTTCTTGTAGCACATACAGGCTTTCCAAGAACAAAAAAAGAGAAAAACTAAACATGCAACATAATTGGAGAATCATCCTTTCTCAGGGGAAAAATGTAAGCTCAGCTTGGAGGAAGACTCTGCCCCAAATTCATCTTGATTTAATGGCAACTGCCAGTAACCCCAAAGTCATTCTCTGGGAGATGGGGGTAGAACTGACATTATCCAAGACTGACAGTGACTAGTAGCCTTTAAATGGGATAGTATCTGATATCAACATCTGTGGTTTGTCTGCTTCTAGTAGATTTTTACATCTGCAGATATCATTGTGGCTTCAGAACGCACAGATCCAAGTATACCCAAGTGCTTTTAGAAGACATACATTTTATATTTTTCATAAATAAATGTTAATATGGTGTGTGTAATATATATGTAAACATCATGTGTGATATGGATATAGGAAACTATTTTTGTGATTTGCGTCTGAACTTTCAACTGCTTGAGAAGCATCTAGAAGAAGGGTTTCATGGCTGTCCTCTTAATCTAGGGTCTCCATGCCATTTGGAATCATAGTAGTGGTGAGCTAGGTGACTCCAATTACACACTAATGGTAATTGGACGCATGCGAGCTATCCTGCGAAGTCATGTCTTTTCATTAGCAGAACTATGTGGGAGAACAGTGGTACCCTGCCCTTTTGCATTTGCATGGTGACATTTATCTCAACCCCAAATGTCTGCCAGGCATCCTATTGCTCTGATTTTCAGGAAGTAACAAAAATTTCTCTCTGTCCTCTTTCTCTATTTTTTTTTATCAGTGTATATGGTTGTCCCTTGGCTAAAAAAAGGAAAACGCAAGATAAACAGCCCCAAGAACCTGCTCCCAAGCGAAAACCATTTGCAGTGAAGGCAGATAGCTCCTCCGTAGACGACTGTTATGAGAGTGACGGAACTGAGGACATGGATGAGAAGGAGGAGGATGAGGAAGAGGAGTTCTCTGAGGACAATGATGAGCAAGGGGATGAGGATGATGACGATGAGGAGGTGGATCGGGAAGACGAGGAGGAGATCGAGGAGGAAGATGATGATGATGATGATGATGATGACGATGAAGAAGAAGAAGAAGAAGAAGATGGGGATGATGTAGAAGAAGATGAGGAGGAGGAGGAGGAAGAAGAGGAAGAAGAGGAAGAGGAAGAAGAAAATGGTAATCTTTAAATACTAAAAAAGCTTAGGCCGTGATTTTGGGTCAGCTTTTGCATGAATTTTCTAGTGTTAAAATCGTTGGCATCCTAACAATTCCAGGACAAAGAATTCTCAACACCAAATGGATAACCCCCCCTACGTGAACTGACAGTTTCTCCCAAACAATTCTTTGAAGTTATCTTCTAGGCTTCAGATTTCTGACAAATTGTTATTTAGATTGGTTGTCATGGCAGTTTGCTGAGCTATTTGTGGCAAAATGTAGGAAGAAATCTAGTCTCTCACATCTGGTGTCTAAGTTGTTCTATCCGAGAGGTACTATGATTGCCTGATGCGTGCCTACAGCCTTCACCTCTGTGTCTCCAGTGTGTGGCCTAGAGAGGTAGATTCTATCTGTTGGTTGTCGAAGCCATACTTTGGTGACTGTCATGTGGCTAGAATGAAAAGAGATGCTACTTAAAGAAAATGGTTGGTGGATTGGTTGTGTGCTTCATATTTGAGAACCAAGTTTCTAGTCTGAGGCAGAAGACAGTGAATTGTTCAAGCAAGGTGCAAGCTTACCAGGCAGTGTATGGGTTGCTTCCATAACTGCTCCAGGGGATTCATTTTTGTGTCCAGTTTTCTGTTAGCACAAGACTCAAAATTAGGATTTATGAAACCTATCCTAAAAAGCACTTCTAGAAAGAAGACATGGTTTTCTCATGATCCTAGATATAGCTAATTTTGTTGGCTTAGGGTTGACCTTATAGACATACCAAAAATGATGGTAACACAATGAGAATGTTTTTTTCTCACCTTTGTCCCTTGGGCTCAAAAAATCTTCAAGAATATGAATTCTGAAACCGCTAACTCCCAGATGCAAAGTCATTGTCTCATCTATTAGAGAGAACATATCAACATGTTTAGATCATGCAAGTGAGTCTGGCGTCACTACTCCTATGCACCGCCATAAGTGAACACACCTAATTCCAAAGCCATGGCCTTTATGTTAGAAATCATGAACCTTATTGGATAGTCCAACATTGCTACAGAAGCTTAAAGTTATTATGTTAATTTGCTACCCAATTTTTCTTAGGTTCTTTCATACGGTATGACAGAAGGCTTAACAAGTTACATCATACATAGCTCATGCCAATAACTACTGTGCATGCTGCCCAGTGTGCTGTGGACAAATGTACTGATGACACTAATGAGCTCCTAAGAATTAACTCATAACCCTATGTAATAAAATGTGTGGAAGGATGTAGAGGAGACCAGTAAGAAAATATTCAGGGACACAGTATCATCTGTGTGCAATTCTAAATGATACCTTTGGTTGTCAGTGCTGATGAGTGATTTGTATCTTGGCTGTGTGGCATCACTGAAATCATATAAAATATTCTCTTGCATTTTCTCATCATGTTTGGGAAGCAGAAAACGTTAATGCTCAGGGTTATGAACATTCAGTATGCAAAGAGTCTTGTCCAGATTTAGAATCTGCTCCATTTTCTAACTTAAGCGCTTCAGTTTTGTTTGCTTGGAGTCAGAATTTAGGTAATCTACCTTTTCAATATACAAAGTGGCATGCTTGGAAGTGCTCAGAAGTCTTACTGCGATGCATAACAATGTGGCCACACAGGTGTGAGCTCTTCTGACTTTAGCACCTAGATCCTGGGTGCATAATGAGCTCAGCAGCCAATCAGAACCAGGCAATTTTAGCTGGAGTGATTCAAGTAACTGCACATAACCAGCACACATGGGACAGAATCATCAAACAGGCAACTTCAGAGTAACTACAAAGGTCCCAGGTTTTTAAGTATCAAGAACACCTGGCCTGGTGTATACTCAGGCTTCCTGCACATGTGGAATATAACCAGAGTGTGGAGGCAGAAGCCTGTATGAAGGGAGCAGGACAATCCCAGACACGTAGTCAGCCACCAAGGAACTGTTTTCAGAATGCACAGCATCTGCTCCCCAGATCAGAACCTTCTTCAATCACCTATTAGGTGACTTAAAAGGCCCATTGCATTACTGAGGAGGAACTCAGTACATGATCCTCTGTGAGACTAGTTTATGTGACTTCATTGAGGCCCTTGCCAACATCTTCAGTAGAAAGGAAGGCCCTTTGTCCCCTGTCAGGTACCCTCTCACATGCTTCCCAGATCCAGAAACTGCTCTCATGGAGGATCATCCCCTGTGGTTCTGATTGTTGTGGGTGCTCTGGAAGGGAAGTCAAAGGCTTGTTTGATTTCTCAAAACTATGACCATCAGTGGACCGCACTATAGCCCAGCTTTGTGAGCAAAGTTCCTGGAGAACCCCTCCAATGCTTCTGTAGTGGGGAGAAGTCTCCACTGCAGAGCCTGTGAGCTGGTGTCTCAAGACACCATTTAACTAGCATCAGAGAGTGATGTCCCAGTGCTTCGCATCCTAGGTATTTCAAAACCTGCCAGGGTCGGGAATCTTCATCAAAGGAAAACCAGAGCTTTGTTGATAGGCCAGCTGTTCAACATGATCAAACTCTTATTTGTGCTTACACTGTTAAAATGAGACTTTGGGAGGCAGAAATCCACCAGTCTCCTATCTTCATATCCTCACCGTGCACACCCTATTTTTTTTTAACCATACTGTGGAAGTCTGTGCCAAAATCTCCATTGGTAAATTCAAGCACTTGCCCACCAGGATAGCCCCATCACACGTCTGGGAAGCACAGTTAATACAAGATTCATGCAGTATGCAAAAGCCACTTTTTTTAGTGCTGGTCGCAGTCTCTTTAGTGCTGGCTTTTGTCTCTATGTCCCTTGGTTGACATCACAGCCCCATCACAGCAGACTGCAGCAGACTCCTCTGAGGTTGGCTGGGCCTTATTCCTGCCATCTAGGTATAGACTGTGACCTCAAGTGAGAAGCATAGGGAACCGAGAACCTCACGAGGCGATCGTAAGTAGCCCATGCTTAGGTCATGATTTGGACACAGCTTGGACAAGTGCCATAGCAGAGCAGATGACATACAATGTGAGGAAGTCAGGGCAGTGATATGGGCACAGGGAGAAAATCTGACCTGGCATCAGCCTGAGGACCAGGCAGGAAGCCTCAGGTAATCTGTGCTGATAACTATCCACACAGGAGTCATTGTCTCTTGGCTATAATTTGAAATGTTTATTTTGTTTCAGATAAAATACATTTACACAAATCATCAGATTATTATAAAAGGAGTCCACTGAATGTCGAAGACACATTATTAGAACATGGGGATTAAGTATTTTATTTCAAAGATCTTTGAGCAATGTAGTTAGACATAAACCAAATTGGTCTGACACTAAACATCCTGTAAGTGTGGTATTTATAAAAAAAAAAAGTATGTTTTATAAAGTAGACAAACCACAGGCTAGTCTCTTGCATAGTCTTATTTTCAAAAGGCACAGCAACTATCCAATTCCATGTTTATTAAATACCAATTATCTATCCTAAATGGGAGCTACCATTCTGTGGCATAGAGTCACTATTAACAGATTTGGTACAGACTATGGTCAAAGGTCTTTCAAGATCACTATGATGAGAAAAACAAATTTACCCGCCTAGACAATACACATAAGGTATGGTTTATCTCCACACTCCATCCACCCAAAAAAAGACCATTTAAAAAATCATAGGCAGATAGACATTTACGCTTGTCCTTTTGAACCCATATTTCATCTCCCCATAGACAGGAAGGTGAATTCTCTGAGGAAGAACTAGGCTGTGCGAGGTCTAGACTGAATAAGGTCAGACTACTACCCTCCTTACTTTAAATGCTCCACTGTGGCTACTGCTAAAATCCTGGGGTTCTCAAGAGACAACTGCCTCTGGCATCTCAGAACTGCCCTAAACCCTGGAATCTGCAATTCTGTCCCCACAATCAGTGTGTCCATCAGTGCAGGTGCCTCTTCAGTTTGAGTTACCCAGCCTTTGTATCCCACGTCAGGGTGTGGTATCCTTGTAAGCTCTTTCTGAGGAATGGATTGTTGTGAATCCTGATACTGAGTACCTTCTTTAATAGGCTAGACAGTTTTTCAAAGCCAAGCAGAATGAAAACACATAGCATGGAGGCAAAGTGAGAGGGGTTGCTTTTGTTAGAGCAATTCAGCCTCCTCTGCTGTCCCTGAAGTAGCTGGGGGTTTGGTGGTCCACACTGGTGGCAGATTCTGATTTGGGACTCCGTTTTCACAGTCCTTACTATGAAACAATAGCCCTGTCCACGAGACTGTCTTTACTGGGGTGATCCACTCTTTAGTAAGTCCATTTCAATGACCATACTGTATGTATTCTTCCTCACAGAAGCATCTTTCTAATTGTGAGATTTCCTGGGGTGTGTTTTCTTCCAAACAGAGTGTGTAATGCCCCCACTTGCACTCACGTTCTGATCACGGGTGAGGCAGTGGCTGGCGTGGTCAGGAGGGAAGAGGATAAAGGTGCTGAACGGTCTGCACTGAGGCCCCACAACTCCCCAGTTTCCCCTCAGGGTGCTGCTCTCCATATTGATTAGCCAATTATCCTTCTGTATCTTTCCCAGGGACAGGTCCCTGATGAGGGAAGCAAGCTGAAATGCAGACAGACTGTGAAAATCAGAATTAGCCAGTCAGTGTTCTACTGCAGTCAGCAGAAAAAGCAATGAGTTCTGAGACCAGCACAGCACAGAGAGGATGTGTTTAGTATGCAAGGCTTCACCTGAGGAAGGCTGTGGTCACAGTTGGGAAAATGAATATGGTGGATTTTATCTTCTTAAAATTAACCTTCCCAATATACACAAATGTCTTCTGTGGGGATGCTGGGAGTGCTCGCACACTGAGGTAGATGATGCTGTGGCTCGAGAATGAGAAAGCCTTCAGCCTCAAGGAGGATTTTTCTAACTGTCCGTCCGTAATAAAAGAAAAAATCCTGCTCCATGTCAACTAGTTTTTGCTTAATTATAAAATAAATTGCATCAAATTTTATGACTGTTTGAATATTTTGAGGCAAATCTGAAAACGTAATGAAAATGTAATGCTTCCTGCCCTTAAGATACAAACATGTGTGTGAAGTGCAGACTAGCCTTTTCTGTAGTAATGAAGACAGAATGTCACACGGCTTCTTCTAAAGTCCACTGTGGAGAATCAGCAGTGAATTTGGTGTGTCTTGTTCATTTAATTCTTATCCTCAGTGTTGTGTGGCCGCAGGGAAGCATGGCACCTAGGTGGTGGGGACCCCAGCTCTGCCCATGTCACTCATCCTGAGAAGGTCATCAGCCTCTTAGGCCTCGTGGTGAAGTAAGGCTCAGCCCTTCACTTTCTCCCTGTCTTGCTATGCAACAGAAAGCAAGCACGAGATACAAAAGAGCTCTCAAGCTGACCTGTCTGCAGCTAGGATGCTGCAGCCATGATCAAAGGTACCACATGACAATCTCCCCTGAGTTTACTCAGTTCTGCATCGGTCTGGAACCTGGAGCCTGACCCAGTCATGCCTCATGCCGCAAGCCTGCTCTGCCCTGGGGAATCAGTAAGCAGGACCATCCCCATTAGCTCCAAAATGGGAAACGTAAGCCAGAGAGACAGGCAGTGAGTAACACTGCTGTCTGCTAAGGCTGTGTCAGGACAAAGTCTCAAGATGACTAACTGCAGTCCAAACGCGGTATGTGCTTTCCATATACTCAAAGGGTACTGGGCTAGCTGAAGCTTTTGTTCAAGTTAGGGTCTTTTTTTTCTTTTTTTTTTCTTTTTAAATAAAGATTGAGTAAAATAAGCAGGAGCAATATACAATCCAGGAACAACGCAGAATTGAGCTTAGCGCATTGAAGTGGTAGCTTTGAGAATTCAGGCTGAAGACAGGATCCTATGTAGATACTGGGGATCAGTAAACCTCATATTACAGAGAAAAGTAACCTCTGTATGGCCCCTTGGAAGTGAGTCAGGAAGGAGGAATAGAAGACCCAGAGTTCCCTCCCAGCCCACCACAATCACGTAAGAAGCACACTTACCTCAGCCCTGCTCTGGAGCCAGAAGGGCCAGGATTTTTCTACCCCTTCACTAGGATACCCAGTCACACTGATACCTGCTCTGTAGGCACGCAGCGCTCAAGACTGGCCAGTTAACTTTAACACTCTGCCCTGAAGAAAAGAGAGACAAACAGACAGGTGGTAAGGACAGGCACAAACAAAGACTGCCAAGGCTGAGAGACACAAACAGAGACAGGAGGACAGAAACAGGCAGAAGAAGAGATGGAAAGAGACACCAAGTCAGAGGAGGAGTTGGTCAGTATGCCACTACCATCTCAGCGAGCTCATGGATTGGAAAAATGTGACTATCCTACTAATTTTAAATCCCCAGATCTTGATAAGCCAGTGCCCAAATGTTATTAGGCAGCTCCTCAAAACTTTATAAATTTATAAATAAATTTCATTCACATTCCATTAATTTACTTCCTTAATGAATAAAAACTTTAAGAAAGAAACACAGTTCACAGTTGCTAAGTTAAAAGTGACTTGGTTGTGAGAAAGTGAAAGAGAAATTGCTATTTCTCTTTCAATATACCTCATTTTGTTATATAGGTAATGTTTTACTTACAACATGGACAGTTAATAGGGGGCTACAGTTGGTAGGAGACTTGCCTAGGATTTATAGAGCCCTGAGTTCAGTGACTACCACCATATAACCTGGAAAGGGTGGCACAAGCCTGCTACCCCTGAACTCAGCAGGTAGAGACAGGAGCTCAAGCAAAGTACAGGCTGCCGTTCCCTGTAGGAAGACTTATTCCTCTGTTCCTCTCCACTGATCTAGAGTCTGAGCATGAAACAAGGATACCTAGGGTTGGGTATTGTAGCTTCGGTGGCTCTGCCTGGCTGGTATCTGCCTCCTTCCCATGGTTCCTAAACTGCAGAAGAAACTTATCAGCCTGGGAAAAGTCAGAGGAAACACCATTAGCAAGGTTGGGACCCAGACCACTATGACTCAGGATGCAAGATGCATGGCCTTATGACCTTGAATTGAAGGACTAGACATTCTTGTTGGATGATTTTCCTCATCCATAGGGCAGAAAATGGTAAGCGGACTGCAGAGGGGTATCAAACCATAGAGGGGGCCCTAGGAAACTGCCACCTCCTAGGGCAAAACTAGATAGGTGTCCCAGCTCAAGGTTGTTGGGACCACTGCTCCCAGCACTCATGAGACACAGCCGCCTTCCCAGACTTCAGGAAAAGGCATCCAAGACTGGTGTCTCGACCTAGCATATAGACAGGCCCTGGCCATGTCTTCGCCCTCAGTGCCCACTTTTTCACTCACTGCATAGACCATGGCAACCTTGGCTTTTCTTCAGCCTTGAAAAAAACTGGCACTTCCTGTTGATCATACTCCTAGCCTCTGGCAAAGGTCTCCTTCCTCATGAGAACTCCCACTCAGGCTCCCGTCTTCCCCATGTCCCCATCCAGCTCCATTATTCAGAGCATGCAGCATCCTGACACCATACTCTGTCTTTTCTGGTTTTTTCACCAACTACAACTTCTGGGACTACAAGGATATCGTCTTTTTGTTTCACTGTTGAGTTCTAAATGTGACCTCTAGATTTGTGTTAATGTGGGGTATCCCCCATCTAGTAAACCAGGACTGGTTTATACAAAATGTGACAACCATAATATTTATCTTCAATTTGGTAAGGCTGAGCTGATGCCCTTCCCAGAGGCTTTACCTGCTTCTGTTTAATGAGGAACCCTGGGAGTGCCAGTATTTAGTTGGGGTTAATGAATGACTGCTAGAACACCATGGGCATCTCTTTATCATAGGCAGCTTTATTCTCTCTGTACCTTGCTTTCCGGGTGAACTATTTCTGTGAGAGGTATGTTCCAATGGCCAACTGAGCTGCTAGCACCTTAGCATCTTGGAGAGATTGGGGAAACCTCTAGCTTTTTACTACCTTTAGGGTGGAAATAGAAATATAAACTTTCAGACAATGTAAAGATCCAGGATCATTTCTGAGCAGGTGACTCAGTAGATGGTGTGATACCAAGGAAGGTATCACAAATAGGCAGTTATGAGCCAGTCTGTGTTCCCTTGGTAATGAATTGGGAAGCAATGCAAGACCATGTCAGACCTTGTTCAGGAGTGACAGAGGCATTAGTCACGCCACAAGTTAGATTGATTTATAAGGTTGGATTGACAGCAAAGTGCACACAGCCATGGAATAAACAAAATCGAATACTGAGTGTGGTTATCTCTAGGCCTAGAGCTCAGGTTTTCAGTGTGTGGACACTAGGAGAATGGAGAGGAAAGTGGGGCACAGCTTTCAGAAGAGGCTGGAAACTCACTTGTAGCAATTGTGTGTGATACATCAAAACCATGTCCCAGGATTTAGCAGCAACAAAAGCAAAGGCTCATTGGAAGGAGCTGTTGTAGAGCAGGTATGAGGGAGGAGCTCCAGAGACTGGAATTGCACCTTTGTTGAGGATTCTGGCAGTTCCATGCTGCCCTCTCCAGATTCCTTCTGTGTGTGCCCTTGTCAGGGACATCTGGGGACAGGGAGACTCCTGAGGGGATATAAGGTGGTCCCTGTTGAGTGGGATCAACCTTTATCCTAAGAACCTTTAGTCTTGAGAGGCAAGAACTTCAAAAGTGGGACCTGGAAGCGGGTGATAATGTCAGACATGGACAGATTGTAGTGTACACTTCTGAAAGGAGGCAAAGCAGTGTCTGTAAATATCACATCTCTTACCCCTATCAACCCATACAGTTAATTTATGGGGAGGAATCGCTATTAAAAGGTCCTATTTACATTTGTTTTTAAAAGTCCCACCAAAGCATATAAACTTCACTGACTACAGAAAATCAGATGCAAGCATCCATCACTCACTTGTAACAACTTTGAAGAGAGAACACATTTTATTGCTAGCTGAAAACAAACCTCCAGAGTCTCTTCCCTTCCATGGCTCACTGCTTTAGGGTTCAAACCCTACCCCATAGCACTTGCCCCTCTTCTGATTGTCACCTATTCAGCCCATGTGGCCCTCTGAAAAATACTGCTCAGATAGGAACTACCACTTGGGGCTTGGGGAGTCTGGAGAATGGGTAGTGGTAGGAAAGCCCAAGTTTGGTGATGAGCGTTTGAGCTAATCCTGTTCTGTAATCCTCAGGCTACCTACAAGTTTGGGAAAGTAACAGACATATCTATAAAGACATGTTTCTATGATCTGGAGACAATGTAGAAAAGTTGGGAGAAGCTGGAGACACTTTGCTGTTTGTTATGCTGATGACAAATGGGTACCTGCCTTTCTCCAAATATAATTCGAGAACTTCCCCATGTCCTAGCAGTAGGAAGGATTCTAGTAGCTTGATGTTAGTCCTTCAGTGGATATACAATGCTTCTTACAACACCAATAACAAAGCAAACACAACACTGTCAGGTAAGGTGTAATTAGGACACAGGACAGCTGTGAGTACGGTGGCCATAGTACCATCTGGCTATAGTGACGTGTTCTTGCCTCGCTGTCCCATTCCCACCTTTCTTCTTGATATAGAAAGCTTTTATATGTAAAAGCTCCTGAGGGGTTGTCTAGCTCAATTTAAGACCTGTTAATCTGTCCAGGATGGGAAGTACTTGGTTAAGGGCAAGGTGCTAAGATCCTGGGGCTGAGTTAAAAGAAACAATGCTTCCAGAATCTATTCGGGCCCCTGTTGCAGGCATGCCAAGAGGGTGGGCCCTGTCCATTGAACTCAGAGTCTGGGGTTCTGAAAATAGTGACCTTTGACACTGAATAGCAGAGGGATAGAGAACAGCTTGTCTTCTACCATCTAGGGAGATGCCACATATGCTGCCCAGTGGGAGAAGGGAGGCCAGAGCAGAGAGATATATGGTGATCCTAGTCTGCTCTGAAGAAGTGGTGTGTGTGTGTGTGTGTGTGTGTGTGTGTGTGTGTGTGTGTGTGTGACACGTGAGCTCTTGGGGTTATAGTTAGCAGAATTATGGGCAGTCAGGATCTTTCCATGGTTAACCTCTTTAAATGCATCTCACAAGCTCTCCTATCTCACTTGTTAGCCCAGGTTAGCCCAGGGCCACCTTGACTGTCCCTCCTAGCTCACTTGTTAGCCCAGGTTAGCTCGGGGCCACCTTGACTGTCCATCCAGTGTGCAGGCCATATCTAATTTTCTAATCTCTGGGGATGATGACTCTCCATTTTCACTTGAGGATTTTCTAGGAGACAGACTCTGGGTCTGTCTTTGAGTTTTCAGAATTCTTTAAAAAAGGAGAGAAGACCTACCCTAAATGTGGGGCTGGGGACAGCTCATAGGCTAGAGTCCTGGACTAAATGAATGCATGGAAAGGGCAAAGCAAACAAAAGCCAGGTGAACACCAGCACTCTCTGCCCTCTGCTTCCTCATTTGTGCAGCACCGCGTTCACCGCTATGGACTCTGCCAACCTCTTGCATAAAAGACTGCATCCTCTTGATTATGAGTCAAAACAAATCCCTTTTCCCTTACCATGGTTCCATCAAGTATTTGGTCACAGCAACGAAAAAAAAAAATACACCTTTCCAAACCAGAATGGACCTAAACTGCATTAGTTAAGATGCTGGCTGGTGGCAGGCTAGCTGAGTTAGCAAGCCCAGCACAAATCTCAAAGGCTGGTCATTGAAATATGTCCTCAATCCCTGGGAGGCTAGGGAGGAGTGTCAAAGGGGGGAAATGCCAGAAGGCAGATGCTGAGAATAGCAGCAGTCACCTGGGTTGGGAGCATACAGCAGAGACCTGCCTCATCTGCCGAGAAGGAGATGGGTGTCTAGCTGCTAGTCTGCACCAAGCCCACTGGGTTCCTCTTCCAAGAAGACTGCAGTCTGGTTGCTATGGAAACAAGCAGTGCAGAAGACTGGTAAAGCAATCATGCACGGCATCCCAGCATGGTATCTCAGCTCTGTCACTTGAACACGTGTGGCTTGCAGTCTTCTGTGGTTGCCTTTCAGAAGTAGTAGCCACTGAAGAGCCTTTCCTGGGGTCTCTATGAAGATCAGGAAGGACAAACAGACCTCTACCACCATAAGACTGGGCTAGGGGTTCTTCTGAATTCCATTGGATAAACACACACACACACACACACACACACACACACACACACACACACACCCTGTTCTTTACTGTCCATAAGATGTGATGTGGGTGTGTATAATGTATATTCATGTGGCTTTATCAGTACCAAATATTGTATCTCAGACGTGTTTTAGAGACAAATTACCACAAAACCAGTGTATGAGGTTCCAGTAATTCTAGGAAAACCTCCCAACTATGTGATTCTGTGTGGTCTAAAATCTTGCTAGTGGTCAGACTTAGAAGAAAGGAGTTGCAGCCACAACATTTATAAAGCCTTCACAGGGCTCAAAATCACACATCACAGCAGTTAGCAGTGAAGCTGGTAGCTGGCTGGTGATCATGTGGGCAGAGCTCCTGGACTCAGCCACAAAAGCACCTCTACCTGTAGGCTCATATCCATCAGTTAGGAGTGGATCAACCCAAACTTCTCTGATTTCCAGTCTCACATGAAGACTCTGGGATGCAGCAGGGAATACCTGGGGCTGGACAGGTTGAGAGGCGGTGCCTGGTCTCAGCCTAGCCATGTGGGCTCTGTGCAATGTCAAATCCCGAGCACAGTATACAGAAGGAATGCAGCATTACATCCTCTCCACACACATTGGTATTCATGTTACTACTGTTTACTTAGGACAGAAACATGTGCATTTATTTTCTGGAAAATGCTTTGTTCATCACAAATACATCCCTCTTCTTTGAGAGAACATTAATCACTAGATAGGAACAAGTAATATTAACTTCTGAAAGTTTTATGAGCCAGAATGTTTGTACCACATTTCTAGTCCCTGACTGGTATAGAAAATTCTAGACCATTTGCCAAAGCCCATAGCTATGATGGGGTCTTTTCGATGCTAGTCTCAGCAGAAACACAACTAGGTAGTAAATTGTCTAAATATGGAAAACCAGACACTGAATTCTAAATGTTCACCATGACAGGCAAGGCTGAGACAGAGCATGTGTTCAGAACCTGTTTGCTGATGACATGGAGCCTGTTTCCTTCCATTAGCCCATATAATTAGGAGTTTATTTTAGGTGATGCCTTAAACACTGGAATTCTATTAACCCGGAAAGATTTTGGCCTCAATATCATCTTCCAACCATCTCCACACCCACTGTTCTCACTCATGAGGCCTCTGATGACACCGAGCATTAGTAACTTTAGAAAAGGGAAAAACCAACCACAGCAGGCTTTGTCTTCACGTGCATTCCCTACTGTCTGTGTCCAGATGCCATCCCTGAAGAGGCGAGTTTCTCCAGGCATCTGCTCTAGGAGAGAAGGTGCTGGAAAACAATACCACCCATGCCAGGCATTTGAAATACACACAGTCTGTGTGCCTCACCCTGGGGTTTGTAGGAACTTGCCAGGAGCGGCCAGGCAGATAATTATCCCTGCCTTACAGATGAGCTCGTTACAGCTCTTGAAAGGTCACTGCCCTCACACAATCACTAAGTGGCAAGAGAGTGATGGGGCCAGTTGCATAACTTCCTATTTCAAATCTGCCTCTCAAGGCCACCAGAGCATCCACAGTGTTCCTCCAGCCCACGTCCCTGTGAGGAGCAGGCCTGCCACATACGCTGGAGAACACCTGGCACTTTTCTGGTACTCAGGCAGGGAAGAGACTAACCTGTCTTCAGTTCCTCAGTTTCATGGGTCTGCAAGGCTGGGATACTGTTTTTTTCATCTTCTTGGGAAAAGGTGGCAGATTGGCCATAAGAGGCACTCCTTAGCCATGTCATGTGGAAAGCAGGACAGGAAAAACAAACAACAGACAACTGAGATGGGTAATGGAGAATCGACAGCATTACATCTGCCACATTTGCTAGGAAGGACTCGTGAGAGCCATGTCCTTTTCCAGAGCAGACTTCATTTTTGAGTTTAGATACAGAAACAGGGATTAGGCAAGATTTTTTTTTTTGCTCTGGTTATTACATTCAGTGACTCCCTTCTTTTGTGTGTGGGTGTGTGTCTGTCTGTCTGTGTGGGTGCACATGTATGTGCAGGTTACATGAACATTGCATGAACATATGGCAACCAGAGAACAACATAAGGTATCTTCCTCTATGACTTTCCATTTTATTTTTTTAAGACATGGTCTGTTGTTGAATTTGGGGGTCACTGATTAGGGAAGGCTGGCTGGCCAGCAAGCCCCAGGGATCCTCCTGTCTCCACCTCCTCAGATGCTGGGATTACAGGCACATGCCACCATACTGGGCTTTTATGTGGGGCTGGGAATCAAATTCAGATTCCTGTATTTGCACGGTAAGCACATTAACAGCTGAATTTCCATGTGGGTGAAGGAAAGCAATTCCTCACATTGTTTTCAACCTTCACACATACACTGTGGCACATGTATCAAAATGTAGCCAAACACACACACACATAAAGTATAACTTTTATGTTTTTAGTGTTTCAAATCATAGCACATATTTTCCACATCCAAACCGTGGCTTACAAATTCATCTGGTTAATACTCTATAGGTAATGGTGACAATTACCCAAACTATCACAATTGCTGTATGGGTAGAATAGCTTTGTCATTCCCAAGGATGATCTAGTTATAGCCCATGAACATAACAAAGTGTATAAATCAGAAGGGAAACATAAAAATCACATTTCCAGAGTCATGAGGACAAGATGTACTTACGCTCTCCAGAGCTGCCCTGCCAGCCAACAGCAAGGTGTGTATCTGTGATTAGCTTTGCCACATTTGTGGTTATGTTTGCTAGTTCTAGGTTCTTTCTTTTCGCTGCTCTTTGATGACAGTTTTATACTTCTAATAAGGAAAATGGCTCAGGCAGAGTATGGTGAAATGAAGAGGTTTAAGTCCAGAGAGAGACAGAATCTAGTTCATGCAGCAACTGCTGTCCTCTAACTAACACATGCTGATGTTTAGAGAGTGGGTCAGAGCCTAAGTATCTGTTGACTCCAGGTGGGATGTTATTTTCAGTTATTGCTATATTGAGCTCCAAAGCTCTTTTTACCAACATGAACCTTTTCTGCATAAAATCCATACCGAAAGCAGCAGAGGTTCAGCAGCTCAGCTTTAGTCAGCTGGTGTTTGCAGCTAGTCGATATGCCTCATTCCTCCAAGTCATTATCAAAGTCTGAAAGTTCTCTGGCATTTGAATCATGAATACACAGGACAGATGTGAAATGGCATCCATTAACCATCCAACCAAAGGGGGACACATTTGAAAACTCATTTATTATTATCTATGTCTCGCAATGCAGATGACAGCAGTTGTGTAGACTTGTGAATAGAGACTCAAATCCAAACAGCTCTCTAAGTGAAAGGCAAATGGGTTTCTGATGGAATAGGGGGTTTACGTCATGCTTAACATGAACTTTAGAAAAGATTTTCTCTAAGTATATTTGAGGTTAAGTACATCTTATTCAAGTTTCTTCAAGATGATGAGACGGGTGAATATATTATCACCATAGGTCAAATTAAATGATAGAGTGTGAGAGTCACAGTTAACCAGGGCCATCTGATCCAGTGGCATGTGGTCACTGTGCATGCCTAACTTGTCCTATATGTGGCAGGAGCTCACACTGATGTGGAGCTCCTACCACTTCACTGTGGGTCTCAACACATTGGCTAGAAGCTATCGCGTTCATACTACTCAATTCAGTGTTCTCATGACCACTTCCTAACAGGGCGTCCTTCTGTGTGACTTCAGAAGTCTGAGGCTGTGCTCTATGTCACCGAAATATGGTGGGGAATGAACCACTTAAAGGTTACAGAGAACCACTAAGTGTGTGCAAGTAGGAAAGCTCATGAACTTTTAGAAAGCTCGGTGTTTTGAGAGATGTAATTGGTAGCCAACTGTTGGCTGTGAATACAGTCAATGAAGATTGTAGATTAGAATATTAAAAACCAAAAATGTTTAGTTTTATATCATATTTATTGCATATAGTGGCTAACTTTAAGATTAACTGAAGGAGTTTATAGCACTCTGGGACTATCTTAAGTGGCCTCCTGGTCTTTATCATGATTCAGTTGCTTTATGTTTATATTTTCTGCCCAGCAGCAGATGTCTTGTAAGGATCCCTCCTAAGGCAAGCAGGATTGGACCTGCTGTGAGCTTGCTGTCTATGCTGTAGCAATAATCTTCAGAGTCTAGCCACATTTCTCTTTTCCTTATTGCCTTCTCTATTCCTTTGCAGAAGACCATCAAATGAGTTGTACTCGAATAATGCAAGACACAGAAAAGGATGATAACAACAATGATGAGTATGATAACTACGATGAACTGGTGGCCAAGTCACTATTAAATCTTGGCAAAATTGCTGAGGATGCAGCATACCGAGCCAGGACTGAGTCAGAGATGAACAGCAACACCTCCAATAGCTTGGAGGATGATAGCGACAAAAATGAAAACCTCGGTCGGAAAAGTGAACTAAGCCTAGATTTAGACAGTGATGTCGTCAGAGAAACAGTGGACTCCCTTAAGCTGCTAGCACAAGGACATGGTGTTGTGCTATCAGATAACATCGGTGACAGAAGTTATGCTGAAGGAATGTCCCAACAAGACAGTAGAAATATGAACTATGTCATGCTAGGGAAGCCCATGAACAATGGGCTCATGGAGAAGATGGTGGAGGAGAGCGATGAGGAGGTGTGTCTAAGTAGTCTGGAGTGTCTGAGGAACCAGTGCTTTGACCTGGCCAGGAAACTCAGTGAGACCAACCCACAGGACAGGAGTCAGCCACCCAACATGAGTGTGCGTCAACATGTCCGGCAAGAGGACGACTTCCCTGGGAGGACACCAGACAGGAACTACTCAGATATGATGAACCTTATGCGGCTGGAGGAGCAGCTCAGCCCCAGGTCTAGAACGTTCTCCAGCTGTGCCAAGGAGGATGGGTGTCATGAGAGGGATGATGACACCACCTCAGTGAACTCAGACAGGTCTGAGGAGGTATTTGACATGACCAAGGGCAACCTGACTCTGCTAGAGAAAGCCATTGCCTTGGAGACAGAGAGAGCCAAGGCCATGAGGGAGAAGATGGCCATGGATGCTGGGAGAAGGGATAACCTGAGATCCTATGAGGACCAGTCTCCAAGACAGCTGGCTGGTGAAGACAGAAAATCCAAATCCAGTGACAGCCATGTCAAAAAGCCATACTATGGTAAAGGTAATATTTCTACCTACCGTAAGTCGCTTCAGGCAAATGTGAGCTAAGTGAAAAATGCTGATGATAGTCTGTTGCACTATAAATCACTACCAATTTTATGTCTAATGCACATCTTAGAGTATATTCTAGAACCGTATCTGTGATACTTTGTCTATAGAACAAATAAAATATTTGTCTGAGAAATACATAAAACAACTAAGTGCACTGTCATTAGAGCAGATGGAAGAGATGACAGTGGGAAAGCGCATTCCTGGAGAAGACAGGGCTAGTGCGACAGAAACCGCTAGGAAAGAGACCATTGGGGCCAGGCTGTGCTGTTACAGAGGAACCATGGTCTATGCTGAACAGGGGCTAGGGTTTAGGCAACCATCCATCAATCAGAGATGAGGCACTGTATCATAAATTGGATTGAGTAGATGGCTTCATGACTTATAAAATTATTACTTAGTGACAGATATTGATTGAACTGGCCCCACAGGAAATGCCCAGAAGGAACTGAACAGCAACACGATGACCAATGACCTAGGGTGAACACAGTGGCTGCACGTGCATTCTCTATGACGGTTCGCTCAGGAAACTAGTTGCCATGCAAGGCAGGGCGTGGTCATGGCTGAAACCAACAGCAATTTCCCCAGAATGCTTATTTCCCTTACTAGTCCCATTAACTTGTGGAAACAGTCGTGCCTCTTTGTTTTCAAATACTGTGTATTGTTTTTTTTTAAAAAAATTCCCCAAACTATCCCATGATTGTTTAACTGAATTTTATCTTACGAGATCAGGGAGCACATATTGGCCTACATATGTAACTTAGCTTACCTGATGGGGTGACTTTGTGTCCATGGCAGCGTCTGTATCCATCTGCAGTTGGTGCAAGTCTTGACTCAGCTTCACAGAGTAAAGCTCTTCAGTATGGTTGAGTCCTCAAAAGACTCAGAACTATGAAAGAAACTATCTCAAAAATGAAATTGCTAGTTCCTTAAATCCTTTCTGTATTATCACCAAAATGTTCCTTTTTCTGCTTTTCATTTTGTTCTGTACATTATGAATATACAGTTTCCTCACTATGAATCTGATCATGAGATTCAGGAATTCAGTTTGAAAATCAGTTGCTGAACAATCAGAAAAACTCTATCTTCCCTATTGTGGCACAGGTGTGTGCTCACAGCTCCATGGACAGCTGGGCATGGCTATGACCAAGTCCAAGCTGGCAGAAGCCTTAGCCAGAGCTCGGAGAGTTACTGGTTGACTAGTGTCTGGATGGATATCAGCTTTCCATTCAGTTACAAAGGCAAGCACAGACCACCAGAGGAGTGTATACAAGAAGACATTCCTTTCTAGAGGAAATAGATTATTCTGGTGTCATTGAGCTTCGGGCTTCCCTTAAAACACTATGGAACATGGCACATGTGTTTAAATAATGGAGCTACCATTTGAATAAGATGTGATAAACTGGTAATTAAGAGGGGTTTTTTTTTTTTTGGTTTTTCAAGACACGGTTTCTCTGTACAATAGCCCCAGCTGTCCTAGAACTCACTCTTTAGCTCTTGTAGACCAGCCTGGCCATGAACTCACAGAGATGCACCTGCCTCTCTGCCTCCCAAGTGCTGGGATTAAAGGTGTGTGCCACCACCATCCGGCCCCAATTAAGAGATATTTAGTTGGATATTGAGAATGATAAAAATCAAACAATTTTAGAAAATTCATGCCTTCCCACATGACTGCTGTTGTTCAGATATATTTTAGGCTCATGCTTTAGAATTCTTTGTAAGTAGTCCCAGGATGAACTCTGGTCTTAAGAAGTACAGTGAGAGACCATATGTGGAGGCAAATTACACATGAAAGTCTCTGCATCACCGTGGCTTCTTTGGTTTGTGTAATCCACCAAACACACGTCTCTTTTTGTTTTGTTATTATGTTGCTTTTATGCAAAAAGGTGGAATTTGCCCTGACTGCTTCTTTCCCTACATGAAGAAGGGGAAGTGAATGCTAAGGTTGGGAGCCTGAATTTTCTCATGAAGTAGAAGGCACTGGTCACCACTTCTCTCGGTTCCCAACTTCACTTCTGACCAAAGTTCTCAGCATTTTCCAACAACACTTTTCATGTTTTCTTGACTATAACTATAGTCGCATTCAGAGTCAAAGCCAAACTAACACACAGACACACACACACAGACACACACACACACACACACACACACAAATGGAGCAAAGAGATTAAAGGCCTCTCTTTAAAAAACTCAAGTTATGGGACCATATCTCACCAACATGCCTGAAGCTGCCCATCACATCAAGATGCTGGGCTGTGGCTTCTCTCTTCCTTCTGTAAAGATAAGAGAACACACACACACACACACACACACACACACACACACACACACATATATATATATATATATATATATATATATATATATATATATATATTCTCATTCCATACATCTTAACTGAAAGGACTTCATTAAGGTACTAATGAGCAACACTTCAAAGGCTAACTCCTTTGCCTTCCACACACACACACACACACACACACACACACACACACACACACACACCCTCTCCAGGGCAGAAGGGGAATAAGCTGAAGTGAGCACACTTTTTTTTTTCTGTTAAGTCATTGCGAAGTTTCTGGTTAGGGTGCTCACGCTTAGTGTTTGTTTCATTGTTTCCTGTTTGTTTGAAAGATGAACTTGGATTGCAAGAGACAAGGAATCAAGGGAAAGAGACAGTGAAGGCAATGGCAGGCCGTCTCAGCCATGCATTGAGAACACACCATGTTCTTCTAGCCTCCATACCCCAAGAGAGGTCTGGGCCATTTTTAAAGCATAAAGGTCACTTGATTTCAAAACTGCTTCAAAATCTGTGAAACCATGTTATTTGTGACAGATATTAGGGTCCTAATGAAGCAGTTACTTTATGATGAAAGGGAATAGTAACAGTTGTAATTTTTTAATCTGTAAAAGTCATTACTATCTAGTTAAAAATCTCTTAATTATTTTAAATTGTCACTGCTGTCCTTTGAAATTGTTACTGTGTGGTTACTATTTTATAATGACATGGATTAACTTTTCTCAGTATAATGAAATTACTCAAAGGGCAACAAAATGCTAGGCTTTACTTTTTATCTATAGAAACAAAATGCCAGGACTTACTCTTGAGTTTGTAAGCAGAGGCCATGAGGCAAGTATAGGGGCAGGACAGCAGTTGGCAATGCCCAGCATTTTGTTCCACACCAGTGCTGACTGGGGTGGTTCTAGCACCTGACAGGAACATTATGTAGATGCTATGTTTGCAGAAAAGGAAAGGGAGATGCCCTTTGCAACAACAGGAGAGCATTTGGAAGATCCTGGGAGTTGTTTATCTATCATGCTTGTAAGGGACACAATAAAGCCAGGTAGAGTTCAAAAACTTCAAAATGAAGCTACGTATATGATTGCAGTCCCAGTATTTAAGAGACTAAGGCAGGAGTAATACCTTGAGTTTAAAGTCAAACTGAGCTACATAGTTGAGTTCCAGGCCAATTTGGATTACAGGGTGATATTCTATCTCAAAGACCTAAACAAATAAAATTCAAACTCAAGATATTTTTTTCTTGATATAAATGAATATTAACCAGAAGTAGAGCATTATTTTCTAGTATGATTGACCCAATTAATAACTTATTCATATAAAAGAATTAAACTTGCGAAAACTTAACTTTAGCATTCGCTGAACCAACAGTAATAGCTACTGTTGGTGACCTGAGCAACTGGTTTTCAAATATGTGTTCCACAACACGGTGTGTCACAATCTATGATTTAGAATTCAGCCTGAGCTGGCCTTCAGAAACACTTTCTAGAACTGTTGTGATGCATGAGGGTGAACTGTGGTTGATCTGGGTGTTTAAAAAAAAAAAAAAAAAACTCTATCAGGATATTGTTACATCTCTGGCATCCAGCATTCAATCCTGGACCAAACGTCTGCTCTGATTGGCTCTTGGCTGGCGCTGCAGAGGAGCTGGCAGCGCTCTAGATCAGCCTGACCTCCTACTTTGTGTGTGCATGCACAGCATTACACGAGCCTTCCTCTGGTTCCAAGCACAGACGAAGAAATCAAAACAAATGGTTGCTCCAGCGGCTTCTGAAGCGTTTTTTGATTGCCCATCACCCTGCCAGGTGGGATCGCCACCCTTTCTGTCATTTGCTTACAGTGCCTTCTGAGAGTTCAGCCGATTTTCCAAAAAAGTGCTGAATTGCTATGCTAAGAAACAGTGTTGCTTAACCTCAGAGGGAAAAGTCAGCAGGCAAATTCTGCGGCTTATGGCGTGTGAGACCAGAGCACGTAAAAGAGGGAATCGGGTGAAGGGTTTCTGAGCAGCACCTCGCTCTGGTTGAAGTATATGGAGAAACTGCCGAACGGAAACAATGTGAAGCTTTGTTCTCTAAGAAGGTCACTGTCTCATCCTTATTTACATTGATTTCTTTGAGCAACACAGCTTATCATGTAACACACGGGAAGCCAATTAATCAAGAGTTAAGATTACAAGTTGGTGCTTTTTAAAAAAAACTTTTAGATAAAAAACAAAATAATTTATGATTCCTGATTACACTGTACAAGGTTGGAAATACCACCCACACCTAGAGCTATGAAGCACAGGC
This sequence comes from Arvicola amphibius, assembly GCF_903992535.2. NCBI lineage: Eukaryota > Metazoa > Chordata > Mammalia > Rodentia > Cricetidae > Arvicola > Arvicola amphibius. The sequence continues at coordinate 104,705,244 of NC_052048.2, forward strand.
CTGATGTTCCAGCCTGCCCTGACACCTGCCTAATTTCTCTCTTTAGCAAAGGTCTCTTCAGGTTGCTGGATAACCGCATGAGTCTGCAGTTGGTAAACATTCATTTTCTTGACACCTGTTGTCGCTTTTAGATCCCTCAAGAACAGAAAAGAGAGAGAGCAAGTGTCCAACCCCCGGGTGTGATGGAACCGGCCACGTAACTGGGCTTTACCCGCATCACCGCAGTCTGTCTGGATGCCCGCACAAAGATAGGGTCCCTCCAGAAAGTAAGTCGTGTCTCGCCGCTCCCCGGGGCGTGCAAGCACTCTGGCTCTGTCAATCATCCCCCAACTTCATCTTCATGACACCTCAGTGAAGCTGCCACTGACCAGACCCTTTCTCAACCTGGAGGGCACCTCAGGAAGCCTCCCCGTACATCCTCTGGATATTCTGGGTACAAGCTCCCAAGAATAGTTCACCCTGCAGTTGTGTCCCCCGAGTAGGCTCCCAGGCCAGCCTGGGCTCTGGTCCTCAGTTCTACTTATTCCGTTATCCTAGGCAGGGAATTTCTCTACTTGGTCTCACACATTACAGAACTAAACTAGTCAGCCTCTAACCCTCTCATACTGGTCTTAGAAATCCCAGGAAATCCTCAGGATTCCTGCCCAAATTCCTTAACTACTGCATATTATCCAATTGTTATGTACACCAGGTGTGTGCATTCACGGTGGCCTGTTTCCTAGCACAGGCACCCTGGCATTTGCATGCTAAAGATGTCAAATGAACAGGTTTGGATCTGGTGGGGTTTTCTTTTACATATTCTTTCAAGAAGATAGGTTCCAAGGCTATGAAGCTATGAAAATGAATTTGCTAAACAGTGTTCCTTTTACATCTAAAATGATATATGTCCATTTTGTTTACCTTTCCCTTGGCAAGAAATATACCAACTGTGTAAAATCAAAGAGAATCAGTTGTCCAAAGCTCAGACTCCAGCTTCAGGAATGAGGAAGGTGATAGATGCCTGGTATGAACCTAGAGCACACAGTGCCCTCCTTCAGCTTCCAGTGGGGAAGGTAGCTAGGAGGTGTAGCTAGATGCCATGCTGTTACCATGAGCACCTTTGGAATGCCTGAGAAGCAAACCAGTCAGAGGGCAGGCAGCTCTCGTATCAGCTTAACATTAGAAGCAGGGAAAGCTAAGCACTCTCTGCTGAAATATGTTCAGATGGTCTTGTGACTCCAGGTTCTCAGATGCCTACTAAAATGACATGTGTATGTTTCCTGTAACTGTCTTGATAACACTTATGAAAAAGTTGTAAAAATAAACAAATCCAGGTGTGTCTACAATCCCGTGTGTTACATGACAGGGAGACGCATGGTTGATGACAGCGGCTTCCACATGTGAGCACTGTGGTGGGTGCTTGGCTGGCAAATGCAAGCACTGGCCCATTGAATGCCATAACCCTCCCAGGGAGCACTGCCCTGTTTACCAGATGAAGAACATGGGAATCTGACTCCATCTTCTTTCTCTTTCAAGGGAAGCACACTGGCTGGCAATAGGTGGTGCTCAGAACTTTAAAGTTCATCTGAGCAAGTGTTAATGGGCCTGAACTCAGCTGTAAACCCATGCCAACTCTCAAACCCATCACCAATGCAAGCCCTGGGCCTGGTGTTCCTGTTTCAGCTCTAACCTGCTTCCTGGCATCAGGCATGTTGCAGATTCTCAGTACAAGAGGAGGCACCAGGGCTGAGAACTCATGCTTTAGGAAGAAGTTTGTGGGATTTTTTTCTAGGGCATAGGTTTTTTTTAACCTTCCAGATTCATCCTTTTCAATTGATAAGAATTCTTGACTCTGTATTTTCATGGGAAATGTCTAGATGTGGTTTAAGTATGGGTTGTGCTCTGTTGAGCTGGAAACTGAATGGGCCTGCTCTGGCTGACCACATGTGGGCCTGTCTTAGCAGGCAGAAAGTAGGACTCAGGTCTGACCTGGTCTTACAAACTAGGTGTCTGAAAAAAAGCATTTCTAAAGCCAAGCATGGTGTGTGATTGTAATCCCAGAACTTGGAAGGAGCAGGAGGGTTGAGTTTGACACCAGCCTGGTCGATATGAGACCCTTTCTCACAAAGGGTACCCATGGCATGGGGGTACAGAGGAACTCTAACTACTTTCTCATGAGTAGTTCTTTATAACACCACAGACTATAAAGGTAAATAATACATAAATGAAGTACTTCACAGTGGGTAGCATTATTTGTTTTTCTGGACCAGCCTCCCTGTCCATTTCCACCCAAGTGAATTCAGTGACAGCTTTTCTGCTGTAGCATACTAAGTGGTCGGCAGAGGGCAGTTCTGATAATAGAGACCCCAGCTGAGCCAGAGTTGCTATCACCACCCACAAGACAGATTTACAGTAGTGTGTGGGGGTATCTGAAGGAGGTGTACTGGGTGGTACCCTGTGTGCACTACTAGTACAAAAAAGAATAAGTTGCCAGGGAAAAGCATGAACTAGGAGAGAAATGAGCCCAAACCTAGGCTTGTGTGGAAAGACGAGGTAAAGGAAGAAATAGGGGGATCTGTAAACCAGGTAAAAGAGCATTCTCAAAAGCTCCAGGGGCGATGGCCATGGCTGAGGTTCAACGGGGGCCTTGGAAGAAGGGCTATAGAGGTAACTGGGCCTCCTGTTTGAAAGATTCTATAGACGCTCCAGAGAAAGATTGAGGGAAAGCAGTGAGGGGCAGCACTACAAACTAAAGTGGAGAAATGGTTTGAGGCAGAGTCCCTAGAGGTGGCCTGCAGACTGAAGAAGCAGATGCCACTACAGGTATGGACTCCACTAAGCAGGATACAGAAACAGCAACTTGAACTCTGCCACAGAGTCAAGCCTGGAAGGTGTTTGCTCTCTCCAGGGAAGACTTTATAATAGAAATACTTAGCGTAAAGAGAAAGAAGGCACACAGTAAGGTAAAGAGAAATATGTACCATTCTTGCAGTGCAATAGGACAGTAGAGAGACTAGCAAAACTGCATACTTCAAAGAGAGGGCACATTCTCCTCTGAGACAGGGACTCCTCAGAAAAGGGTTTTCCTATCCCCCCCAAGGCCCTATCCTCCAGGACATGAGCTAAATGCTGACTTTTCCACTTTGATAAGACACCAAACATTGACAGGTACAACAAGGGCATGCAGAAACTGAACACAGTGCCAACAAGACACTGTGATGGGGAATAGTGACAGGGTGAGCAGACCTCACATGACCACCGACCATAGTCAGGCTTTGCAGGCAGGGAGGACTGCCACAGAGGTTGTTGGGGTTTGCAGACATCCAGGTCAGAGAGGCAGAGCACGTGGCCAGCAGGCATCTTTGGAGTTAGTTGTCTTGACTTCTCCAGAACTAACCCCATGAGTCTCAGCAGACACATGGGATGGAGCTGTCAATGAGGACCAGCCTCCATGGATGCCAGCAAGCAGTGTCCTCGTGCTCTGGGGGCCATCTCTTTCATCTTCCCAATTTTGTTGCTTTCATGTGGTGAAAATGCAGAGAACTTATTATTTCTGTTCATTCTACTGAGAGCACAAAAAGATACTAATTTCCTAAGCAAACATGGCTTACTTAAAATACAAGGTTTAAAGTTCTACTTACTCACATCAGACTTTGAGGACCCCATGTGTTTCCAAAGCACAGGCATGTCTTTAAAACACCCAGGCTATGTGCTGTTACATGGCTGATCAGCATCCAGTGCTTACCCATGGGATACACTAGGGTGGCCCTTGCTTTTCGTCTCACGTGGGACTATTCAGTTTCGGCGCTCTCTGACCCCCGTGGCTCCCTGCCAGTGCACCCTGCTTTGCATGCCTGAGTAGAATCATACAACCTTCTTTCTCGTCCCACATGTATTTCCTGATCATGCACATCACAGACGTTTGTAGGCCTGTCTTTTGTAAACTAACTTAGCCTGTTAAAACAATTACATATTGTATTCTCATCATTTCTCTCTTTTAATGCTGAGCTATTTTCTTTGCCTCTCCTTTGTCAAGTTCTTGCCATGCATGAAAATGTTCTCAAGTGTCCCACTCCAGGCTGCACAGGGCGAGGGCATGTGAATAGCAACAGGAACTCGCACAGAAGGTAAGCCACACTCTGCTGGGGTGAACGCTAGAGGGAGCCATCCACAACCCTGTCCCATGGGAGCTCTAGCTGATAGGCATCCCTCCTTTCCCCAGGAGACTGTAGGACCTCATACATTGCTCCTAAAAAGTCAGTCAGTTGCACCCATGAACAGGAAGGTCAAAGGCGTGGTTGTTCTTTTTTGACGATTAGATTTCTTCAATTATTGACTTCCTTGGTATAAACGAGCACTGTTTCCTCACAAGAGGGAAGCCATAGCCGCTTACAATGATGGTGACCAGAAGAGAGAAAGCAAAGGTCTATCATCTCCTCATATGGAAGAGACCCAGCAAGGGTCTATCATCTCCCCACATAGAAGAGACCCAGCAAGGGTCTATCATCTCCCCACATAGAAGAGACCCAGCAAGGGTCTATCATCTCCCCACATGGAAGAGACTGTCTTTCACTTGCATGACAGACAATGAGCTAGAACCCAGCAGTGCTAATCCAGATGACTAACTTGGCTGCTCTTGAATTCTGATGAATTCCTTGGCCAATAGCATGGGCATCATTAAAATGTGAACAGATGTCCCAATCTCTGGTAGGGGCACACCAGTGGAGTCAGTACCCTCCATCAATGGCTTTAGCTGGACTACTGCTGAAAATATACATGGTAAAAGTCACATTCTGGATGGTGACAAGTCCAGCTTTCTTCCCCATCCTTCAGACATTATCAGAGATGCCAAGGTCCTCCGAGAATACAGGTGATATCAAAAACCACTTCTTTTTGGAAGTAGCAGAATTTGATTATTCTTAAGGCTTGTTCCATGGCTTAGGTTTCTTCTTAAACACATGAAGCTGTAAAATTTCTCTTAATTCTTGTCTGACTGGTTAGTTAAAACAAGCAGCTTGGTTACTGGTATTAAGTTTATAATAAAACAGGTCACAGCTCTATGCCTGGTGGACGGTCTCTGGTACTAAGTCTGGAGGAGCCGACAGTATTATGCAGGAGATTCCCACACAGTCCTGTGCAATGAGCCCCCAGTGTCAGTGCCGCCTTCTGGCTTCAATACATATGTGCACATGGACGGACAGCCACACATATCTAGAACACATGGAGGCAGGGTGCAGATACCATGCTTTCCTGAGGAGCAGCTTAAACAAAGAAGCCTCACTGCTTCCTCTGCCCTACTGACCACCTGAACTAGTTACTAAACACACGCACATGCAGTCCTGGGGTGTTCCTATTGCACCTCCCTTTCTCTTTCCTTCCCTTCCTAAGCTGTCAGAATCCCTGACTCCTTGCAGGTAGATGTCTCTGTGATCAGTTCAGAGCGCCATCTTCTGGTACAGCCATGTAACTGCCACTCTCGGGTTTGTCAAAAACCTGTTCTCCAGAATCTTTGCCTGGAATTTTAACCAGCTTGTTGTGCATTTGCTTCTGGGAATCTGGCATGCCCACTGGAGAGGCCTGCTGTTGCCATCAGAGCTGTGTGCCAGAGCCCAGGAATGCAGAGTACCAAGCAGGCTGGGAAACTCCCTGAGTTCCATCTAGCTCAGGGTCTTCTTGGCTGGCTGAGAGACAAACGTGGTGGATGTATCAGTGTGTGACAAGGCATTTCTGACCATTAAATTAAATCTTTCTATCATTGTAGCCTCTCTGGATGCCCTATTGCTGCTGCAGAAAAACTGGCAAAGGCCCAAGAGAAACACCAGAGCTGTGACGTGTCCAAGTCCAACCAGGCCTCAGACCGTGTCCTCAGGTACTTAACAGAAGTGTGTCATTCATGGAATTTCATCAGAATCCATCTAAGAACCAGAGCATGGCAAGTGTCTGGGACATACCATATTAGAAATTGAGACTTGTGCCTTCCCTTGTGCACGATTATGCGGAAGCCTGGAGGTTGGTGTAACTCCCAGGTCTCCAGGGGCTCAGTGTGGCCTTTGACCTGAGAGAAGTGGATATAGTTATATTGTTTGTAGCTCTGGTAATTCATCATTCTAGGAATGCTAAATCAAAGAGAAGTTTTAAAAATTAGTAGTGTTAGTAGCCCAGTGTAATTGTATCTCAGTTTGAAGCAAGAAGCATCCCCTACTTAGGGATGGCACTGCTCTTTCTGAAAATGCAAGGAAGATGAATCATGGGAAGTTTCATGTATGAAAAGTCATCAAAGCTGCCATCACCTTTTATCCTTGCACACCCTAAGACGTGGGTGGAAGTAGGTGGCATCACTGCCATCTGACAGGCAAGACACTAAGAGTGCAGGGCTCTTGGCTTACCTGAAGTCACTTAGTCCCACATGGTGGCATGGAAAAGGCTTGAGGAGCAGGACTGAACTCCTGTTTTCCAAACTCAGGAAAACGACCATTGGTAGAGGAAGACATCACCATTCCTCACCGGCTTCACATGCATCTCATGCAATCTCTGGCCATCAATGGACTTCCGCTCTCTTCCTTGGTCTCGTGACAATGTCTTTGTCTCTGCATACAGGTGCTAGCTATCATCCCAATAGCCACATTTGAATACACTGGTTATGTGGATGCCACATGACAGCCAAAGCTCAGTGCTAGCTCTGAGGCAGACAGGCTGTTTCTAAAGAGCCATGATGAGTACTTTCCCATAGGCACAGCACTTGGCTTCTGCTAAAGGTATTTTTTTGGGAGAAGTTACTTGGAGAAAATCACCAGACAAGAGGAAGAAATGTCTTTGTGTCCTCATTTAGTATTTCATGGTTTTTTTTTGTAATTAATTAAACTTCCCTTCTCCTGTGGCACCAGCTTAAAAATATTTATAGAAAACTTAAAATATTTAAATAAGAAAATTCAAAATAGATATAACCCCTCTATTCCAAGATAACCCCTCTCTGATTTCTGATATTCTGTACACTATGATGAGAACTTTGAAGAGCCTCTCATCTGCCTCTCAGGTCCCTATTTGCCATCACAGTCACTTTGCAGGACAGGACCGAATACGAAACAGTTTGTAGGACTTCTCCAATGCATGAGGATCCCCCTGCACCAAAGGAAATGTGGGAAATTGTGAGCATAGTTTATAGTTAGAATTTACTCATTTTCTTCTGTTGGATTCGGCCAGTTGTGAAATACGCACGGCTGCCCTGCAAACATGGGTGCAGGTTTGAGTCTTCCTCCTCCATAGCAAGTGCTGAGCTTGGGTGACTTGAGAAGTTCCTTGGTCCTTTAGACTAATAAGACATATAGGTAGCTGCAAGTTTCAGCTCCCTCCTGACGTTTAGAGCTGAGGTACACCCTATTCTACTGTTTCTGTGGCTTTATAACTCAGGGTCCCTCTGAGTTGGTGCAGTGGACAGATGTACCCAGCACCACATAAACAGGAGGGAGGGGACAGTAACTACAAAGGTCAGAGCTTCATGCATCCACGAAGCACTGTCTTGCCTGATAAAATGCCCTCAAACGACAGCCCAGCTACTGTATTGCTTGGGCAAGAAGTAAACAGGCTGCATTGGTGAACTGAAGATAAGCAAGCTGGTTATTTGAGGCTGCATTTTACCCAACTTGTGCTATCATAAAAGTGGCATAGAGATACTTTTGAGTAACACAGGAAGGCCAGGTCACCTAGAGATGCAGCTCTGCAATAGACTGCCTGGAATTCAGCAGGAAGGGATAAAGGGTGTGACTCTATCATACACTGGGTTCAGTCTTGTACCACAAAAAAAATAAATAAATAAAATCAAAAAACTATAAAATTTAAGAAATAATCAGTGAAAAAACAGCTTACATATATGGGTGAATATCATCAAAAGTTATAATAGCCAAAAAATAAAGAATAAAGTTCAGTAATGTAATATTCACATTCTAATACCACACAGTGAGAGCTGCTTTTAAAACCTAAGCAACTAAAATAAATGGCAAATGCCATGTGAAATTCGGGCCATAGTACGTCCATTTTTAAATACTTAAAAATTATACCAAGATTTCAGCAGTTTTCAGCAGCTGCCATTTCATACGTCAGGGCCCAGCACGCGATGCCCAGTGAGATGTGGGATAGACGTGTTTCCGCATAGAAACAGTCAGTGCTTCCGGCCATGCTTCCGGCCTAGGAACAGTTAGTGTTTCTGGCAGTGCTTCCGGCCGAGGAGCCGACCATGCTTCCTTCCAGCCGAGGATTGCAGGCCTTGTTTCTGGCCGAGTTTCCATAGAAAAGCAGTCAGTATTTCCGGCAGTGCTTCCAGACAAGGAACAGGTCTCACTTCCGGTGAAGGAACAGGCCACGAATCCACAGAGAAACAGTCGGTATTTCCGGCAGCGCTTCCGGCCGTGCTTCCTTCCGGCCTCGCTTCCTTTCACAGAGAAGTAGTAGGCGTTTGAGGAGCAGCATTTCCGGCCGAGTTTCCGGCCCTGCTTCCCTCCAAGGAGCAGCATTTCCTACCTAGGCAGGCAGCAGCGTTGAGGATGGCGAACCGGCAGTATTTCCCAGTGAGGTATGGCAGTAGATCCAGTGCTCATCCTAACAGGACAGAGTTTCTCGTCCTTTGTAATAGACTGAGAGCCAACACCTATCCACGGAGTCAACTTATTTGTGTGTGTGTGTGTGTGTGTGTGTGTGTGTGTGTGTGGAAACACCCATTTTTCTTGGGATCTTATATTTTTAAACGTTTCCCACAAATCAAATTATAATGATCAGTAAGCCCTCCTGAAATTAAGGAACTTTTAAAATAGATTTACTGTTCAAAAACGATGCTGGTGTAGCAATGACTGCAAGCCCTTTTAACAATATTTTACCTTAGAAAAATGTGAATCAGTGGGTGATAAGACTTGAGATTGACAGGTGTAAACACCTATCCATTCATGTCTATGTTGTAGAACAGACATTGGTTAAAGAGTAGAAGGGGACCTTTTATGTCATAAGTGATTTCCACTTACAAAATAGACAGAACATCGGTAAAGGAATAAGAATAAAAAATTCATCCATTTTAATATTTTATCCTAAAGTCTAAAATAAAGGAATACTAGATAAAAAAAATTGAAAGATCATTAATATTTGATCAAAGGTTTTCCTACACCTCCGTTTTAATACCCAACTAAATAAATTCTGTCTAATTCTGTCTCATTCTATGTCCCTAAGTGTTTTCATTTCCTGTGTTTGGAGGAAAACTTCACAGGAGTCAGGGTCAGTTTGTGTGATTCCATTCCCCTTTGTGACCTCCACAGATGCAATGCCTCCCCTTCATGTATCATTTCTATCACCTCTCTTCCTGAGAGTGAGAGAAAATGATAAAACACATTTTAAACATCTTATTTCTCCTTCTAATTTCCGGTATTGACTTTTAGGCAGATACTTTACTTGTGATGTATAACTAAGTAAGACTGTCTTTTTGGGGGGTAGGGGTGGGATAGGGGTTAAGTCATAATTTGTAAAAGGTCCCAAATCATGAAGGAAGTCATATATACTAGGATAGATGTGAATCATGCTGCATGCACAGCAGTGAGAAAGCAAGCCATTGTTTGTTGTCTGTTTAATTTCCAGGCCAATGTGCTTTGTCAAGCAACTTGAGATTCCTCAGTATGGCTACAGAAACAATGTCCCCACAACAACACCGCGCTCCAACCTGGCCAAGGAGCTTGAGAAATATTCCAAGACTTCGTTTGAGTACAACAGTTACGACAACCATACTTATGGCAAAAGAGCCATAGCTCCCAAGGTGCAAACCAGGGACATATCCCCCAAAGGATATGATGATGGTAGGAGGTGCACACTCTTATACATGAGAGACACATTGCCATTGATGATGTTGTTGTTGTGTGTATCCATGTCCTGCAGATCAGCCAGGGTTCATGCTTACCCAGTGGGGGCCAGGGGCACAGCACACATGGCACAGCCCTGGGCTGAAAGCCGCTAGGCCCAGGAGGGGCAGGTGGGCACACCTCTGGGTAGGAGGGGCACAGTTTTCTGCAGTGACTCCAAGGCCCTGACCTCTGGCTATTTATATGCTGAGGAGAACAAGGCCCTAGGCTCTCTGTGTTTTGAGGTATGGCTGAGCTGGTATCTTTATTCAAAAGCCTTTTTAAAGGCAAATACCCAAGACAAGTTTCACTGGAAGAAACAAGTTGAACTCTTATAAGAAGCTCCACATTAACAGGACTTTTCAAAGGTACACATTAGAAGCCTCTGAGGAGAAGGCCTTTCTCAAGGTCTATGCACAGGCTGTACCCTAGACCAGCGAAGGTGGAGTCCCTGGGATCCTCTGTATATTAGTATTTCTTAAAAGATATGCAGGGCTCTTGATACACAGGCATAAATGTAACTTCCACCCAGCCAGCTCTATGAGTTCCAGGCCCGAGTTCCTTCTCTATCTGAATATTGAGGAGGAAGGCCAGCTTCCGTGCGGACACTTGCCCTGAGCTTAGAATCACTGCCTTTTTAGAGCTGATGGCACAGATTACTGACAAGACACCTGATGATATCAGAGTCTTGCTTGATACCTTCCTGCAGATGGAGGAAGAGAGGCTTTTAAGGAATCAGGGCCCTCTCTGAAAAAAGAGTCTGGGGATTCAGAAACTTGTTAACAGTTCAACATGAGCTGCTACATATATTTCTAAGCCGTGTATTTTTCTTACAAAGAAAACAAGTAATTTGTTTAGTGAATGAAATTTAATATTTCTTTGACATACCATATTATCCATGTGTATCAGTTCTGTAATACTCAAACAGAAATATACAGAAAAAAGGAAGGGCAGCCGGTGTCATAGAAATAAGTATTTTCAGGTTTTTTTTTTTTTTTTGGTTTCTTTGGTAATAATTACTTGTTGGTTTCAAGTCCTGTAATTCACTCATACGCTCAGTTGCAAATGAAGGACCAGAAGAAGTTTATGTTTACACAGATGTGAATGGAGTTGGTAGCCTTTCCAATCCTCTGACATCACGTGATTCAGTTAATCTTGGTGTCAGATGATCAGTTTCACACGCTTATTCCAAGGTTGTGGCATGTGCTTTGTCACACAGCTGGACAAGACTTTCTCTTTTCAGCTTACTGACGTTAGCCTGGGTGCACAGGTAGGGTCATGGCATGTCATGATGTCTTTAGAGCCATACACCCTTTCCTGGTCTGTAAGTGATTCTGCTTGGGCTATGGCTTTGCACTTTATGAGCTACAGGGTCCTGGATCATAGAACCTTCTAGTGTTTTCACTTCCTTGGGAGTAGAGGGGGACCAAAACACTCAGAGTCCCTGCTCAAGGCCACTGTGATGAGCAGTGGTGATAAGGTGGTTTGTGTATGCTCTTTTTCCCACCATAAAGACTGGAATGAGCATATTTATTGGGCCTGATTCTCTCAAGTCCAGATAGATATCTGTCTTGCAAACTTGAAATGAGTTACTCTTTCTATCGGTCCACCAGAAAAGACCAATCTATTGAGCATGCTTAGTTAAACGTCCGCATTAGAACAGAAACCCAAGAAAAGGAAGAGCAGCCTTCCATCACAGCTTTCTGGGGAAACAAATAAAAGCTCTAGTTCTCTCCCACTGTCTCTGCTAGCAGACAGTTATATCTGAAAAGGGCCCGCCCTGGACGAATGGAGTCACAAGGCTGTGTAGGAGACCCCACCTAGGAAAGCCATCCCTGTGCCTGGGCACCAAGAGGTAGACTATGGCAGCGCCCCTATTTGCCTCAGACTTCTTTTAGGCACACATAGAATGTATCTCCTGCTTTTGGAAAAATGAGAGATTTCTTGCCTATAAATCCTGGCCTGCCATAGAATTTATAGATCTCAAAGACTGGGAACACTGAGGTGCACGGTGGTACAGCTAAGGCATGAGGCCTAGATGTCAGCACTTTACCTGCCTAGCCTCCTCTGCAGCCAGCAAAGCTGCCATCAGTCACTCGCTTCTCCCAGACACCTCACCAGCGGTTGCTGTCTGTCTACCTTCAGTCTATTTGGTCTGTCCTTCTGGGAGGAAGGGTCCAGAGGTGAGATGGAAAATACAGGTGTGTGACGTGTACTCATGCATAGGGAGTCCATTGTGTCTGAAGGGCTAGATGAAAGCCCCCAAAGGGCAGATGGTGTGCTTGTGCCCAGAACTGGGGTAGGCTTGTTATATGGGGATACTCATGGTTTGGAAGCACACAGTGGCCTGGGGAGGCCGGGAGGAAGAACAAGGTGCAGCTGTGGGGGCTAAGGAAACAGTCTCCTCATTCTCTGTCACAGTGGGAATTGGGACACCTCCCATAGGAAGAGGATGTGTACAAGGTGAGATGGGAGGGGAGCAGAGGGGACAGTGCAGTCCATGAGTATGAAGTCTGCCTCTCCCTCCCCTATGAAGCACTAAGAATGGGTCTTAGGTTTTAAATTTTAAGAAAGTCAAAAGAAGAGTGTCTTGTTCTATGGAAATTGTATGCAGTTTCACATTCCCTGTCTGTGGTTATGAGCCCATGGTCACTCTCCATCTCACCTGTGGTCTAGCCTGTTGTCTAGGTTGGTAGCATAGCCCAGGACTTAACGCCTGGACCTCACAGCCTCAACTATTTGCCACCAGGCCATTTTTAGGACAGGTTGCTGCCCCGGGTGTTACATCTTTGGGCTCAACTTATAACCTTAGGTTTGCTGCAACTGGTTATATCCCAGGGCTGCCATGGCTCCCACTCTGGCCTCTTCCCTGAGACTGTCCCCCCTTCCAAAGTCTTCAAACTTCTGATTATCTATGAGACTTTCCGTGTCACCCACCAGTGCCAGTATACCTTCTAGACGAGCCCTCCCACCTTAGCCCAGACTCCAGGACATCAGCCTAGGTCCTCCATATTAACCCTTTGTAGCACAGGTTTCTCTGTCTGCCACAGCCATGCCTAGGCCTTGCTTCTCTTCTGCTTCCTGAAAAAGCTATCTCTTGAGCCTTTTTGTTAGATTCTTTATGCAGCACCCAGTGTCTGGCTTAATTTGATGGCCGCCTTCCAGTCTATTACAGCAGCCGCCCATGTCCTTTCCAGACATACTACCTGCCTGCAGTGGAGCTCTGTGTCCCATCCCTGGGTCAGTTCACCAAGGAGCATACCAGTATGTTAGCTCCTTACCAGTATGACAAAGTTACTGGTCCTCAGAGTCTTCAGGCCTTACCATGGGGGTGGGCTACAAAGACAATGGCTCTGACAGAGCTGGTAATCAGGCCTTCTTTAGGTCTGGTCCCCATGTATCCTCTTTTCCATGGAGGATTCTGCATCCTCATCTCTGCCTGTTTGTAGTGCACAACATAGAAGTTAAGGGTTCAGAGAGCCATTTCCCCTTCTGAAAGCCCCTATATTCCTGTCTGTCTGGTTTCCCCGAAAACTCATGATGGTATAGTCATGTGTCTGTTCCCTGAAGGAAACTGAAAATCAAAATATATGGGTACCATCCAAGGAGTGTGGGAATTTCCCCAAGCAGAGTAGGCTGCTGAGGAGGTTCTAACTGTAGGTTTTGTGTTGGTTTTGCCACTAGGTTTTCAGTCTTTGAAGGCAGCCCATGTTTAGCCCTGGTGATGATATTCTTCTGTCTTCTTCTGTCGGGGCAGAATGTAAGCAGATGCAGCAATTAATATGGCTGCCTGGCTATTGCCCACTGATGGCCTCTGGGGAGAAGCCTTCACATTCTCATTCCCTGTTCTAGGATACAGAGTTTCATCTGAAGTAGAACTTTCTGCTAAAAAAAGTAAATAAATAAGGTGTTTTGTGCCACTGTTATTCCAGTCAGACATGAGGGAGGACAGTGACAGGAGCATCCCAGGTAGATGCCCTTACTATGCGGTACTTTTGACCTCAGCACCATGAATGAATGCCATGCTGAGTGTGGCCTCAGTGACTCAGACTGACAGTTCTGTAGACATCTGGCAATGTTAGCAGGATGAAAGACATTGCTTTCTTAAATTACTTAAAAGCTCAGGTTCTGTTAATTTCATTTTGCATAAAACAAAAGTATTATTTAGATTCAGTAAGATTAGTAATGCAGGTATGAACATCACACTGGTTGTGTGAGTGATGGAAACGAGCAGGTGCATAGGAAGTTACTGACAATCCAGCCACCTGCTAACCTGCTGCACTGCCTGCTTGTCAGAATGCAGGCATCATCTCCATGACTTCAACCACCGGAAAAGTACATGCACCACCATATTTACCCTTCCAACTTCAAGATAATAGAAAGTGATCAAATTAAGATAAGAGAAATGCCATCATTTTAAAGATTTATTTTAGTAAAATGTTGCCCATGGGTGTAGTGTTTTGAGCAGATGAAATGCTGGGGCTGGTATAGGACACATGCCTCTTGCATTGCAGCCCGGGTGCTTCTCTGTCCACTGCTGCCCTGACAGCCTTGGTGTCTGCATCAGCGAGGCGGATATATAGCAGATTCCACAGGGAGGTGGGAAGCTAGAGAATCTGCTATAGTTGGCCTGGAAAGCAGTCACCATCACACAGGATGCTGCAGGACATAGTTAAAATCCCAAAGACATCTGCCAACTCTCCCTTAGCTTTGTGCCCAAGTATCTAAGTAGGGCCACCCCACAGCACTGACTGAGTGGGGATGCCATTCTGCTCTGACACAGCCCAACATAGGAAGATCCTGTCTTAAAAACGAAATAAGAAAGTATCAGATTATTTTTTTCCTGGACTGGTGGCTAGCCTTCCCCATTTAAAAAAAGAAAACAAAATAAACCCCTCTTGGGTTTACAGGTAGCAAGTGCCTGTAATGCTAGCTCTTGATTTACTGGGCAGACAGAGTAGACTAGATATAGTAGAGCTCTTCCATTCCAGACCAGCCTGAGTGATGTGGAGAGCCTTATTCCAAAGACAGCTTAACATGAGTATTGAATTTTTCTAGAATTTTCATGCTCTTCTTTTTTATCAAAAATTTTAATGACGCAGAATCATTAACTTGAGTCCACATCCACAGTATGTCAAAGCATGGCAGATATGGCCCGTGTTACCCTCAGTGTCCATGTGCAGGCCTCTGCCTTGTCCCCCAGTACTGTTCTTGCTCAGTCACTCAGCGACTGTCATAAGCTGTACTTGGTTCTAAATCTACTATTCACACCCATAGTTCTACAGTCATACTAACAGAATTTACAGAAGAGAGAGAAGAGAATGGACAGGTGGTCACCAACCCCTCGTCCCACCTTGTGCAGGAGCTGCCCCTGTGTTCCTCTGAGGCCCAGCAGAATTAACAGTGTGTCCCAGTGACTGTTTGCCCTGCATGAGCTGTATTGGAAACTGACTGTGGGCCCTTGGAAGGAATCTGGATGAAACAGTTGCTTATTCAATTTGTTTCCTAGTGTGGGGGCTGAGATTAGAATGGGGTGGTCACTCTTATACGAGGATCTGGCCATCATGGCCCCACCTGAAGTTACCTGAGTTTTATGAAAATGTTTTCCCAATACCATAACTCCTCTGAGTCATAAGCAGGCAACATTTAATCAAGACACACATTACCAGTGAGGGTCATTTCACTATGGCTGTTCATTTGTGTTTGGAGATGATTTTATAGTATGAGTTTCAAAGCCTGTATTAGCTCTTTTAGAAGGTTTATGACTCATTTTGTGTATTTTGTCCTCTTTGGAGGACAATCACCAAGACCAGGCTCTCGGTTAAGAGCAGCTAATGACCCTGAGGCCACAAGCCCAGGGAGCAGTAGCCATCCATAAGGCTTCTCACGGGCACAAGTACAGTTAAAACAAGAATGGCTAAGGGAGCCACTGCTCATGAGGGAAAGACAGCCCTAAACATTGCTCCAGCCTAGCCAAGCTGGTCCATGTATATTCCAGCCCCTAGTGACATTCTCTATCCCCTGAATTCCTCACTTTGAGGATGCTGGGCATGGTCTCTATGTAGACTTTCTAGTCTCGCTGAGAGTGAAGAGAGCTTAACTAGGATTGCTTCTGTGTTAGAGCAAAGGACCCATCCTGATAAATCAACCACGAAGGAGAGACATGCTAAGCAACTCTGAAAATTAACTCTACTCCCAAGTCCTTGCTAACTCTTTATGAAGTTGCTGGAATAAAAGGATGCTGATCGAGGGACCTGCAAGGAAAGACCCCTGCAGGCAGATAAAGAGCTGACCCCAGTACCCTCTGGTGTCCCACATTTACCAGGGACATATCTCTGTCTTCAGACATGCCAAGCTTCTTATTCTCTCAAACTCCAGAAGCCTGTGTAATAATTACAGGACAGAGGTGTTTGGATTACCCTGCCAGAAACGTTTTCACAAAGCCCATCGTCCCTACAGCCTTAGTGGTGGTTCTTGGGGATGCTGAGAATCTCAGTCAACTGCACAGGGGACACTAAACTGCAGTTGGTATCCATAGCCACATATGGCTAGAAAGAGTGGTCAGCCTCTTAATGGTTCTACCAAAGGATCAGTCATTTACAGTAGCCAAACCTGTCTTACCCCAGTGGATAGATGCCAGAGCAGTCATGAGCAGCCTGTCAAAACAAGGTGATCCTTTCCTAAGGTCACCCCAATTCTCTGTTCATTCAAGCATGCACAGTGCAGAATGGGCAGAATCTGGGTTCTTCATGAATAACCCCCATTTCTGTGTGTGTAAAGATGGGTGGGTTGGGACCAGTTGTATGTTCATCATCCTGAGTACAGGGGTTAACCACACTGTCCTCTCTCTCTGCAGCCAAGCGGTACTGCAAGAATGCCAGCCCCAGCAGCAGCACCACCAGCAGCTATGCACCCAGCAGCAGCAGCAACCTCAGCTGTGGCGGTGGCAGCAGCGCCAGTAGCACGTGTAGCAAGAGCAGCTTTGACTACACGCATGACATGGAAGCCGCACACATGGCAGCCACAGCCATCCTCAACCTGTCCACACGTTGCCGTGAAATGCCACAGAACCTGTCCACCAAGCCACAGGACCTGTGCACTGCCCGGGTATGCCCAGGGCCTCAGCCGTGTCCTATGGGTGCTGGCTATGGGTGTGTTCACTGCCAGCCCTACAGCACTGTGCCTCAGAACAGGGGACAGGTGTCTTGGTCTCCTCAAGCTCTAGCTTGTGTCTGGGATGTAAACACAGCCATCCTCCCTGGCATTTATGGTATCTCAACTTCAGGGTACACAAAACCCTGGAGAGTCACACTTGACATATGAACAAGAAGGTTTGGTGGTAGCGTTGTTAGATAAATGTGAGGCTATCCCTTTACCCAGGACAGGGAAGTGAAGAGGTAACATCTGACTGCACTCTCGATAGTCTGTGGTCTCAGCCGATACTGTCAGCTCAGTGGTACCCTCCGTGCTACAAGATTCAAGAAAGGTTTCTAGTGTGTAACTTTTCTTATTTGTTAAAGAAATCTATCTTTTATTATCTTTTTATTTTGAGATTATAATACAATCATACACATTTCCCCCTTTTAAGCTATTAATTTTATGTGTGTGTGAGTGTGGAAAGAAGCAGGTAAGCCATGGCTCATGGACAGAGGTGAGAAGATAACTAGCAGAGGTCTCTCCTCCCACCATATTGGCTCTTATCAGTTGGCCCACTTAGCACTACTGGCACTCAGAGCAGAAGAGGAAGCCATTAGGATGGGCAGGGAAGAGAGTGAGCTGTCTCCCCGGGGCTCTAGGTAGGAAGCAGTGTGGCGGAGGTAGAGCCTGTACACTGACCACCTGCCCTCTATGTATCCGGCGGCTCCAGGCGCTGACTGGAGTGGTCATAAATCACTGTAGTTTATGTAAGTGGAAAAGGTCAGCCACCTTATGGTTGTGAGTGCTTTCACACCTTGGTATTTTACTCTGCAGTATGGGACAGTGTCAGGGGACCTGCACTCTGAATGGTCATCTGGACAACTGAAGTGCAAGGCTAGTACAGAAGCCCTTACTCCTGTGAGAATAAATACAGGAGCCTCCTTTAGGGTTGTTTTGTCATTTTTAAAAAATTAGAGTACTACTCTTGGGATAATGGTTCCAATATGATGCATCTAAACTAGTATCAGAGCTTAGAGTCTGGGTGCTTTTCAGAGTTCTGGCAGAACAACACTGAAAATATATGAAGAGCACAGCTCCAAGGACAGGACCCTTGTCCCCTGTGTCCTCTACCTACCTAACCAGAAGAAGAGGTGGCTAGACATTAGATGCCACAGGGTCACTCCAGCTGGAGGTCACATTTTTTCCTTGAGAGAGTGAAGTCTCCTGGGAAGATAGAGGGCTGTTTTGACTGTGCTTGTCCACTGCCCTCTTAATACCTTCACTCCTCTGCCCACAAAGCAGACTTTGAAGAGCTTGGCCTCTTTCAGTGCATCAGTGTGTGAGTGCGCGCACGCATGTGGTCTCACTTTTCATGTTTTACCCATTTGACTCAGTAGCAGATATGAGGACACCCAGATCAACTCAGAACTGAATCCCTATTAGGTCTTGGGAACAGTAGTGCATATCACCTGTTTTGAAATGGAAATCTCATGGTACCAGATTTAAAGTCAGAAGGAAAATTCTAGTTCCTTCTCCATCCTTCCATCAACATTCAAGTATTTTCCTTTTCCTTCTCACTCACTTTGTAATGATTGCCATCAGTGAAATGAAGGGGAAAAGTTAAGATGGTATATTATGGATGTATGATAGGGTGGAGGATGGATCTAGGAAGGATGGATGGATGGGTGAAGGATAGATGAATACATGGATGAATAGATGATAGATGATAGATAGGGAGGGAGGGAGGGAAGGAGGAAGGGGGTGAATAGTTAGATAGATGATAAATGGATGGGTATATAGATAGATGATAGATGCATGGATGGGTGAATCTTCCAAGCAGTTTCTATGGGAAGCCTGTGGTAGCAGGCTTGCCTACAGACCATGGTGGTTCACATGTGTGTTAGTGGGGTGCGGGGAATGGAGGGTTATGCTGGCAAAGTCAGTCTTAGCTAATGGTCATCCTGTCACACCTTCTGGGTGATACATCTTTCTTTCAGCAGAACCCAGACATGGAAGTGGATGAGAATGGCACCCTGGACCTGAGCATGAACAAGCAAAGGCCTCGAGACAGCTGCTGCCCAGTTCTGACCCCCCTGGAGCCCATGTCCCCTCAGCAGCAGGCAGTGATGAGCAGCAGGTGCTTTCAGCTGAGTGAGGCAGATTGCTGGGACTTACCTGTAGACTACACTAAGATGAAGCCTCGGAGGGTGGACGAGGATGACCCCAAAGAGATCACCGTAAGTCCTTCTCCTTGACCCTTCCTGTATTTGATATGAGCCCAAGAGGGGCATTGGTGAAGAAGAGTTTTTGTACACTCTTCAAGAGAAAGTGCATTTTTCCCCTAAATATTACCACAGGGACGTGGGGAACATTTTTGGTTGACTTGGGAAATGTATAATTGACACCAATTTGAGAGAAACAGACTATGGGGTCCTTCAGATTTTATTTTCTAATAAGTGTACATCATTACAAATGGTTTCTCTACAAAATACAGAAAAAAAGCATATTATTTTATTTTCAAACAAAACAGTGCTGCATTTTCCTGGGGCAGTATAGACAGGAAGGTCAAGAGTTCTAAGCCTTTGGTCCTGCCTCAAAGGGGAAGCCTTACCCTCTCAGAGGAGTGGATTGGTGGTGGTGAGGGGAGTGAGGGGAAGTGGGATTGGCATGTGAAATGAGAAAATATTGTTTTAAAATAAATAGGAGAGTTCGAGGCTAACTTGAGCCATATAGTGAGGCCCAACTTAATTAAATATAAAATAAAATAAAAAAACATATTAACTGTGTGCTACAAATAAGCTCAAGCATCCAGGCTGTACTTCTTGCTAGTGTACCTTAGAACAGTCCTCTGACTCCATGTTTGTGTCACCGTTTCTAAGATTCCCATGTTAGAGCATATGTTTTCAAGTAGTGTGGACTTTCAGATTAGTTACTACTGTTCACTGGACAAGACCATTTCCTTCTTGTGTGCTTATGGGTATTGCATATACAGGTACACCCACACACAGAGCTCAGAACAGGAAGTCAGGTATCTTCCTGTGCCACCTTTTTCCTTGCTGCTTTTAGACAGGCTCTCTCATTTAACAGGGTGCTCACCATGACTTGGCTGGCTTACCAGTGGACTCTTGGTATTCTTTCTCCTTTCCCAATGCTGGAGTTAATGGTACCCACAACCATTCCCAGATTTTTACAAGGGTGCCTGGGATTCAAACTTAGGTCCTTGTGCTTACAGGGCAAGCCACTCTTACACACTCAGCCATCTCCCCAGCCCCAAGAATTTCTTTTCTTTACTGGAGAAGTTTTTCAATGCTCAAATCTGAAAGTTCTGACATCTTTATACATTGAATAAAAATATGAGTAGAGCCCACTTATCAAACCAACACTGCCTTACACTGGAAAAGGAACAGGTAGAGAGAGAGGCCTTCCCTTGAGCCTTTTGTTTTTTGTGCTGTGTAGTCCTGACTGACCTCAAAGTTACGTAGTCTCCCTGCCTTTCCCTGCTCAACACTGGAGATAGAGGTACACACTGTCTCACTCAGCAGAGGCTCTGCTTAGTTCCTTTTCTATTGTTTCTATCAAACATGACCAAGGCAACTTATATTTGAGAGTGTTAAAATGGCCTTCCAGTTTCAGAAAGTTAGAGTTCGCAATGGCAGAGAGAAGGTATGGCAGCAGGAACAGCTAAGGGCTTGCATCTTAAACCCCAAGTAGGTATCAGAAGTACACTGAGGGTGCCAGGAGGTGTTTCCAGCCTCAGAGCCCAGCCCAACTAATACACCTCCTCCAACAAGGCCTCATTAATGCTTTCCAAACAGTTCTACCAACTGGTGACCAAGTATTCAAATCTGTGATCCTTTTTTATTTAAACCACTTTAGGCTCTTACCTTCAGTCTTTAAACTGAATTATATTTGAGTAGCAAGATAAATTTAAGCATTCTTTTTTCCCACAGTTAAGCCATGACAATCAAGAAAGAAATGGTAGTTGAATCCCTGAATTTATTTTAATAAAAATTAAGCCTTCCTCCAGTGACAAAAACCTCTTCTTCATAGACTATCTCAGAAGTAAACTTGCCTTTCAGCTTGTAGCATGGACTTAGGAAACATATATGCTGAACATTGAACTTTCTAGAAAAATCTAGGTTACTGTGTGTAGACTCATCAAAAGTAGCTACTTTATTTAAAAAAATAATTTAAATTATAACATTAACATAATTGGTCTTCCATTGCCTTGACATAGAAAAGTACGTGTAGGTGAAACACTGACCAGTGAGTGGGAAAGGTCTATTCTATAATGTTTTCAGGCAGAGCATTAGATTAACAGGTCCCTCTTAATAAAAGGTGTCCCCTATACTAGCCTTGCACATACAGCTCTCCCCTGGACACTAGATACAGAAAAGACCAGGTGACATGATTTCTCTGACTTCTAGAACATCCACTGGTCCTGAGCAAGAGCCCTGTAAAGTTTTAGCAGCCCGTGGACAGTTCAGCTTGTGTTTTCAGAAGGGCCCCCCTTATCACAACAAAGATACATTTGGGTTTTAAATATAAGAGAGTCAAAAGAACAGACAGGGAAACCCTGTAGCCCCTAAACCTTCATCTAGTGAGTGTTGTTGCTGTGTGTGGTTCTGAAGCTGTGTTCTGTCTACAGCCAGAAGACTTGGACCCATTCCAGGAGGCCCTCGAAGAAAGAAGGTATCCAGGGGAAGTGACTATTCCAAGCCCCAAACCCAAGTACCCCCAGTGCAAGGAAAGCAAAAAGGACTTAATAACGTAAGCATATGATAAGATGACATGCTGGCTCTTACCTCTCCCTTCTCTGGCTTACTTTTAAAGCACAGACATGTATATGCCTTGCCGTGTGAGCATGCACATTTGCGACCCAGGAATCTCCAGCTGCCAGTTGAGCAGAGCCAGAGGCTGCCTTGCACCTGCTTGTTCTCAATGATGCTCTACTGTGTGAAGGCGTCATTTCATTTAACCCTGTGCATTTTGCAGCTTTCTCTAGGATGCTTTACTCCCCTTGCAGACATTGCAGCTAAACTGGAAACAATGAAATTTTTTAAAGCTTTTTTTTTAAACATACTTACTATTCTGGCTGTCTTTGTTTTTGTTTGGTGGCAGATGTCCAACTCCAGGGTGTGATGGGAGTGGTCATGTGACTGGTAATTACGCCTCACACAGAAGGTGTGACTTCATTTTTCTCATGGTGGATTCTGTCTTTTCAATTTATTGTTTTCAGCTTACCTCAACAATGCTGTCAAAGTACAAATGTTAAATTCTGTGTCAACCCTCTGAGTGCTGTATGCTGCCCTTCAAAAACATGCTAAGTTACACAATGACTGTTAGACTACTAAACTTTCAAAATTCTTCTCAAAAATTTAAACCAAAGGAAACATGTATTATGTTGTGATTTTAAAAAAATGATTATTAACAGAAATGCTTTCTAAAACATATGCTCAATGACATTCATAGTTAATCAGTATACAGCACTTGGCCCATTGCTCTTCTGCATTGAACTTTTTTATTTTCAACTTTGTGTTGTGTTGTTCGGGTGTTGCTGCTGTCTAGGGGTTCACTCACTGTGTCTCCTGGCCTGTCTTACAGTCTGTCTGGCTGCCCTCTGGCGGACAAAAGCATTCGAAGTATGCTGGCCACCAGTTCACAAGAGCTCAAGTAAGCATTCATGACACTAACTCTCCTTCAAAATCTCTTTGTTGTTAGTTCACAGAAAGTAGTGTGCTGCTTACCAGTGAGTTGTCTGTGGTATTTGTTTCTGATTCGGTTGGATAGTCTCTGGTCCTTTGCTATCATAACCTTTCTATCCAGAATCTCTTGTCTTCAAGAAAAGTGTTTCAGAGTTACTCAGACTTTCAGAAAATTAGTGTGTAAGATTTTAAAACATGGACGCCAAGGGCCTGGTAACAGCCTGTTCCATAAACTTGTAATCCTCGTTGTAAACACTGCTCAGGCCAATGATGGTTCAGCTCAGGTTCTGTGTGGTGTTAGCACACACACGCACGTGTACACGTGTGCGCACACATACACAGCAGCCATAGCTCCCTCTCCTCTTCTCCGTATTGTAACTTTTAAACATAAATCTGGCAAAACTGTGAGCCCAGTGCCAGCACCAGCAGACTGAGGCTGCTCTCCTTTGTAATCAAGTTTATGAACTCAGTTCCTAGCAGACTAGAAGGAGCCAGTGAAAATGTGAAAAGAGCACTGAAACCTCTCCACTCCAGCCAGGGTGGACTTGGTGGTATCTGTAGGGATAAAAGTCCAAACCTGACAGCACAGCGTGATGATAGCCACTGCCCCTCAAATGATAGCCTTTGCTTACCTGACCTTTCCTGCCAGTGTATGCTGTGTGTGGCTGTGAATATGCTGCCCCCTCCCGACCATCCCGTGCCCTCGCCCCATGTCTATAGTTCAGGGGTGACCTGAGTGCAGCCTTCTCTTTGACACACATGTCATCTTTTTCAGGCTCCCTGTCCAGGGCCCTAGTGCCATAGACCAGCTGCTCATGTTCAGTGACTTCCTGAACTAGCCCTCCTGTCGCACGCAGGACTCTTGCCTTGCCGCTGTCTTCCTGAGCTAACTGTAGGCAGCTGGAGGGTCTGGCAGTCTAGCAGCGCTTGAATCAGTGCCTGGCGGACACATAGCTTTAGCACATCAAAGCAGCAGCCTTAGGAGCAGCAACCCCGGCACAGTTTGCTCGGGCATCTTTTGTCACGGCTTCAACCCACATTTCCCTCACGGTCAGAATGTGACCAACTGCACTTGGATCTTGGTCAGCACATCAGGATGTGGCAACCTTCTTTTGACTTCCTTGATGAGGAGCTCTTTGCAAAGCCTGGTGTGTCTCCAGTTGCAGCCACCTGTAAACAAGAAGCTGCTTCCATGCTGCTTGTGCATTCTGACTGCTTAGTGTCTTGAGACCTGAGACGAGAACATTCTCTGACAGTGTAGTCAGATGACATGGGCTTACATCTTTTAGGGTTGGGCTTGATGTCTTCGGTCATCTAAACTTTCAGGCAGACCTGCTGTTTCTCCAGACCAGAGTTCTCTTTGTCTCACTCCATCTTGGGAGATGGCTGGTCCTCATCAGCACCCTCAGGGAAGGAACTGCACTCACATCTTCCAGACAGCGTAGTTTTGGCCAGCGCCCTTCTTTTCCCCTTCTGCCAGGAAGCTGCACCATCCAGAAAAACAGATACCTTTGCCTGGTTTGGGATCATCTAAAAGTTATACACACATTTTCTATGTTTGTCTTTGCAAATAAGTCCTTTTTGGCTTGACCTCTGCTGGGAAATCTAAACTTGACTAATTTCCTAAAATGGTTTGTTTCTGATAATGGAACTTCAAAACTAAAAATTTGGTGTCTTCTTTAAAGAGACTAAAATTTGAACAGCCACTGACAATTTGTTCTCTACACACAAAATAAATAAATACACCGTCATGATAGCCCTTTCTCTCAGCCTTTTCATTGATGCCTCTCAGTCAGTTGCTTCCTTTTAAAAGTCAGGAAAGTTTTCTGGGGGAGCTTTCTCAAACAGAGCAGCATAAACATCCTCTTTTGGTTGTACTACAGCTTAAAGTAACTCACGACTCTTGCAGTGTTGATGTTCCTGAAAGCCTCAGTCAGTTTGTGCAGTAGCATCTCACCTGAATGAGAACTGAGCTGAGTCCCTGATTGTTATTCATATAACACTCATCATCAATCATGATGTTAGCAAGTGGCTTCCAGTGACTTCAGCTACTACGTGGAAATTTTTAGAAATTTTCCTGTTATCATTTCCAATACTTACATTTTATAGGTGACCCTTAGAAGAACATTTAGCCATGGACAAGAAAGTTGCCCAAAAACCCATTGGCCAAACTCTTAGACTTAATAAGTAGCACTTTGTTCATTCATCTAGAACAGCCACTGTGGGATAGTTTTAAGAAGAATTCAGTGATTTTGTGCTTAATTATGTACAATGTGTAAACTAAAAATGTATTAAAATGATACATGAATCTTACCAACACTATGGAATGGCTCCTAGGTCCCTTGTGTCTCTGTTAAGTATATGACATGTCCTGGGGGGAGGGAGACTTGAGGGCCAGAGAAGGGATGAATTTTCAGCCAAGTACTTCCCTACCCACCCTGGCTGTGAGATTGCAGCCACAAGTAGCAAAGTATCAAACTAAGAAGTAAGGTGACCTTTGAGGGGCACTATCCTACTGTAAAGTATGATCCTAAAGGTACTTTTCTCCTTTTGAAATGTCATTTTCTAAAATTCTCCAAAGGGTGTGCATAAAAAGGCAGCCACAGCATTGTAGCCTCTTTGAAGGGCCATAGCCTTCTGGTCAAGGACCCATTCCTGTATGGGAGTCATGTTCAATGGCAGACACTGGCAGATGCTGACCTATATGGGTCTTAACCATCTCAGTAACCAGTCTAAGTCAAGAAAACCAGCTTCAGACAGGAGCTGAGGGCTTGCTTACAGTGGCCCCAGTTGGACAGGCTTCTATTTACACTTGAGCCAGATATAGAAGAATCCTAGAATTAGTGTTTGTAGTTTGCTTTAGCCTTGCACACACAGATGAATATACAAATCAGTACCTGATAAGCTGAAGTGGATTACTCAGGGAATGGCTCACTGCATCCCTGTCAAAGAGGTAAAGCAAAACAGCCTGTCTCCTCTCTGCCCCTCTGATGTGTGTTCATGCCGTATGGGAAACCCTCCTCAATATAACTCCTAGGATCCAATAGAGGGCCATAGGAGAGTTCATAGCCTGACAGTTATCCTTGGGAGTTCCCTGCCCTGAATCTTCTTCCCATTTTCTCTTCTTCAGAAGTGTGGATGTATGGGATGAGTAAGTGGGAACATCAATCTTAATCCCCTGTAACTAAACACACACACACACACACACACACACACACACACACACCAAATAAACAGTGTACGTAGGTCTATGCTGCGCAAACCTCAGAGATTCTTCAGATGGAGCTTATCTCTGTTGTGTGTTTGTACATCACCTTCAACGCAGATTATAGTAAATTTCACAGAGTAAAAAAATGAGATTCAGGTAATACAAGGAAAGCAGGCATCGTGATCAGAACATACTCTTTTTGTGAAGAACATGCTGGAACATGAAATGCAGAGCATAGACCCTCTAGCCTAGCAGAAAGTCATCTTTTCTTTGCCTTAGTTTCTTTATCTGTAGCCTAACCTTGCACTGGGGTAGCTCAGAAGGCATTCAGTGGATGTCAGTATAACCAACAGTGTCAAGGTCTAGCAGTCTTTAGAAAGCATCCAGCAGCTGAGACTCAGAAAAGGGGAAATGAACAAGGTCATTGATGTTTCTGAAATGGCAGCATCCCTTGCTCTTTGAAAAGTCACTGAAATAACCTCGTTCACTCAAAGGTCTTTGGGAAAAACTTAGTGCCGTATTCTCTAAGGCATGTGATAGCACACGCCTATCATCTCAGCCCTCTGCTGAAGCAGGAAGATGGCAAATTCAAGGCTAGCCTGGGCTACACAGTGAGAGCCTGTTAAGAAGAAGAGGGGGAGGAAGAAGAAGATGATGATGATGAAGATAATAGAACAGAAGGGGTAGGACACTGAGCATGAACACGGTTAGATAGTGTGGGGAAGTGGGAATCTGAAAGCATGTATGGAATGTCTTGTTGTGCTATATCTAACATGTCCACACAATGTGTTCTGTAAGCCTTTAGATCATGGGTTTCTATCATGATTGCTTCTCTTTGCAGAATGAATCATCTTAGTTCTCATATGTTCCTCATTTAACCCTTATACCCAAAGCTCCCCCAGCCACCTTGGTCCACTGCCATCCATGTCCTCAGATCCCAGGGTTCCCTTGGAAACAAAGACAGTCTAGAAGCTCACAGTCTTCCTAAGTACAAACCATGAGAAGACATTTTCAGGAATTACTCAGAATGGGTAAAATTCTTTCATTCATTCATCCATGCATTTGTTCAATCATTTCAAAACTATTCAGTTCATACCTAGAGATAAGACCCAAGTTGTACCACCCCTGCTCCAGGAAGTCATGTTCATGTACTCACAGCAGACCAAAGGGAAACCCTACACTATTCCAGGGGTCATCAGAGGACAAACCAGACAAAAGAAGGGGTACTAGGTTATTGGGACAGGCCAAAAATGTACCACAAAAATCAGGTGAACTTGGGCTACATTTGTGGGTTAGTCAGGGCAACAATGAATGTTGGGGATACATTCATACCAAGAAGTGTGCATCATGGGCACAAATTCTATGCTACCACAAATAACTTGCCCAACATAGGAAAGAGGATACAGCTAGAGATCGCAACTAGAGATGACAGCAAAGATGTAGTCCATGGTAAGGTATCGAGTTAGACATTGTCCTAATACTCGACAGGGATTAGTTGGCAGAGCCACAAGCAATACCCTGGAGTGGTAGTGTCCAAAGCCTGAACTCTAGCAGAAGGATAGAGGAGGCTGTATCCACAAGAGATTCCTGGAGAGGGTTTGGGAAAGCCTAGAGTTTGGATCCAGTATCTTCCCTGCTTTCTGGTCCCCTACAGAACAGAAAGGGAGCATGTGTTACAAAGATGACTCCCACCTTCCAGCACTCCTACCATGCCTGGGTCTACAGCCACCTGGCCAGGGCGTGTGTGACCATCATGAATCAGCATGTGGGCCAATGTTGAAACAATGACTGCTCACAGGCATCCAGCAGCAACCATCCTTGACAGGAATGTAGTTTTCAGGACAGAACAGAACGGGAACTGAGCTGTCCATGCACATGGATTTGTGGGAGACGCTTGTCACCACCTGCAGGGGCAGTAGGTTCAGCCAGACAGAGAAGGCCACTTTCAAACTCTCTCCTCTATCCTACATATAAAATAAAATTCCTGAAATATTCACTAACATCTTATCTTTTTTAAAACATTTATATGTATGA
The DNA here is from genome assembly GCF_903992535.2 of Arvicola amphibius. Classification (NCBI taxonomy): domain Eukaryota; kingdom Metazoa; phylum Chordata; class Mammalia; order Rodentia; family Cricetidae; genus Arvicola; species Arvicola amphibius. The sequence goes on from NC_052048.2 coordinate 104,733,176, forward strand.
CTGTTTTTCACCTGTCTTGTTTATGTGCCATGGTGTCTGTGCCTGATACTTGAGGAATCCAGAAGAGGGCATCAGATCCCCAGAAACTAGAGTTATAGACCATTGTGGGCCACCATGTGGATGCTGGAAATTGAACCCAGGTTCCAAGGAAAAGCTGCCAGTGCTCTTAGCCGCTGAGCCGTCTTTTTAGCTTCATCGCCATCTATTAAAAATGAAACAAAAAGTAAATGCAGACAAGATCTCCCAAAGTCTTACATGGCAATGAAAAAAGTCCATCAAAAAGTAAGCCATTCCTGGCTTTCTCAGTGGGGATCTGCCTTTCAGAGTGTCCAGGGACTCATTTGAAATGTCAGCAAGTTCATGAAAGAGCCTGGCTTCAGCAGACACTGGCATCTTGCTCACGTTGAATTGGCTGCAGTTCCTGGATACCCACTGTGAATATGGTTGTGCTGCAGCAATTCACCTGCTAAGCCTGGACACAGGAAGGAAGCTCTGGGTCCTTCCTCCGCAAGGAGAGCTTGCTCTCCATCCTTCACTTAGAGCTAACTTGAGAGTTGTTACATTTTCATCATGACAAACGTGGGGAATATTTTAAATTCTGTGCAAGATCTTGAAGTACACTTCACTCCTCACATAGAAATTATGGAGCATTCAATTCAGATATCAAAATCTACTGAATGATGCTGCTTACTTGGAAAAGAGGAGAATTAGTTGTTTCTTATTGGGAAAGAGTGTTGAAATTATATAGTGTATTCGATGCATTCTAGCCTAATGAAAATTTTGTATTCCTCTTAATTTTGAGTATGTATTTTAGAAGCATTTTAAGTCTATCTGCATTTTTATTGTTTTAGGTATAAATTTATTTATATAAATTTACAAACACACACACAAAGACATACTCTTTGTGGTTGTTGCACTAGACATTTTCCTTTCATGACATATAGTTGTCTGAATGTTCTTCATATTTCATTGTTTGTCAAATCTGGCCTCTCCTATTTACTAAGAATTAGCCCATTTTTATCTCCTCCTTGACTCCTCTGGGGTGATTCTGAAAAGCAAGAGCCTTTAGCGTTTTGGGTGCTTTGGGCCCATACCAGATGCCAGGCCCTATGCAGTGTAAGGTGCAATCCCCTGGAACAGAAAGTCTAGTCAGTCATAGGCACGTATGCTGGACTTTAATTGTAAATCTGAGGTTTTAATCTTGTAGAAATTTCAGGAATGTATAGTTTGCTGGAGAAAAATGAACAAAATTGTAAATAAAGTAGATGTTCCCTTTGGAAATTTATTAACAAGAATTTTGGAGAATTGTTTTTCTGACACATTCAGAAGAGGCTGTGATTCTCTTCTAGATTTTTCTGGGTTGGAAGTTTTTGACAGATAGGGCAGAGACTGCTTGCAGGCATGAGAGGACTGGGGAGCACTCCTGGATTTAACTTGTTTGCATTTCTGATATGCTTAACCACTTCTTAACCATGACCTGTGCTCTCCCAGAGTGACAGTCTGACAATGCTCACACATAATGTGTTCCAGTCCTTTGCTGCATTTTTGCAGATCGTTCTTCTAACTGCTGTATTTCATCTGACTCCCTCTGAAATTATCTGAGTACCACAAGTTCATAGATTGCTTGTATTGATAATTAAGATGTATAAACTCCTGTTTCCCTATTTAAAAAATGAAGACCATTCTAATGATACAGAGTGATTTGATATACTCCTCCTATGTGATCTTTGTTTGTGTGTGTTGGGGGTGGGGTCAGTGCAAATACCTTCTGATAGGTGGAAATAAAGTTGACTGTAAAATGAGTGACTACATACTGTCCAACAGAACTTTCTAGAATGACAGGAGGTCCTTTGTGCACTGACCCACATAATAGATACAAGCCGCCTTTAGTAGGCTACTGTGCCTAAGGACAGAGTTCTTAGTTGTGTTTAATTTTTATTAATTTCTGGGGCTGAGGATTTCACTTCATTTGTAGAGTGTTTGCCTACCATACATAAAGCCCTGGGTTCATACCTCACCACTGTATAAGCAAAGGATGATGGTGGTCCATGCCTGTAATCCCAGCATTCAGCAGGTAGAAACATAATGAAGAAGAGTTCAAGGTCATCCTCAGTTATAGAGCCTGAGTTTATTATTCTAAATAGCCACATAAATCAAGTGAGATCCAGGCCATCCATGTCAGCTCTCCTTCTTTTACATTGTTTGTATTCATTTTACATTCTAGTCAGTATGTGGGAGTATTTCATTTCTGCGGCTGACTAACTAGTGCATTGTTCAACATCTTAGTCCTCAGTGGTTTTGTTACGTTATCAGTGGACAGCAACTAGATTATTGTTTATTTGTATGCTTTTCCAGGCATATTGGAATCAAATATGACATAAGTTTTGTGGTATTACTTTTCTTACAGGAATCTTTGCTTGCTAAATAGGAAAATACAGGAAACCGCACTGCTTAGGACCTGTAGGAGAGTAATTCATTGCTCATAGTGAAGGCTCAGTTCTTTTATTTTTGGTTTTTTATTCAACTTTATCATGTTGAGGCACGTACAAAAGTTCAATTCAAGCTGACCAGTTAGGGTAGGAGGCTTTAGGTACCCTTCTAGCGAGACAATTGTCAATCCATCTGATGATTATGTCAGGCATTTGTTCATTTTCCCACTCAGATCTGGAATATTCCCTTTGGAGCTTGCTTTGGCCAGTAATAAATTAAGTCTTCCTTTAAGAGCAGCTCTGAGTGAAAAGGGCAGTGCTGCTCATTCATGTTTATGTCGATGCATTTATACAGTTTAGAATACAAGTATACATGGCTTGTCTAATCTAGCTTTCTCTTTGTTACTTTCTTTTATTTGTGTGTTTGTGTGTGTATGTATGTGTGCATGTGTGTGTGTATGCATGTGTGTGTATGTATGCATGTGTGTGTCTGTGTAAGTGTGCACAAGACTATGAGGACTTTTGAAGTTGGACTAAATGCATTTTGTAGTATGATATGGTTGTGAGTCTATGGGGGCCATGGAGTTGAATGTGGTAGTTTGAATAAGAATAGCTAAAATAGACTCATATATTTAAAAACATGATCCTCAGTTGGTAGAACAACTTGGGAAGGATTAGGAGGTGTGGCCTTGTTGGAGGAGGTGTGTGACCTAGTTTCAAAAGTTTATACAATATCCAGTCTCCCCCCACCCGCCTTGTGTTTGTGGATCAAGATATAAGCTCTAAGCTGCTGCTAACACAGTGCCTGCCTGCTTCCATGCTCCCCAACATGATGGCCATGAACCCTAGCCCTCTGGAACTATAAACCCCAAATTAATTACTTTCCTTTATAAGTTTCCTTAGTCATGGTGTTTTGCCACAGCAATTGAAAATTAACCAAGACAGTGTATGAAACTACTAACTGCTGGCATGTGTGTCACAGTTGAATATAAAACTAATACAAATTCAAAAATGATAAAGCAAGAACAAGGAAAATATTAATAATCAAATGTTGGTGTTATGATTAATTGCAATCTTCTAGCGTGCCTTTCTGCTTAACAGATTTCATGCTCTTACATTTGGAGTTGTATAACATAGGTTCACATTTCCAAAGCTGTCATCATGAGGAGGCAGTGTGAGAAATCTAGACACTAGTATACCCGATGTTGCTTTCACCAGTGTCACTGAGAGGGCTCCTGCCTCCTCTGCTTATCTAGTATGTGATGCTCCACTCCTTCAGGGCAGATATTCTCCCATGGTACCTCGTGGGTAAAATGTGACCACAAGTATTCTGTAGGGTAGGACATAGTGTCCTAGTTAACTTTTCCATTGCAGTAACAAAATGACCAACAGCTACTTGGGGACAAAAGGGTTTATTTCAGCTTTTGGACTGTGGTCTATTTTTGAAGGAAGTCAAGAGCTGGAGCAGGAACTGAATCAGAAAACACAGAGGAATGCTCATTCCCAGCTTGCTTTCCCCTGGCTCTCTCAGCTTCCATTTTTATATAGCCCAGATCTTTCTGTTCAGAAACGCTGTCACCCACAGTGAGCTGAGAACTCCTACACTGGTTGTCCATTAAGAAAATGACCCTCCCAAGTGATGGAAACAGTTCCTCAGACTGCTTCTTTCCAGTGTCTAGGTCTAAGTTGGTTGACAGAAACTGTGACATGTCCACAGGTGGCCATTTATGAGTCATGTCTGGTTTTAGGAGACTTCCTGCTACAGTGCGTGAGCCATGTCCTACCCCTTTGCTTCTGACATCTGAAAGACCACAGGTGGATGCTATATGCATACGTAAAGCATACCAACGAAGTCAGTGCAAAGAAGAGGTCCCCGAACATACAGCAGTTGGATCCACTAAAAGATTGTCAGTCTTTATTAAAGAGCTTTCAGGAAAAAGGTGACTTTTTTTGCTTCCCAAATTTCTCTGGTGGCATAAAAGTAGAGGATCTCCATGAAGGTAGGGAGTAGGCAGTGGAACAGAAGACAACAAACAAGAGAGAATGTGCCCCAGAAATAAGGGCCCAAGAGATAACTGGCATTGCTGAGCCCCCGCTTCCCTTCAGCATAGATGTAGATAGAACTCAGTTCCAAAAATCAAAACTGGACCTCTGACTCTAAGATCCCACTATTGGGGTCATGTAGGTATTATTGAACCCTATATTTATTTAATTTACAAAGGAAGGAGAGTATTTAATTTAGGGAGTCAAGAGACAGGCCAGAAAGTGAAACCAGTAGTATTCTTAGTCTGCCTTGTGGATTCTCTCTCAGACTGAAACTTTACCATCAAAACCATGGGAAAGAAAGAGTAAAAAGGATGTCTTTGTGAATATTGATTCCTGGAATAATAAATCAAACACTGGCAACCAGAGCTTTTGTCATGACTGATGTCCACCTGGGATTAAGTCTGCTACTGCCTGATGCATGTAGGGTACAGGAGCAAGGGAAAGGAATGGTGATTCCCACGAAGAGAAAGGCTGCTGCTTGTTTCCAGAATAGTTCACTTTGAGGCTTGAAGGATGGTAAGGATCTCCAAGTACCCCTCAGTTTCTCAAGTAACCATTTAGATTGCATGCATCCTTGAGAAATGGTATGTTATACCCTGTCCCCTTGCCATGCAGGCATATATCCTTGAGAAGATTTCTGTTTATCATAATCTAACTTGTCAACAAAAGCACAACAGGATGATTTCCACCATCGACTGCATCCCTCACTTGTAGACTCCTCCCGGTTCTGCTTTCCTCCAGTAGACAGTATTTGCCCTCTTGCTCTATAGTTATCTGTGCCTACGACATGTACTAGAAAGTAGGTTCTATTCCCGTGGCTGTCGTTCTCCCCTATTATTATATATCCAAGGACTAATAAGTTACTAATGAGCAAAATGAAAGTATTCTTACTTTACAACTTAAATTTGAGAGATTTCAGAGACTTTCTGAAGAACTGTTGAAAGCAATGGATGGATCAATGTACACACTAACCAGTCTCGAGAATCCTGGTCACTTCTAAGTGATAAAGCTTGGAAAGATTATCCTGGAGGTTCACCAAGACCTTGTTGCCTGTATGGGAATAGACGCAAGATTATGGGACTGCTGATGGCATTGTCTGCTATATAGAGACACAGAACAGAGCACTGGTCAGAGTGGAATGCAAGTGAAACCAAGTGCAGTGTCACAAGGAGGTGACAAATGGTGGCACATACAGAATGATGCTACGTCACATTCTGCTGCCATATAAACATCTCAGCCCTGAACCAGGACCAGCAGCTACTGAGTAAAGAGTGGAGGATGCACAAAGATTGTTGACTACTAGATCAAACGCTGGAATGAAAGTTGTGTCCCTGTCCACCAAGGAGACCAACTTGCCCTTCAGTATTATGTCCAGGTCTCCATCTACCATGTGTTACTGCACAGAGAAGATAGCCAGTGTCAATTGGAGTCAGCAGAGTGACATACTTACCAAAATTAAAACAGTCTTTAAAATCTGAAGAAGCAATGTGGCATGACTCTTCTTCCTCTGTGAGTAGCTGGCCTGAACTGCTCTGTTGAGCAGAAAGCATGGACTTCTGGGAGCAGCTGCTGGGACCTTTGCATTGAAACCCATATGTGCTTACCAAGTATGAAGAGCTGGGTTATTTGTGGGAGCAGTGAGATGCAAGTCCAGGTATTCTGAGCATTCCCTCCACCTGAGGTGAGTTGAAGACCTCTTGACTCTGCCCTCCGTCCTCTCTCTGCCCTCCTTCTGGTTGAGAGTTCTTGGACACTTGCTTATCTTCCTGCAGGTTCATCCAGTAGATCTTTATCCTCTCTGGGTCAGAACCTTTCTGCTTCAAAGTTGTCAGACCAAATAGCTTTGAATATGCACTGCATCTCAGAGCCTGTCACCCAATTTTAGATTAAACACACTTTGTGTTTAGTATAGGTTCATGTGTGTGGGACAAGGTCTCTGATAACTCAGTAGAAGGTAGGACTCCTGACTCTGGGACTTGGACTTTCTGCTGTACAGTGCTCTACACTCAGAACCTACATGGTGCTTGACCACACTGGACACTGCTTGGACCTGAGTGGATGGTCAAACTGCCATTTCTAATTGGCTTATTAACTCTGACCTTCCTCAAGAGAACTCTTTATACAAATGATGGTACTAGGCTCATGGTTGAGTTTTGGTTCTGCCAAATCACACAGCCAGGATGATGCTACAGTGCCTGATATCTGTCTTTGGATGTCCTTGGGGAAATATTCATTTTTCCTCTATCTATTTATGTCCAGAGCTATTGCCACAGAAACCACTGCAGTGCCACATGGGAATCAAAGAGAGCAGCTGTGGAGACCAAGTAGAGACAGTGTCTACTACTGTTTTTTCTTTGGATATTTTCTTTAAAATTTTAGTACAATTGTTTAAATTGTATTACTAAGGTTTCCTCAAAGGCCAAGAGGTGTATCTGAAGTGACGTGAGGGAAATTGTACATCCCCACCCCACCATGTACAGAGCATTTGTGGCCTGAGTCCCTCAGCTTAAGGCCGCAGTAGGGCAGGAATCAGAGCCAAGGTCAGCACAAACCAAAATCCAGACTTGGAAAGTCAGACTGTGGCTTGTCTGTCTTACCCTGTAGTCCTAGTGAGCAGGCCCCTCTCTCGTTTCCATCTGCAAAGTGATGCAGCGCCAGCAGATTGTCTGCCATAAAGACCAAATGAGTGATGTCTACACCGTACTCAGAATAGCACCATAAAGACCAAATGTCTACATAGTACTTGGAATGGCACTTGATGCCCAGTGTATATGAGCTCAGAGGGTTTGGGTTGCCACACAGAGAGACCAGAACCTGCCCAGAATAATAGAAGGGCCAGGCTGAAGAAGCCCTGAAATTATTTGGAGGGAGGGGTCAGGTGATATCAGGGAAAAATGACCAAGATTATTAACACTTTAAAATTTAACCCAATTCCAACAAGGACTGACATAAAACTTTTTGCATTTGAAACTTCAACAACCAAGATCAAAATATTTCAAAGATAAAAGAATTCCATTTCCTAATATGTCTTTTTCTCGCTCTTGTCTAATATGGTACAATTTTAAAATTCTTATATCAGACTTGCAAATCAGGTTTAAGATCATCAAATAAAAATGCCCATCAGCCCGTCAAATTCACTTGATATCTAATCCTCATTTACCACCACCCCACCCCAGATTCAGAAACATTTCCCAACTGGCATATTTTGATCATCTTTATTCTCTGTCATAGCTTTATTTCTCAAACTACTTTGAATTCTTGCTTCATTTCTCTTCCTTTTTTGGATAGCATGTGTTTTAGGATGAGAACATGGTAGAAACTGAGGCACTTTTGTTCCCCCGTGGATCAGGGTGAACCAGTGTTGGAGCCATTGAGAAACTCTGTGTCTGACTCCCACCTCTGTAGATTCCAATGAGGCCTGCCCGACTTGAAGGTTAGCCTATCAGACAATGGACCAACTTGTTTCTCAGCCTGCCTTGGCCCTTCCGGAGCCCAGCCCATTACCACCGTGGTTGGTTGTTAGTGACATAAAGCCGCACGGTGTTGTGGCATTCCTCATACAAAACCCATTTCAGTTCTTCTTGTGTTTCTCAGCTGTGCTGTCACTGCAGAGCCTGGGACTCTCTGGGTAAGATGGCCTCAGCATCTTACACTTGCTAATTCTTTCTTTAGTGTTCCTTTCCACTTCGTCTACATACCTAGTGTGATTAGTAGTTACATAAATGTTTGCTTTCAGCTGGGCCTGATGAGGAGAGAGGTGGCTGAGAGAGTGGCCTTCTGGGCATGGTAGGCCAGCAGCTCAGCTGGCCCAGGTCCTCATTCTATAATGAAGAACAAGGGATTCAGAGATCCTCAACTTGGACTCTATCTTCCCTGGCTACATGGGCTTTCAGCAAGTGGATGAAGCTTTCAGAATTTGTTTTCTTGTCTAGAAAGAGTAGTAATAAGATCTGCTCCCAGCTTCACAAGATCTTGTGGGGCCCAGTAGATGGGCATGTGTCTGTCTCTCTGCAGAGGCTGGAGGCTATATCATGATCATCAGGGAGAGTGCCATGGCCTCAGACCAACAGAGAGCATGGTTCAGCTGGTCTATAGTAACTCTGCTGGTGGCCAGCTCAGAAATGTGCTGTTGCTCAAATTTCTTCTGGCACTTTGAGGATCATTTTGGTATTGAACATGTTTCCTGGGCAAAATGAAAATTTTAGTTTGAACATTTAAATCATCTGGTTTTCTATTTGTACAAATTCTTAGTGTTTTGTTCTACACAAGAGAAACATGTTAACAAGACATAGAAGCAAGGCAGCCATGGCTTTTTGGTGGGCAGACATAGCCCTGGTCCAGGTGGCTCATGTGGGCCTTTGAGATACCCATCTCCTCCTCTGTGGGTACCAGGTGACACAGCTGACTTTAAATGTGTCCCTCTTGTCATTCTGTGGCCCTGTGGCAGAAGGCAGAGTGGGTGAGGCAGGAAGGCTGTGGAGAGGACCAGAAAGCCCATTTCTGGTTGAGTGAATGGTTCCTCAACCTTGTAAACCATTTCACAAGCAGAAAACTATCCCAGAAAGGTGACTTATCAAAGGTCATGGCTTTCCAAGGTAAGCATTGCACTTCATTATTTGCTGTGTTGCTTTCCACAAAGGTGGGATGCTAACTCAGTCTTCCATATCCAGAGGTAGAAATACTGCTGATCTCCTTCTTTGTCTACAATAGGCTCTGCTGATCTGTATGAACACATGGTAGTCCCTCTAGAGAAAAACAGTTCAGATTCATCATGGTCCTACCCTTAGGGCATAAACACATGTGCTCATGCAGCATGAATACATGACATGTATTCATATATATATATATATATATGTGTGTGTGTGTGTGTGTGTGTGTGTGTGTGTGTGTATGTATATATATGTGTATATATATGTATATATGCATAGATACACACACACACACACACACACATGAGCCAGCACAGAAGAATAGACCTAGAGTGGTCCACCAGCTGGATGAGAGGATGAGGCCTGGGCCCCAGGAGACTGTTCTCCCAGTGCAGTTTCCAGAATGCCGTTCACTGATTCCCTGGACCGTTTTTAAAGTCCTCTAGCTACCAGACACACAGAACTCCAATGGTGCGTGCTTTAAGGAAGGCATAGTGACATGTACAAAGAGAAGTGCAGCAGACGGTTTTAACCCACACTCGGCACAAGAATGCTACCTGATCTCTGAATTGAGGTGCTGGGACACTCCCCTGGTGGCCTGTCTGCAGAGCCCAGGATTGTATTAATGAATTCTGTGTTTGTGCATCTTCCCCATTATACACTCTCCTTGTAACACAAAGTGAGGTAATCCCACTTCATTGGAATGGCTCCACCCTTCTAGGGATATTAGGCCACCTATCCTCTGAGTACCTCCCGATCCCTTCAATGCTGGCTGTTCAGCACCTAGGAACCTGATCTAGCCTTTAAAAGAAAACACAAAAACCTTGCACATTGTAGAATGAGCCTGCACCACAGGGATGACTGAGGAAACTGGGAGCCTGGTAACCAGGTTGCCATAGCAACTCACTCTCTTTTTTCTGCTTCTCTTTGCAGCCTCAGGGCAGGCCTAGCCTGGCACAGTGTGCACAGAACAGGCAGGATGTAGAACGCCCCCACTGCAGCATGGCTTTCAGAGCCTTCTCTCATGCTAGCCACATTTGCCAGCCTCTTGCGAGGAGAGGGTGCCCTGAGGCCTACCCCATGCAGGCACGGACCTGTCACTCAGCTTTATTTTCTGAGTGAATTTCCCAGTCATGCAGGACTCTTCTCCTTCATTCCCTCTCTCACTCCCTTCCTCTTTCCTCCCCCCACCTTATCATACCTATTCTTCCCTTATAGCATACATAAAGACAAATCATACAAGTGAGATTCCCTTCTTAAGAAACATAATTTCGGTATTAGGCAAGTGACATTTCTGTTAATATGCATATCGGGGCAGCCACATCTTGAAATTATTTTCTTAAGAGTGAATCCAAAGATATTAAAGGGTCAGTAAGTAAAGATATGGTTAATATTCATACTTGCCATGTCAGCCAACCCACAACATGTTCTTTTATTTGAAACAGTTGAGATTCTCATATTAATGGAATATAGTGAATTCAATGAAGGCTGTGTACAGCAAAGGCCTGAGCCAACATGTTTGCATTAATGAGGATATCTATATTTAATCACTAAACTTTTATTGCACAGAGACCCTGCAAGCTCAGTGCTGCCCAAGTGCTGCTTCTCCCCTGGTTCTCCATTTTCCCCCAGAGCCTATAGACTCTGCTGCTTTCTACATCTTCCCCCCTTGACTGACTTCCTACCATCATCCTTCTCACAGAGCTTGCTTCCTCTCCCCTGCCATGCTCTTTACCCTTGAGGACAAGAATGCTTGTTAGAACTGACTAGTTGACAATTCAGAGTAGCCTGGCTCTGTGGCCCTACCTACAATCCTCTGTGCTGGTGTGCATGTAAATATGGATGTAAAGCTAAAATCTTCACACTGACAAGGGGACGATTCAACACTAAGTAGGCCAGTGCAGGTGTGTCTGTGTTTCCATGGTACTGTGAGCTCCACAAGATCAATGGATGTAAAACCATAGGGTTTCTGCAGGGGTCCAGGCTCTGAACTGGACAGACATGTTTTATAGCCTGTCATCTACACGGCAAGTTGTGAGTAGACTCTGCTTTCCTGGACAGTCCTCAAAGCAGAAACTGAGCCCTCCAGCCTAGCCCATCCCAGCCCCTGACCTAGATACCAGGAGCCATCCCAGAATTCAATGAAATAGCCTTACTGCTTAGCCAGCTTGCTCCATGGAGAAATGGCCTTCAGTTTACCTCTCCTGCAAAAGTGGCTTGGGGGACAGCATACTGGGTCCACGGAGCACAGATCTTTAGCAGATATATAGTGAAGGCTCTTGCTGGAAAGAGATCTAGGGTGAAGCAAGATGTGACTCAGTTATGGAGGGGACCACTACACCATGGCCTGACTTCCCTGCAGTCCAGTAGAGAACAGGAAGGACATAAGTCCATAGACTGCCTGCACTTCAGGTTAGGTCTGCAAGTCAGGAAACAAGAGCCTAGTGGCTGCCCTGAAATTGGTAGGTCCTTGTAAGGAGGGGCTCAGTATACTTCCCACCTCCCTTTGCTTCAGAGACCTAGGGCCACTGTGGCAGGAGGGAAAAACTGGAACCAGGTAGGAGATGGCGCCACTCAGCCCTGTCCTCAGGGGCTACATCATGGAAGGAAAGGACAGATGACAACTTCCCACATGAGTATGCACCTGGAAGCCATAGAAGCATACCATGGATGGTAGAGGGGGAGAGCCTTTACTTTACCCTAGGGGCCATTGAAGATTGCTTACTATAGGAGAAGGTCAAAAGGGCAGAATCACCAACTCTGGGGACTCTCCCCTAACAGTGACTGTACCTCCAGATGTCCATCAAAGGGTCCTATACATATCTGCTATTGGACACCAGAACTCCCTGGGCTTCCAAAAGCATTCCATAGATGTGTATTTGCTGTGATTAGTGCATGCTGATAACACACTTGGAGTCCCACCCCAGAAGGTCTTCAAGGTCACCACTAGGTGACACTTCAGAGCACTCTGTGGGGTTCTCACACTTCTTTGAAGTCACCAGTGTGTCTTCTTATGCCTTCGGGAGAGAAACTGCCCTCCATGTTAGTCATCCAAGGTTAGATTCTCTTCTGAAAGGTCTTGCAAGCAAGTGGCAGGAGATCTGCCTTCTTTTGAGACTTGGTTTTCAGACATTTTTGTGACAGTACCTTCCCCCCCCTCCCACCCCCAAGTCCTCTTTCCTCTGAACTAAATGACCCTAGTACTTCTGGGTCAAGCAGCATACCAGGAAGGTAGTCCTTATACCTTCCTGGGCTTTGGGAACATGGTCCTACCTGTTCCTCTCCCTGGCAGGGTCCGGGAGGGGCAGCAAGTTCAAGTTGCTGTGACTCCAGCAGTCTTTTGCAGTCTAGCATGGAAGAAGGTGTCAGGCACAGAAGTGATCTTGGTTCCTGAGTCTCAGCAAGTCCTGCTTCCCACTCTGTGTGCAATGGCTTCATTATGTCTGTGTGAGCTCCTCTATTCTTTTTTTTTTTTTTTTTTTGATTTTTCGAGACAGGGTTTCTCTGTGGCTTTGGAGCCTGTCCTGGAACTAGCTCTTGTAGACCAGTCCTCTATTCTTTGTGCACTTTCTTTCCCTGTCTTCTCTTCCAGCAAAGCCCGGATGAGAGAGGCTCTGCATTCCCCAGCAGGTCCCACAGTGGACTCCACTCTCTTGAGTGTCCCTAGGAAGAGAATACCTGGTCTTCCACGCCTAGGTCCCTGGGTTATCCATCTTTGGTCAAGGGACCTCTGGAAGTTAGAATTTTTGAGAAGGGTCCTTGACCTTCTCTCTGGGTAAAGGGACTGATCCCTAGAGTGAGCAGAGTTGTAATGGCCTCTGCCTTCTGGCCACACCTGGGAAAGGTCCCAGGAGAGGCCATAGAGTAGTGTTCAGTCCTGTGTGTTCTTAGCACTCAGCAGCTCCTCAACCCTGCCTTTACTTCCCCTTCCTCTTCCTCCCACTCTAGCAATGCACCCTTATTCTCGACTCTTTCTTACCATTGTCCACACCATGGGGCACACCTCACCCAGGCCAGGTTTAGGGAATGGGCTCCAGTGTAGTTGCACTGACTCTTGACTTTAGCTCTCTGGCCCACCCTCCTAGAATGCAAAGGGAAATGATCTCTTTCACCCTCCCTATTCCATAAGCCCTAAGAGGCCTGTGGGAGTCAGAGCATGAAAGCACAGGAGAGTAGCACCCAAAACCTGCAATAAGGACCGGGCACATGAAGCCCTGATGGGGGCAGACATTGAGAAAACAGGTTCATGACCTAGCATGGGGAACATAGCTGTAACCTCAGAATGTGGAAGGCCGAGGCAGAAAGATCACAAGTTCAAGGCCAGCCTAGGATACAAGATCTTGTTTCAAAAAGAAAAACCAAAAGAAACAACAAAAAGAAAAGGAGAGGGCAGAAGAAAGCTTTTTGTAAAACCTGCCTCACTGCTGTGGAATCCGTACATTTGGATCTTTTTCCTTTCCTGTAAAATAAGGAATTTGATTGACTTATTTCTAAAATATCTTGTAAGACCAAGTCTGTGGAAACTCTTATTGATTTTGAGGAAACAAATTGTCTTAAGACCAGGGAGAAAGGTAGGTTTTGTGATAGAAAGATAGACATTTCTTTCATGCTAAGGTACTAAAAGGTAGAAACTAAACTGAAAAACAAGATTTAAATGAAGACAGAAAGAAGAAAGCAGAGAGACGGGATCTAGGCAGAAGACATCAACTGGCCCAGAGTCCAGGACAGTAGGAAAACAGTTAAGTCCCTGGAGTTTTATGTGAGGCCACCAAGGGGACTTCAGAAGATAAAGGATCCTGGTTGGATATGGTGATGCATGGCTATCCCCAGCACTCAGAGGCTGAACCAGGAGGATCTGGAGTTTGAGGCTAGTTCCAGCAACATAGCAAGACCCTGTGTAAAATTCTTAAATAAATAAGTACATGACCCACATGCATAGAAAATTCATCAAACAAAAGTCAGATTAAATATTAGAAGTGACAATTTAGTTCCAAAGGAAAGCCAAGTATTTCACCCAACAGGTGACTTGGTCATTCCTCTGCTATCCCAGAGAACCTGCCTGTTTTTTAAAGGCTGGAGCCAGAAGTCTTCAGAAACTAGCTTGATTTTAAATGATTCAAGCTCTCTCTGCCTTTAGCTGAAGGGGGAGGGGGCTTTAAGTCATGGCCAGGGAAGTGGAGCTAACTCACAGTGCCTCCATTTGTTCTAATGGCTTGAGCAGTGGCCAGCCATGCGGCATTCCCTCATCCATCCGTCCCAGAGCCTGGGTGGGAGCCAGTGAGGTAGGTTTCTCCTACATGCTGAGATTTAGTGTCCTTGGGAAGGGTGCCTGAAATGTTCTCCACCCTGAATTTGACGTGTAAACAAGCGCAAGTTGCTGGTAGTGGGTGAGGTGGAAGACACTATGGATGAGCTAGGCCGTTGTCTGTCGATCTGCCTGGAATGAGGCCCAGTTCTCCATGATTGGGAACCTGAGTGTTGTCATGTAAACCTCTGGCCATGGATCTCCACCCCTCCCTCGCTGCCCCTTTTTAATGCACCTTGACTGAAAGATACTATGGATATTTGACAACTCTGCTTGAGGATAATTGGATGTGTTCACTAGTGCCTGCTCCTTCCGCAAGAACACTTGGGACCATGCAAGTTAGTGTGGAGTAGAGTAGATGCATTTATGTTTACAAACTTCCACCCTGCAAAAGCCTGCATAAAACCTTTAACTGCGGCACTGACTTAGGGTCTGTGTAATCAGCAGAAGGTGAGTATCTCTTGAGCCCAGTCGCACCTTCCGGCACTGGATGAAATTCCCTTGCATGTTAGATGTGGAGCCCCAGCACCCACCGTGAGCTCAGCTGTGTGGTATGTTCTTTGCTCACCTTAGAGGGTGAGAAGTTAGGAATGGTGGTTTCTGTTGCCTTGAGCCCGTTGCACTAGTCACCTTTTGTATTTTTTTTTTTTTTTTGCATGGGTTCTGACTGCGGCTGCCCCGCCTCTTGTTTAGCTGGTCCCCTGCTGCTGGACGTGCATGTGCTCTGGCAGCAGTTTCCCATGGACACATCCCGTTAAGTGAATGGGACGTCAGGATGTGCTAGGTACGTTCTGCCGCCCTGACAGGAGCCCACTGCTGATGTTCCTGGGACACCCTCCAGCCGTGCAGTAGGTCACAGTGTTGGCACCCAGCGGTCCGAGTTAGGTGCCTTCCCACAGACTCCAGGGGCAGCATGATTCACACAGTTGAATTTCCAGTTAAGACTTGTAGCTGCATGATTGATACACAAGAACAGAGCTGCATGCAGCATGCAGTCCAGCTGCCACACAGCCTGGGTGCTGCCCTTGAGCCAAGCTTGAGCTCCAGTGGCCTACAGAAATGAATCAGTCGTGACCAGGCTGCAGGGCAATTCTGAGATGGGTCCCCTATCCCTAACACCAGTGGCACTGTGGTGCCAACAGAATTGAGTCCATGGCTGAAGGCTGGATTGACTCAGTGCATGTCTGAGGTTACCCCCATGCAGATAACAAGCTTGTGGTCTCCCAGTCAGCATTAGACTGACTTCAAGAATTTCCTGTTCCCAGTGGTTGTACCATAAGCCTGGGATCCAAATGCGCTTTACAGAACGTTTCATATTCTGACTAGGACTCTTAGTCGTGCACTGCTTAGCTCTGGCTGGTTCAGTGATGGACATATACATTTGTTTTTGTGTATTACCTATCTTAGCAAATCTAACCCAATGTCTGCTAATATTTTGGAATGTGCAGTTTTCTCAGTATACCTGCATCCTGAGTATCACACTATGAGAAATGCTTTCTGCCTCTGGGGTCTCAGGACAGCATGGGAGCTCCTCTGCATAGATTCAGAGAGGTGCTGATCCATGCCCAGGGCCTGCACTTGTTGGCATTTGGCGATCTAAGCATTTCCAAATAGCAAGCTCATCCCCTCCCCTGCCCCAAACCTCCCAAGAAATCCTTGGAGAAAGCAAAGCAGGGAAGTGGGGGACAGGGTTGAACGGGACTTTTGGGAGAGAAATGGGTTCCTGGAGAAGAAAGGGGCTCCACCTAGGGAGGCGACATTAAGAGGGGGCTCATGCAACCCTGGTCCCAGATCTCCTGAGCTACGTTAGAGTTAGGCAGCAATACAAATCTGCACAGCTGGGCTGGAACTTCAAATAAAGAGAAAGTTATCAAATACCTTACAAATTGAAAAGTTCCTGAAAGATTCTGTCTTCCCTTGAAGTTGAGGTAATGTGTTTAAGAAATGTCAGGTGCCATGTATGTTCCTGGTAAATCACCAGCTCTGTATTTGTGGGGAATGTGTAAGTTTGTAACCTAAGAGTAAGCAAATAACATTTGTCCAGTTAAAACTGTCTTTATTATTTTTCTTTACATTTATTTATTATTTCCATTTGCATGCTAGAAAAGCTGAAAAGGAATGTGCTTTTATAGCCACATTTATCTAGAAAGAAAGTGTTCTTAACTGGAATTTCTGCATAGCTGGGCAAAAGATTGTAGCCAGAACCATTGCACTTCAGAACTGTAGTTAGCATCCAGAGACTGGTCTTTACTTTTACATTTTTATTTATTTTAAAATTGAAGGCACTAGGAAAGAGGTTTTTCTCTTCATGTTTTCTGTTTGACTTAAATACAGCTTCTGTTAAATAGGGACAAAAGAGGCACTGTCAAGAGAATCTCTTGACATTCTTCAGACACTGAAGTCCCCCTGTCCCACATTGTGTGTTATCATCCCAAGCATTTGGTGTTCTCTGCAGTTTGACACCAGACTCAGAATTCAAACGTTTCTAAAAGTCAGCCCTCTGGGCCAGTTCAGCCTGAAGTGGTCAGCCCCAAGGACAGTGAGTCCAGGTAGAGTCACTAGGTTGGCAGTGCTGGGTACCTTTGTTAGAAGATTTCTTAAGTGAGCAGTTGCCTCTATGGTGAGGACTCAGAATTCTTGCACATACTTCCCTGGATGGATTTGAGGGCCCACTGAATGTTTAGGGGCTCTGTCTTACCCAGCAGAGGTGCTAGGTTCTGTACCAGCCACACATTTTCCATACCGTTCTGGGATCCTGCACTTGGGAGTAGCTCGCAATATGTCTGAAACTGTGACCCCTTTCAGGTCACATGGGAAAAGCTGGCCCTGCTTAACATTAGCACATGTTATGCCCAACCAGAACATGTGGGCATATGTGATCCCTGCAGAAGAGATGTGGGAGGATATCTAAGTTGGAGAGTTGCTAGCCTATATCACATGACCTTGGCATGAAATAGGGTCCCATTTAGCCCACAGTGATGAGAAAATATGTTACACTGTGCATACTCACTTAACCAGAGGATATATCCATCATAATGCCACATACTCCATTAACCAGAAGGCATGCTTATCATTGATGTCATACTCACTTAAACAGAGGGTGTACCTACCATGATTTCACATCCTCATTTAAACAGGGCACACCTATCATGACATCACATATTCACTTGACCAGAGGACACACCTGTCATAGTGTCATGCTCCCTTTACCAGAAGGCATACCTACTTTACATCATACTTTAGATTCCTTCACATAATTCTAAGTATTGACTTAACCCTCATAATATGTCTTTTTAAAAGAGTGTGGGGACAATAAAGAGGAACCATCTTCAAGACACTTAGGAATGATTAGCCAGGAAGACAGCTGTAATTGGTGGATGTAACTGTTCCCACTCTTTCTTTCTCCAGGTCATGGTTCTATAAAGAGGGCATCACAGGAGGGCTGTGTAATGGGGTTTGAGGACAAATTCAAGTCAGAATTAAGACATCGTTATTGTCCGCCTTTTTGGCAAAGATTATCTACTTCAGTACACTGATATCCAGTTCCCCTGCGTTAGAGGATATGTCTGATGTTCTCTGGGTAGCTGGTAGCTGTGGCCAGTGGCTGTTCTTAAAGAGGTTCTGTGTTTCCTTGGTGGTAAATAAATGGAAAAGCAGGAGGCAGAGGAACCAGGGGTTCAGACTCCAGTAAGCAGCAGACAGCTTCCCTTACAGAAAAGAACCAACCCCTGGGGTCAGAATGGACGGTCTAGGAGAACCTTTGGATTCATATTTTAAGTATTTTGCCTGAATCTGCATGCCTCTCCAATTAAGCACTATTTAAGACTTTTTTAAAAATTATTTTTGTGTCAGTGTTCTTCAGTGTCTAATAAGACCAGCTTCTAAGCTAGAGAGCAATATGCACCACCAAAAATTATTTTCTCTTAATATCGCAAACACAAAACCAAGTTATAGCAAGATGATCAGGATGTCTCTGCCTCACAGTCTGAAAAGCAGCTAGTATTGAATGAGATTACTTATTCATCATTTCCTTTCTCTGAGTGTTTTTACCCATAGTCTCATGGTAATAGAAAAGGAAAAATATACTGATAAAGCCAAGCATATTGTTTAACAAACTTCACATCCTTAACCATAAAAGCCTTAACTATCCCAAGTGCTACTGTCCACAGCAGCTATTAGGAAAGGAAGAAGGGTCATCGAGCAGTGTCCTTTTTAAACCTACTTTGGCCTGCTAGAAGCACTTTAGTGCTGACAGCCAAGCCATTGCCTTCCCCAAGGGAGCTGAGGGCCGTTTCCATGGAAACCCAGCCCATCTCTTCTGTGATTTCAAAACCCAAGCTGTGCACACAGGCTGCTTCTGATTGTCCCACGTGGGCTCCCTTCCTGGGAAGATGTGCTAGAGGGACTGCTGCCAGCATTACAGGGAAAAGTGGATTCTACACACCTCCTACCACCAAGGCCCCCTGAGCAGACAGGCATGCGAGCAGGTTTCTTTTTTAGAGGGATCATCATTCCCTCACGCAAGGCTGCAGAAAACTGTGGTTTTGAATATTGAGATTTCTTAGGGCTGGAAAAATTGTATGTAAATCTGTGAGTTTAAGAAAGCCTTAAAGTCTTAAACAGTCAGATAGGAATGAATGCCTAGAGCCACTTCAGGGGAGAGCAGGTGAAGCCACTTAAATTGCCTTTCTCTGTGCAATAGTGCCACCTACAGGTAGAGAATGGCACTTCATCAATTCTGAGCTGAAACAGGGCAGGGACAAGAGCGGAGAAGAGAGGCCTTCCTTCTAGCCCCACAGCTACCCTGGAGATGAGAGTATCTTATCTACAGAAGGGTGCCACAGCAGCCCCACAGCCTCTTGGCTAACAGCTGGCCTCACTTGGCCAGGTTCCAGAAAAAAACAAAACAAAACAAAAAAACAAAAACAACCTTCCGATTCTCATGGTGCTTTCTCTGCAAAACAATGAAAGCCCTGAAAGTGAGAAAGTTTTTTGTTGTTGCTTTTGGGTTTGTTTTGGTTTGGTTTGGTTTGGAGGAGTAGTAAGAGTGCATTTTGAACCTCTTTCTTAACCACGTGATAAATTAGACCTTTATAAAGAACAGCCTAACCCACAGAAGTTGATGCAAAGGTTTCTGTGGGTGGAGGCAGTAAGATCTGATGATCATTGCTTTTCCATGGTTGTAACAGCTCACTTTCATTTTGAGTAGAGTAAGGCAACCTCTTCTCCCACAAAAAGACAGGTGAAGAATGTACTCATACTAAATAAGTAAACTCTAAATTAACTTCTGTAGCACAATTAATAAAAACCCAGAGACAGAAATTGGGGTTCATTCTGAAGGTCAGAAAAGCAAAACAGCCAGCCACTGGCTCTTATATCTACTTCAGTCTGAGATGGCGATCCTGCCTCCTAGAATCTCAGGATGAGACTGACTGAGAGCTGTCTCCTCCTGTTTTATGTTCCTCTCTAGGGCTGGGATTAAAAGCATGCACTACCGCCCAGTTTCTATGACAACCTAGTGTGGCTACTGAGATTAAAGATGTGTGTCACCACTGCCTGGTCTGTAAGGCTGGCCACGGGGGCTGTTTTACTCTCTGAACTTCAGGCGAGCTTATTTATTAAAATACAAATGAAATGTTACTACAAACTTTCCCTAGGTTTAAATTGGGAAGAGCTTGAAAATCTCCCTACAGTAGAAAATACTGGTGGGTAGGAAACACAGAGTCTCTTCACACACCTCCAGACAGAACTGTTACGATGTTTAGTATCTCTCAGGATATTTTCACTGCTTCTAAGATGGTCTCTCAGGTGAGTTCCTGGCACTGGGAAAACCAGCCACTTAACAAGGCCACTGAACCACTACTTATGAAATACCTTCTTAGCCACAGAGTGGCAGGTCTTATGATCACACGGAGTGGCAGGTCTTATGATCACACAGGCAGTGGAGACCAACACAGTCACCCTGTTCAAACCCTAGTCTCCAGTCAGTGCTGGCACTGCTATTGACAAGCAGGATTCAGTAAAACAAACTCAGTCCCATTCTGTAGCTAGTGCCTATCTCAGAGCCCCATTTCCTGTGTGGACCCGAGCGCTCTACAGACACTTCCCCTGCCTTGCCACTCGGTTGACTGCTCATCCCTTAACACGGGCCATAAATTAAATTCTGTCCTTACATGTGGTAAGGAAGATCCTTACTTCTCTACTCTGAGATCTACATACACCTTCTCTTTCATAGCACCAGGGGGACATTAGAAAATTTCCTACCCTGGAATTGTTTATGCATACAAGTGTGGCAATCTGCCATTCACACATTTGAAACTTGTCCAGTTCCTATGTGCCCACCTGCTCCTTGGCACTGTCATCCAGTCTAGAGAAGGCACATCTGTGGGTGACTAGTGTGCCAGCCTCACTGCACCAGGCTTGTGGACTAGCCTCATTCTGTGCACAGGTAGCCTGCTGGTCTCACTTCCGTACTTGGCTAACATGCTGCTCCCTCCCCCCAGCACTGCTAAGCAGAGGGAAACCACAGGACACATCTGCTGACTCTGCACATGTGTGCCTTTGTTCTTGACCTGGCTTCAGGCTCTCACTGAGTAGGGATGAGCACATAGAGCATGGTCTTCTTTTCATTAACAGAGGGTAATTTGTTCACTGGGCCACTGAATCTGTGATTTAATGGAAAGGGTATCTTTTCTTAACTTCTGCCCCTAAATTTTACCTTCATGGTGGTAAAAAGGCAATGGCATTGCTCTGAGAAGCATGACTATCTGCTTGTTCTTACCATGGTGTATTTAAGAAGTTATATGAAAGACTGAGAGGTAGCTCCATGTTAAAAGTGCTTGCTTTGCAGGCATTAAGACCTTAGTACTGTCCCTAGAACCCACTGTAAAAATAAAATAAAAAATTAAAGCTAGACAGATGCTTATATTCCCATCACTGGGAGGTAGAGGCTGGTATACCCCTAGGGCTTTTATCCAGCCTAGTCTACTTGGTATATTCAGGGACAGTCAGAGACTTTGTCTCTAAATAGATGACTGGCAGATAGGTAGGTAGATGATAGATAGATAGATAGATAGATAGATAGATAGATAGATAGATAGATAGCCAGTGCCTGAGGAATGTGTCTGATGTCTGCTGGCCTCCACATCCGCATACCCCAACCTATGCACACACAGGTACACACACACACACACACACACACACACACACACGTACACACAGACACACAAACACAAATTACTTGGAAAGAAACAATTATAAAACACCCTAATAATGCAAACTGGCCTTAAGGTGCCAGATGAATTAGTTTCTGTGGTTTAAACAGACTTGGCAGAGGAGCATATGGCTAATATGAGACCCCTGCCAGGGCATGCAGATGTGCCTCCTATTTTGTACCCCAAAATGGAAAAGTAATAGGTCTAGGGTAGAGAAGACCTCCGGAAGGTGCCGTGACTAAAGAACTGTGGGTATGTCCCTCCCCTACCCAGCACAGGTATCAGCTGTCACCTTTCCTGGGCTCTAGGATCCCCCAGTCGGGACAGAACTGTGAGGAAATGGCTGGGATCCCTGTTCAAGGTTGTCTCAGAATAGGCCATGCTCTTAGTCAGGGGACGCGTCTTTCCATGTTTGTATCTTGTCATGTGTAGATTGCTGTCACAGCAAGCCCTGCAGTAACTAGCTATGGCTAAGTTCAAAGAAACATTAAGGAGACAGAAAGGCCATCTGGAGGGTCACAAGTCTAGTGACAAAGGATGCTAGGTTCTTCAGAGACTGAGGATTCCTAAGTGGTCACAAAAAACAGAGGTCCTTTGCGCATGTCCATGTGCTGGGAAACAAGGAGGCAGAGGTGGATCTGTAGGTGGTAACGGCCGTGAACGAGCTAGGGAGCTCCCACGTCAGCGTAGTCTCTCTTAGTAGCAAGGGTGCACATTACAGAATTTGCCTTTTGGATAAATAAAGTCAACTACCCAGGGGTTGATTTCCTTCAAGTAAATTACCCCATTTGCATTTGTACTTGTAGGTGCCCCACCCCTGGCTGTGACGGTTCTGGACACATCACTGGCAATTATGCTTCTCATCGAAGGTATGTAGACTCTTCAGAACTACCCTCCTCCCCAGAGCAGCAGCTCCATCGTGACAGGGATGTTGCACTCCTGGCTGAGGTGCAGGCTGGATATGGTACTACTCAGCAAAGGAGATCTAGACTTGGAGTCACAGGACTGTCCTCTTGGGGGCTGCTAGGATGCTCATTCCTCCTGGGTCTGTATATCACCCTAGAGCAGCAAGAGACCACTAAAACATTTCTAGTCCACCATTCTCAAAGAACAAAGGAAAAAGACTCATCTCCAAATATGTTATAAGATTGTTATATGTAGGCGAATATTCTCAGATACACAAACCCTGTTGGTCCCTTTAACGTTAGGATTTGAAGCATAGAGCTGCACAGTTGCTGTAAGCACGGTTGATGGCCACAGGGAAGTTTAAGTTTCCATTCCCCGCAATGAGAACAGAGAAGCTACAGTATGACACGAGACCCCCAGCATGTGTGCTGACAAAAGGCGTCCATACCCGTCATCCCATCAGCACAGTGGCTGCACACTCTAGGACAGGTCCTCTGATGGAAGAGAGTTAAAAGAAAATCTTGGCACATACCATCATAGAATAAAAGTAAGTGGAATACTTGATAACGGTGGTGAGGCTGACTTTCCTCAAGGGGCCTCGTGACAGGTTCAGGAATCCTGCATCAGAGCCTCAAAGCCAAGCACCTGTAAGGAAAAATGGGGATCAACAGCTGGGGGCAGGCTATCAGTAGATTGCAAACCATCGTCTGAACTAAGGCTTCCTGGCTGACCCCAGAGCATCACTGCTGAGAGCAGCCAGAGTATAAGATGACCAGGGAGCAGGGATTTGGAGCAGGGGCTTGGGATTTTTACTAAGCTAGCTTGGCAGGCTTCTTGTTCACGCTTTCCTCTGCAAGGACAGAGTGGGGATCCAAGGTTTAGATTCTCAGACTTTGGTCAAAGAGGCTGATCTTGGTCAGCTTCTGATAACACAGGAGTTCCGTGGGGCCATCCCTATCTGTGGAAACAGAACATGCACATACTGCCAAAGTGCAAAGAAGCAGACCACCTCCACCAGACTTTTCAACTGCAACAATGCTGGCAGTCTGGTGTTCCGGGGTTTCCCTCAGACCATTGCAGAGTGGTGCCATGACCTCCATCCTTAGGTGCCAATCATGATGTCTCCAGACTCAGGCACACCAGGGCAAGAGAGATCTGTTCCCCTGACTAGTATCACAATATGTGCAAGACAGAGTGAGGTACTTCAGAAAAGTCTTGAGAGTAGGTGGTCGGTTTATAGTAAATAGAATTCAAAACCACTAGTTAAATATATAGTCAGGTATACTTTTCTAGTCTTTATATTAATTTATCTTAGAAAATAAATGCCTCTAGAACATTCATTATTTTGTAAATCTGTGCAACTGAAAATGGAAGTTTCCTGGTTACTCCACATCCAGTGTTTTATTTTCTACTTTAAAAAAAGTTGCCATCGTGTACCTCCCTTCGAACATAATGCAGTATAAACATGTTTATTCATTTGGCGTTTGATTTAGAATTTTAGGTATTAGTAAGATACAAATGTGTCATTAAGATGTAATTTAGAAGAAGGCATGATGGTTCACATCTGTAATCCCAGCACTTGAAAGCTGAGGCAGGAGGATCACCAAAAGTTCAAGGCCAGACTAGACTGCACAGATTTTGTCTCAAAATAATGTGGGAGTAGTGTATGACCATGTATGGATGTATATGATATATGTGTGTGGTGTATGTATATGTCTATTGTGTATATGTATTTGCATGCATATGTATGTATGTTGTGTGTCTTTGTGTACATGTATGGTTTGTGTGTAAACTTCTGTTTGTATGTGGATATATAACATGTATGTATGTGGTATGTGTTCAGGTCATGTATGTATGTTTTGTGTCTTTGTATTTATATGTGGCAGTATCCATGTTTCTGGGTGTGCATGACTGTGTGTTGTGTGTGTGTATTAGTATGTCAGGTTTATATTTAAGATATGGTCTGTGCTGAAGTAAACTCAGCTTTATCAACAGAGTTGCAAAGCAAATTTGATTTTGAGGAGACAACGTTGGGCAATTATTACTTTGTGGCATTTTGGCTAACAGAAGTGGAGTGTACTGGAGTGTCATATAGTAAGCTCCTTTACACAGAAGTTGAAATAGAGTCAAGAATATTAAGCCAGAACATTACATTTGATTCACAGTTCTTATGTAAATTTTCCACTAGGGAAAGACTGATGTCACAGCTAAATAAGCAAAGTTCTGGGTAAGTTGAGCAAAGACAGAAGCCAAGAGTTATATATGTGCTTTCTTCAGGCTCATTGGTTCTTGGCCACAGGATACTTAGAAATCTTCCTTCTCTTTTATGTTCCCAGAAACATAGGCCATAAGATACTTGCAGTATAGAAACCATAGAGGAAAGTTTACCTAGACAGGGAAGCACTGCCATCCAGCCCCAGATATGTGACAGTTCAGCTCAGTTGTTAGTACAGAGCACCTCCATGCCACAGTAGGAAGAGATGCGACATTCATCTCAGTTGTTAGTACAGAGCACCTCCATGCCACAGTAGGACGCAAGGATTCCAAGCAGGCCAATGGTCAGAGTACTGTCCATAGTTTCTGGTATACATGGATTTGTCCTTCCTGGTATACACATTGCCTTCTGTGGGGTTACAGGTTGCCTCTGTTCTATAACTCAAAACTCTGCAGGAATACACAGCCATCTTTGTAATAGAAATGAACTGAAGTCTTGTCTTAGTCACTGTCCTATTCCTGTGAATAGACAGCAGCTCTTGAAGAAGAAAGCATTTGATTGGAGCTTGCTTATCATGGCAGGCAGCCCAGTGGCACACAGGCGGACATGGTGCTGGAGAAGTAGCTAAGAATTCTACATCTGGATCCATAGGCAGCAGGAAGAAAGACACTGGGCCTGGCTTAAGCCCTTGAAACCTCAAAGCTCACTGCACAGTGACAAACTCCTCCCAACAAGGCCAGACTTCTTAACCCCTCCAAATTAGTGCCTCTCCCTGATGACTAAGCATGCAAACCTATGAGCTTATGGGGGCCACCATTCTTACTCAGATCACCACAATGCTCCATGTCTTCCCCTTGCTGCTTTCTACACATTGGAAACAGGGAACCCATTCTTTTGGGGGCCTGAGGAAACTGAAGCTCTAAGAGATAAATTAGAGCTAGAATGAAAGCTGTGGTGTCTAGCTCAAGTGTCATGTCTCCATGGACCTGGGAGCCCAGAATGGTCCTGGAAGACCATGGGGAGGTGCAGCCCACAGAGAAATGGTATACCCAGAGACATGCTAGACAGGATGCAGTTGGAACTCTCTTGGTTCAACTTTGAATGATGTTGCAATTTCCAGTCACAATATCATATCTGAAAGCCCCTAAATTCATCTTAACAAATACCTACGGACTGTGATGCTTCCTGAAACTTTCACCCATTACCTCCTCCTCTCACTGTCCTCTGATGGGCCTGGAAAGCTTTCACAGTCTTCAGTCATCAGCTGACTTTGTCTTAGAATTCTTTACCATTTTCTTGGCTTCTCAAAGATCTTCTGTGTGCTCTTCTGCTGAGAATATTCATTGGAGCCTTCTTCATCTGCAGTTTTTTTTAACACAATGATGCAGTGGCTTCTGAATGCTCCTACCCCACAGAGGTTCCCTTTGTTCTCTGATTGAACTCTTCCATTTGCCTTTCAATAGGATCGTACAATAGCCAAGACATTCCCAAGACCCCTTGGCTCCTACATTGTTTTCCATTCTGTGCCTCCCATTTAAGTACCCCAGCATCTAGAGGAACAACCAATAACCTCCCAAAGCACAGGACATTGTTTACTGATCACTTCTTCTGTATCAAGTATTGCACTGAGCTTCCTACAAATATGGCCTCAATTTCCTGTGAGATTTTTTTTATCAAAGCAGAAATGAGGACTTGAGACTGGAATGCAAACTTGCCATGCTGTCAGCTCAGTGTTCTCCCAAGCCCTTTCCTGTTGTCCTTCTATGAGGTGAAAGACCCAAGGCTCCAGCCTAACGATTGGTGGCACCGTCTACCTTGTCCCATTGTGCTCCGAGAAGCCCAGACAGTGATCCAGAGTCCTAACCTGCGGTTAGGAGAAGCATCCCAAAGAGATAGATAAAGACAACAGGCTTGTTGGCATCCAGAAGCACAAAGAGAAAGGCGTCTTTGAGGGTCATAGAATCAGAAGGCTGTAACCTTCACTAGGGAACTGTGGAAACTGCATCATGGAACTTTTGACAGAAGTTGTTCACATGGTGCAGGGAAACCTCTCTTCTCATGTGAGCTGGCTAAGGCCCACCCCAGCCTGTCTAATCCTAAGAAGTCAAGTGTTACAAAAGTCTACAACAATTCAGTAAAAGACCAAACTTGACTGTTTTCAATTCTAGGACCATGCAGGGCTCACTCCACAAAGCAGCAACTACTCTCATAAGTATAACAAAAGAGGCTGTTGGTATACAGAGGAAATCAGAAACTGCAGCTCAAAACTGCCTTCCTTGTAAGACGGGAGACAGAAAAGTAGACAATCACTGACACCAACTTCAGTCCAGAGGCTTCTGGTTCTTTCTTTAGAGATAGATTTGAGCAGGGAAGGTTGTTGCTATGCCAGGTAAAACTGCCCTGCATAAGAAGTTGGCTGTCATCTGTCTAACCCTGGTTTAAAGTCAGACAAACAGCTGAAGTTTGGCTCAGAGATAGGAACATTATTGTGGCATGTTAGGGTTTACCACCAGAACTTCCTGTGATTGTCACATGTTTTTAAATATATACTGTTCCAAGCAAAAATGTAGGTGTCTAATGAGCCCCTAAGTCACTGGTAGTGAACTGTGGGGAACAAAGTTTCTGCATAGAATTTATAGAATGATTTCACATTTCAGACCAAGGTTCACAGAAACTTAGGATCCCGCAGATACTTATTGAGCACATACTACATTCTAAAGGTCAAGCACCAATGATAACCAAGAAGGCTCTGCCCTCAAGGTACAACTAATTTATGGAGTAGAGAGAGACAAAGGCCTGGGGGAGCCTTGAGCAGCTCCAACAGGGCAGGGTTTTGGATATGAGGTCTGGTTTTCAGGATGAGGGAAACTGGGGACAGTGGTACACTGGTCGTCTCCCTAAAAGGAGCCTTTGAACATACATGCACACTTTATTTGGTACAGAGGAAACCCAAGGGTAGAGGAAGAAAAGCTACCAGATAGGTCAGGGGCTGGTTCTGTTTAAACATATCATCTCTGAGGGTCTAAGAAAGCAGGCGTAGAAGAAGGAAGACCTTCTCTGACAAGGCAGAAAAAGTCTGAGGGAGTCGGTAGAAATTAAAAAGAAAACAGTATTTTGAGAGGAAAGATGGGTCGAAAGGTAGATATGAGGAGTCCTTAGAACCTTAGAATTCTTGTAAAGGTTAAACACCTGCAATTCTGTCTGTCACTCATCCAGAAAGAGAAGGTAGCTGCCTTCTTGTAGATGTCAGTTTGTGCCTCAAAGAAAGACTACAGATGTTGTGGGGTCTCTATACCGTCCCTGGCCTCCTATTCTCCTGTCCTTTTTATGGGGGCATCTTGAAGAGCCTGATCACAGGAACCATGATCAGAGAGACATGGCCAAGTACTACTAGTAACAGAACAGACACTTCAGAAGCCTGCCTGGTGCCATTCCTAGACTAATCTATAGTAAAGTACCATGGAAATCTCTGGAGTCAAAGAATAATAATGGATCTCATGTCCTTGCTTATGGTGAAAATAGAGTATTAAGTCTGCGATTGTAGCTCAGTTGGTAGTGTGCTTGCTTAGCTTACATAGATAAATTCTCAGCAACATATGAAACCATGGTGCATGTGGCCTGAAATCTCAGGATCATAGTACTGACAAAGTGGAAGGAAGAGAATCATAAACTTGAGGTCATCATAGGCTACATAGTGAATTGAGGCCAGCCTGAGTGTGTTTGTTGTGTGTATATCAAGCAATACAAAAAGAGTAGAGTACTGTGTTTCTTGAAAGTCTTTGGCAGTGGCCTTGGGGGCTTTGGGACTCAGCTGGGGATAGAAATCCATGTGCTTCCTTAGTCAGGAAGAGTAACATGAGTATCAGACTTCTCAGTGCTAAAGTGCTGCCTGTGAGAATGAGACCCCATAGCCCAGAGCTTCTAAGTACTGACCATAATGGGGAGGGAAACTGAACTTCACAGTGTCGGGAGAGAAGCCTCTTCCTGAGCCTGTCCTTCCCATCATGTTCAGACTGATGCACACAGCAAATCCCTAACCGTCTCTTGCTCTGTGCACGGCCTTGAGCAGAAGTTAAAGGTGCAGATGAATACAAGGTAGCTCACCTATCATTAGGCTCCACCTCGTAGAGGACCCTTCAGAGGAGAGAGAGGTGAGCAAGGGCTTCCTAGTAGATATGGCCTCCATGTGGAGGCCAAGCTCATGGAGAGTGGCAGACATGGTTACATGAGGCTGAAAGGATGGTGAAAGTCCAGGGGGAAAAGCCCTCAGGGGACACTGAGCTAGAGGTGGCAGATGAATGTGTTGGGACAGCAAGGAAATGGAGTGCACAGACCAAAGCCCATGTCCAGCATGTCCCAGCAAGAAATGTCTAGGTACAGGGAGAGATGCTCAGAGGAGGCCGCAGGCATGAAGACTCCTTGAGAAAATCTCCAGTGCCTCTATATCCAGAACCTAGAAAGTGAACAAACACATTCAGACTTTAGCATCCCTTCTGTAGGTACAACCAAACGTCTACACTTGGGTGGGATGGAATAGCTCCCCGCACAAATCTGGGCTGCAGGGTTCTTCACTTCATCAAGATGGGCCTGTCTGCTCTTCATGTTACCTCACCATCCCTCCCTCCCTGTCTGTCTCTCTCCCTCCTTGTCTCCCTTCCTACTTCCATATCCATCCACAGGACCTTCTTTAGTCTCTTTTCTAATTAGTCCTCGCTGTCCCCACTTCTCAAACTGGCCATTCACCATATCTGCAGTACCTAGTCCACTCAAGGCTCTTAACTCCCTTGAATGGGAACTGACAGAGTATAAAGGCATTGAGAGGGCATAGGGGTTATGTCTAAAATGCACTCCCTCTGTCCTTCAGATTTTTAATTCATTCCCCAAATCCCAGGCTGTGGAGAGAATCAGGTCACCATTGATTGAGGAAGTTTTCTCCCCAAATCTCAGTGTTTCATGTTTCTGAAACCTATCTCTCCTTCAGCCTCTCTGGGTGCCCACGAGCAAAGAAGAGTGGCATTCGGATAGCACAGAGCAAAGAGGACAAGGAGGACCAGGAGCCAATCAGGTATGGGGACCAGCAAGGCCCGTGCCCATTGAACATCTATGAGATGGGGCCGGTGGGTTCTAGGAGGTGTCTGCTGAGGTTTCACTAAGCAGCTAGGCCAAAGTACAACTGCTGTCAACGAAGTTTCCGGTGTCCAGCCACAGTCTGTGTCACCAAGAGATGCTCCCTTCCCCAGAATATACTGGGGACTGCAGGCTTCTGAAAGACCGTGAAGGCTTCCCATGATACTGAAAGCAAATGTTCTGCCATCATGCTGACTGGATAACACCAGTGCCAGCGCTCTGCCTTTCCTGGGTGGGCTGGGGAGGCCAGGGGCTCTACCTTCCTCTGCGGCTGAAGGGCTGCTGGATCTGCTTTATTTCATTTTTTATTTCTCCCTGCTTTTCCTTCCTCCCAGGGCCCCAAACCTCACAAGATAAACTTAGTAGGTCTTTATTAAATTTCAGTATCGGTACTGAAATAAGAGATAAGTTTTAACCCAAACAAAAATGGATGAAGACATAGATTATTAAGATAAACTAAAATGTATCAATATAAACAAAAATACAGATCGTGTAGTCTGTAAATTTTGCTATTCAAAAAGAAATGTAGGGTTAGTGATATAGTTGATAGAGCCCTTGCCTAGCATGTATGAGGTTCAAAACTCAGCACTGCATAAGTGAGCATGGGTGGCACAGACCTACAAGATGAAGATAGGAGAATCTTCAAGGTCATGCTCAGCTACATAGCTAGTTCATCAGGCCAGCCTGGACTATGTGAGACCTTGTTGAGAGGGAGGGAGGAAAGAGAGAAAGGAAAGGGAGAGGGAAAGAAAAGGAAGGAGAGGGAGAGGAACTGGAGGGAAGTAGGGAGGGAAAGGGAGAAATGGAAAATGAAAAGCAAATGCACAGCCACGTGGCCCTGAGCAGCAGAGGTTGTGAAGTCAGCCTCGGCTTTCTCGGAGGCACACTGGGACACTTTCTTGGCTGAGTCTGGGTTCCTCCCATACTGTGGAAGCAATCAGAAGTCCAATCCCAGGTGGGACCCTCCAGCTCCCTGTACCTTCTAGTCGAGAGCCTCAGATGGCTCCTGAGGTATGCCATATCTCATCTAGCTTTGTGTCCCCCAAGAGCGTAAAGCACACACACAGCGCGTCCTAAGCCTTGAGAGTGAAGGTTGATGGAATTGGCTTTGCATTAGCATATGTTAATTGAGCTCCCACACTGACCCTTGTATTTTACCACCAGAATTCTGTCCAAAAGTGGCATTGTCTGCAGATACCTGCATCTCACCAGTGCTCCTTGTGTGAGTCACCATACCTCCCAAATCACAGGACATAGTCCCTTGAGCTGCTTGTCTGTCCCTGGTGTCCATTTCTAAAAGGGGGAAATACCACATGTCCCCACTAGGTGGTATCTTTCTAGGTCGTCCTCTTTGTCCTGATCCTCCTGCCTCTGCTTCCAAAGTCCTAAGATTACAGGCATGTGCCACCACATCTGGCTTTTCCTGTTCCCTTTCTCTTGTTCAGTAGAGCATGGGTGTGTGTCAGTTACTTAGTAAGTAAGTAAGTAAGTTAGTTAGTTAGTTAGTTAGTTAGTTACTATGTAACTGTGTTACATAGTCCACCATGCCCATGATGATAAAGACAATGAAGTTTGCCTCCTGTCTGTTGTTCAGGTGCCCTGTCCCTGGCTGTGACGGTCAGGGCCACATCACTGGGAAGTATGCATCCCACCGCAGCGCCTCCGGGTGCCCCTTAGCGGCCAAGAGGCAGAAAGACGGGTACCTCAACGGCTCCCAGTTCTCCTGGAAGTCAGTCAAGACTGAGGGCATGTCGTGTCCTACTCCTGGGTGTGATGGGTCGGGGCACGTCAGTGGCAGCTTCCTCACGCACCGCAGGTGAGTCCCTCCTCACTTGGTGGGTAAACTTTCAGCAGCAGTGGTGGATGCTGAAGGGGGCAGACTTTGCCTTCTTCCTCAGCATTGATGCTGAGAAAACCAAGACCAAAAACATCCGTCAAACTAACAAAACATGAAGATCTGGGGAAAGATGTGTAAAGCTTCAAATCTATCTCAGAAGCACAAACCACTTCAACTCTACCTTCCAGGACCATGGTTTTTGGGCATTGTTTTTAAATCAGGACTCACAGTAAAAAGCAGACTTTGATCTTACATGAACCCACAAGAGCACACACATAGATGTCTATAGACTGCAAGATGTCCTGCTTGGAATTCCAAGCAGCCTATCCTGGGAAAAGAGGGTGGTGCTTGTCACAGTGGCCTCATAGCAGGTCCCTGTCCAATACATGAGAAACCTCCCAGGGAGCTCAGCCAATCCCATTCATTTTTATTAGCTTAATTTGAATGGAAAGATGATGAATATCTTGAAAAAGACCTGCTTTGTGGTGTGTCTTGGGCTCCTTGAGAAAGTAGTGGGTCTCAATGGCAGCCTGTATCACAGTAAGGCAGCAGGTCCCATTAGACAGGGTGCTTGAGTGTCAGAACCTACATTGCACAGTATCAGTGCCTGCTAGCTGCAGAGGAATCTTGGGGGTTCCCTGCTGATGCTCCATGATGCTTCTTGCATACAAGTATGTTCACACACACACACACACACACACACACACACACACACACCTGGGTCTATATAAAACCACCTCAAATAATAAGCAGGCCAAAGGAGTACTTTTAGCTTAAGTGTTTGTGATACAGAGCCTGAACGCTTTGAAGTATTTTTAGTTATTGAGGAAACTCCTGGGCTAGAGCAATGACTCAGTGGATAAGAGCACTTGCTGTGTGGACATGACTTCAGATCTGACTTCAGATCACAACATCCATATAGCAAGCGAGGCCTGCTCCTGTGTCTGTGCTAACCGTGGAACCGAGGGAATCACTGGGTCCTATTGGTTGCTGGCCTAACCAACCCCCACCCCCACCCTGAGCTCCAGGTCCAGGGAGAGATCCTTCCTCAAAGTAACAAGATGGAGAGTGAGAGAGGAGGACACCCTATGTCCTCTGGCTCCCATGTGCTTACAGGCATGCACACCCTTCATATTAATTTACATATTAATGCACCATGCAAACTTGCACACACAAAAAAAGAAGGAAGAAAAAAGTCCTTCTCAGGTAGAAATGTCTCCAGTGACTTAGATACTTTGTAAATGAAAAATGAGGGTCTTTCCCATGATACGTTCTCGCAACTGCCTTCCAAGGCTAGTGGTTCCTGTTTTCTCTCCGAAATTTCTCTTTATACAATAATATGTATATACAAGTACACCTATCATCAGGCCTGGGCAGTTAGTCCCCCTGCTCATACAAACGGCCCTATGTAGACACAAAAAGACCCATCTGTTCAAAACATGTCTAGAACCAGCAGGTAACAGGGCAGTATCTCTGGTGGCCTCTCCCACCAGGCCTCTCCCACCAGGCACCACTCCCCGCCACACTTAGATTCAAATATTGCAAAGAAGGCTGAAGATACTTCCGTCTTCAAACACCTGTCTGAATGTCTGGTGATGTGTCAACAACACTGCAGGATCCAGTCTGCAGCAGAGGTATGTTTATAAGATTTGAATGGATAATGCCTTAATGCCCTCCACAGAGTTCCTCTTCCTATAACTTCAGCTAACAGTAACATTTAAAAATGGTACAGAGCCCTGATGTAAGTTAGGGCACATGTTTCTAACATGACAAAGATAAAGTTTCATACCCTGACTGAAGTTAAGCACCGTGGTTATAGACTGTTCAAGTTGCAGACAGGCCTAAGAAGAGGTGGGGCATTCTGTGAAGCCCCTCCCCCAGAGGAGCTTCTTGACTTCTTAGTAAGGAGTCTGAGGTGTGGCTAGGTGGAGTTTATTCCATCCTCATAAGTCTGCAGTTCATTTGGCACAATAGACTCTACGAAGAACCTGCTGTTCACAAAATGTTCCCAAGGATCCCGAGGAAAGGGGGAGGAGCACTGGAGCTCGAAAATCATGGTGATGAGGAGCCAGCAATACAACCTGTCCTTCTTCCCAAATATACAAGTGTCTTTGCTGTGAGGCAAACTCCAGCTCACCCACCACCCTTCTAAATCGTCTTTCAAAGGCGCATCTCTCTGAGAACTCCATCTTCTCATCCCTTCCTCATGGTGCTTTCTTCATCTTGTTATTGGTGGAGATGGTGCTTTGGCATGGAGAAGTAGTGCATTGTGATCATGTGTGTACGCCATGATCATGTGTGTACACCATGCACGGTATATATCACATGCTCTGCAGTGTGTCTACTGTCTGTAGCCCATGCACGGTGCATATCACATGCTCTGCAATGTGTCTACTGTTTGTACACCACACATGGTACACATGCTCTGCAGTGTGTCTACTGTTTGTACACCACACATGGTACACATCACATGCTCTGCTGTGTGTTCACTTTCTGTACATTACCCATGGTGCATACTACAGGCTCTACAATGTCTTTACTTTCACAGGAGGCTTGTCCCCATGGGTCCATCTGTGGTCAGACCATCTGTTACAGCTAAATGTCACTGCCAGGGCCAAGAGATCCATCTGTGTCCTAAGAACCAATGTAGGCTGCTAGTTGTGGACATTTCTGAATGGGTATTGAATTGTGATGGTCAAAGCCACTGACATGAGCCACTCAGTTCCTTTCAAAAACAAGGCAAATGCCTAGAGACAAAGTGGAAACCCCCAAGAGGAAGTTAGTAGATAGTACTGTAATAATGGTAATATTATCAGATATTGGTGAAGAAAATCATGGTTTTATATAAGAGGAAGTGGAAGTCTAGACATGAGACAGGAAAATGATTCTCCCTCTCCCTGGCAACCTTAGAACCCAGCCATATCAGAAGAACCAGCCAAACCAGGGTGCAGTACAGTCCATACGTACAGAAAGCTTCATCAAACCAGCATGCGGATGCTCACTAAGGCCAAGTTCCATGCAGGGCACAGCAGTAAGACATGGACTCAACTCAGAGCCACCATGAAGATCTCAGACTCAGGGCAGATAGAGTGGGACACATGCAAAGAAAAGGCAGAACACATTGACGCTTGGAGTGGGAGCCTGAGTGGAAACTGTGGATGATCTCTGGAAAACCAAGGCATTTTGAGAATTCCTCCAGGGAAATGATGGCCTTCAGCCATTCTCTCTCTCTCTCTCTCTCTCTCTCTCTCTCTCTCTCTCTCTCTCTCTCTCTCTCTCTCTCTCTCTCTCTCTCTCTCTCTCGAACAGCTAATGCTAGATTAGCCATTCCCTTTACTCAGGGACATAAGTGGAGATACGTCAGCCATAGAGCCAAAGGAGTTCAGGCGTGTTCTGCAAAGCTGCATCTCAAGGTGTGTTCCCTGGGGAAAGGAGACTATGCTAAGAGGAGGGGACGTTACACAGCAACAGGGTAACCCAGCACCAGCAGCTCCAAAAAGAGGGCTCTCATCCCCAGGGGTGAGTGAGCCCAGATGGATGCAGACGTTGGAGGGAGTTGTGGTGAGGGCTTTAGGTGAAGCCGTGCTTTTGTGGTTCTACAGAAGGCATAGAAGACTAGAAAAGGCAGTAAGAGGCAGGAGGAGGAACTGAGAGATGTGATGCTGAGCAAGGGGATATGTGGTCCCAGACACAGCAGGATTAGGAAAAACTGGAGCATTGGGCACAGAAAAGAACTAAGTTTTAAAGCAGGGCATATCAGTGGACACTGGCAATTGTAACAAAATGTTAGGAGGCTGAAATTATTCTCTATGCCATGGAATTCTCTATTCCTGAAATTAAGATGGAGGCCTTGCCTTGGGGGCTGCTGATAAGAACCATTTCCTCGTTTGCAGTGCCTTCCCAGGGTAGAGAGAGTGTAAGTTCTTTTTATAGGAACACTAATCTGATTGGGTCAGGACCCACCTCATTAAGGATTCTGTACCTGATACATCCCCATGGAGTAGGTTCATGGATGGGGAGGTGGGGATGTTGACCACATCAGCTGGGTGTGGTGGTAACTGCAGGGCCAAGAGGGAAAGGGTCAGAAGTTCAAGGCTATCCTCAGCTGAACATCAAGCTGAAAGCTAGCCTGGGATACGTGAAACCCAAACAAAAACAGCAACCGAAAGTATGTGATCTGAGATAGAGACATGGATTGGTGGTTAAACTGCTCTTGCAGAGAAACATCAGGTGACTGTAACACCAGCCCCAGGGAATCTAGTATCCTCTTCTGGACTCTGTAGGTACCTGACCTCATGTACGCATACACACACACACACACACACACACACACACAAATTTAAAATAAAACTAAACCTTATTTTTAGAATGTGAACTTTGAGGTACACAAACATCAAGACTGTGACAGAAGAAATCTATGGTGGATTCATCTTAGCGATGTTGTCTTGAGATTGTCTGGCACTATAGACAAGACATGGCCACCAGACAGCTGGAAATAGCGCAGGGAAGATCCCCAGTAAGATCAGCATCTGGTCGCACATAGGTATGTGGCTGATAAGGAGCAGAAGTAGCATGGGGAGAGTGCTGCTCAGGAGACCTCTGGGAAACGTCTCTTGGCTAGTGGGCTGGTGAGGCCAGTGGCGAGACACCAAGGACACAGTAGCATTGAGACCAGCTCCACATCAGGGCAGGCCCACCAAGAAAACCAAAAAAACTTTTATCACAGAGGCCACATGACTGAGAGGGCCTCAAGGTAGAGTTTTAAATGATGGTTAAACTCCAAAATTGAAAATGTTTCAACGTGGGTACCCCTCATTCTGTGAAGAGCTTAGGCAGAGGGCTGGGAGCTGAAACCAGACCGCCATAAGTCCAGTCAGTAACAGTGCCCAGGAAGTCACAGTGGACGTTTCCAAAGCCCAGACCAAAGGGAGGGGGAGAAAGTAACAGAAGGGAGGGAAACACTTGTCAAAAGAGAAGGAAAAGAGCAATTGAGGACATGATCCATGGAACAAATGAAGCCCAATCTTGGTGGGGGGGGGTGCTGTGAATGTCTGTGAGAACACCTGGGGAGGGGATATGGGCACTGTGGAGGAGGGGAAGCTAGGATGCCCTAAATTTCCTTCAGGTAGAATGAGAAGAGGGACTTGGAGGTGAATATGCGGCTCCAGTCAGGTTCCTCGTGTTTTTGGTGTGTACTAAGCCATTGCCATCTCCCCATCTCAGTGCTGTGCAAAATGTGGATGTATCGTGTCTCTATCCATGTGAGGAACGTGCTCTAGTGTTGTTTGAGATAGGACACTGTGTTCCCTCCCATCGTGTGTATCTGAGGACCTGCAGCGTATAGTAGACCCGTGAGTGCCACTAGGTAGGTGCAGAAGAGTGGGAGGAAGACAAGTGTGGGAAAGACCTCTGCCAGTGTCTGAACTGGCTCAAGCCTCCATCTTCTGGGAAAGCTGGGCAGAAGAAGCATTAGCCAGGGACCTGCACACAGCAGCTTCACAACATCTGGAACCCACTGTCCATGTGTGAGTGCAGGCAGCTTCTCCATCCCAGAGCCAACCCACCGCAGGTTACCTGTGTTCTGAATGCATGTACACCTCTCCCTGTCAGTCTTCCCAAAGCAGCACATAGTATTGGCTTCCCCAGCAGTTATATTGTTGTTTAAGATTTGTTTTTATTTTTTATTATGTGTATGTCTATGTGTGTTGTGGGGTCAGTTCTATGCATATGTGAATGCAGGTGTCCATGGAGTCCAAAAGAGGGCATCAGATTATCTGGAACAGCAGGTGGTTGTGAGCATCTCAGTATTGGTGCTCAGGAACACACTCAGGTCATCTGCAATAGTGTGAACATGTAACTCTTGAGCCATCTCTCCAGCCCCTCATGCCCTCTCTGAAACAGTTACTTCATATGAGTAGTATAAACAATTTGGAGGAGATTTAAGGAGAAGGGCATAGCTCTGTGGTAGATGGCTTGCCCTTTGCTCAAGGCCTGAGGTTCAGTTCTTAGGACCACAGAAAAAGAAGTGGAAAGGAGGATGGGATGCCCCATGTGAATACTGCACCAGTCCATGAAATGAATGCATTTGTGAGTGCTGATATCTGATTGGGGCTTTGGAAACAATCTCAAATACTGAAGGATGAGTGTATACTAAGTGAGCACCCTCATTTACTGTCCCTCAGTTCTAATTACACAAGGAAACCAGAAAGAGTCTCTGAAATTACAGTGTAGACTCACCATGAAAAGCAGGTAGTTTTGTAAGTAAGACATGTTTTCTTTAGAGGCATTACATAGACCTCCCTGGCCTTGAGCTGGGCCATGAAGCCCCCACAGTTTTTCTAGAGTGTTTGTTTGGCTTCCCAGAACGTTAGCAAAGCAGGCTTCCAATGAGACATTTATTTCTCTCTATAAATGGCAGACCAGCAGAGGACAGGAGAGTGGATTTCAGGTGTCTTCAACACACTTTCCAAGGGCTGTTTTATCTGCAGCATAGAGGTTTGTGGTGGTGGCAGTGGTTGATGTTGTGCTGTTTGTGGTGCCAGTGGTTTTAGTTGTGTGGTATTTGTAGTGTTGTGCTTGTAATGGTCGTTGTGGTGCTTATTCTGGTGATGGTCCTGGCTGTGGTAGCTGTTACAGTATGGCGAGTGTTCTGGCTATGGTTGTGCTAGTTGTAGAAGCTGTGATTGGGATGAGTCTTGCCTTGTTGTGGTTGTTATTACAGGGCCTGTGGTGGCAGATGTTGTGGTGATTGTGGCTGTGGGAGTAT
Source organism: Arvicola amphibius (assembly GCF_903992535.2). Taxonomy (NCBI): domain Eukaryota; kingdom Metazoa; phylum Chordata; class Mammalia; order Rodentia; family Cricetidae; genus Arvicola; species Arvicola amphibius. The sequence continues at coordinate 104,771,670 of NC_052048.2, forward strand.
GGTTGTGATTGAGGGAGCTATGGTTGTAGAGGCTGTGGTGATGCTGGTTGTGGTGTTTGTGGTTGTGAGGACTGTGTGAATGGTTGTCTGCAGTGCTGGTGGTTGCAATATTTATCGCAGTAGCAATTTGGTGGAGGTGGTATTAGTCACCATGACAGTTGCTGTGCCACCATAACGACCACCATTGCAACAGCCTTCACCATTCCCACAACCACCTCAGCCATACAGCCTGATAGCTACCCATTCATGCGCATACCTGAGCAGTCTCTGCAGCAGAGCTGTTCTCGTTTAGCCCTTCTTCCCATGTCTCATTGCTCCTGGAGCAAAAGCAGCCTATATGTCTAGACAGGAAGAAGATGGGAGCATGAGAAGGTTTTGCAAGAAAGCTGATGTGTCACAGATGGGACTGCATTGATTTCCAAGGCACCCAACATATCAGTGAGCACTGGGAAGTTTAAGTCATAAAAATTTCCCTCTGTTACTAGTGTGGAACTAGCAGAAACTCTGAAGGCAGCCCTTTCCAGGCCCAAGGACTCTGTCACCCCAAGCTCTGCTTTCCTCTGTCCTCACAAGCCTTTCTCCCCTGTTGTCTGACATGGGTAGAGTTACATTAGTTAGGGCCACACTAACTTGATCTTATCCTTAAAGACTCTTTCTAAATAATGCTGTACTGAAATAATGCTCACAGCTTGGAATGTCAGCCTTTCCTATATCCAGAATCCCTAGGCCTTCCCTGAGCTGCAAGCATCCCAGTAAAAGGAGGTGGAGAACCTTGGTAAGAAGTGCTCTGCTCTGCAGACTGAAAACAGCCAAATCTCGACAGAAAACAGGAGCTAGAGGTGCAGTGAAGAGGCCCTACCTCCTTCTTGGCCTCAAATTCTAGCTGAGACATTGACCACTCCTGCAAACCTGCAATCCCTGCCAAGTCCAGCTTTATAGAAAAGGGGCCTGAATCGCCACTAGAGCCAGCAGCCAGGCAAGAAATGCTGATGATCACTGGCACCTATGAGAGGGAACCAGAGCCAAGAACCACAGCCAGTTAAAGGGAATGTTGCTTTTCTTGACAGAAGCTGAATCAAACCAACCCAAAAAGGAGAGGTGAAGCAGAAAGCAACAACAACATAGCAAACAAAAACCAGAAATACCAGGGAAACAAAAGAAACATTTTTCAAACTTATCATTTGTCGTCTGGCATAAAAGGATGGAAAGAGTATTAAAGTATATTATATTTATAGCCCAAGGGGATACATATTTTTTAAAATCCTAAGTACAAAGGAAGGATTACTGGGAATGTTCAGGTGCAAAATTGATGACGTCTCCCATGAATTGTAAAGAGATAACAGAATGCCATAAAATACATTTCAGAGAATGCATGAATAGTTCAGGAGGACTAGTAACCAGCTACTAAAGAGTGCTGGGGAAAAACAAGCAAACATACAAAAAGCAGAGCTGAGAAAATTACCAAAGAAATAAAGCAAGGAAAGTTCCCGGGTACAGATTCTGAGCACTCAGGGGAAAGACCTTGCTGAGAAACCAGGAGATGAGGGAAGTTCGCCGTCAAGCTTTCCCAGAGAAATGGCTCCCATAGGAGATATGGATGTGGCAAGAGAGGGGTTTCTCCATTAGGGCTGGGAAGCTTGGTACATCCATCAGGGCTCCAGTGACACCTCTGACTAAGTTTTCTCCCTGGGAAGCCTGTCTCTTCTCAGAGTCTGCCAGCTAAGTTTTCCCTCTTCGCTTTCTTGAAATAACTGAGGTAGGTTTTGCTCACCACAGATATCCTCACGACAATATACAGTGCTGGATGAAATAATAAACAGCTGGAAACAGCAGCTTTTCCACACTGACAAAGAGAACTGACCATCACAAACAAAATCTGGGATGAGGAAAGACGGGAGAAGAGGAGAGGAGAAGGGAGGAGAGAAGAGGGGAGATCAGGGGAAGAGGGAACTCAGCAAGAACATGGGGAATTAGAAAGCAGCGGAGTCTCCTCTGCCCCTCGTGCCTCTGGGCGGTGTTCTCTCCTGTACCACTGAGTCACCTCAGAACTCAGCTTACTTCCCCACACCAGCTCCCACTGCTCTCTGGCCTTCTTCATAGCCCTTTGTAGGTGCTCTCCATGATAACCACCAGCGACACAAGCTTCAGGGTACTGTTCTTAAATCCAGTGCCCTCAGCAGAGAGGTCAGCTCTCCAGTCACCAGCCTCTGCAGCTCCATCTGTCATTCTAATGCTGGCCATACCTAAGCTTCAGGCTGCCCAGCTCCACCCCATCCATGGCTGCTCCTTACCCAGCAGCTAAATACTCAAAGGGAAATATCTGCCAGACTTCCTTCCCATCTCTGTTTGGACAAAGGTGTTACATCCCGAGTTAGGGAGCCAGTGGCTCACAGGCATTAGCCCAGCAACTCCAGATCTCCTAGGAACCCTGCCAGAATCACCTGTCCCTCAGGGAAAGTGCAGAAAACCACAGAGGACAGAGGACTCAAGCTGCTGCTTGGCAGCTGCTGTAGCACAGCATCTCGTTGCTATTATTAGTGCCTCCTTTTGTCCAGTGAGTGCTGCCGCACGTGGGACCACATGCAAACAGTGTTGAATGAATGGCTGAAAATGGGAAATTCAACAGCCATACGTGGGCCTCTCTGTGTAGCCCAGGCTGACCTTGAATTGGATGGAGATCTGCCTATCTCGTGTGTGACTATGCTCAGCTCCTGGCACGGTTCTTGGCACTCTTGTAGTGTTCCAGCGGTCACTACTGCTTGGTAACTCCAACACTGACCTTGTAGGAGAGTGCCAGCCTCTTTGATGTCCCCAAGCTTTGGGGGAGATATTTGTCTATGAGACTGAGGAGGCAGGCTCTGGTTCCACCAACTGAAAACACTAAATCACTTGGGTAGCAAGAACTTGGATCTGGGTGGTTGGTCACACAACAAGTTCCAAGTACATATAATACTAATTGGTTGGTGAAGCCTGTTGGAAGAGAAATGGCCTACACAGAGACAATGGATGCTTCCCCTCTCCCATCTCTAAAGGCTCTAGAAGTCTGAACCTGGTTTTGCTGATCAGATCCCCAGTGAACTCTCTGATTCCATGCTACCCCGGGGAACCATTCTCCAGCATGTATGTTATCTGTGGTCTTCTAAGGCACAGTCTGTCATTGAATTTCAGGTGGGTTCTTAAAGTTTCCATTCTATACCTCTGAACTCATCATTCTCTTATTGATTTATAGCTGCTTCCACCCAGGGTGGACTCTAAAGTTAGTGGGTGAAAATGGGTCGTGTATCCGCATCTCCTCCAGCCCCTGCTACCTTTCAAGGCTGTATTGGGAAGCTGTCCTCAGAAGCACAAGTGAGCTGTAGGTTTTCTATGTTTGGTATGGCCCTGTCTAGAGCCATATGTGGAAGTGGCCATCCCAAGGGGTTCCTCAGACACAGTATAACTCTAAAGTACCTGAGGAAAGCCCCATAGTCCCCCAACATGGCATAGAGAGGGAAATCATAGAGCAAGAACTCCCGGAAACCCAGGTCTCCGCCAGTGTGGTCACAATGCAAGACCTGGGGAAAACAAGCAACACCAGCCAGGCTCTCTGGGTCTCTGAGGTTATCACGTGGTTGGTGCCACATCCAGGCATCCAGACACCCTGTTTCCCCATGTATCTCGGCTGTCTGCCTGGCACAGAAGTACCTGAAATTCTCTCTTCAAATAATCTGGAGCTTCCTGTTTGGCACAGATTTGAAGCTAAAATCTTTCAAATTATGGATTAAGAGGGATCACAGGGCTCCACTCCAATTGAGACAAAGAGAGGCAGGAAATCTATGGGGCTCACCATCTTCTTGCCCCTTCCTCATGGCGCTTCTCTCAGCTGGTCATCGAGAGGAAAGGAGCTGTGGTGTGGAGAAGCTCAGCATGGCCATGCGTGTACCTAGGTGCAGGTGAAGATTCTTCAGGAGACTAATGTACTGATGCATACTAGAAGCTTTTTCTCCTCCTTGTGCCACCACTAAAATTCTTGCTGGGTCCTACAGAGATACCTGGTGCCAGACTAGGAACTCCAGGTAAGGAAGAATGGGGAAATGGGTATTAGCTATGAGTTGCCCAGAATTTCTCATCATTGAAACTGCAAATCTAAGCTCGGAAGCCTCCTGCCTTCATTGAAAGCACACTAGGCCCTTTCACTCAAATCTTGCTTTCTGTGGCAGGGAGTCTGGCTGTGTGCTTCTTGCCTGGAGCAGGTTTGTGTGTGGAGTGCCCTCCATTCTCCTAGGGGTCAGCCTGAGTACTGCCATGCGAAGAGGAGACTACATGAGTGATCAGCAGATGGCAGTATGTCTGCACGGATTTGACACTACCCGAGGTCTGAGCCAAGAAGCTCGGGGCTCACTTTCAAATTTGATCCCTTGGGAAATAGACTTACGGGTTGGAGTGGCAGGAACTGAATGAGATATTGGAGCAGGATGCCGCCCACGTTCTTTGGGTCTACCTCTGTTTCCTGATTCGGTTTCTCAAACTCCCACCCAGGCCTCATCCTCCTGTGAAACAGTTATTCACCATTCCCACCAGGTGGAGCTATTCACTGAAGACAGAAAAACCACATAAGATTGCCATTTCTAGGCTTTATGTTCAGTTCAATGTGAGGTGCCATTTTTGTTTGTTTGTCTTTTATTTCCTCTTACAAATGTAAAAAGGAAGATTTGGGGATTCTGGGCAGTAAATACCTGAGAGCTATACTGAAGCAGAGTGGCTCAGAATCCATCTGGCTTTCTCCTGAGGACTCCAAAGAAAGGAACACTGCCTTAAGTCCAAAGCTCTACTTCAGGAGACCTTGACTATCTCCTGATACAGCAGATCCGCTGGGCAGCACTTGGGAACTCACCAGAAATGGATTCTGTAATCCTCATTGTAGAGAAAACAGAAGAAACTGGAGACATTCTCATAGGTGGAACCCAGATCATTGTCCCATGAAAGCTGAATCGGGGGGGGGGGGCGTATCATCTGCTGCCATTTTTGACCCCATCATTGACTACATGAAATTTTACTGGTCTACAAAGGTACTCCTAAAATTCTTGGTGTGATATGCTCTTGGTCTGGGAACAGCCTGAGATGCACAGGTATGATGTATGGGAATATGATCCCTGAGGGCTGCAGGCGTTCCTGAATTGGGAGAGGAAACCTGACCTGGGTGGAGACTGTGTCAGAGACTTCCTGAAGAACATGGTCCTATTTCATAGATAATTGGATAAAAAGAAAGAAAGTTGCGTTGTCAATACACAGTGTTGGGGCAGGAAAATAAGACCAGAGGGCCCATGGGTCTATGCAGAGATGCAGAAAGGAGCCACTCAGATGCAGAACCTTCCGCTGACAGCGTGGGCACTTAGGAAACACTGGTCTTAAGGATCTGAAGAAACAAGCTGAGGTCTCAGAACCATTTCACAGGGTGTGTGTTGTGTTAGATTAAGCCCTGCAGTTCCATTAGGAGACATACATGGGCCCCAGGGAAGGTGACCGTGAAAAATGACAGGTGGCTTAGGATGTATCCTGAGGCAGCAGTCTGGGTACACAGTGAGGAAAAGAGGCAGAGCTCTGGAACCCAGCACTCTGTGCTCTGAAACTCTCTGTCCAGCTTCCTGAAAATCAGATGCAAGAAAGCCTGGGAGAAGATAGTAACTGCCATAATTTGGTAGATTCATGCTCTGTGGGGCTGAGCCAGGCCTGAGGCTGGAGCAAGGTGCTGTCCTTGTCCATAACCACAGTCCTGGGAATATCTGCAGGAAGCTTTACTAGCTCCTCATGCCCCTGTCCGACCTGCCCTGGCACTGGGGATGGGTAGCTTCATCAGACATCAGACCTGAAGCTCTCATTTCAGGAACTGACTAGCAAGACTAATTCAGAAATGTGTAGAAGTTACTGCAGTCATTAAACATACGCCCAGTTCTAGTATGACTTTACTCTCCTTTCACGAGTGAACCAGCACAGCTCTATACAACACATGCCCATAATACATCCTCGCCAACGGCTGACAGAGATCCCACAGATCACACTGTGGCTGAGGCCTCTTGTCCCTGGGATGCCATACCTATCATTTATATTTATTATTATTCATTTATAATATGAGCCATACAGTGGCATACCCCAGGCATTACATGTATGTTACAAGCAAATCTGTAAACGATACCCCACCCCAGCAAAGCTGGTCATATCTGAGCTCGGTGCTTATGATTATGCGCAGAAATGGTGCTGATAATGTAACTGTGAGCAAGCAGTTGCTGCAGTGTCTGGCTGCAGGAGACTTCTGTTATTTCAGAGTGAGGTCTTTCTAATTGTCCAGAGAAATCTAACTGTAAAGCAGTTGCAGGGTCCCATGACAGTGGCCTCATCCAACACCTCGTGTTTGTACAAGCACACAATGATACTCTCGCCTGTACACCGGGCATTGCATTTTTCCAAGCACATGAAGGGGCCAAGGGAATGGGACTGTGGCCGTTCCATATGAGTAGCAGCAGCAGCAGCAAAGGTGGTGTGAGACTGGCTTTTCAGTAGGAAAACATGACAAGAGCAGTCTCCTGGAGCCTGCAGGCCCGCCCCCCAGAGGGAGAAATCTAAGCAGTGGACTTAGTCTCTCCTCAACTGGCCTTGACCTCTTCTTGTGACTGGAACTGTTCTTGAATTCCTAATCTTTCTACATCTGCCTTCCAAGTGCTAGGATCATAGGAATGTGCCACCATACCCAGGCCAACGTGGCAAGGTTTTACTTTGGGGGGGAGGGGCTTCACAAGTCTTCCACTGCTCTTCATTTATAATATGAGTCTGAAGCGCACAGTCAGAGGTGACTTTATCAAGACAATGGGAAACTTCAGTTTCAGCACCCCACTGCTGTCTGATTTCAGAACCTTACTGGGGTCTGTACATGGTTGGGGGCCTTGAAGGAATCATAAGTAGGTGATGGCCTGTGACTGCTGGATGGGGTCCTCCTTTCCCGGTGTGGTCCTCCTTTCTCTGTTGCACTGCCTGCGGAAGAGCCTGTATTTTGGTGGGCATGAGGAGGCCCACATATTCCGTCCATGGAGAAGAGCTCTGTATAAAGGACATGCCTTTCTGGCTCCAGCAGACACTCAGCCAGGAGAGCCTCTCTGCAAAGGTCCCATCAGAGGTGCAGTGGAGAGCTAGGCTGGAACTAGATTAGGCATGGTAATTAAAGAATTACCTCTGGTGAGAGAGCCATATATTTATTACTGTGACCAAGAGAAACTGGCGGGGGGGAGGGGAGGACCTACTTTGGCTCATGGTCCTGAGGAAGCAGTCTATTATGGAAGGGAAGGCATGGTGGCAGCAGCTGTTCAAGGCTGTGGGGGTGAGAACTTGCTCACATCTGGGCACATCAGGATGCAGAGAAAAGGGAATGCACTCAGCTGTCTCCTTCTTCTAAAACCTTTCTTGTTTAGTCTAGAATTCTGGTATGTGGAATGGTATTACCGACATTTGGGAATGACTCTTCCTTCCTCGGTTAGGACTCTGGAAATGCCTTCCTTTGAAGGTATTTCACAACTGGAGGTGTGACTCCTAGGCAATTCCAAATCTAGTAATCGGGATAATGCAGAAGAACCATTACGGCAGGGCCACCTTAAAACCAGGCTGCGCCGCTGGCTGAGTAACAAGTCTGGTTTCAGAAACCATGGTGACAGTATTGTAGTTGACTTTATACCTGCTTCCATCCCAAGCAGTTTGTAGAGGGATAGAGTGAATGGGGAGCTTGCTATGGGGTCATGATAACCAAAGCTGGCTCAAACATTCTTACACTACTTTGTTTTTATGTGTTTGAGATTGGGTTGGACCTTATTATTACATAAATTTGATGCTGCTCACAAGAAACAAGTTTTTAAGGAATATAATCACCCCATAGAAGCTGCAAAAACTCTGAGTTATACCAGTAGGAGCATGTGTCCCCTCATTTCATATGCCCACTCTGGAGATCCCAGTCCTGAAGCGACACTAACCATGTACCCACGATCAGCCCATGAGTGTCATCATGTATGTATAGACCATGCTGCCCTTGTGTGTATGTGCTGGCACACGGCACCATTGACCTGTGTTTCTCAGCAGCCCTGTGATAGCAGTTGAACTGATAAAGAAACACTGACACACCACCTGTCACTGCAGAGCTTGGGCTCTGCTGAAGCCCATGGCTAACAGTCATCTCTTGTCTTATTAACAGCTTGTCAGGATGTCCAAGAGCCACCTCAGCAATGAAGAAAGCAAAGCTGTCTGGAGAACAGATGCTGACTATTAAGCAGCGAGCCAGCAATGGTAACCACACCCTGGGGTCCCCAGCATTCCTGCTGTTTAGAGAGGTGGGATGTCACTGCCTGCCATCTCTGCATCAGTGACTTAGCCCACTGTTCTGAGACCACAGAAGCAGAGACAGATAGACTAGCCTCTATCCCATATCCCAGGATCTCCAGCACTGGGTCAGCTTTCTCACCAAAACCATGGCACACTTTCCTTCCTTTTTCCTTGGGCTCCTTTTTTTAAGCCTGTAACCTAGAAGCCAGCATTAGAGCTCTAAGGACACAAAACAAGGGTAGCCGCCTCCTTCCGGCCCTCTCCTCTCTCTCAGCATGTTCAATAACTGATTGTCTTGAATTTATCTTCAAAGTCCACCCACTTCAAGAAGCCCTACGGCTGATAACTAGTTTGTATGTGTATACAAAGTTTACCAAGGAAGATCAGAGACTTGGGGAGGATTTTGTACCATCTAAGCCACATTAGTCAATAGATTCTAGACACACCCCATAGTCTATCCTCTTGATTTTTGGATCCCATAAACATAGTTCAGCCACCAGCTAAAACTAATTTGCAAGCTCAGAGTCAATGCTGCGGCACGTTTGGAGTTATCTATAGATAAGCACAAAGAGAGGCAGCAGCTAAGTGCCAATGTCAATCCAAACCAAGAAGGAGGAATGCTCCAACCTGTCGTCCAAGCCAAGACGGAGGAATGTTCTGCCTTGTTGTCTGGGGTCTCAAACTGTAAATGAGTTTCTTCTTATGGTATAGCTACGTGTTTTCTTTGTGTATCTGTTGGTGAGTTTTCTTGTGGGACCAGGTCCTCAGGCATAGAGATGAAGCACTGACTAGTGTCTCTGAGAGCATGAAGCCATGATGTCCCTTGCAGAAGGGATGCTTCCTGTGGGAAACATTAATGTGCTTCAGGATGTGGGTTTAATTTTGACCCATGGACTAAAGAGTTTTTCTTAAAAATACACAGGACAGGGCTGGGGAAGAAAGCTCGGTAGGTAGTCTCTGCTCTTCAAGCATGAGGTCCTATATTTGACTTCCTAGGACCCATGAGAAAAGCCAGTGGTGAGAGCATGCTTCTGTAACCCTAGAGCTGTGAGGAAAGAAGACAAGCAGATCCCGAAGCTCACTGGCTAGCCCGGATAGCCCAATCAGTGAGCTTCTAGTTCAGTCATTGACTCTGTCTTTTAAAAAAGAAGGAGAAAGAGAAAACAACCAAATAAAGACATCTACAACAGAACTTGAGCCTCCACACATACACACACCTTTTACACATAACACCACACATAAGCAATAAATAAATAAATAAATAAATAAATAAATAAATAAATAAATAAATAAATGCACATAGAAGAAACACATAGGACATGTCAGTTATTGAGGAGATGACCAGAACCATGATATCTGTGTCTGGCAGCACCTCCTAAGTCTCCCTAAAACCCAGGGCTCAGCACTCACCCGAGCCGGTTCCAGTAAGAGACTCAGGGCTCAGCACTCACCTAAGCTAGTTCCAGTAAGAGACCCAGGGCTCAGCACTCACCCAAGCTGGTTCCAATAAGAGACCCAGGGCTCAGCACTCACCCAAGCTGGCTCCAATAACCACTAAGCAGAACCTGTGTGGAAGATTTGCAAAGTGGTGGGGTGTCCGCACCAAGGAGCAGAAAGTGTCCTCACTCAGAAGCTGTCACCCTGAAGCAGGAAAGGTAGACTGTGAGGCCTCTTTCGTATGACGCATCCTAACTCAGAGCTCTGGATGCACTACAAATATAGTAGCCAGGGCTGAGAGATCCTCACACCAGACTGGTGGATTCACGATGGCATCCCAATTCAGAACCTGGACCATAAGTTATACCTCTGATCAATGGCTGTCTCCTCTAACCCCAGCAGAAGGACAGTTACGGTGTGCAGATATGTAGGCTCAAGTCATACCCTTTCTGCTTATCATTTCATATTATTTGATAGAACCTTTTCTCTGCCAGTGATAGGTATAAATACTAGCCCATGGCTCATCATTCTCCAGAGACATACCCATAGATGTGGTGCAAGCCTAGGGACTTGAGGTGCTGTGAGCCGGTGTCCCTTCAACCCAATACAAAGGCCAGGGAAATGGAGGTCAACTAGAGTTTCTGCTTTCCAGAAGGCCTGGGACCCATCTGCATGTTCTTTTCTTGAAGCCCCAAACAGTCAGCACGAAGAGCTCGCATTGAGACACTGCAGGCAATGTCCACCACTTTCTTGCTCACTAAGAAGCCAGAAAGAAGAGAGGTGCTGAACTCCAGCGAGGCAATGTCTACATTGAGCACTGCATCTTACAGACTAGGCCTGGCGCTAAGGCAGACATCTCTTAGTAGCTCACTCGAAGACTGTACCCACAGGATACTCCTTAGTGAAGGAAGCAGCCATTAGACAAGGGGCAGTTCAAAGGAGAAGAGAATGAAGAAGCTTGGGGACAAACATGCATGTCCTAGAGAAGGGACAGCTCACACTGGACAGCGCTATCCAGACAGCACGAGCAGCCAGCTCTCAGCTTCAGACTTCCACCCTCTGTTGGCAGCTCTGTTTGTTTTAACCCTCTATCTTACAGTAAAACCTTTTTGTTTTCTACCCATCAAGAGCAGCCCCGAAGGCTCAACCACCACAGACCTGTCTCTTTTTCTTCTCTTCCTGGACTCTTGGCCAAATTCTACCTCTCTTCAGCCAGGCTTCAGTGTTCTGATGTGTCGCTGGCCTCCATCCTGGGCCCTTCTGTCTGCAAAGTTTAAAAACAGATTCTGTAAGGCCTGGCCTACTGCATTATTACCCATTGGCCGGCAGGAGGGGCAAGTGACCAGTAATAGCCACAAGGCCAGGGCTGTCATGTTTGAGGGTCATGGCACCTGTAATTCTTCTGTACTTTGTGTGTCCTCAACCGTGTAAAAGCACACAGTCCTAAACAAGAGGATCCCTGTCACATTGGCATTGATGACACAAAGGTGCCAGCAGTAGAGCACAGCAGACCCGATGTTGGAAATGCCCTTTGTTAACACAGCATTAGTCATGTGCCTGGGTTCTCCAGGGCTGGCTAACGAGACACCTAGGCCCTTGCATATTGGCAGTCTCTGGCCTGGACTGCTCAGCTTGAGGTAGTCAGGTTCACACCCTTCCCAGCTTGTGAACTCTGGGGTCAGAGTTTCTTAGGGCTCCATGTGGAAGCCTGTGTACCCAGGATGATAGAATCAAAACTGAGCATGGTAGGGTGCTAAGCACAAAAAGTGGTGAGGGGTCTAACTAGGCATAGCAAGGTCTGCAAAGCGACTTCTGCCCAGCATCAAAGGGCCATATCCCAAGGCTTTGGGCATTCAGCTGGAGCTCTTACCAATCAGTACAAAAGCTATCTTACCAAATTCTTTCTAAAAGGTCTTCACGTTCTCTTAGTTCCTTGGTCATATGGCAGACTGGGATGAGGGAAAAAAGACATGCACACAGTGACTCTTTATAAATTCAATGATACATTTCCCAAGAAAATTCAATTTCATGTGGAAAAGAACAGAGAAAACAATGTCTTTCTGCTGCAATGTTTTCAGGCACTTTAGCTCTAACATGATGATTTTTGCCAATACAGGTATAGAAAATGATGAAGAAATCAAGCAGTTAGATGAAGAGATAAAGGAGCTTAATGAGTCCAATTCCCAAATGGAGGCCGACATGATCAAACTCAGAACTCAGGTAACAGTTTGTGAAGCCGCAATCCTAACTCCAGCGTGGAGCCTGCTTCTTGTTCTCTGTGGTTGCTGTCTGCTGTTACTGAGAAAGTGTGTCCCTATGTGCTTAAGGTGGCCTAGAGCTCCTGTGGTGCTCCGGTATCGACTTTCAGAGCATTGGACTTACAGACATAGCCCTAGCTCCAGTGCTAGCTCCAATATGAAACTTTCAAATCTACTTCTCACAGAGCTGCAATCCTTGTCCCAATGACAAACCCGAGTTCTAGTCCTGATGATGCCTCAGTTCTAGTATTAGCAACTCAGCCTCAGTTCTTGTCTTAACAAGAAGTCTCTGTCCTAGTAGGAATTTGTGCTGTTGCTTGGAGAAGGACTTGAAGCACCTCCTGGGGAAGGTGGGGTTTCTTTGTTTTCCCATGTGTTGTCCACCTACCTATGTATGCTTCTGTGTCTGACCAGACCCGTTTGTGGATAGCCGTTCCCAGAGTACCACTGTTCTATGAAAGATGTGGGTTTTCTCTCAAGGGGTTTAGGCCCTTGTGCTATTTGATCATTTTGCATCATCAGCAGTGATGGTGGAAGCTCCTAAGATTTCTAAGAAGCGTTGCCTATTGCCTGTGTCTCTTAGCATGTGGGCTGATTGGAAGCTGGTCCTGCATTATATTGAATTCCCAGGGTTTCATGGCCGACTGGAAGGGCAAGGTGAGAAGTTCTTGGAGCACTTGCATGAGTGTCTACTAACAGAGGAGCCTTCCCAGCCCTGCGTGACAATCACTGTGGCACTCACTGTGGCACCATGGACACACATGTCACACATGCCCACTCAGATCCTGAGTGAAGCACTTTTCTCCCAAGGCTGCTGCATCCTCTTAGGCTGCACATTAACATGGAGGTAAACCGGAAACAGACTAAGGCTGAAATAACTTCTGTCAGGATCACACTGGAACCAGAGCTAGACAAAGTCAAGCAGTTGTGGTTTCCTTAGGTGACTGGAGTCCTGCTCAGGAAGAGCCAGGTCCTAACTCTGGCAAATAACTAGGTCTTTGGCCCTATATAAAGTTGGGTCAAGGGTCCTAAGTGCCCAGACACCTCTCTGGGCCAGCAGAATGACCAAGGACAAAATGCACTTTATTCCAACTCAGTTGTATTCAATGCAGCACAGGGAATGGGGCTCAGGGTATGTTGGGCACCCAGCCGAGCCCTCCCAGACCTGAGTCTCAATTCAGCAAGTTAAGTACAACACATCTCATCCAGTCCAACTCAGTTCTCATCCACTGTTTATCAATTCAAACAACTTATACAGAGATTCAAGCAGAGAGCTACAAAAGTGAGCTGAGCACACTCTGAACCAAGGAAAATGTAGAAATTGAATATATGCCTGGTAAAGAACAATAAAGAGACTACGACTTAGGGAACAAGGCCCTGGGGGCAGGGCCAGGAGGAGTGAGGTGGATGTAACCTGTCCCTGAGTGGCTGGGAGATGGTTCAGGAGGAAGAGAGGATGCCATGGGTGATAGCAAAGGAACATTCTAGCACAGAAAATGCAGGAGCAGCAGGAGGTGGTTCACATTGGAACCTGTCTGTAAAGAGCCTGCCCCTGTTGGGGACGGTAGTTGGGCTCGCCAGTTTTATTGGGGAAGAAAAGAGAAAGAGATGACAGGACACGAGAGAGGAATCATATCTCAGACAAAATTGCTAACGAGAGATAACCTGGTATCTGGCTCTGTACTTTCCAGCTTCGCCTCTGCTCCGATGACTGGTGTCAAGCCTGCAGCTGGTCTTCAGCTGCTACATTTCTGACCTCATCAGACTGTGATTTGTTTTTTCTGTGATCTAAAATTCTCTATGTAACTCAGTCTCAGTCTAAGCCCTGAACACCTCCCTTGATCCTACTTCAGTCTCCTGTGGTCAACAGCAAGAGGACCACTTTGCTGTGGAGTCTTCCTCAGGTCTCTCCCCTCAGTGGCCTCACAATGCATGTATGTCCCTGTCTGTGCATATTCTGCACACATCTGTGAGCTATGGCACACTGGTCTTGGTTCTCAGCAGCCAGGAATCATAGAGCAAATGTGTTGGCTTCTGGAGCCCACAGCCTTTGTCATAATAGTTCTGTTCCAGGCTCTTGGCTGCTGCCATACGGCTCTGTCCGGCACTGTGTGTGAGTTAAACAAGCATAACATATCACAAAATGATGTCATTCTCTTGGGTTTACAGTAGCCAGTGAAAGCAGCAAAAGAGGCTCACACGCGTTTCAAAAAATGGGACATGAACTGTCTTTGATCTCTAATAGCTCCTTCTGACAGAGGCCATCCTGGAAAACACTTGGGCCAGGCAGGTAGACATGAGACTTACTCCAGAGGAATAAATCTGTGGTGTGTAATTGCCCTTTGAAGACCTCCATCTTGGCTTAAACATGTCCCAAACCTCATGACCTCCTGTCATGAAGACAGAGGATCTGAGGGTCCCCAGAGATCAGATCAATGCTATCTGAGTAAAGAGCCAGTGTTCTTCCCTGAGGTCCAAAACAGGGACATTCTGACCCAGCCTCAGCCTACAGCCTGTCTCTGAAGGTGGTACAGGCTCTTCACTGTTGGGGACCAGTACTTTGGGGAAAGCCTGGGGTCAGGGAAAGAGATGCCCCCTCCCCATATACTCTCCCAGTAACACTCTGACTTAGAGAATGGCCCCTGTGTTTCATAGCTTTGACACCAATGATATTAAGCACCCCAGGAAAACACATATCTTGCTGCCCTTGTATAAAAGGTTCCTGCTTATCTGAAGAACAAGGGAGCTAGAAAAATAAGAAAAAGAACCAGGAAGCCAGGGCTAATCATCGGATTGGACTCCCAGGGGCATGGTACCGTACCATAGGCCTCAGACATGGAGATCTGAGTCTGCAGGAGAAACTGAGTTCAAAGCCCACTTGGAAGTTGGAAAGTCAGATAGTAGAGAGGAAGGAGGCCAGGCTGTGAGACTTAGAGGTGGTTACAGTTCTGTGTATCCAGACACCCTCTGAATGTCCCACTCTTCTGGATGGTCCAGGTACCTCACACATGGGCCAGGTGTGTGTCTGAACAACCTGGGGCCAGCTGTGTTAGTCTACACCTGGAGATTGGAATTTCTAGGCCACAGCTGCAGTTCGAGCCCCTTTTCAGATTAGAACTTGCGCTAGGCCTTACCACAGTCTCCATAGCTCCCTCCATGGCTTAGTGGCATCTACACATGAGATTGGTTTATTTGGGGAACAGTGCAGCTTGAGTCTCTATCTTCTCGTGGGTGGTGCTCCTGGAAGTGATGGGCTGTATCTGACTGGAAAGATGCGTAGCCTTCCTTATGTGGGAAATGCAGGGTAGAGGGGAAATTGATCTGAAATAGCCAGGGAACATTGGTCAGTATATCTAGGCATAACCTGAGACTGACCCATTCAAAGGCTGCTCTGACCACTCCTTTGAAGTCAGGCTGACTGGTGTAAACCCATTGCACAGCAGAGAGAAAGCCAACACAGAGAGGTGGAGCTAGAGCCCTGAGAAGTTTCCATAGGTAGAGGACCATGGAGGAGGGAATAGGGCCCTAGGCACAAATGTGAGGGGTTGGATCCTGGGGACCCATGTGACCAGAAGCCATGATATCCATTCAAGGAGCTACCAGGGTCACTGTCCCCACTTCCACCCCCTCCCTCTGCTCTGCCTCCTGTCTGAAGTGTTTGACACCTCTAGCTATCCTGTTACCTCTTTGAATTATATTTTAATCCCAGAAATCACACTTTCAGGATCAGTTGCCTAGAACACGGGAAGCCTTGGATTCCATACCTAGCACCACACTAACTGGGTATCGTTACACCTGATTGTAATACCAGCACTTGGAAGGTCAGAAGTTCAAGGTTGTCCTTAGCTACATGATAAGTTTGAGTCTAGTCTGCACCACATAAGACCCTGTCTCCAAAGAAAGGAATGAAGGAAGAAAAGGGTGGAAGGCTCCTTCACAGATTGATATGCTGGCTCCAAGGAATCGAGCTGTCTAGAAGAACACGTCTTTAGTCATGGCCCAAGGATGGCTGCCCCTGGGGCCTCCTTCTTCCACAGTGACTGTTCACACATCCACTTCGGAGCCTGCAAGGTATCACAGGGATGGTGTCTTAATACTGTTCTATTGCTGTGAGGAGACCCCATGACCACGGCAACTCTTTTAAAGGAAAGCGTTTAATTGGAGGCTTGTTTCCAGTGTGAGGGTTTAGCCCGTTGTCATCATGGTGAAGAGCATGGCATCAGACATGGCAGGCATCCTACTAGAGAAGCAGCTGAGCTGCATCCTGATCCATAAGCAGAGAGGGTAGGGAGAGAGGGACTGGGCCTGACATACTTCCTCCAACAAGGCCATACCTACTTCAACAAGACCACACCTCCTTATCCCTTCAAGTCCTTGGTAACTAAGCATTCAACTATATGAGCCTATAGGGGCCATTCTTATTCAAACCAACACAGATGGAAATATTAACCTGACTCAATAAAACCAAAACAAAACAAAACAGAAAGTTGACCAAGGTATCAAGGGAGGAAAGCACATATATGGCTTCAAGGGATCCCCCCTTGCTGTCCCCGTAGGACAAAGGAAACATGTTCCTTCCATGGAGAAGTTGCACTAACGCTGCTGCTCTGTCTCTCGGATATGCCGAGGGTCTCTCAGAGTGTCATAGGCCCTGGCTAGAGATGAGAGGTGGGAGCTTAGAACTCAAGCCAATTGCAGTTAGAAGTTGACAATAAAATGGGGAAAGGAGAAAATACGGGAAAGAGGGATAGAGATGCTCATGAGAGAGGGACTCAGTGTAGGAGACACATGGCAAGTGCTGAGTGTGGAGCATCTCTGCTTCCCGTCCATGGGAGATGGAGCAGGATTCCCTTGCTATTAGCACTCAAGCCCTTGACCTTGGCAATTCCCCATCTCTCCAAGATCTGTGGGTTGCAACCCTTTTGGGGGTTGAACAGTCCTTTCACAGGGGTCACCTAAAGACCCTTGTAAACCATAGATATTTACATTATGATTCATAACCTAGCAACATTACAGTTACGAAGTAGCAGTGAAAATGTTATGGTTGGGTCATCACAACATGAAGAACTATACTAAAGACATTAGGAAGGTTGAGAACCACTGTCTTAGAAGAGGAGGCAGACCAACAGACCAGTCAAGCCTCCACGTGCATACACCCATAACCACTTGCATGGACACAGAGCACCATCAGAGCAGACAGTAACACCACAGAAGGAAATTAACATCAGTTCTAGAGATTCCTGGGGTTCCCACAAGACAGCAGGGACAGATGGCCAGATAAGAGTGCCCAGACTGGAGAACATTCAGTGGGGAGAGCAAGCAGACAGGACACCTCCATAGCTGCTATGGCCAACACCAAGTACTCAGATGTAAAGACACGAAGACACAAATCCAGGTCTCCAAGATGCAGCCTCTGCTTCTGTCATTATCCTACAACCTCATCCCTCGCAGACAGTGTAGCATGCTCCCAGCAGCCTGCCTTATGTTACATGTCACCCAAATATGTGATTTCAGATCACCACAATGGAGAGCAACCTAAAGACGATTGAGGAGGAGAACAAAGTCATTGAGCAGCAGAACGAGTCGCTCCTGCACGAGCTGGCCAACCTGAGCCAGTCCCTGATCCACAGCCTCGCCAACATCCAGCTGCCTCACATGGTAAGTGACTGAGCTAGGTGAGCACCTCGGAGCCTCCGCGGTCCACCTCACTGAGTAGATGTCTGTTTCATTGTCCATGGTCCTTCAGCTTTTGGTTGTTTTTTGGTCACCACCCTGAAACCATACCATTAACCACTAGGAACATTGGTGGGGCTGATCGTATAACATTGAGTGTGCTCTGAGTAGGCCTGTTAAGTATTATGGAAACAGTGGCTCTATGCTATGATACTGTTTTATGCTTTTGTGAATATACTATTCAGAAAATAAAAGTTGTATATGAACTACTATTTAATATCTCGTAGGATCCAATCAATGAACAAAATTTTGATGCTTACGTGACTACTTTGACGGAAATGTATACAAATCAAGATCGTTATCAGAGTCCAGAAAATAAAGCCCTACTGGAAAATATAAAGCAGGCTGTGAGAGGAATTCAGGTCTGAACAGCTGCTCTAGTGGTGACTCATGCTTAAAGAGGATGCCTCTTGTTTCTTGCTGCTGTAACCTACCAGAAAGTGTTATATATTTATTTCTGTCGGAACAGTGTTATGCTCCAAGACTTCATAATGGTTTTGTGTGCTCTCGAGATAGTACCTGCAGACTAGTTTTGGATACATTCACATTTTGTACGTTTTCATATAAGCTGACATAGTGTGATTTGCCATGTAATGTTTATAGCTGCTGCTGTCTGCACATTTGGGGGTCTCTATATTTCTGAAGAGGTAAGCTGATCAAAATAAATAGAGTGTAAATTCTTTTTAATGCTTTAGTGATTAAATGTTTTAGTATTTTGAACTGAAATGGACAAAAAAAGAAAAAGGAAAAAAAAGCAGGTTTGAATGATCACTTTGTGGCCATCTGGCCACTTTTAGACATTATCATTTTGCCTCAGGTTGGAGGACTTTGTGGAATTTAAGAAATACATTTTGTGTGCATATTGTTTCATAGCAAGAATTGGTTGCAAAAAATGCTTTATTTTTGAACAATGCTTGGAAATATTATGTGACTTTTTTGTTTGTTTGTTTTAGGAGGATGGTGTATGGTGGGGGCAATAAATGAGGTTTTTTGCATTCCAAGGAAATGGCATATGGATTAACTATAAGAAATGAAATAAGTAATTTATTGTAAGACAACATCAAGCCATGGAAACTTGGCAGAAGATTCAAAGCAGCTTAAACAGCACTTTTAATTAACTCCTAGACATTACATGGTGGGACTGTGGAAACTCCGTTAACACAGGAGCTTGTCAGAGGTGGACAACATGAAGATTTCCTTTGCATTTTCAGTAACCTTTGGAGCACCCTTCTCTTATTTCTCCTAGAGCCCCGTGCCCCTCTGAACTGTCACCACAATATAGCTTACCTAGCAGAAGTTGATTGTTTTTCAATTTGAGAAAAAAAAGGTAATTTAAGCATTTCTCTCCCCTTTTCACTTTCATAAATCATCTCCACTCACTATTCTTGGTTCATATCTGAGGATGAAGGCTAACGGCTGTGATTGATTGTCCCGGTTACTGGATGGGATTCTCTGCTGGGCGGGTGGGAAAGCAGCTCTACCCTTCCCTCCCCCTCCCTGCCCCAACTCTGACTTTGAATAAGCCTTGGTCCTATTCAGAACACTCTGGACACCAAGGCCAAGGACGTTCACGTTCTGCCCTCGCTGTGTCCAGCTGACTCTAGCATCTGCACAGCCTTGTTTGGTTTATGGTGACCTAACCTGAGAAGGAATGCAATCAGATTTTAAAGTTACTAAATATACTTCGGCACTTTTTTACTTTAAACTAGATCATCCTAGACTTGTTGATACCTTTGAAATTTGATGGTTTCATTCCAAATGACTGCACTATATGTATGCATACGGCCACTTTTGATTGCTGTGCCCCCTTCTGAGTAGTCTTTGACAATGTGTTGTGTTCCCCGATGTCGACTTGATTTCCTTTTATTAGCATCTCTCTCTTCCATGTCTTGATGTTATGCAGGAAGTACAAAAGTACTTTAAAATTTTGTTATGAAATAAAAAGATGGGTTTTGTAAAAATAAAAAAAAAATATTTTTAGCAGAACAGGACTTACAGGGTCATTGTCCCCACAACGTGCCAGCCGGCTCTTTGCACTCGCCTTGTCCTATATGTCCACATGGAGGTGTGCAATCCTGTGTCCGTCGCCTTGGGACACTGAAGTGGATGGGCTGTAGAGGAGCCCTCAAGGCTGACCCAATACGGTTACCAAGGGAGACTACAGGGATCTCACGACAAATATTCTGATACAATACTCAACCTCGGTATATATATAAATATATATATGTATAAATAGAAGAATATCCCAGCGGCACTTTATACTGTTCACTGTACAAAAGCTTACAGTTTTCCACAAGGACTTTAATAACTAGCTGGGGAAAAGATTATGTAATTACTTGGGGCTCTGCAGGACCTTCTCTGTCCAGCGCCCCCTTTCTGTTGTGCGATTAGTTGTAGCTGCCATGCTCAGAATTGCCTTTTTGAGAGCTGAAGCAAGGTGCTTACTGTCACCTGATGCCATACACATGGTCCCAGGCCCTCACCCGGGGGGGGGACGGGGAGGAGCTCTGTTCATAGCGGCACATGCATTTCCCCACCGCGTCTTGTCTGCAGCTTCTTGGCCAATGTAGTAATGCTTTTAGTAGAGTAATAGGTAGTATCAGTTTGGATTCTTATTGTTATCACCTATGTACAATGGAGAGGGGTTCTAAGCACAAATCTGCTGCTCATGTAACGTTGGTACATAATATCAAATCAAAAGTTATTTGTGACTATATATAGGGATCACACAGTGTCACATGTTAGAATGCTGACCTTCCACATGGGGTTATTGTGAGTCATCAGAGCATATTTATTATAACTTATTGTTCATATTCATTTCTAAGTTAATTTAAGTAATCATTTATTAAGACAGAATTTTGTATAAACTATTTATTGTGCTCTCTGTGGAACTGAAGTTTGATTTATTTTTGTACTACACGGCATGGGTTTGTTGACACTTTAATTTTGCTATAAATGTGTGGAATCACAAGTTGCTGTGATACTTCATTTTTAAATTGTGAACTTTGTACAAACTTTGTCATGCTGATGTGAACACATCTTACTCTGAATAAAAAGGTGTTGCCACGTTTGTAGCACGAAGGATCTCTGTTGAGTCTGAGTCTTCACTGGAACCTGGAGTGCCATCTGGGCCCCTGGAGTCCTTGCCTCTGCTCTCTTGCCTTTGGCCTGGGATTGTGGGGTTGGGCTGGGACTTGGGGCCTATGGGGTGGATGTGAGTCCTTGTGCATCCTGCTTGCTGTGCTTCTCGAAAAGCAAAGCTGCCCCCTTTACTGTTGTTCCTGCCCCACCCCACCCCCAACTGAGATCCAGCCTGAGCACTGAAATTGCCTCGGTACCCATGTCTCCAGCAGCTCGGCCCCTTCTATACCTCTCACTGGGAACGACACTGCAGTTAGTGACCATAGCCCAGATCCAGAATGCCCAGCTGGACTGCAGTGGCTTTTCCCAGGTCTTCCCTACCTAGAATTCAGTCTGTGATAACACACTGGTTTAGGTACCTGCTCATCACGACAGTTCTGTGAGTCTCCCAGGACACACAGGCGTCAAGAGGCCAGCCTGATTACTTCAGAAAATATCCCACACTGGCTTCTGTGACTGCAGCCTCCTGGCTGATTCATCTTTGAGGAGTGCTTTGTCCTTACACATGCAGAGCACACACATGGCATCACGGGTTGTCATTGGTTACTAAACCCAGGCTCACAAAGGTGCAGTGCTGCTTGCAGGCTGTTGGTAAGGAGCTGAGCGACAAAGTCACCTACAAAACATGACTGGCTCTGCAAATACACACACATCATTCTATTAACAAACTGTTGAGATTCAGCAGTACCCCCTCGAGCGTGCACAGCCCCCTAACACACAGAGTCTAAAGAAGTAGACCCTGGAATCTTGGTTAATCTGGAACCCCACTCCCTGTGGGACCTTCTGCTGCACACCCAGAGTCAAGTGAACTCCTCAAACCCTGTTCTAGCAGACTGCTTCTTCAAGAGCTAGCAGCAGCAAGAAGGTGACCGGAGCCATTGTTGATCTCTTCCAGTGCAAGCCAGCGTGTGGTGACTTTTTACCCTGGGTCTTTGATTTCTGCCTCAGACCTGCCTGTGGGTTTTGTCAGATCCCGCTATTTGAAACAGAAAAGCTAGTGAAGGGCAGATGTCCATGGCTGAGGTCAGCCAGCCTTTGAGCAACCCTAGAAGGAAGGTCATTATTTCAAACAGTTTAAATAATGTTCAGAATCTAAGAAAATTTTAAAAAGTTAAGCTCACTCTGTTTGGTCTGAAAATATAAAAACACTTGTGAATAGGCAAAAACTAATGCTAAGATCCTATGATAGAGGAGTGGGTGAGCAAATCTGATAAATGCACTTTGCAAAGCATTACACAAGTGCTACCAGCTGTGATGGCGTTAGGTCAATGGTAAGTGGCCAAAACCTGGGGTCAGTGTCAAGGTGGGCTGGGCACACACAGAGTGTTGAATGCTCACAAGTAACCCAGAAACAGTGTCGGGGTGGGCCGAGTGCTCACAGGTAACCCAGAGACAGTGTTGGGGTGGGCCGAGTGCTCACAGGTAACCAAAAGTCAGTGTTGGGGTGGGCTGAGTGCTCCCAGGTAACCAAGAGTCAATGTCAGGGTGGGCCGAGTGCTCACAGGTAACCCACAGGCAAGTCACAGCATGGGGTTAGGTGCAGCAAGCACAGAGCAGGGGAAATAGGATGGGAAAATACTTCCAGGTCACTGCCCAAGAAAATGAGAGGACCAGGACCCTCGAAGGGTCATGGCTCCCAGCACAGCACCTTAGTGCAGGACAACACAGGCAGGACAAACAGTGGACATAGTGGCATCCCATACTTTGTCTGAGAACACTTTGAGACTTTCCAGTCTCAAGGAGAAGGGCTTGGTCATATATTTTTCACCATGGCTAGAATATTTGATTATTCTTTTTATTGTTTATTTATTTTTTTTTTTTGAGACAGGGTTTCTACACGTGACCCTGACTGTCCTAGAACTCATTCTGTAGATCAGGCTGCCCTTGAACTCAGGGAGATCCACCTGCCTCTGCCTCCCGAGTGCTCCGCCACCACTCACCTTGAGAAATTAATCTCTATACTAACAGCACCCAAGCACAAGAACCAGGGTGATGAGGGCAGAAGCCATGGTCGAGAAACACAGCAGATGCGTAGAGTGCCAGACAACAGCTTCGTGGTGTCCCTTCCTCCGCCGTGTCCCCTCCTCCACGGTGTCCCTTCCTCTGTGGTGTCCCTTCCTCCATGGGCTTTAAAACAGCATGGTAAGCACATAAGGTGCAGGAGCAGGGAGGTCAGGTGACAGCAAGAAGTCTTAAGCCATGGGCCATAGGCACTGACCAACCATCCACAGGGCTGCTGCTGAGTGCCTCCTTGACTGTCTTCCTCAGCACAACCAGGACTGGGCTTCTCTTCCACTCACAATAACCGAGTTTCGGGCAGCAGGACACACCTCTCACTGCCTCCTCCCAGTTGGTATCCAGACAGACAGACACTGTGTACTTTAATAGAGGAACTAGGGCCTTAACCAACATGCAGTATAACTGTGTGCCAAGGAAAAAAAACAAGCAGTACACTTTGTCTTTCTATTTCAATTGCTGTCATACCTCTCTCTCTCTCTCTCTCTCTCTCTCTCTCTCTCTCTTTCTCTCTCTCTCTCTCACACACACACACACACACACACAGAGGGGGGGGGAGAGAGGGGAGAGTCATCAAGACAACTGAGCAAAGGGGGGAAAGAGCAAAGATGAAGTACATCCAGTGTACAATAGACATAGAAAGGTCAAACCTACTGTCCTCTGGGCCATTGGGTTATCACCCATCCTTACTTCAAAGGTCCTCTCCCTTCTCTTCTCCAAACTATAAAGGATCCGCTTCCCACTTAAGTATTGTGCCTATCATGTGTGTTGCCTCAAGTCGTTTTTCTTCAGCAGGGCAAGATGAGAAAACAAAGAATAAGTGAGTATCAACAAAATCAGCATGTTGCGTGGGAGAAGCTTAATGATGAAAGAGATTTATTAATGGAAGGAAAACAGGAGGGAGGAGAGGGGGCATGGACTCACAAATCTGTCACCTCCCAAGGCGTAAGAAGCAACCTGGTCTCAGGTGAGTATTTTCTGTCCTGCTAAAGGTCTGTGGTGGGTTAGGAGAGATGTGTCCCCCACAGGCTTCTGTATTTGAACATGTGATCCCAGGTGGTGGAGCTGTTCCAGGGGAGGGCTGTGAAACCTTTGGTAGATGGAGCCTTGCAAAGGAAGTGTGTCACTAGCGGTCGACTTTGGGGGATCCTAGCCTCACCCCACTTCCAGCATGTTCTCTGCTTCATGTTTTCAGTTGAAGATGTGGTCTCTCGGCTTCTTGCCTTGGCTGCCTGCTGCCATGCCTCCCTGGCAATGATGGACTCTGCTTCTGGAGCCAGTAAGTCCAAATAAGTTTAAGTGCTCTTTTGTGGCGGTGTTTTATAACAGCAACAGATAAATAACGCGAGAGGTCTGGGTTTGTTCTGACATCATGTCACTGCAGTCTGTCGTGTTGAGCCCCAATATCGCTTCTCCGAGAGGCAGCGCACCCTGCCGGGGTGGTGAGCAGAAATCACCAGAAACAAGGGTGTTCTTTCAGACGCTGGCCACAGCTGGGAGGCTGACAGAAGCTTCAGCAACTGCTTGTTCTGTCTCGGGTCAGAGTAGGTTTCTTCACTTCAGGTTGTATGCGAGATAGAGGCCGTAGATACTAAAATATTTTTTTCACCTAACATTTGGGACTACAAAAAGCACATCTGGGGCTGGAGAAAAGGCTCAGCAGTCAGGAGCACTGACTGCTCTTCCAGAGGACCCGGGTTCAATTCCCAGCACCCACATGGCAGCTCACAACTGTCTGAAAATCCAGTTACAGGGGATCTGACACCTTCACATGAATGCACATAAAATAAAGATAAATAAATCATAAAATTAAAAAAAGCACATCTAAGACCACGTAGGGTGTGGGCTGGAAAAGAAGGCCCTTCCTAACTTCCCCAGTCACCGACCTGAGCTGGGTCTTCCCAGGCACCTTAGAGAATGTCCTCTGGACCCCAGAGCAGCAACTGCCACAAAAGTCAGCTTTGCAGAGGCCCATTTGAGAGCATCCTGTTTCTTAGAAAATATCACAGGAGAAAACAATGGGCAGGGGACGGTGCTCCTCCCTCTACCCCTTCTCAGAATAGAGCATTTCTACTGCTGCCCCAGATCATCACATTGTGGGGAGCAGAGTATGGCAGCCTCTCTCCTTCCTCTACTGGAGTGACCCCTGAGAGAGACTCGGCCCACAATACTGAAGTCTAAGTAAATGCGTCTTCAATACAGGCTGAGGTCCCTCCTGTCAGCAAAGGGTGAGGACAGCCTTGCTCCAGGTCCACCTTAGCATAGACAATGGCCAACAGTAGTCTGGGAGAACACGGGCGTCATTAAGGAAAAACTCAAAACAACTGCTCAAACTCGGGCTTCCCAGCAGCACCCAAAGGAGACGCTTCACTTTAATGGCTCCCAACTCTACTCTGGGCCCGTGCCACACTCAGGGTTCTGAACCTCAGTAGACTGGGAAGATAATTTTCCCAAGTGGAAATTAGTGAAGACCCGGAATAGAAACGGTCAAAGGCTGTGTGTTCAGAAGCACTGGAGCCTGGGTCTGACCACTATCACTGCTTCAGAAGGACTCTAGCAGGTGAGCCGTGGAGGTGTCTTCAGGAAGGGAAGGCTTCAGATAAACTGGATGGCTGCTGCCAGCCTTGGGAAGCTAGAAATGGCCCTGGGCTTTATCCCCGGTGATGCATCAACCAGATGTGATGGTGCATGCCTGTAATCCCAGAGCTCAGGACCTAGAGGTAGGATGTTCATAAGTTAAAGGTCCTTTTTAGGGATATAGTGAGTTCAAGGCTACCTTGAGCTAGAGATGGGGTGGAGAGATAGGAAATGGATGGAAAGGAAGGGGAGGGGCGGGGGGAGGGAAGGGAAGGGATGAGGAGGTGTGGACGATGATAGTTCCCATCAGTGAGGCACATAAGTAAGACCCAAGGATGTATAATTCCTAGCATGCCAGTGTGGTGATATTTTGTTTATTATTTAACAAATAAAGCTTACCCGAGGATCAGAGCAAAAAGCTAGCCACGCTAGTTAGCCATAGATGTCAGGCAACTGTGGCCCAGACCTTTAATCCCAGTACTCAGGAGACAGAGGCAGAGGGATCTCTGTTAATTCAAGGACACCCTGGGCTACAGGAAATTGTTCCAGTCTAAAAGAGAAACAGAACTAACACACACATAGGTGATCACAGCACTTGGGATCCCACACCTTTAATCCCAGCACTAGGGAGGTGGAGACAGGAGTGTTAAGGCTGGGTGGAGAGAGGACTATAAGGCAGGAGGGGCAGAAGCTTAGTCAGTGGGAAGCAGTCTGAGGACAGGATTTCCCCTTTGGTCTGAGCATTGGTAGAGGCAGGAACTCTCCAGTGGCTGGCAGTTCTGCTTCTCTGATCTTCAGCATTAACCTCTGTATCTGACTCTGGGTTTTATTATTAACACCAATTAGAATCCGTGCAATATCCCAGGAATTCAGAGAGGGTTGATTTTGACAAGGCACAGGCTGTTTAGTGATTCATCAAACACAGAGCAGGAGCCCAGGGTTCTGAGCCCAAGAGAGTCACAGTCACCTGGTACCAGGACTTCAAGAAAAGCCAGAAGGCGAGAAGAGAACTGTGCTCCAGAAATGCAGCCTCACAGCCAGGGGAAAGTTCAGAGGGGAATAGCCTGGTCAGAGACCCAATCGCCAGTATTGAATGGAAGGCAAGGCCACCAGTGAACAAGCAGATTTGTTGCTACAGGTGAAAGAGAGCTTTCTTTGTCGTCTTCAGCCTTTGGCTTCACACACACACACACACACACACACACACACACACACACACACACAATCACCTGCATCTTCTCTTGTTCTTGAACAGGTGAATTAGCTTCGAATCTTGATATGAAACCATCTTAGTTCCATACATCTGGCTCCCTTTCAGACTCCCATGCATGTTCTTAGCATCATTAGTGACTTATGAATGTGACCAGCTTCACGTCATCTGTTTCCTTCTGCCTTAGTCTGTGTGGTTCTTTCACTCCCGGCAAGACTGACCAGAGACAACTGGCTTATGATCATTTATTCTCTTTTCTGTAAGACATTATCTCCATCAGCATCCAGGGGAGCGTGAACGAGATTGATTCTGAACGCACTATGTGAACAGCTGCAGTCTCTATTCAAATGGGTGCTCACAATGCATCTCTCTGACCTCCCCAGAAAACTTCAAAAGCCTCTTCCATAGCTTTCACTTCTACTTCTGTACATTCTGCAACATATACATTGTGGTTTTTATCTTCTCGGAGTATTTTAGATTGTAGGAGTCAAGCTTTCTTCATTCCACAGTATCCCTAGAAGGCTGAAGGCAATCACTGAAATGCTCACCTTACCAGCCTGAGTCCATGGTGGGAAATGATGTCTCTGACCCTTTAATCTATAGGAAAATAAGGAGCTACGCAGCATCTACCCATGGTGGAACAACTCTGAAAGGGACAGACATGCTGCATCAGGGCCCTTGGACGAGCAATTTGCAGTTCATTTGACTGTAAAGCTCTTCCTCTGCTTGCTAACTAACAGCTTGACCCAGCTGGTCCCCAGCCTCCCTCCATCACTGGCTGATATCAGAGGAAGGGAAGGGCCAAGACCATTGTTTCTAAAGCTATAAACCATGAAGGTAGGACAGTAGGAAAGCCCTCTACTAACTGAGCTGTATCCTCGGTCTGTGGTGCACATCTTTGGTTTTTCTTTTGTTTTATAAACAGTTTGGGCTGGGGTCCAGTGTGCTAAGAGAACTTTGTAGCTCTTTCCTGGTGCTGTTTGTTTGTTTATTTGAGACAGGGTTTCTCTGTGTTGTCCTGGCTGTCCAGGAGTTAACTAAGTAGACCAGGCTGGCCTTGAACTCAAAGACCCGCCTCCTTCTGCCTCCCAAGTGCTGGGATTAAAGGCGTGCACCAACACACCCATTTTGAATACTGTGTTTAAAGGGTCTGAAACTGTTAATTTACAGAAAGGACTGGAGCCTAGACTGTCTGACAGTCATTGTGAATGCCTGGAAAGCCAAACGGGATGCAGAAGAATCCGGGGAGACTCTGTTGTCTCTATGAACATTGTTGTGGTTTTTAATAATAAAAAGAGTTACTCCTATAATTTAAAATCTCTGCCTGAAGTGCATGGGACTCTCCAAGGTGCCACTCTTATTGTTGGTTGCACCTCACAGAACACAAGACCACATCTATGTTGTAGGAGGCCACTTGTTCATTTCCTGGCCACCAAGGATAATCACACAGAAACTATGTTATTTAAATCACTGCTTGGCCAATCACTTAAGCATATGGCTAACTAGCTCTTACATTTAAAATTAACACATTTCCATTATTTTATATTTACTATGAGACTCATGGCCTACTGGCAAGGTTCCAGCTGGCAGCTCACGTCTTTCCCCTCTGGTGGCTACGTGGCCTCTTGCAACTCTGCCTGTTTTCCCAGCATTCACTTTAGTTTTCCCTACCTAGCTTTAATCTGCCCTATTACAGACAAGTCAGCTTCTTTATTCATTAACCAATTAAAAGCAACACCTATCCAGAAGGGCTTCCCACATCACATCTAGAAGGTTTGAAGGGGAATCATGGATGCTTCTGGCCTCACTTTCTGGATCCCATCAAAGGAATCCAGGACATCTGCTCCACAGCAGGGCAAAACTGACCTCGAGGAAGCACTGGTAAAGTAGGAGATAGAATATAGTAGATTCCCCGTTTCTAATACTGACCATCCATGGGCGATGTGACTTCAGAAGCCCACATCCAGGCAGACATCTAAAGTGAACCACACCTCACAGCCCCCCAAATTCCTGCGGAAACTGGAAGCCAAGTGGCACAAAGAAAATTGTGGGGCCCGGCTCTTCACACAATTATGTTGATTTTATTTCCCAAGGCACTATTTCAGACGAGGCAACGTTCAGTCAAAGTAAAATCTCCTGACTGCAGAGATCCAAACTCAAAAGGATCAAAATGGAGACCATGACAAGGCGACAGTTCACACAGGGACCTTTACACTCAAGACCTTGACAGGACCCTGCCATTTATCTCCTAAAATGGGAGAGTCAGAGCCTGGTCCAGACATCCTTTATTCCCGGTGTGGTTCTAGCTCTGCTCTCACTCACCAAGGATCCTGCTGGAGAGGAAGCCCAGACCTATGCCATTAACATATGGCCTGCTTGAAAATTTCCAGCAGGAAGGAGGCTCAGTGCCGGTCTCAGCATGAGTTTCTCTCTGCGTTATTATTGTCTTGGAGCATGTCTTAGGCAGAACCTATATGGAGAATATATGGAGAATGTTTAGAAATAAGGAAACATAAGTCATTCAAAATCATAGAGAACACTCTTTGTTTTTCTAGGCAAGGTTTCTCTGTGAAACAGCCTTGGTTGTCCTGGAACTCACTTTGTAGACCAGGCTGGCCTTGAACTCACAGAGATTCACCTTCCTCTGCCTCCTGAGTGCTGGCATTAAATGTGTGTGGTACCACGGCCTGACTCATAATGAGTGCTTCTATTGGTTGAGATCACGTCAACAGGTGATTCAAAAGCCTGGAGTTTAGAAATATGTCAGCTTAACTTCTGTTCTGTACATATCGTTGGTGGCTTAAAAGAAAACGGCCCCCAAAGGGAGTGGCACTACTAGGAGGTGTGGCCTTGTTGGAGGAAGTATGTCACTGCAGGGGCAGACTTTATGGTCTCTTTTGCTTAAGCTTCCCTCAGAGTGGCTCTTTAGTCAACTTCCTGTGGCCTGCATATCAAGATGTAGCCAGTACCACGTCTGCTTGCATGCCACCATACTTCCCATTATGATGACAATGGACCGAGTCTCTGAAACTGTAAGGGAACCACCCTAATTATAAGAGTCGCTATGGTCATGCTATGGTCATGGGGTCTCCTCATAGCTACAGAGAATCCTAACAAAGACAGCATAAGATATAAGTAAAAGGTAGGAAAGTGGCCCAGCTGGCTTTTCTGCCACACGTGAAGCCTTGGCTTAGATTCCCAGTGCTATACAAATGAGTGTGGTAGGGTAATTCTAAGCACTTGGGAGGTAGATGCAAGAGGATGAGAAGTTAAGATCACCTTTAGCTACAATGTGAGTGTGAGGTCGATATGGCCTAGACACCTGTCAAAGATGCTAGGAAGGGCAGGGAAGGGAGTGAGAGAAGAAGGAAGGAAGAGAAGGGAAGGGAACTAAAATCTCACCCAAAGGGTCTACGCCACTCACATTTTTACTGATGAAGAGAGTTGGGTTTCTTAGAAAACTGCAGACTGATTTAGGGCTCACTCTCCTTATTTCCAAACAAGGACACCTGCCAGTTGGTTTTCCGTTTCCTAACAGTCTCAAGGCATAGTCTTCCTTTTTCATCAATAAAATGGTCAGTCTGTCCACAGCTAGGAAGCTGGCCAATGGAGCTGTCTTTGGTTCTAGACTCAGGTAGAAAGAGAAAGGACCTCATATTTTTACCCAGCACTGTGAAGATGACTCTTGGCAGCCACAGGGCAGGAAGCTTCAGGTTTTTCCCTAGCAGAGCAGAGCTTTGGAGCCCAGGGCTCCAAAGTCCTAAATTGCTGTGTGCTGTGGGACCATCAAGAGCACTCTGAAGACAATTTCATTCGTGCTCCAGCTGGGAGGTGCTGCAGCAGCTGAGCTGAAGTCTCCTTTAGGCGCTGTGCTTGGTGTTCCTTGACTGTCTGGTGTGTGCTGGGAGGTAAAAGGTCAGGTAGCTTGGCAAAGCTTGTGTAAGTTAGAAACATGCCTCCAGGCATCACAGGGCACTCCCAACTCAACGAGGGTTTTGCTACAGCAGAGAGTGCTGGCTGCCCCTTTTCTAGAGCACTTAGCCATCCAGCAGATCACAGGTTCATTAGTGAGACCCTGGGGGCTTTGGCTGGAGAGTCACCCTATCTGAGAACGGAAAGTGGGGCTCTCTAGCTTGTCCCCCACTATTATGACAACACTCTCTACCGGCTCAGCAGTCTGCCCAAGGTCCTTCTTCGTTTTGTGAAAATAATCTCAAGGTGTGCACTTTTCAGTGTTTCTCGGGGCCTCAGTTTACCGTGTGAACTTGTCTGTGGTGGTGTAGCCGGAGACAGCCTCTAGTGTTAGCAGTCTGAGGAGTTCCCTTCTCGAGGGCTCTCTGCACAGGCACAAAGCTGTATCAGTTCTAGCACCTTTCCAAGCTTGGAAATGTTTCTGCCTTTTAATGAACTCGTCCCCTTTCTGTGAGGATCCACATGTCCCTATCTAAATCATGGTTCAGAGCCACAGAACCGGGAACCTGCGGTGGGTGCCCTTCAAACTCAGATCTGACCTATAACACTATTTTGAGGGCTCTCAAGTTACAGACAGAGTTTCTCTGTATAACAGCCCTGGCTGTCCTGGGACTCACTCTGTAGATCATGCTAGCCTTGAACTCACAGAAATTTGCCTGCTTTTTTCTCCCAAGTGCTAGGTTCAAAGGTGTGTGCCACCACTACCTGGCCTCAAGTTACATCTTGGCAGGTTGCTAAGATTTTTTTTTTTTTTTTGATAAGTGAGATTATCTGGTGGCTCCCTAGGTCCCTTGGATATAATTACAATCTGATAAAATAAAATCATCAGCTGTGGGCTGCCCAGGAGATTAGGGCATATCTTTTTACTGCAAGTGGGATTTCTGGTGAGATTCCTAGGAAATTCCAGGTTTACAGCCAGAAAAGGACAAAGTCTTATATACTTACCCCTTAAGCCCTGTCGATAGCTGTTTTAACATTATTATTTTAAATAGCTCTGTTTGAAATGAATAGTGTCTCTATGTAGGCAGCCTTCACAGCACATGTTACCAATCTGTGCTGGAATTCTTGAGTCTCAGGGTGAGACGCTCCTCTCTCTTCCTATATCCCCATAATTTTCCTTATTTCTAGCCTTCTCCTGTTTTATCTTAACCCATTTTCATTGTCTCGGGGACCACTTTGTCCATGCTGTATGGTTCTCATATAAAATGTTCCTTTTTACATTTTAAAGTTAAGATTGAGACAATGCTTCTTAATAATTTACTATTTCTAAAACTCTAATAAGTTTTATTTTGAAATAATGGTAAATTCACAGAAAGTTGCAGACTCAGTCCTGAGGCCCCTGAGGCCCCTGAGACCCCTGGGCTTTTTCCAGTGCTGGTGCATGCAAGGATGAAGCCTTTCAAAGCCACAGCCTCCAGCAAGACATGTGTTGCCCGCAACACGGGTGCTCATCCACATTATTCTTACTGTGACTACAAAGGGGCCTGAGCCAGCATGTGGGCTGGGTCCACCCTCTTGCTGGTCACCTCACACTCAAGTGGTATTTTGTTTCTTTTGAAAACCAGTCCCTACTGTTCTGTCTGGCTAATCTCCAACTCCTGGTCTCAAGCAGCCTCTCTTCTGTTGCCTCCCGGTTATCTGGGAAGACAGGCACACACTAAGACCAGTCAGTAGCCAACTGAGTCTGCTTATCTTTGGGATGGTGTTATTTCTTGGGGCTGGTACTTTGCCATCAGAGCTGGCTGACAGCTCACTTCCTAGGAAGCTGAAAGGACAGACGGACGCTTTGCTGACTGCAGTCTTTCCCGTTCTCATTCTGATTTCTGCCCTGCCTTGCCCATCCTGTATTTGGGACCAACCTGACAGGGCAAATCACCAAAGCTCAGGATCAACTGGCTGACATTTAGTGCCATCCAGTGTCCCCTCCCTTTCCCTGTCTCCTTTAGCCAGGATTTGGCAGTAGCAGAATATCCTTTGGATGGGTATACCCCAGCTGGGATCCACCATAGGTAAGTCTGGCCAAGACCAGGTTAAACATGACTGCTGGGATCGGGTTAGGGAGTGGAGGGCTCGAGTACTCCCTGCCTCTGTGGACAATGGGGATACTGTGGAACTTTCCTTGTCTAGGGTCCAGGTTGTAATCACTTCCTGCTGGGCCTGGAGTACAGCCTGAACACCTCACTGTCCTTACCAAGGAGAATGTGTGTCCATGTTTAGACACAGGATGTCAGGACTGGGATAGAAGCCTGCCTTCTGGCTCAGGACTAGGGAAAGGAACATTACTGATGCTTGACTTACTTTGTCTGTGCTTCCTTAGAGGCTGAGAAGTAAGCTCCCAGGCTCCTAGCTGTGGGACCTAAGGTGACCCCAGCTTTCCCAGTAGGCTGTATGTGTGTACAGTGATTAACTGCCTGGGAGTCAGGCAGAAGGGTCAGGGAAGCAGGTGGGGTAGGGCTGACTTGCTAAGGGTTCTCAAGCATTCCCACACCAAGGCCATCCAGCCTATACCGGAAAGCTCCCAGGGAGAATGTGTTCATGGCTCATTACCTCACTTGCACAGCCCACACTGACCCAGGAAGAGGAAGAGCCTGCGAGCCCAGGCTCAGCTCGGTGAAGCAGAAGAAAGGATCCTGATGCCTGTACTGAGGCTGGAAATTGAGGTGTGGTGTGCTGCTCTAAGCATTGGTTCTCTCAGCCACAAAAGGGAAGAGATGAGGAGCACAGGAATCCAGAGGGGGTTGTGTGCCCCACCCTTTGGCTCGGAGATGATTGAAGCAATGACACCCAGGATTTGGAATTTCCCAAGAATCTCATGCCTGGAGGAAAAAAATGCCTGCCCGGGGGTGGGGGGTTGGAGGGTAGGGGACGGGGGGGGGGGGGGGGTTGGGGTGGTTGTGTGGATCTCACACAGTTGTGACAACTTGTCAATTTGCAAGAGAAACCAGAGCTGAGACAATGATGGACATACCTTGACTATGGGTGGGACCACACCTTGACTAGGACCACTTAGGAATACATTACCTCTCGCTCTCTCTATTTAAAACCTAAACTGCTCATCAGGACCCTGAAGATGGACTTGTGTGTTTGTGTGTGGAGGGCAAGGAGGTAATTGGGCCTACTTACTTTTTTTTCCTTTCCCAGTGTGGTCACATTTAATAAATTCTCATCCATTTAATTGGCATATTGAGGACCCATGGCTGAGCCTATCCTGTTGGGGCTGCCAGGGCCCAGGCTTTGACCAAAGCTCTCTGATGAAAACATTTGCCCCAGAGGTTGTCACAAGGCTCCAAAACAGAAACACCTATGTGTATATGGTTGGGGGAGGGAGAATCACAAGATAAATGGATGTCAGGAGTCAGGAATAGCTGGGAGGGGAGCAGGCAATGGGACAGCCACTGTTCACATGATCTCAGTTGGTCCCATGACTGGGTGGAAGTATTAGAACATGCTATCACTGAGGATTTCTCTTTGCATGAGCACAGTTAACACCTGAAAGATGTGTTTGCTGTGGAACAATAAACAGATGGAAGGATTCCAAAAGTGCTTGCTTATTAGAAATGGGAATTCACCAGGGTCAGCATGGAGTTGAGTCTCCCGAGAGCCTCTAGAGGGCGCAGGAGGGTGCTGATGAACAAACAGCATGGGAAGGACATTTGGTTCAGGGTAAGAAATTCATGGGGAAAACACACATTCTTTCGGTCCTTAGTCATGGTCCTGGCTCCTCGTCCCCATTGTACTTCATTGTTTAGGGCTGTACAGATGGCTGCTAAGCCTATCGGGCATCATCTGAGATCCAGAAGCAACAGGGGAATGGAACGGATGGACGGACAGATGGATAGGTGGGTGGGTGGGTGGATGGATGGATGGATGGATGGATGGATGGATGGATGGATGGGTGGATGGGTGGATGGATGGATGGGTGGATGGACAGATAAATGTTTGGGCAAGTGGATAGGAGGATGAGAGGTATGGATGGGTGGATGGGTGGATGGATGGATGGGTGGATGGACAGATAAATGTTTGGGCAAGTGGATAGGAGGATGAGTGGTATGGATGGGCCAGGGATGAGTGGAGGGGAAAATGGGCGAGTGGTTGAAGGATGGGTGGATGGGTAGGTAGCAGATGAGTGAAGTGAGTGGGTGAATAAATGGGGGAAAGGGGGATGAGAAAGAAAAGAGCATAGGTGCTACTAGATGGATGGTGGATGGACAGATGGATGGACGGGCAGAGCTGTTTTTAAACAATAGCTAGTGTGGCCCCTATGGGAAAGTAAGAAGCAGAAAACTGAGGCAGTAATTGCTCAGCAGAATTCCCTTTTTCCTTTCCTTGTGTCTCCGTGTACACTATATGTTTGAGTGTGTTTCTTGTACCCGTGTAAGCTTATGAAGACTGGAGGTTGATGTCTGGTCTTTCTCAATCACTCTCCAT
The DNA here is from genome assembly GCF_903992535.2 of Arvicola amphibius. Classification (NCBI taxonomy): domain Eukaryota; kingdom Metazoa; phylum Chordata; class Mammalia; order Rodentia; family Cricetidae; genus Arvicola; species Arvicola amphibius. Next base: position 104,806,779 of record NC_052048.2, read on the forward strand.
CTTAATTTTTTGAAACAGGCTAGACTAGCTGGCCAGCAAGTTCCAAAGGGCCACCCGTCTCCTTCCATTCCAACCAAAGTCCACACACTGTCACTATACCAGGCTTTTACACACGGATGTCTGAGGGCCGAACTCGGGTCCCTCTGCTCATACAACAGCTTCTTTGTTGACCAAACTCTCTCCCTAGGCTCTTGCAGCAGAATTTCTTCTCTTGGAAAGCTCCGCTTTTATTCCCAAGATTTCTGTTGATTTAGTAAGATCAATTACTTAGTGAGCTCACCCTTATCAAAGTCCATGGATCAAAGCCCACGAATCAATTTTAACCACACCTACGGAGAACCTCCAGGGGAAGTATCTATTCTCAGTCATCGGATGCTCTTACCAGTCAAATGGATACATAAGACCTCACATCTCAGATGGCTTAAGACACAGCAGCGACTGAGCTGAAAAGAGCAAGTGCTCTGTGTCACCTGGAAATACGGCTTCTGCTGTGGGCGCTACAGGTTGGGAGTGGTTGGGATGTGAGGAGTGGACCCGCTGCGTTTGAGGGATGCTGGGGAAAAATGGACCGCTGTGCCTGGCAAGAACTTAAACATGAGATGAGACTGCCCGCACTGAGGACAATTTCCAGGTTGTTGCTTATAGAAAAATCATAGTGTGTGTGTGTTGGGGGGAGATAAGTGTTAAGTAGGAAAATGCAATTTTGGGGGAGAAAAATAATAGTTTTGGTTTTTGGTATCATATACTTGACTAAGTTTTTAACTAGGTGAGACATGGGTGGCCTAGGGACCCTGGTCTCCATCACAGTACACAAAATAGACTGCCCCCGTCTTGACCTGTGCTTATCTCTACGACAATACATTCCTGGAACTTCTGTCCTCATAGAAACCTAGCTCTGGTTCTGCAGGGACTCAGGGCAGCGTGGAGAGCTCCTGGGGTGGACAGCCTCACTGGAGGCTTTGTGGTGATCAATCTCACCCTGGGGGGCTTCTCAGGGAGTGTGGCAGGAGTCCTGAAGAGCGATGGCATGCTCCAAGCTTAGCAATCCTGTTCTCCCCATGGAATACAAGCTGCAGACTGCTGGAAGTGCGCCAGTCATGGAGATGTCCCATAGGAACTGGCACCTCCTCCGACGGCCTTCAGTTCCTCCCTGACACAGCCTGTCAGCAGTGCAGCTGAAGCCTTGTGACAGTGACTGAGGGTGACCGCATCCCTCAGCGGGTACCCTGATGCTGGATGCCTAGCAACACCCTTCCCTGCCTGATATCAGTGGGAGCACAGCAGTCTGCAGGTCAAGGCCTATCAGGTGTGTTGGTTTTCCATCAAAGTAACTAAACACCAACCGAGGCCAAGCAACTTCAGGGAGAAAGGTCTATGTTGTCTCAGTTTCTGAGATTTCCATCTGTCTATCCAGAAGGGCCTGGCAGAGCTGGGCAGTTCCCTTCAGGTAGACAGAAATCACAGAGTGCACCTGGGCAGATGGACATCTGTCTTCCCATGTGGACTATTACACTGCCAGCCGAAGGGTGTCACTCTGGTTCCTAGTGAGTCGTCTTTTTTCAGGTATCTTTTTTTGTCAATTTCTCTTAGACACAACCAGGGTTTTACAGTCTCCTGAGTACTCAGTTCAGTCACGGTGAGAATCAAGATCAGCTGCCACACCTGGACTCTGCTTTCAACTCTGATAACTGAATTCTGTTCCTTTGGTTGCATTGCCTAACCTGGCCCTCCTGGTCTGAAGAATGGAGAGACTGGCACCCCAGTGGGAACCAGGGAAGTGGATAAAGTGTCAACATTCAAGCTTTCATAGCACACACACACATGCTAACCTCAGGGCTTCCCTTGTTTCTTGTTGTCCCCGTAAAATCAACCTGAGATGGCCACAGGTGTTCTCCATCTTTGCTACAAGGGAAAGCACCAGGTGGGCAGGGGCTCCTCACAGGTAGCAAGTGTTGGAGGCCTCAGGGAACTTCTAATTCTGCAGCACAGTCTTCCTATAAACTGTGCACCACAGGGCTGGCCTTCAGTTTCTCCAATAGGAAGGAGAACTTAAGTCAGAGGTGGACGCTATTGTGTGGGAGCAGGGAAGGGGTATTGGCACTGAGAAAAAGGAGGCAGGGTGTGAAAGCTCACTTCTTAGAACACCCAACACTTAAGTGTTCAAAACAAGGCATCCCCGGCAACAAAGCCCTTGCACACAGGCAGAAAGTATGGTTAAGGGGTTGCAGCACTGCCCATTTAAAAGCAGAATCAGAGATCCAAACCCGGTCTCAACCCTCGCCTCTGTACTTCCAGGCGCCCCCACAGTGGAATTCTTGTTCACTGGTCATGCTGTCCAAGGAGGCCAGGCTGCACCCCCAGGAAGGGTCGCCGGGATCCTACACCAGGGCCCTGGTGCTTGCCTAGCCCCCGCCTTCTGCGAGGCCGAGAGGGGAGGAGCCACGCGCATGTGCACAGCTGGCGCCCCCCCCCCCCCCGCCCCCCGCGCACAGCTGGGACGTGGGCCCGGGACCTGAGGGCTCAGTTGGGAGCCGGCGGTGGATGCGCCCGCCGAGGCCTCCACTGCGGTCCAAGCGTGTCTGTTCTGTCCGCGCCGTCTACCATGGCCGTGCGCCCCATGCGCCGCCGCTGCCTTCAGGCGCTCGTGCTATGCTTCGCCTGGGGGACTATAGCGGTGGTCGCCTCGAAGCCGGGGGCAGGCTGTCCAAGCCGCTGCCTGTGCTTCCGTACCACCGTGCGCTGCATGCATCTGTTGCTGGAGGCCGTGCCCGCCGTGGCGCCGCAGACCTCCATCCTGTGAGTGCGGCCCGGGGTCGCTGGGGTCCGAGGGACGTGTGATTCTGGGTGATCGGGGGGCGTGAGTAGCCTAGGGGACGGGGGTTTTGGTTTGGCGAAGCGGGGAATCCCGGCGTCCGGTGCAGGGCTGCAGGGCGTTCTGGGCCTTTGTCCGTCCTGGCTGGGACGCCAGGGGCGGACCTGAGCGCAGCGCGCGCGGCCTTGGGAACCGCCTTTGTTCAAACTCAATCTCCCGCTGGCCCGGGAAGTGGTAGGGAGTCGCCAGGGAAAGCCCCGTGCGTCTCGTGCGCCCTCCCCGACTGGCCTCCCCTCTGGTGTTTTCTCAACTTTCACTCAACCCGCTCTCCCTCCTCACCTCTCCCTCTTTCCCTTCTCCCCCTCTCTCCTCTCCCCCTCTCCCCCTCTCTCTCTCTCTTTCTCTCCCTCTTTCTCCCTCCTGAATCTCAGGCCTTAAGGGTGAGTCGCCCCTCTTCGGACCTCTTCCTCCCTCAGTCTACCTGTCCCACTCCCCCAGCCTTCTGGAGTGAGGCCCACCCCAGACCACCCTCTCCCTCAGATTCTGCGTCCCACGGTGCCACTAGCGCCAAGTGTACACTCCCGTCAGCTTCTGCGCTAGAGCCTTCAAGTTAGCTGGGTATCCTGGGGACCCTGTGGGGTGCAGCACTTTGTAGGTTTTTTTTTCTTTGCCTGTAGGGAGCCTGATATCCAGGGTGCCATGGAGGACCCTCCACTGTGTGGGTGACCATGTTCTGGGCAGCCCGAGGGGCCCCTCTGGCAGTTTCTACTCCCAGCTGGTCTGTTTCATAGAGCGAAGGCCCCCCCACTTCCTGGACACTTGACTTTCACCTGGAATCGTGCACTTCTGCCTCTCTTGCAAAACCCAGATCAGAAGGAATCCCAGTCCCGAGGGAGAGGGGGCCAGAGTTGGCTGCAGGCCTCAGTGTGCTCTGAGGTTTGGTTCTGCGGAGGCAGGCATGCATTTTAGGGGCCAACTGTAATTCAGGGCCCTGCAGCTGCACTTCTGCTTTCCAAAAAGAGTTTTCACTTTTTGAGGCTGGGCTGGAGGACTTTGGCATCTCCAAGGAGCCTGTGAAAGTTATAAAAATCCGAGGGACGGATTCACGGAGTGAGCGGGCAGCGTTCTCACTTCTGAAAGTGCATGGGTGTCTTACTTCCTCTGGTAGAGATTGTGCCCGCGGCACCAGGGCCAGGCTAGGGTGGGAATGCCTAGCAGAATTCTCCGGAGAGCTAAATAAGGCTTCCATTCCAGAGGAAGTGGATGGTCAGCCAAGGCTGTATCTGAGAGGACCGACATCGAGCCCTAAGGCAATAAACTTTTAAAGCGGGCCAGGTTGGACGGTCTCCAAATGCGGAGGATTTCTGCAGTGAGTCAATGGCCAAAACTTGGACCCTGAAGCCATTTTTCACATCTGAGCAAAGTCAGATACTCAGACTATGTGTTCCCAAATCTTAATTGCTTTTTGCAACAGTGTTTTAAAAAGAACGCTGTCAAACAGAACTGGAGACCTCCACTGTCCTTGGCTTGCTACCAGAAGTGTATGTGGGGGCCTGAGTTCAGTGGTTAAAGACCCTTGCAGCCAAACTTGATAACTTGAGTTCAATTCTCAGGACCCACACGGTGGAAAGAGAGAATTGACTCTTGCAAGTTGTCCTCTGACTTCCCCGTACCCACGCCCCATTAGAGAAATAAATTTCTAAGAATTTAAAACAGTTTACATGTAGCAGAGGATGTGTAAGGTATCCAGAGAAACAGCAGAGACAGTGTTTGGAAGATTCCTCCAGAAGGTATGTTTGCAGAATTTCAAACCTCGCACTTTCACGGATGTCTTAAGTTTCCTGTAAGATTTTGTAACAAGGTACCACTGATTCTGTCAGGCGAGCACATGACAGAGCACACGCTAAGTCAGTCCCATTCTGTGTCTGGGTCCGGGCTGGGACGGGTGGGGTGGCCCAGTGGGAGAGTAGCAGACAAAAGCACCGCTTGCTCTCAGCTTCTCTGACCACTCCCTGCTCCCGTATGCATGCTGGCACTTTCTGTATTTTTCTGCATCGAAGGCAAAGGTGTAGCTCGGTGGTGGAGAACTTGTGAGGCCCAGAGTTAGAGCCCTAGTGCTGAGAGACGAGACAAAAGAACAATGGTTTCGTAGACACTGGACATAACAAATGTGACCTTACGGAAGCCCACCTCCAAAGTCAGAGGGACCATCCCGTTGTCACACCATGTGCGGCTTGCTGTCTCTCTCATCTTCCCCAAAGACTGAATCGGGTTCTCTCATTCCTAATGTTTTGGCCAGGGAGAATGCCAGATTGTTTGGGGCTTCCGAGTGTTCTCAGGCCACCTTATGGTACGGGTTGATACTGGCGTTGCTTTTTGGTGCCTGTAAGTTCAAGGTGGAAGACATCCGTGGTACCCTGTGCCTCTCCATGCTCAGTGCCTTGAGCCTCCTTAGGAAGTGTGGCTTGGAAAGCCGCCTGATTTTCTCATAGCATCCTGAATGAAGCACTCCTAACGCTCTTCCTTCCTCTGTACCTCGTCACCCTGGCCTTCTTGGGGAAGTGGCCCTAAAGAAACAGCATGGGGTCCTGTAGATACTGAACTTCTCACCTCACCCCTTGCTCCCTTCACAGCCTTTTCTGTCCCCTGAAGTCTCCACTGCTGAGGTCATGGGAACTGAGCCTGGACACTTAACATCCACTCGGCATTCCAGGCCTCTTCAGTGCCAGGGAGTTGTTTCAAACTGGTGGTGTGGAGGAAGCCCCAGTGCAGGAATGACTGAGGCTGGGAGTTTGGGACAACTTCTCCGGGTGCCATGCAGAGGCCTCAGGGCAGTCACCATCTGGCCTCCTGGGCCTGTCTGTCTGCCCAGTGCCCAGTCTTCATTTTCTGATGACCTCTTCTGTGTTTGGACTTGAGATAGATTCTGGACCCGCCACTTTAATAAAGACCCGATCCCTGTAGTCAGTCTTGTGGGATATCAGCTTTCCTGGTGGAGCACGGGATAATGTCCAAGTGTGCCAGGCCCTTGTGGGACAGAGGAGGCCAAAGAGCTCTCTGGTAGAGTGGATCCACACTTGGCTCATCCACCACATGGGTAAAACTCCCAAATGCTGAAGTCTCTTGGACCCATAGGGATGGAGATAGACTCTGTCGTTCAGCATGCCCGTCCTATTCGTCATAGCTGTTCACATATATGTCACAGCTTGTCATTGACCAGCACCACATCCAAATGAGACACTTGGAGAAAGCTGCTCCCTGCAGCTGCCCTTGTGGAATCAGCTGCCTTCCCGCAGGAAACACAGTCACCCTGGCCTGAAGACTGGAGGAGAAGGCATTGTCGGTAGTGCATTCAGTTCACAGGAAGTTCCCTGACTCCTGACCATGTCCTCTGGGGACACCTTTGGCTCTAGTTTGCTGGGATGTGCTCTCTGTGTTATGTTTAGTGGCCATAACATGAAAGCTGATGTCCCTGGCCTCGGGGCTGAGGGAGGCTCAGATTCATGAAATCCCTGTGTTTTCCCACTGCTCACAGCTCAGCGAAGATCTGGGAGGCTGCTGTATTCATTCTGGATTCCTGGGTGTTGGCCAAAGAGGAGAACCCTCAGTGTCCACCCAGGGCTTAGTGGGACTTGGGTCTGGGTGACATTCACTGAGACCATTGCGATGCTCTTTGAGGGTTTGAACATTCTGCTGTGACATCACTTCTTTGACCTCTGAATATTTTTTTTTTTTGCGTGTTTCTGCGTGGAAGACATTCCTGTGAGGAAACCATGGTGGTTATGTTGTTCTTTAGCCTTTCTACCCCACTCTTCAATGTGTTCTAACGTCAAGGAAATAGTGTGAAAATAATCCCTTCACCTGGGACCCTGGACCAGGTGGCTCTGAGGGCTGGAAACTTGGCTTCTTCCTAATGAAGACAGCTTCCTGCAGTTCTCTCCTATGCTAATGGACTCAGTTGGTGGTAACTGAGACTGGCTGGTTTCCTTGCTGTGGAGTTTGGGGGGCCAGAGCTTGAGTGTGGTGCAGGGTCTGTGGGCCAGCTTGTTTGTGCTCAGCTCATGTTCACTCACTCCCCTTCTGCAGTCTGTGTTCCCTGCGATGTGGACCAGAAACTGAGGACGAGTCCAGCGGTTTTATCTGAAGTATGGGGTGCTGGGCGGGCTGGACATGAGGTGCTCTCCGCACAGATCAGAGGCATAGCATTGCCACATAGGCCCAAAGCGTATCTTTTTATGACTGTAAAACCGAGAGAGCTGGAGAGTCGCCGTATACTGTGCGTAGTCCCATGGACAGAATAGGAGCTCTTGCCTGACCTGTTGGGGAAACTGGCCTTTTCTTGGAAATAAAGAGAAATGTAAAACAGATTCAAAAGGATGAAATAAGCTAAGGCTATTATAGAGTTAGGAGGTCAGGACTCCAGGCCTGGAGCTGGAGACTGTTTAGAAATCAGGAAATTAAGGAAATGAAGAGGCGTCTGCAGTCGCTGGCCTCTAGTGCCATGTGGGTGAGGGTGGGAGGGTGGGGGGCTCTTGAGTTTCACAATATCCAGGACAGTCACTTGTTTTCACAGTGACAGCTTTGTGGGCTTTGAGGTACAATAGAAAATGATACATTTAGAATGTCATTGCTTTAGTGAACTCAGGTTAAGAGCAGTTTAACTTGACTGTGGTGCTTAAGTAGTTGGGACTCCATGTCAGTTCCCTCTCTGCTGCTGTGGTAAATCCATGACCAGAGCAGTTTGGGAAAGAGCTTATTTAGGCTCATGGTTCCCGAGGAATGAGAATTCATGGGGGGGGGGGGGCATGGCAATAGAGGCAGGAAACTGGGGGAGCAAACTTGGAAGTAGGCAAGGGTTTTAACTATTTTTGGTTTTGTTTTGTTTTTCAAAACAGGGTTTCTCTGTGTCACAGCCCTAGCTGTCCTGGAACTAGCTCTATAGATCAGGCTGGCCTCGAACTCATAGAGATCCTCCTGCAGAGGCAGGCATGCTCCCACCAATGCCTGGCTGGGTTTTAACTCTTAAAGCCCACACTCAGTGACATACTTCCTGCAAGGCCATACCTTCTAAACCTTCCCAAACAGTTCTACCACCTAGAAACCAAGAATTCAAATACTGGAGCCTACAGGGGTATATTCTTATTCAAACCCCTACTGACTCTCTTAGGATTCTCTTCAGTCTCTGCAAGCCAGGAATCCTTGGGTTCAGAATGGGGCTGTTTTCTTTAGGGAACTCTGAATGCCATGTACCCACCATGTGCACCTGACACCCCAGCACTCCAGCATTGTCGGGAGGATGCTTTCTTGTCGGGAGGATGCTTTCTTGTTGGGAGGATGCTTTCTTGTTGCTTGAAATGATGCAGGTGATTGCTTTAACATCTTTCAAAGTTGGTGATTCCCATACTTTGTGCTTTCTTTTGTCTTGGTGATCATTTGGAAAAACAGAAGCCCTGCACCATCTCCCACCTGTTTGCTTATCACTCCGTGCTCTAGTTGCATTTCTGGTCCCGTGACAAGTACAAAATCAAAAGCAACTTTGAGGAAGAAGTGGTTTATTCGACTTAAAATTACAGGTCACAGGCAAGTTCAGGCAGAAACTCTAGACGGGATTGGAAGATAGACCTCTCTGCTATTCCACAAAACATTATCTCAAACCAGGAAACTCGCTTCAAGGACAGAGAGGTGTACCAGGAACCAGAGAAGATGTTGATTACTGGTTGGTAGACAGGCTTCTTCTTAGCTAGCTTTCTATCCTGACTGGTTTTTTGTTAACTTGACACAGAGCACCACCATTTGGGAACCTCATTTGAGAGAATGTTCCTACTAGATTGGCCTGTTGGGCATTTTTCTTGATCCATGATTGGTGTGGGAGTGTCCACTCCTTGAGGGCAGCGCCATCCCTGGGTGGTGGTCCTGACTGGTATAAAAAGGCAGCTAAGCAAGCCATGAGAAACAATCCAGTAAGCAGGATTCCTCCATGATTTACTTCCGTTTCCGTTCCTGCCTCTAGGTTCCTGCCCTGACTTTACTTTGTGATGGAGTGTCACCAGGGAGTTAAAAGGGGTTGTGGTGTTTCTATTAGCATAGTAGTAGAAATCCCAACTAAGACACTTAGGGTTATATGTGTTTCTATAGTACTTTAAAATTTTGTGTGTGTCTATGTTCAAAGTGCATTTCTTGTAGGCAGTATACAGGTGGAGCTTGCATTTCATGCATCTTGATAAATTTCTGCCTTTTCATTGTGATATTTAGACCATTATATCTAATGTGATAATTGATAATGAGTGAAATTACATCATCTTGTTATTTGTCCCATATGTTCTTTGGTACTCTAAAAACCTATCTTTTGAATTAATGCATTTTAATTATTTTTCCATTTTGTGTGTTGCAGGTTATTTACTGTGAATCTGCTGTTTCAGTCGCTACATTGTATATTATTTTAGTACTGCTTATATTTAAATTGTGCTAAACATATAACACGAGAACAAGAACGTCACAGCACTTTGCTTCCCTTTCTCCCTAGCCGGACTTCTGTGGTAGAATTCTCTAGCATTTTAAATTTTCATTAATTAGACATGCCACCGCACCTTTAAAAGAAATGAACAAACATCAAGGTTTAAATAAGCAGAAAACCATCTCCATTCTTTCCCAGGCCCTGCAATTCTGTGAATCAACATTTCTTTCTGCTATGAGATACTTCCTATTACAGTCCTTGTCGAATAGACCCAGTGATGATTCTTTTCCCAATGTCTGTTCACCTTGGTCCGGTGTGAGCGTAGCTTTTGGGCCACGTGGGTGCTTCTGTCCCTGTTGGTGGCTGTGAGCTGTCAGGCCCTGCTCTACTCTCTGCAGCTTCCTATAGTCTCCTTCCCCTCCTCCTGGGGTGTTCTGGTGTTTCTGGCATCGGTCCTGAGAGTTTTGGCTGCCTTAGTCTCTCCACACTCCTTGTGTTCCATTCTCTCTCCGGCGGTTTGCTAGACTAGCTTCATGCTCACCTCATTTGCTTCCCTTCTCTCTGGGTTCATCTTCAGTTTTGATTGAGGTTCAATACCATGAAAATAGCTGCTCATGCATTATCCATTTTGGGGTTGCTTATGATGGGAGACTTTCACCTGTTACTCCATCTCATTTAAGAATGAACAGCCATCTTTGGCTTTAATTCTTTTTTTTTTTTTTTTTTTATTTTGCCTTTTTCAAAATCTTTTTCAGAAAGGTGTGGTAAAAAGAATTCATGCTCAGAATAAAATGCTGAGTTAACATTCACAAGTTTGAAAAAAATTCGAAACAATGTGGTGCTTCCCATTTGTCTTTGGGCCGTTTAGCAGGAACTATTCCGACATGCAGTGGCAGGGTCCTGGTGCATTCCACCATGCGAATTCCCACACAGACGTTCTTGGCTGCATGGCTTTTCTGCTGGGAGTTCTGCTTAAAGCCAGGGGTTACAAACCACAGCTGTGGGTAGCCTGCCTGTTAAAGCTTGAGGTGTTGGGACAAGCCAGAACGGGGGCTCCCATTTTGTCTGTGGCTGCCTACTAACCCCAAAGGCAGAATGGAGTGGGTATTTGTACAGACAGACAGACTGGAGTAGATGTTTGTACAGACAGACAGGGTGTTTGTGTAAACCAAGTGGTGTTTACCACCTGGTTTGTTCGGCTGCATCATGTTGGGCATAGACCCAAGGATTTGTCCCCTATATATCCTGAACTTGTCTCTCTTCCATGGCTTTGAGACTGATAGAAACAGAGGAGGGGGTGCTGAGCCTCCGGAAGTGACGCTGCACTGCTACTCACACTGCCTTGGTGAATTTTGGTTACATGCTTGCTTCACCCCGCTTCAGGAGTCCAAGGGTATGGATCAAGCATGTACCCAGACAGAAGTGGCTTCGAATGGCTCATCTTCCCCAACTGCAGCAGCTTTAGGTTTCCTTTCACCGATTGATTTTCTGTTCTGTGTACGTCTTGATGGGAAGATAAGTGGAAGGGTACTGAATACTGGCCTCTTCTTGGAGAGGTTCACTGAATGTCATGGTGTGTGTGTGTCCCTATGTTTCTGTGTGCTGTGACTTAGGGGAGAGGTCACCAGATGTCATGGTATGTGTGTCCCTCTGGTTCCATGTGCTGTGACTTAGTAGAGGATCACCGGATGTCTTGGTGTGTGTCTCCCTCTGTTTCCATGTGCTGTGACTTAGGGGAGATTCATGGGATGTCACGGTGTGTGTGTGTGTGTGTGTGTGTGTGTGTGTGTGTGTTTGTGTGTGTCCCTCTGTCTCAATGTGCTGTGACTTAGGAGAGGTTCACTGGATGTCATGGTGTGTGTGTCCCTCTGTTTCCATGTGCTGTGACTTAGGGGAGTGGTTTACCAGATGTTTCTGAGTGACACAGGGTGATCTGTGCTAAGGGGACAATGGTCTTTGTGCTGGTCCTCACCTGTGGCCTTCCAATAGGATGACTGCCCAGTCATTTGCATAATAATGCTTCAGGTAATTATTAAAATGATGGGCAATATGGTGAAGGACTAGAAGAGAGAAAGTAACATCCTTATCCCTAGGCTCAGACCATTAGCTTCTGGGGACTAGGAGTTAGTTGAATTTCCGAACAAGTTTGGCTTCTGGTATGACCATGCATCTTGGCCTACTGTGTTCCAAGGATGTGAGGCTGCAGCTCAGGTTCTTGTCCTCTGACTGAAGGACTCTCAGCCCTTCCTGTTTACCTCCTATAGCTCTAATGCTGCATATAAACGTGCAGGGTCTTCAGAAATTCACCCCTTGATGTCTCCCTTAGGGTCTCTGAATCGTTCATCTCTGAGAGTAGTTTAGTGCAATAAACAAACATGTTAGATTGGCTTTTCCTGCCGGAGATCCCTGAGCAGCAGTCTTCACAAGTTGTGTTAGGAGTTACAAAACCTGCCATCTCACCCACTGATTGACCATTTTGTTTTTCTTTACAGGTTATCAATTTTGTTTTTGTAAATAATACGTGATTGTATTAAAAATACTTTACAGATAAAGCAAAAACAGATAGCTTATATTCTAGCATTAGATCAGATGCACATTTATACAAATGTCTGTGTGTAGGCCAAGGCATATCAATGTTGACACACCTGTCATGTCTGTTTTCAAAAATTAGGGCAAGATACATATCCTGTTCTGTAATGTATATGTATGCTTTAGCATTTGGCCACATACCATACTTTGTGTGTGCACATGCATATTTGAGTACATGCATGCATGTGTGTGTGCGTGTGTATGTGTGTGTGCGTGTGTGTGTTATATGTTATGTGGGTGTGTGCATGGAGGCCAGAGATTAATAGGAGGTGATTTTTTGATTCCTCTCCTTATATCTTTCTAAACAGGGTCTCTCACTGGTCCTTGAGCCCACCTGTTGGCTAGACTAGCTGACCAGTGAGTTCTAGGGATTCATCTTTTTCTATCTACCAGTGCTGATAAAGTTAATGATGTTCAAATCTATGCCTACTGTTGGAAACTCAGGTTTTCATGCTTGCACACGGCAAGCACTTCACCCTGGGAGCCATTTCTCAAGCCTCACATCCTTGTTTTGATCATGTGTTTATAGGTAGATAGATGTTAGATAGACAGGTAGGTTGATAGGTAGATAGATAGATCGACAGATAGATAGATAGATAGATAGATAGATAGATGATAGATAGATAGATAGATAAATAGATAGATAGACAGACGGATAGATAAAGTAGTTGGGGTTAAAATAAGAATGGCCCCCACTGGCTCATACGTTTGCATACTTGGTCCACAGTAGCTTGGGAAGGATTAGGAGGTATAGCTTTTTGGAGGTGTGCCATTAGGGGCAAGTTTCAAGGCTTCAAAGGCCTCCTACCATTCCTAGGATGCTCTCTGGCTCCTATTTGTGGATCAAGATGTGAGCTCTCAGCTGCTGCTCCTGCTGCCCATCACCATGTCCTCCATTGCAGACTGTAAACCTATGGAACCATAAACCCAATTAAACTCCTTCATGGGTTGTTTTGGACGCAGCATTTGATCACAGCCATAAGAAAATAACTAATACACACACACATGCATACATACACGCCTATTTGTGTACGTATATCGGGGATTGAATCCAGGATCTCAAGCTATAGCAGCAGACCACACCCTCTGTCCTGCCTTCTCATTGTCAGTGAACACAGTATTCATTTCTATGAAACTGCCAAGTTTACTTAACCAAATTCTTATTACAGACTCTTGCTTTGTTTCCACTTTTTAGCAATCCCAAATCACACTTTTACAATGCACAGTGTGCATTTTCTGGGTGTCTCTGGGTTATTTTTAGGGTTTGGTTCTGTAATCCTGTAAAGGACCGTGGAGTTTCGGCAATCACTGGTTGCAGTGTGGTCACACCAACAAATCTACAGATTGGTTTCTGTGGGTTTCAGCTTGAAAATGCCTAGTGTGAGCACATAATCCATCTGTTAACAGTGAACCAGTGGCTAACTGTCCCTATCCCTAAAATGGAACCGACCCGACTAGATCTGATCCACTCTTTGTCAGAAAGACCCATCCCAGCTTCCTGTTTAGAGATCAGGGCACGTACCAGCATCATGCCCAGCTGGGGGATGTTTTAATAGCAAAATCAACAGTACAGAATACGGAACCACCAAAGCAGTGGTTCTAAGCAGGCTTCGGAAGGGACTGGAGCCTGCTGACAGCAGAAGGACCAGAGCAAGAAGGCCACCTGTCCAGGATCCTCAGCGGAAACAAATGTGGCAGATGCCTCAGATTTTCCACCACTCTGCCCCTGTCTGCAGCTGATGGCTGAACTCCAAATATTGGCTTTGGGGTAATGTTTCACATAGAAGTCATCTGCAAATAGCGCTTTCCTTGAATTCCCGGAAGGGACACCGTCCCAAACTCAGGGGTTCCTGGCCTAAAGAGAGACACTGGCCCAAGGTCAAGGGATTTTTTTAACCTAAAGTGGGGTGCTGCTGGACCTCAAGGACTCCTGGCCTGGGAATCTGTGCCTTTGTCTATATCAGTTGAGGGCAAGAAAACTTTGCAAAGTAGTAGGTTGTTTAATGGTTTCCAAGTCTTTGAGGATAAAACCACCTCTAAGTCGTTCAGTTTCCCTACTCTTGCAGAGAACACACAGAGTGGAGGTGCAGTGTAGGACGTAGGGGGTGCTGGGGTGGGTTAGGCGACTTGGTGATAAAGATGTAGTGGTCAGGTAGGGAACAGGAGACCCCTTCCTTGGGACCCTCATGTTATGGGGTAGGGCCAGATCTTGAGAGAGGTGAGAGGACCTGGACTCTGGAGCCAGGCTCACAAGGTAATAGGCTCAGGAAGGCCCAATCAGAGTGTGCCAGCTCGGGTGTGCTGCCAGTTCTGCTGGCTTGCAGGCTGTGAGCATGCCGGGCTCAGTCCTCTGTATTTCATGCATTGACTTTAGTGGACCCAGAGATTTTAATGCAAATAGGAAATTGCGTGAGTGTAGTTTTCCATGCACGCTTCCATGGGTTTTTCTAACGGGCCAAAAAAGATGTTTAAGAAACATCTAAGTTTTTCCTTTTGAGGATGGGACATGGAAATACCCCGAGATTGTGGGTGCTGTCCTCAAAGCCACTTCCTTAATTTCAGAAACAACTTACCTTTTCTAAGACACGACAGACCTAATGTCACTCACTAAGAAGAGAAGACAACAAAAATGGACATTTAGACTTCCTATGAAGAAGGCTGTCAATAGAGATGGGAAATTTTGATTTAGCAATGATTCAAACTCAGGCTAATATTGTTTCTTTCTTAAGGGAGAAAAATAAGATCACCAACACTCAGGAAGATAATTTTTTTTCCACATAGAAATCTAGGAGGGTTGAGGATGTAGCACAGTTGGAAAAGTACCTACCTTAACTGCACAACATCCTGAGTTCAATCCCCAGCCATGCTGTATAAATTGGCATGTTGCTACGTGAATGTAATCCTAGGATCTGACAGTCCAGTTTGTTCATTGCTGTGTCGGAAGTTCAAGACCAGCCTGAGCTGCCATAGACCTATCTCAAACAAAACAAAACATGTTATAGGAAAGAAACATGCCTTTCGGATATAATGTGAGAGGCAGTATTGTGTTTCTTCAGTGGAAAACAAGAGCTACAGCATGTCGGAAGTCCTTGTCATTAAAGTCGTGGCCCTCCTCTTCCTAGTCATCGCTGGCCTTCCTTTAGGGAGTAAGATTAGGCTCGTTGCTTCCTGGAGGGAAACAAATGTTTCTAACAATCTATAACCAGAGTAGCTGCACTTTAACTTTTAAAAATAGCAATTAAATAGATTAATGGTCACCACTGTTATTTTTTCAAATGTGTGGGGTGTTTGTATTGGCATGGCAACAGGTTGATGAGAATTAACATTGAACATTTGTTTTCTTGTATGTGTTGTTTTCATCATACATTCTTCTAAAATCAGTGCCCATGTCACCCCTTTATCCACCATCCACCTACCCACCCACCGCCCCACCTACCCACCCGCCCTCCCACCTACCCACCCGCCGCCCCACCTACCCACCCGTCCTCCCACCTACCCACCCGCCGTCCCACCTACCCACCCGCCCTCTCACCTACCCACCCGCCGTCCCACCTACCCACCCGCCCTCCCACCTACCCATTTATCCTTCTTCCTATCCATCTGTCCATCCACCTACCTATCTGTCCATCCACCTTCCCATCTGTCCATCTAGCTACCTACTCACTGGTCCATCCATCCACTCACCCATTTATCTACCCATCCACACTTTTCTCTATCCATCCACCCACCCTCCTGACAACCAGTTTATCTGCTGGCATGGTCATCAGCTCACCATCCTTAGTGACCCACAAAGGGAGTCTTTGTGCTGGTGTGTACATGCCCTGTGGTCAGGTACTTGTAGGAGAAGCACTCAAGCCATGAGGCATATCCAGTCATATTGGAAGATGCAGCAGTGTTACCTAGTTACTACCCATCTCTTGGTTTAAGTACATGGCTGATACCCAGCCACCTTATTACAGAAGAGCTAGCTATAGAAGGAGCCTACCAGAAGGCTTCTTCTCTCCTGTGCTCAACCTTAGAGAACACTTGTTTGCTGTGAGGCTCCCCAGCATCCTGTGTCCAAGTTCATTGGGTTCCCTACAGACCATAATTATTTGCCTAGCTTTCCAGGGTTATCCCTGGCCAGTATCTGGAGGAAAGAGCCCTTCCCACACCAAGGTGGACTGTTGTGCTTCTCAGGTGCCCAGGGAAGAGCAATTCTGAACCTAAACACTGATTGGCATTGGAGCAGGGTGGTGGGGGATTAGTTAGGATGGTGACAAAGGAACCCCAGGAAGGGATATGATGAAGTCCCCATATCCTTCAGAGGGAGTTCCTTGGCTAAGAGTTACTATTGTTCTCTTTATAATGGTCTGTCTATTTTAGTTGGTGCTCCCAGAGTCCTGAGGATGTAGGTAGCCCCTCTGATACATAGAATCTCTTAAACATTTCTACTACTTGGTATGCATATTTGTAGATTCTGATTTACTATTGCTTCCTCCACAGTCAGCTTGATTGAGCCTTAGGAAAGCAGCAAAGATCAGCTGGGGCCAGGAAGGCTGGGATCAGCTCTTCCTTGGGTAGAGCGCATGATGGCCTGTGGCCTTCTTCTGGCCAGGCGGCTGACTGACTCCTGGATGGCTGCCCAATAGGATAACATGATTTATCCATCTCCTTGGCTACACCCAGAGTATTCTGGTCTCTGCAGAAAACCTTGGTTAACCCGCTTAGTTCTTTAGATAATGTTTTTGGTAATCTACCAGGTCTTACAGACGAAGGGTGACCCTTCACCTCATGGCTAGACTAGCTGTCCGTGATGGGGAGTTTCATGTGCCAGTGTAGCTAGGCTCAGCTTTGAAACATGTAATTATATATATTCTGAATGCTTCTCTTACTGTGTTTAGATGAGACTGAGATTAAATGGGTATCCTGTAAGTAAGGCAGAGTTGTCCCCAAAACCTTCCTGGGCTTTGTGCAACCAGTTACTTAATAGAGCAGGAATAGGTCTCCCTGAGCAGGAAGGGATTCTGCTGACAGCCTGTGAACTTAGTTCATATTCACAGAGCTTGTCTTCGGGGCTGACCTGCTCGCCCACCTTCAGACTTCTGGATCTCTTCCTCTCTATGTCCGCAGCATCCTCTTGAGATCCCTGACTAGCAAGGTCCCTGCGATCTGCTGCCTGATTCAGATTCTTCTAGATCATGGGTGACTGGATCTGGTCGAGTCCTGATCTAAGCTAGTGCACTATCACTGACTGTCAAGCATAGCATAAACTATGCTGTCTCCTCAGAACTTAAACCAAGAAGCATAGAGGGAATGAATCGGGGGGGGGGTGTCATAGAATACATGTGTCATTAAAGCAGGAGGAGGGGTTGGGGGGAGGAAGGAGACGGGGGATGGGGAAAGGATCAATAAGAACAGATTATAAAAATGCTGTAACAAAATCGAGTACTTTGTATGCTAATTTAAAAAAGAAAACTAAAGAAATTTTTGGAAAAGGAAGTGACGGCCTGTGGCCAGAGCTGAAGGCCAAGCTGTGTCAGTAAAGTCCAGAAGGGGCTGTAAGAGAACAAGAACGTGCTCCTGGGAGTGGAAGGTGGGACCCCAGAAGTGCAGTCAGCTGGGGAGCTTCCTGAGGGGAGCCAGTGGGCAGCCACCTCTGTTCCTGTTCAGCGCCAGGAGTTGTGGAAAGAGGTGAATTCCTGGCTATGGCTTGATGGAAAAAGGAAGGAAGGACAGAAGAAGGGAAGGAGAGCTCTTTCTTATTACACAAGTGAGGTCATTGCTGTAAGGTTCAAAAAGTACCTTCATTAAGACAACTTGATAACTGTGAGGGCTGTAATCCATAGGGCATACAGATTCTTTCCCCTTGTACATCTGTGAATTTTTTCAAGTATTTTGTAAAGGAAAACCCATGCTTCCTGGGCCTTTGTGTCTTTCCTTTTTTTTTTTTAACCTGCTTACTCTCTGAGTGTATGGGTTTTGCCGTGTCTGGTTTCTGTCTGTCTCTGTGTGCACTGTGTATGCCTGTATGCATGCCCCTTTGTGTCTGTGTGTTTCTGCATGTATATTTCGCTCCATGTGACTCTGTGAATGCTAAGTTCTAGTTGCCAGCTGAAGAGCCCCTTTAATGCTGTAATAGGTCCTGCACCTCTTTCTCACTCCACTGAGGGTGTCCATTATCTTGCTGAGCCTTGGGCTGTATGCTCTGATAGGACCCCCCATCATAGCCCATGGGAAGCATTGATCTTAGACTGATTTTTCCAAGCCCAGAAGCAAACTGGGGGAGGGTTCTGAACATTGAGGGGTGTGAGGAGCAGAGCTGAGCTGGCCACCATGCTGCCTTGCCACGGAATACCAGACATCCAGGGGCCTCTGAAACCTCAGGCCCCAAACAGTGGGCAGTGAGTCACTCCTGTGTCCGGGGAGGGGAAAGCACCGGCCCTAAACCAAGGCATGTTCTTTGAATTAGAAGAGGCAGCCACTCGGCACCTGTGTCCTGTTTTCCTAACAGGAAGGCTTGTGTGGTCTCCAGCCTCAGCTCAGGATCCCCTCTCCCAGTGCCGGGACCATGTCTGCGTCACTCTCCTGGGAAGGGGTACGTACCGCTGTTTTCTTGGCTGGTTCTGATTAGGAAGATGTCTGTCCGGTTATGTTTTCTCCAATGCACTTTCTGGGAAATAATGAGTGTCACGCTCCATTGTGCTGTTGCTCCCCCTGCCCCCCCCACCTCCTTGTTTGCTTAGAATAAGAGCTTGAGATCGTCTCCCTCTCTCTTAGGTTGCTGTTCTCACTCTTGACCCCCAAACTGGGGAGAGCTTTCTAGGACAGAATAAAATGGCCTTCACAGAAGTCTCCCACTACAGGGTTCTGGCCAATTATTGAGGAAGCAGGGAGAATACTGACTTTATTTATTTTCCAGCATCCATGGGAAATATTTTGGGTTTGTTCCCAGGGAAACGATATGCATGGACTAGGGCATCTGTATTGTTTATTCATGAGGCACAGCAGGGGCCATGCCAGGATTGCTTGTGTTTGCAAGTGGCCCGAAGAAGAACAGTGCTCTAGTAAACAAAAGCTAGAAAGGGGGTTGCCCGTCCGGGGCCCAGCAGTTGGCCAGGCCTGTAGCATGCAAGCTCTGCATTCTGTCCTTCCTCGCTCTCTGGGGCCTAGGAACGGTTCCAGTCTGCTTTTGTCCACCTAAGCATTTTACACTTTCAACTCAATGAAACTTTGGCGAGAGTTTCATGAAGTGGCATCCGGTGTGGTGGGTGTTAAGTCCATTGGTTAGCGAATTGTAGAGCCGGCAGAGGACACAGTGTGGAGCCACTGGTCCCGAGACACCCAACAGCCCAAAGCTCTTTCATAACTGCAGAGAAATCAAGGCAACAGGACCGCCAAGAGCAGAAAGAGAAGGAACGCGTGCAAGCTTGCCAGTATTCAGCTCATTTTCTCTTTGATACAGTCTCAACCCAGGGGAAAATGCCACCCGCTTTTGTTCTAGGGTCTCCCATAACAGTTCATGGAATCACAGTTCCCCACAGAGATGCCGGCATAAGAGCCTGATCTCGGCCGTTCCCCGTCTGTGCAGGTGATTTTAGATTGTATCAAACAGACTATTAAATCTAAACATCTCAAACCAGAGTCCTCGCTACTCATGGAGCACATGTGGGCCGGGAGCCGTCTCCGTGAAGCATGCCTGCTCCTGGCGCTCTCTCCTCACAGCCGTGGCTTTCACACGCCTGGTTTCCACAGCCTTGCTCGTCTGGTTACCCATCTCCTGGGGGAGCTGCTCGGTTAATCCGTCATGTGAGAGGCCCACCACGGTTGTTTTGCAGCTTGGATATTCTCTTCCTCCTCAGTGATCAGAGCAGCACAGCTGTGCACAGTTCCTACTGGGTGCCTCTTCGTCTTGTACTCTGGTCACCCCCAGAAGCAGCCTCTGTCTTTGAGCTTGCATGGGTATTGTTTGAAGAGGTAAAGGAACTAGAAGTAAACACACGAGCATGCCCGAGGCAGCTCGACACGTGTATCATTCAGGCAGTGTGCTGTGTTTTACACAGAAGGTTAGGGCTGAGCAAACCGAGCACGTTGACTTTGCGTAATGAGCGAAGCTCAGCTGCTGACTCAAGTGCGCTCCCTCACACATGGCTGCACAGGAAGGGCAGAGTGGATGGGACTTGGGGATGTCTGGCACCCCCTCCTGTTGGGTGCTTTAGGAAGGCACTCTGGGCTTGTTAGGAGCCGCGGTTACCATCCCAGGAAACAGTCCTGACTTGGAAACAGTTGTTATGTTTCTTCAGCCATCTCCCACCCCCATCTTTATAAGTTGTCCTTGTGTCTGTCACTTTCTTTGTTTTTTAAGTGAGAAGGAAGTGGTGGAGGAGACAGACAGACAAACAGATGGGGTGGGGTGGGGGGAATGACTCTCTCCGGCCTTCCTTCTTAGGCTGCTTTTTTTTTTTTTTGGTTTTTCGAGACAGGGTTTCTCTGCAGCTTTTTAGAGCCTGTCCTGGACCTAGCTCTTGTAGACCAGGCTGGCCTCGAACTCACAGAGATCCGCCTGCCTCTGCCTCCCGAGTGCTGGGATTAAAGGTGTGCGCCACCACCGCCGGGCCTTAGGCTGCTTTTAAGGTCCTTCCTGAATCCATTCTCCTCTACTTTTATGTGGAGGTGACTCATCCACCTGAGCTTTGAGAATTAAGTGGTCAGAGAACTTGAGGGAGGTCTTTCTATTCCGTGATGGAGAGTAAAACTACATTCTTCAAAGTCTCAAAGGAGCTACATCGTGTAGTCTAAACAAACACCCCGCATCATCCGAGTTTAGATTGGAAAACCCTCTGTGCCCGATAAAGCAGGCACTGGGGTGACTTTTCCGGATGACATTTCACTATATAGTATAGGCATGACTGTTTCCTTATGGTCACAAGCGGAACCTTTAGCCCCACCCCTCTGAGCCTAGTGTTCATTCATGACATTTGGTGAAGTCTCACAGAGTTGTTTATGGAGACAGGATGTCTGCAGATTCATGTTGAGCATTTGGGGTAACCATTTAACATCACTAGAGGTTTGAACTGGCTTCTTAGGAGTTTTGTGGTCCAGAAGGGTAGAGTCAGAGATTGTCCTGGGGCCCCCAGGATGTACAGCTGCCTTGTCCTCAGAGGAACCTGGGAGCCTAGCTCTTAGCTTAGTTCAGTCTTCCCTCGCCAGTGTCCTCCTCTGCAAGTACAATCCTGTTTGGAGCCCATGGAGCTGGTGATCAAGGCTTGAGAACCCATCTGATGGTACAAGTGGGGTTTCCAAGTTGTCCCTGGGCAGAGATAGCTGTCAACAGGGAACTAGCGTAGACACAGGCCAGGACCCCAGCTTCAGGCTTCTCCTGAGTTTGTCCTTTGCTGATCTGTGCCAGTTTTAATTTTAGCAACTCTGATAGAGGAGAGTGTGTCTGTGTACGGTAGGGATGTGTGCCCGAGAGGATTTGCGGATGCCTGAGTGCTGAGCAGGGTCCACAAAGGCCTCTGCGGGCTGAAAGTGTGAGCCGAGAGAAGTGGGGTGAAATTTATTAAGGACTCTTGCTGCGTTGTGCATTAAAGCTGTGTCCTGAGCCACAGGGAGGCCAGAGAAGCAAGCAGAACCGACTCTTGCCCTGCTCAGCCGCTGTGTTAGCTATGATTCATGTGAAACGTTTCGCTGTTACCACAGTCCCAGCAGTATCTTTACTTCCCCTCCACAGTTGGTTCAGTGTTGTCCTGGATCCACCGATGTTTGTGCCTGAGCTGGTTTCCTTTCTATGTTGCCTACTGGGACAGAGACACTGACACTGAACGCCCAAACTCTACCCTCGCACCAGTGCAGCCGTCTTTTGTTCGCGCATTGAGTACTGCCCTAATTATCTGTGAAAGGAACAAGAGAATCACAAAGGCAAGGATGTTAATCAGTGTGCACCCTGCTGTGAAATCACGTGGCTGTGTTAGCCTTTGTCTGTTATCAGTCTGGCTGCTCCCTCGGGACTGCCCCGCAGATGCTGGGGTTCTGGGCAGCTTCTGGTTTCTGCTTTTTTCGTTGCTTTAGCTGGCACAGATCACGATGAGTTTCATTTTCATGTGATACATAAAATCACTATTGTTTTATTTTTAAACCTGTATGTATGCATGTTTATGTCCACATATTATATGCCTTTTCAGTGCAGGCCAGAGGATAACCTCAGGTGTTGGTCCTCGGGTGCCTTGTACTTTTTATTTGAGGCAGGGTCTCTCCTTGATCTGGAACCTCTCCAAGTATACTGGGATTACAAGTGTACTTGGCTTTTTGCATGATTCTGGGGATTGAACTTGGGTCTTCACTCTTGCTTTATCAACAGGCCCATCGCTCCAGCTTTGCAAGATTTTAGCACAAGCTGCACATCTCTCAGGCTAGGGTCTTATTAGTTGCTTTTGTGTTGTTTTGGCAAACTTGTGTGATAAACAACCCTAAAAGAGGAAAGGTTTGTTTGGGCTCACAGTCTGAGTCCATTACAGCAGGGAGCCCTGGCTCACAGTGTCAGAAAGAACAGTCCATCATCCCAGGAAGGGCATACATACATCGTGGTCTCAGGGTACAGGTCATCCTGGCAGGGAGGACCTGGGTCACAGTCTCAGAGTGGTTCAGTCCGTCATTGCGGGGAGGGCATGGCAGCAGGGCCATGTTGTAGAGGTTCCACACATCCTGTGGACCAGGAAACAGCAAAGGCTTTGGAACCAGGGATGACCTCTAAACTCCTGCCTCTTGTAACCTACTGCTTCCAACTCCTAGAGGTCCTAGAGAGTCCTCAAACAATACCACCATCCCAGAAACAAATGTCCAAAATGTGAGCCTTTAGGGGTGTTTTGTGTTCAGGCTTTGGGGGTTAATTTACAGCCATTCCTATAATTAAATCAAGAGTATTGTTACTTCAAACCTAGCATAGCCGCCTGTAGCTACCACAAAGCTTGGCCCGGTTGTTGTCCATTATTTAGGAAAGAATCATTTCAGGTCAAGGTGAATACAGGTCTGCTTTTTTCCCTCATGGATGCTGGCTGAGATGTGAGAGCCCTGGGCTAGAGACACAGGGTGTTGCTCTCTCCTAGGATATCACTTAGCTTCACATAGCATGGATCCTCTTGTGATGCTGGCAGATACAGCTCATTATGGGAGGGGAACACTGAGCCTCTGAGTAGGACATCACTACTTCCATGGAGAATTGTAGATCATCTGCTCTTGGGCAGGGAGGTGATTACTGCCTCATCCTTCAATGCTGCACCCTAGAAATGCAACTCAGAGAAATGGCTCCGGCGAATGGGAACCCAGGGTTTGCCATCTGTCAGGAACATGCAGCTAGGCTTGTGCATAGGGGCACTGACAGCCTCTCCCCGAGGCACAGTCAGGACCCATGGCTTTCTCACTGTGCATGCAAGAGCACTGTGCTAAAGCGCCATGTCCTAAGGCTGGGAGGATACAGTCAGACTAGGAGTGGGGCCTAGTGCTGCTGTCAAAACGTGGAAAGATGTCTCTAGAGCCATGCTGTCTGTCCTGAGGTCTGGAGACCTGATCGTCACTTTATTCCTGGGCTCCGGGACAGGAAATCAGAGATCCCGCCGATCCTCTGTTGCTCACACTGTCTCTGCCCTGTTCCTTCTGTTCTCCTCTCCTCAGGCTGGTTCTGTCAATGTTGACTGTTTATAGGCGATCCTGTCCTGCGGGCTGTGCTTCTCAGCCCTCTTTTCATGACTGACCCTTGCTCCTGAGTGTGCTCCTACTGAGCTCATGGTCCATGTCACTTTGGGAAGGAGCGTGGGTTCCACCCCCTGGTGAGCAGCAGCACGCCTAGTATTACTGACTAGAGCTGGTTACTGGATGCACCAGCTTCCCGAAAAAGAGGATGAATAAGTATGTTCGTGGACTTGATTGACATCACCTCCAAATGGAGCTGACCTATTGTTTGTCCTCTGACCCAGAAGTACCTCTTAGGGACATATTCACCCATTCACACACTGAAAGTGGTCTGCACAGAAAGCCCCATTGCAGTGTTCCTAATATCTACAACTGAAGGAAGAAGGTACTGGGTAGCATTTGTGCAGAGGATGGAGGACCTAAAACCCTATCTACATAGCACTGTATCAGCCAGCTCAAGCTACTGTAGCAAACCATCACTGAGTGGGGGTGAGACTTGAACAGTGGCTCTGGGACTGGGAGTGTGAACTTGAGATTCCACTGTCCTCCAGGTCTTTCTGCTTGCTGACAGTCACCTTATCATTGTGTCTTCTGCGGGGTATGGAATGCAGAAGCAAGGGAGCAAGCACCCTGGGGTTCTTCCTCCCTAATCCCACGTGGGGCCCTTGTTGGGTAGGAAGCTGAGAATGTGTGTGCACGGTCTGTGCTGTAATTCACCGAGTAATTCAGATTTCACTTGGTCATCGTGCCATTGTCAATCACAGAGTCCAGATTCCTTTATTCCGGTCTTAATTACTATAATAACGTTAACTCTCTGAACACACGTTACACTCCGCACAGTTATATTTAGGTTATACGATGGCTATGAACAAGTTAAAGAAGCTGCATTGAAGGCAGAGACCAGGAACTCACACAGCCTCAAGGAAGAATCTGTCAGGGACCAGATTTGAGGCTTTTATGAACGAACCGCAGGGCTTCTAGCCCTGCAAGCTCACTGTTGTCAAATGCAGGTCACAGTGACAGCTTGTTCAAGAGTTAGCTTGAAGTGGATTGGGTATCACAGGCGGGGAAAAACAGAGGCAGATGTCCTGAGCTTTAACAATTTCTCAGAATAAGCCTTGAGGCATTTGACCAGGTGCTGGGGAATCCTACTAGCTCTTCAGTCTTGGTGTGTTACTCTAGAAGTCTGATGATGAAGAGTTTGTAGCTGGTGTATGTAGGTTTGGGGGCCTACTTCTGACAGTAGACTTTGGCTATGCCCATGTGTCTATGTGTTCTTAGTCTACTTTGATCAAAGTTTACAGGTGGTAGGTAACTTTTTACTTGAGTCTTTGCTTCCTGAGTGTCTATACACACAAGTGCTTTATCTTGCCTGTGCATTTTCATTCAAAATGGAGTCTACCACTACTTTGTGAAGTAGTCTCCCAAGGCAGGCCACAGCCTGAAGCCATCGTCTTACCATGTGGAGTCTTTTTAGATCAGGGCCCAGTTTGATCTCCTCTATATGTGTGTTCTGCTCTGTCCGGGGTGAGAAATGAAACCTTGTAAAATCTATGCTGACCACGCAAAGGCAGATTGAATATCCTTTGGGGATCCTAAGGACTTTATCTCTTCAGTCAGGGGAAGGCTTCATGGTAGGCCAGAGATAGATTTGGTATGAGCAGAGGTAGTCAGAGCTTGGTGATGAAGTCTTCTAGTGGGTTGGCAGGTCAAGCAGCTGAGAGGATGGAGAACTCTCCCATCACCCTAGCTGTGTGAGCCTTGTGCTCCAGCAGAAAGCAAGACACATTTTTCCCCCCACTGAGCTCTGATTGGAACCATGCAGAGACAAAGGATGAGCCTTTTGTGAAACAGTCCAGGCCTTGGACTTTCTCAGCAGGACAGGGAATCCAAAGCAAATATTAGCTACTGGGTTTACAGACCCAGAGAGATGGGAAGATAATTTAAGAAGGGCCATTCTTCCCAGCCTGCAGGGCTGGGCGGATCCCTGTGTTCCCGGCACAAGGCTCATTGTTCTGGCTGGGGCAGGATTCTGATGAGAGTTCCTGGGTCATTTCCACCACAGGCTTTGTGGACCCCTCAGCAGCCTTAGGAATTGTCTCAGGCACTTGGGCAAGGGGACTGGTTATTCTTAAGCACCAAAGGCTTCATGTTCCTTTTATCGAGTGATCTTCTTGGGCATGCACTGGCAGATGGCTGATTTGGGCACATGGACACAATTCTCTTACCTGGAATTTTGACAAGGGTACAAAATTTTTGGCTTCTCTGTTGTGGATGACACAGTCTTCCATTGCCATACCAGGTATCCTGGTCTGATGCAGAGGTACCCCGCCGTGGGCATGGGGCTCACTCTTGTTCTACCATGGAAGGCTGGCATCCCTGTCAGTAGACAGTCTGAAAAGAGCTGGGTGTGTGATATGCTGTCTAAATAATAATAATAATAAGGCAGAAAAGCCCGCTATTACAATAGAATTGCATTTTGGTTGCTTGCATTTGGCAACTTAACTTTCACAAGACTTGGCTAATGCAGGTGGGGTTGCTGAAAAGTGAATCTGTGCAAAAAATTTCAGCCCTAAGGAATGAAGTTCTGTCCTTTGCAGGAAAATGGATACAACTGGAGTTGGTCATTGAGTGAATTAAGTCGGCCTCAGAGAAACTGTGGCATGGTTTTCTCAGTTGTGGGCCCTAGACTTTATAGATGCACCTAATAGTATGTACAGGTGACAGGAAGATGGATGTGAACTGTTCAGGTCAACAGAAGGAACTGATGGGACAGGGAGAGGGGAAAGGGGGCGTGTACAGGAGCGCAGCAGGAATGTGTTCAAACTCCGTTGTTCACATGTGTATAAATGCCTTTACGTAACTCTGTAATAAATAACGAAATAGACACATTTGTCTCGTTTACATGCAGTTTTACTTTTGTCTTTAATAAATGGGAAAAGTGCATGTATGTTAAATATTTTTTAAACTAAGTTTCCCTATGGTTTATTGTCAGAAAAATAAAAAAGGATACCTTAATTCAGTTGAACTGTTCAATGGATCAGAAAAGTTAGGAGAGACTTGAGCGCCTGAGGGGCTGTGGCTTGCACAGTTCCCCTTTAACATATTTGCTGGAGGACTCGCTGGGCCTGATGAAAGGCTGAGGCTGTAGCCTTGCTGGAATCAGGGGCTTCTGAAAACCTGGGATTGAGGGCTTGAACGCGCAAAGCCCTGCCTGGGGACAGATGGTGCTGGGGCTAATTGCTTTTTAAAGTGAGTAGTCCATAGTTTAAAGTTATTTTCTAAAGAGCTCAAAGTGGGAAATGTTATTTAAAAAATGATGGTTGTTAAAAATCATCACTGGGACTCAAACCCTGAAACAAATAAACAAACAGGGTTTGAGCCACAAGCCGCTTTTATGCTTGTCCAAGTTTTAAGTCTTTAAAAACTTCGCTGAGTTTTCTGCTTTGTTTTTAAGAATATAAATTTATTCTATTGTTTGTTTATTATTTACTATATGTGTACATGTGTATATATCTGTGTGTCACTGTGTGTAAAGGGGGCATAGAAGTCAGGTTGTCTCTCTTACCAGTTGAGTCCCCTTACTAGCCTGGTTTTATGTTTTTTAAGAAGCTCATTCATGAAGGGACAGCATAGAGCTCTTCTCTTAGAGATGAGTCTGTGGCTTTAAATTCCTAACATGCCTGAACATATCAGCAGGGCCTCTTCACAGTGCTTACTCACATGGAAGCTTTGTTACGCTTGTGGGGAGTTTGCTAACTCAGGCTCACTCTGTTCCATAAGCCCAGGACCCCAGAATGTATGCAAAGTCACAGTGAGATCCATCCAGACAGACCCTAAGAGGACTTTCCTTTTTCTTTCTGTTTGAGATAGAGTTTTACCATGTAGCTGGCTTGGAACTTGCTACATAAAACCAACATGGCTGCTGTCTTAGTTAGAGATTCTATTGCTGTGAAGAGACACCATGACCAGGGCAGCTCTTATAAGGAAAACATTTAATTGTGGTGGCTTTCTTACAGTTTCAGAGGGTCTGTTCATGATCATCATGGCAGGGAGTGTGGCAGCATGCAGGTAGACATGGTGCTGGCAACATCTTGATCAGAAGGCAACAGGAAGTGGACTCAGTGCCACCCTAAGGGAAGCTTGAGCAAAAGAGACCTCAAAGCCAGTCTCCACAATGGCACACTTCCTCCAACAAAACTATACCTCCTAATAGTGCCACTCCCTTTGGTGGCCATTTTCTTTCAAACCACCACAGCTGCGAGTTTGCAGAGATTAGCCTGCCTCTGCCTCGATGGTGCAGGGATGAAATTCATGCACCACTACCTAACACAGCTTCGAGACTGGATCCAGCTTTCCTGAGCTAATGTGGTTACAAGGAGCTCACAGGATGCATAGTGAGAAATGATTCTGGGTTGAGAGGACATCATGCGTCTGGCCCTGGAGCCAGGGGTTGTATCTCATTGCTGGATGGAGGAGACCTATGTACAGTGTGGAGAGGGCTAAGGCTGGGTGTGGAGCCTGAGAAAAGAGGGAGGTAAGGGGGGTCTTGTGGTTTGCCTTTGTAGCAATAGTCATGGCAGTTATCGAATGGGTTGATTGCACCAGTGATACTGACTTCAGCAGGCCGGGGAGTGAGGTCAGACTAGGGGAGGGTGGATGGAGTTGGAAGAGGTAAAACAGATGTGAAGTCTAGTTACACTTTTCTGTACCTGGTCGTGGGAAGGCCAGGGCTTCCAAGATGCCCCTCTGAGATTCCCATGCTGAGCTATTAGGATAGGGTACACCTTGGGGGTGGGAGGGTTGGGGGAACTGTCAATCACAATGCCCACCATTCTTTTCCTTAAATCATTTGAAAAGATTTTGTTCTAAATACCCTATCTCAAAGAGCTTGTAACGTTTGAGTAGAAGAAGGGATGTACTTAAGCAAGCTAGAATTGGATGGTACAGGTCCCAGCAAAATGCATGATTTCAATCCACACTCCTGAAGCCAGGCGGTTCGGCTTTCTGGCTGAGGCCATTCATCTTCCTGCCCTTGAAGACCGGTTTTCCTTGCTGAGCTTCACTGATGGGAGCCCTGCAGGCAGAGTGTACCTGCCCCCCTCTACTGTGTTCTCCCTATGCAAGACCTCCACAGATCATTGGCGATGAATACATCATTCCCATCAGAAAATGCCCTGTATTCCCCTCAAACACCAGTTAGTGAGCTCAGAAAGGACACTGACGGCTATGTATTCAAAACTGCTAGGACATGTCTAGGAGACCCAGATTTGATCTACAAAGTTGTCCCCAGACCTTTCCATGTGTACACCCAGACACACACACACACACACACACACACACACACACACACGCACGCACGCATGCACGCATGCACACACACACACACACACAGAGTTCCATAATGGAGAGGTTGGGAATGGCTATGGCCATTAAGCTTCAGGGCAGGTAGGCAGGTGGGCAGGTGGGCAGGTGGCGGTAGCAAGGCTTCTAAGAGCTGCTGGATCAGCCTGCAGAGTTCTAGCCTCCTGCTTCATTCACGCAGTTCAGGACCATGCTTTCCCTCAGACTCTGGACTCTCCTTAAGAACTGCATTTTTTTAAAGCACACATCAGCCCTGCCCTGCCTTGCCTCTCCCTCTCCTTCCCCTTCCCCTCCTCTCCCCTGTTCTCTGTTCCCACAAGTGTCATTCCAACCCTGGGCAAACACTTGGCTAGTTTATACCCCAGGAATTCCCTATCAGCTGCAGTGGGTCAGTGGTTTTTGTAGAAAAACGATGCTTTGATTCCTTGAAGCCCCTTTCACTACTAACACCTCAAGCTGTGCACCTCCATCCTCAGCAGGGATCAGCAGTCCCCAGTAGCTGAGAAAAGAAAGGGGTGCTCCACAGTTCCCTCTGCACACAGCTCTTATGTGCTTTCCTCCACATCAGCATCCTTCATTCCTGCGGTTAGTCCTCCTCCCATCAGTAGACTGAAGTAGCCTTCTTCACAGGCATCTGCGGTCCTACGGTGATCTGCTTGTAATGTGAGTGGTGTGGTGTATGGAACAAAGGTCTTCGGTTGCAGTCATTCAAAAAGTAAGTGTGTTGTGTAAGGCTGTGCCAAAAGACATCCTAGCAGACGCAAAGGGACTGATTGCTGTGTTCCTATGGGGAATGATGCTGTCTTTAACTATCAAAGTGCCGGGTTTTAGCTTTTCTTTTCTTTTTCACTAATGAGTATACACTCATAAGCATGGGGGTAGAAATTCTTTTAGTGCAGCCAAATATTGCTGAAAGACACAAGGTCTAGCTTTAGGATTCCTTTTCCCCCTCTCCTTCAGCCGCCGTTAAGTAGCCGTTCAGCATTTCACTGTGAGGTGCTAGTGTGTGGGGGGCTGGCACAAGTGTACTCAGGGCCGCGCTAGGGGAAAGGGCTTGAACCTGTCCTGCCATGATTCTGACTTTAAAAACTAGAACGCATTTAAAATACTTGATGTACAAAGGAGAGGAGCCGTCACTCCTTCAGGTGAGTGCCCGTGAGTCTACATTCCTGGGCGGAGTGTTTATCAAGTTAACATTCACCAGTGGGGAGCACACCCACACTCAAGTTCTGTGCCTGGAGAGCAGAGGCGCAAGGTTAACTGCCCTGGTACTCGGTCATTTTTGACGCTGAGATACCAGAGATCTCAGATGTCTTTTGTAATCTGTAAATGAACTTTTGAAAACCCCAGAGGGTAAAGAGAAAGTAGCAATAAAATTGCAGCAAGTACGCATACATTCAGCTCAGCTCGGGGAAGCCTTATCCGTGGGGTGTTCACAGGTTCTTGCTAGTAGACATGAGCACCAAGTACTGAACTTCAAAACCGCCAGTGAGGTGCGGGCTGTGTGGCCGTCATGCCTGAGAAGTAACCTACACACTGACAGCCTTCCTCATCTGTGAGCAATAGAGTAGTAGTTTTGGCTCTCAGACCGAACAGAAGGCACTTACTATTTTTAATTTGTTGACCAAATCATTCTCAATATTTAAATTTCAAAGTAAATGAAAACGCATGACACTTTTAACAGGAAAAAAATCCAGTATTATTGTAGAAGTAGTATTATTGAGGATTGCAGTAAGTAAACTTTGTATGTAATCCTTAAATGCTACCTTTTTGTTTATAGTTAATTCCTTCTGCTTAAGGTCAGCACCATGGAGTAGATTTTGCCTCTTCGGGTATTGTGGAGGGGATTCTAAGGCAAATTTCCCAGAGAAAGATTTAAACTTGGATTTTGGACTCTGAAAATGGCTTAGTGGGTAAGGGTAGTTGCCGTGTAAGCTTGAGGACCTAAGTTTAGATCCTTGGCACCTGCGCTGGTTGTGGCCGTGTACGTCCCTGTCACCCCAGCCTCTACACATGTGCACTTGCATATACATGTGTGCATACACTCACATACAACCCCAAATACCAAAGCAACAGCAATAACAACAACAACAATCCAACAGAAAAATCTTGCACCTTGTTTTTATTATTCTATGTTTCTTTCATGAATTATGACTTCTAAACATTTGTATTAACATTTATTGATTTTGCTTGGGCATGTGTGCACTTGTATGTGTGTGCTTGTATGCCATAGTATGCTTATGGAAGTCCGAGGGTAACTTGTGGGTTGGTTCTCCCCTTCTAACATGTGGGGCTGGGGAAACTTGGGTTGTGTCAGGCTTGCTAGTAAGCATGGCAGCAAGCTCCTTTACATGCCGAATCATCTCACTAGATGAATAAATTACAGCTTTGATATATAATATAAATCTGAGCTAGATTATTTCTTTCCAAGCATTTGGTTTTGCTCTTCTAGTAGGTTTTATATTTGCATTGAGATTTTGGAATGATGGAAGAAATAAGCAAACATTAAAAGTGAGACAAACCATGAAACTCCTTGCTAGCCCTTTAAACAGAACAGGACTCTCTTTCCCTGTGTTTGGATGCTGAGCTGGAGTGG